>NC_089495.1:113163032-113788032 GCF_036850765.1 Saccopteryx bilineata
TCGCCTGCTCAAGGCACATATGGGAGTTGATGCTTCCTGCTCCTTTCTTCTTTCTCCTTCTCTTTCTCTCTCTGCTCTCTAAAATGAATAATTTTTAAAATATATATTAAATATTAAAGGGATAAAATGAAAACTTGCTAATGATAAGGATTTGCCATGCTAGAGGCAAATGCTAAGGCTACATTATTAAATTTTTCATCCTATGTCAATTTCTAACTCTAATTCTTTTATTTTAAATAAATAACATTTTAGAATATTTGTTCTAGTTCTGTGAAACCCAGAACACAATTCAAAAGATTATATGCACCCCTATGTTCATTGTAGCATTATTTACAATAGTCAAGATTTGGAAACAGCCCAAGTGTCCATTAGTAAATGAGTGGTACATTTACACAATGGAATGCTACATAATCATTAAGAAGAAGGAAATTTTACCTTTGCGACAGCATGGATGGACTTGGAGATCATTATGTAAGTAAAATAATCCAGTCAGAAAAAGGCAAACACCATATGATTTCACTCATATGTGGAATCAATGAATAACAAGCAAAATAGAGACAGACTCATATCTAAAGAGCAGGCTGAGAGCTGTCAAAGCAGTGCTGGGTGAGGAGGTGTTTAGAAATTGAGAGAAAAAACTTAATAGACACAGGCAACAGTGTGGTGACTGCTGGAGGGAGAGGGAGAAGAGGGTGCTGAGGGGGTAACGGTGATGGACAAAGACTGGATTGGGGGATGAAAACACAATATGGTGTGTGAAGGTGTGTTGTAAAATTGGGCACCTGAAATGTGTATAATTACATTACCCTGATAAATTCAATTTTAAAAAGTCAACTTTAAGTATAATACAGAATTAATGCAATTAAAAGTTTAAAAAGTATCATTATTTTATTTAAGAAAATCAAAAGAGTTAAGAGATTGTAAGTAATGTTATGTGTTTTTTTAAAAAGGGAAAGAATTTTATTTTATTTGAATTGATTAATACTCAAAAAAATAGAAACAGTAAGTGAAAAATGAGGTCTAAGTTTTTGTTTGTTTTTCATTTGCAAGAAGGAAGAAAAAACCAGTGGATTTGAAAATGTATTGCCACACAAATAATTAAAGTAGCTAAAAAAAAGTACAGTCTTCTTTAAAAGATCTTCCAAAATTGAATAATTTCTCATGTCACCATTCTGAGATAAATCAATGTATTACAACCCCATAACTGCAAATACAAATTTTTAAAATAATTTCATTATTCTCTACAATAATGAAGCAATTATAATATTTTACTGTTTACTTTCTTTAAAGTACTTATTAAGCATTAGAAATATTTGGTCTCTTCATTTATTTTCTTATTATTAACCCCAGGTTAAAACGTAAGGCCCTCTAGTATCCATACATTGTCTTCCCTGCCCATTGTCAGAACCCCAGAACTGTTAGGTTCAAGGAAGTGTGCTGTGGCCGCCAGAGTCTAACTCTTAGAAAAACAGGAACAGGGAAGTGCTGACAAGGTCCCTGTGAGGCCGAGAACAAAGAGTTCAGCACAAAGTTGGGCGAACATCCTGCATTCTATGAGTTAGAGACCTTTATCAGAAGTTTATGTTTGAAATTCTCCACTGAGCTAAAACCTTCCCCTGTTGCTATGCTGTGCGAGACCTCCCTAGCTAATAGCTAACTGCCACATCTGCTTCTGTATAATGCTTGCTCACTTAGGATATATAAGGACCTAGTTGTAAGTGCCAGGCACGACTCTCGTTTGCAGCCCCTTGTGGGTACGGTGTCTCCGGACACCTTGAGAGTTCGTCCCTGCACAGGTTAAACTTGGCCAATAAAGTAAGATCTAAACCCCTGAAAGTCTCCGACGTTTGTTCTCATGCCTGGTGGATAAAACAAGAACTAAAAACAATGCATAATATGTAGTAGGTTCAAAAAAAAAAAAGTTTGTTGTTATTGTTGAGTGAATAAATACATAATGACTTTTTTTAAAAATGTAGCTAGGATATTATTCAACCTTTTATGGGAGAAGGAGGTGATGTTTAGTCTAATCACTGAAATATTTCTTTAGAATTCTGGTATAACAATTGAGAGAGTTAAAAGAGCAGCCCTTGATAATGACAAGTTAAACCAGTGTTCCCAGCTAGAGCATGTGATTCACCCAATAGACAATCTTCCAGAATACAAGGTTTCTCTGAAATGCTCCCCCCCACCCAATGAAACAAAATCCACTCCATGATTTTGGCAAAACTCAGCAAAAACAGGGCATTATACCACCCTCAAGCCACCAACCATTCCTGTTCTTGGCCAAAATAAGTGACTGCTTTTTCCTTGTCAATTACAGCTTTGGCCCTTGCCAGTTGGCTCAGTGGTAGAGCATCGGCCTGGCATGCAGAAGTCCCGGGTTCGTTCCCGGCCAGGGCACACAGGAGAAGCACCCATCTGCTTCTCCACCCATCCCCCTCTCCTTCCTCTCTGCTCTCTCTTCCCCTCCCGCAGCCAAGGCTCCATTGGAGCAAAGATGGCCCGGGCGCTGGGGATGGCTCCTTGACCTCTGCCCCAGGTGCTAGAGTGGCTCTGGTCACAACAGAGTGACGCCCCGGAGGGGCAGAGCATTGCCCCCTGGTGGGCAGAGCGTCGCCCCCTGGTGGGCGTGCTGGGTGGATCCCGGTCGGGCACATGTGGGAGTCTGTCTGTCTGTCTCTCCCCGTTTCCAGCTTCGGAAAAATACACACACACACACACACACACACACACACACACACAAAACAACAATTGCAGCTTTGATTTTCATTCCAATTTCCCTTCTCCATAGGTAAGATTCATTCAGATACCCAGTGACAGCATTGCCCTGCTTTCTAGCAGGACCTAAACCACAGTGAATGCTTTTGTTTAAGAGAAATATTTAAATGCTTCATTATTATTTGCAAAAATGTTACACTTGTTGCGTATTTTTCCTTTATTTTGGTGATCAAATTTTGAGTATTTTTCACTGAGTTTCCAGGAAGAGTTTTAATTTACAATATTGCTCTTAGGGGAAATAAGGATCTAATGAAACCCTTACACAGGAAGAAATTAGGTAGTAAATTTGAGGCATAAAACCCAGGTTCTTCTTCCTGTTTCTACCTCTTCTTCCCTTCAGTTTTAAGCCTTCTTAAAGTAATGACCTGCCATAATCATTTGGCCAACCTTCACTCTTCCTTTCTGACACAATAAAAAGGGAGTAGTGAAGTTTTGGTTTTTTATAAAAAAGAATATAAAAAAAGCTAATGTAGAGATAGAAGGAAACAATGGAGAGTGTTGCCTGAACTCTGGAGAAGAAATATTAATATATTCATGCTCAGCCTGTTGTGGCAGACTGGAATGTCCAAGAAGTCAAGCGACACTCACACTCGGAGAGTTGGAGAACCAGTTTATTACCAGGCAGGCTCAGAGGCGTTAATTCTCTGAAGTCTGAGCCCGATTGGCTGGGTCTTTAGGGTTTTAAGGACACTGATTGGTCAGAGTTACAAGTTATGCAGAATGTGAAAGCAGGTTTACAGAAGCTAAAGAGGTGGAATTAGTAAAAGCAGAACAAAGAAGTAATAACAGCCATATCAAAGTGAAGCATTTTGATTTGTCTTCATAGAGTCATAGTCATATTAAGTCAAGCCTGCCTTTCTTATATTGATAAGACATTAGGTGCTCCAAAACTAAACTCCAAAGCAGTGGTGATCTGACCATGTATAAAACTGACAGTAATAAAAAGAGTAACAGCACAGGTCGAAAATCTGAATAGCATCATGCATATCTAAAACTGTTGTTTCCTTTTCTCTTTGTTTGATGACAAGCAGAATAATTCTGCCTCTAATGGCAATTGCCTCCAATAAGAAAGTCATAGAAAACCTGGTAATAACTATCATCCTAGCAACTTCAGTGCGCTGCCCTTAGCAGATGGCCAGTCCTTCTCCCAGGACCCTGTTCCTAAATCTCAGGCTTCTACAACACTCAGAACCTCTTTGCTGCATACAGAGGACTGCAGTAATTTCTAAGTTGCTCTTCTGTGATTCATGCTCTCTGTCTCAGCAGATCTTCATAACATAAGAATAGAACAATAATGATCTCTATTCAACCTTTTATTCTTAAGAGCAATGAGATAATTGGGCCTGGCTGCTGACCTTTCTGGGCTCAGCCTTCCCTCAAACTCCCTCAGTCTCCCCAAAGCCCCTCTTTATGAATATCATTCGTCCCATCCACTTTCATTCTCTCAGCTGCTCTGTGATGCTTCAAAATATACCACAAGCATTATTGTTTGTTGCAATAAACAAGGTTTCCCATCATTCTAGTGTTTTGTTTCCCATTATTTCTCTCATTGCTTTCTTTGAAAAGATTACTTTTTTTTGGTAATATTTCTTATTAGAATATTGATGAAATCAGAGTGAGACAAAAAGACTAGGAAATACCACCAAGGTTCCTTTGATGTGAGAGAAGTTAGAAAATATTAGCCCAAAAAAGGGCAAACAAGAACACAGCTCTTAAGACCACTAGAGGACATAGGTGTATGCTTAAAGCATTTTAAGATGCTGTACGGCCAGTAGTCGCGGCCTTCGCCTCCGTGGCCATGCACATGCAGGCTCCCATTGAATTCAGATGATGGTCAAGAAACAGTGGAGCCAAAAAATGGTGGGCCACTCTTTTATTAAAGTCTCACACCAGCCAACAAGCAAACACACAGAGAAAACACTTCCCTTCAGTTCCACAACCAGGAGAATCATCTCCAGTTCCTCCTAGAGAATCAAAGGCCCCAGCAGTCTTAGTGAAGCTACCAAATCCCCTCAGTTCCAATTCCTCATCTACATACCTTCTCTTTTCCCTGCCAACATGGCTTCTTCTTCACCACTCTGCATCTCCCTGCTCTCCCTGCTTCTCTGCAAACATGGCTTCTTTCTGCCTGTTCTCCTTCTGCTCTCTCTTTTCAAAAATTTCTGGTGCAAAAACTTCTCCTCCAGCAAAGATTAGCAAAAAAATGGCCCTTCTCAAGCAGGAAGGTAATTTGCAATTTCACAGACCACATATACCTGGCACTACACAGCCCCCAATGCAAACTATAAGCTAGAAAACATAAAAATCATATTTTACAAACTTACTTGACCAACAGATGCTAAAAAATATTGAAGGATTTTTGAAAAAAATGAAAGAATTTGTATAAAGATAGAAAATGCCCTTGCAGATATTAGGGATTTTATTCTGCAAGTTACTAAGGGAAGACATAACTCCAGAGTAGGATATGTTAAGCTACAAGAAACAAAATTTGATTCAACTGCATGACTAAATAAGGGAGCTTATTAGATAACTTCAGAAAAAAAATCAATTGATACTCAATAAAGTTGCAGGCATAAAATGATCAGAGCTCCAGTCTGTTTGTCCACATTGTTCATTCATTCAACTCGAATGTCTTTCTTCCATATTCCTAGGTTAGTTTTTCTTATGGTTACAAGATGGTTACCAGGAACAACTGGGACCTCTGTCTGCCTTATTTTCTGTTGGAAAGAAAGACAGTCTCTTCCCCAACCATGGAGGTGGCATGTCATTATAATTGCACTGTCGGTCTGACCTGTGGTGGCGCAGTGGATAAAGCGTTGATCTGGAAATGCTGAGGTCGCCAGTTCGAAACCCTGGGCTTGCCTGGTCAAGGCACATATGGGAGTTGATGCTTCCAGCTCCTCCCCCCCTTCTCTTTCTCTGTCTCTCCTCTCTCTCTCTCTCTCTCTCTCTTTCTCTCACTCTCCTCTCTAAAATGAATAAAAAAACAAAAAAAAACTAAGCTTTAAAAAACAAAACACTTCTTTAAAAAAAATTATTGCACTGTCAATAAAGGTAGCCACTAGCCACATGGATTAATGTTTATACCAATTTTAAATAATTAAAATTAAATAAAATTCCAAAAATTAGTGTCTCATGCATATTAGCCACATTTGAAGTCTTCATGATGCGTGCAGAAGATTCAAAAAGTCTTAAGTGGCCTGGTGGGAGAACACAGGGGTTCTAGAAAAGCCAGTTTTATTTTCTTGAAGGCTTCTTATATAGCACATTAAATTTGTGACCCTAGTATACCTACATTTCCCAAACTGGAGTCCTACAGCATATTTATAAGTGTGCTGAGGAATAAGTGTTCCATACTAAATTGGGATTTGGAAATCCGAGGTTAAAGCAGAGTAAACAGGGTTCTTTCTGCATCGTGGCAATGTCCATCCTCTGTATCCCTCCTATATTCATCCAACTAACCTCAAATGGCCACTCTCTGCATCTCTTTGTCTGAGGGATTCATCCAAAGTCCACAAGACTGCTCTGCCAGTGACAGACTGAAAGTGCCAGAATTGGGGTCAGCCCACTGTAATAACTAACAGATGCTGTGTAAATACACCAGCTTCTATGTACCTCAGATGGGACAATTATGAGATGTGCAGTCTAATTTTCTTTCAAAGTTTCTTCTCAGGTATAAGCTTTAGTCAACCACAAGAATGACTGGCTGAATAATACATGCTTTGTTGGGCTTACTTCCCATCTTCGTATCACTTCTCCATTTCGGTTTTGTTCCTTAGATCTCCCAAATAAATTATGTGGTAGGCAGTTAGACACAAGCAGAGTAAGGACTAGTGGCCAGCCACGAAAGGCTAGCAGGGTGAAAAGCTCTGGTGCCTAGCAATGAGCAATAGGGGGAAATAAGGGTCTCGCTGCTAAGGCAACATTTCCTCATTAGCTCGTCATGTATGTTAGACCCTCTTAGCAAGGGAATGAATCAGAGGGCCAGAGAATAGTACTTGAACATTAACCCCTAGGGATAATATCTAGGCCTCAACTGCATTTCCACTCCAGGCCCAGAAAAGCAGCAAAACTAGATAAGCAATGCCACAACTGATCTCAGGACTGGCTGCATTGACCAGTGACCTGCTAGAACACTCTCTAATGCTGACATACATACTCAGAAACAAAACAGTTACTTCAATATAAAATTAATCTTATAGAAATAAGATGGTTAAAGCTAGTAGTGGGGAATGATAGGGGAAATTCAAGAGTTAGAAATTTAGCTTTAGTAATAGTAGTTTATAGTTATAATCAATAGGATTAATGATTAATGTAAGTATAAAGCTTTGTTTCAGGAGCTGGATACATGAATAAGCCTACATGACTTCATGAGGCTACAAACAATCTACCTTTGTGGCCCAGGCCTGGGAGATTCACACACACAAAAAAATGGTATCTAATACCCTGATTCTCCAAGGATAGAAGGCTTAGACAAGGATGCAGATAAAGAAGTACTGGTCAGGCTTAGTCAGTGGTGGTGCAGTAGATAAAGCATTGACCTGGAATGCTGAGGTTCCAGATGCAAAACCTCAAGGTCACCGGCTAGTGAGCACAAACTCAATAGCATGAATGCAAAGTTGCCTACTTGAGCATGGGATTATCAACATGATATCATGGTTGCTGGCTCGAGCTCAAAAGTCACTGGCTTGAAGTCAAGATCTCTGGCATGAGCATGATGTTTCTGGCTTACACAAGGGGTCACTGGCTTGGCTGGAGTCGCCCCAGTCAAGGCATGTATGAGAAGCAATCAATGAACAACTAAAGTGACGCAACTACAAATTGATGCTTCTCATCTTTCTCTTTTTGTGTCTCTGTCTCTGTTTATCTCTCTCACGCTAAAAACAAAACAAAACAAAAATAATTACAGGTCAGCAGATGAAGAAACTCTAGAAGAATCTCTGGACTGCAAATTTATCTAATTACCTTCTCCCTGAATTCTAAACCCCTTACCTATCCCTTTCTTCCCCCTATAAAAAGGTTGGCTAAGATGAGGTGTTAAGATGGTTACTGGGTACAGAACTCCCATCTCAGCTCTCTGGCCATCTGAATAAAGGGCCCATAAAAATTTAATCCTTGTTTCTACTTATTTAAATTAGTGGTGACAGGCAGCTCAAATGTGAATATTTTTCCCGTTTCAATTACTTGTACTTGAATGCTCACTGCAGGATCTGTTTCTAGGAAAACCCAAACTGACTTCCTACATGACTTCCTAGCTTTTAATATGCATTATCAATCTTCAAGAGAAGAAGAGCATATACAATGGTTTCCAGACTTGTTGGCATTGAGTTCACTTTTTATGGTATTGTTGTCACATCTCCTGGGATGGTGTTTCATAAGACCCAGCTAGGAAAATGTTGGCTTCTATCAAAAAGAAGGGGCTCAAAGGTGATGATCCTCAAAAGGAACCTGAGAGTTGCTATCAATTAGAGTTTAAAGATCAGTCCAACTGGCTTCTGAGGCTTTTGGCCTTATTTTTATATTACAAGTTCTCTGAACATCAGCATAAAAACAAAATAGAACTTTCTTCCTGATTTGTGCAAAGCCATAATGCATTCACAATAGAAACTGTATGTGAAGCCCTGATGAAGAATGACATGATGATGCTTTGGGAGTCCAGAGAATGTCAAACTAGAGGGTGGACAGAGCAGGAGGCTTGACACCTGAGGGAAGATACAAACTTTAGGAATTTGCAGGAAGAAGAAGAAAAGAGAGAAGTAATAAGCTAGAAATACATAAATAATAAACATAAATGGGATGAGTGGATTTGCTCATTTAAGAATATTAAGCTTCAAAGCCCTGGCCGGTTGGCTCAGCGGTAGAATGTCGGCCTAGCGTGTGGAGGACCCGGGTTCGATTCCCAGCCAGGGCACACAGGAGAAGTGCCCATTTGCTTCTCCACCCCTCTGCCACGCTTTCCTCTCTGTCTCTCTCTTCCCCTCCCACAGCCATGGCTCCATTGGAGCAAAGATGGCCCGGGCGCTGGGGATGGCTCTGTGGCCTCTGCCTCAGGTGCTAGAGTGGCTCTGGTCACAACATGGCGACGCCCAGGATGGACAGAGCATCGCCCCCTGGTGGGCAGAGCGTCGCCCCCGTGGTGGGCGTGCCGGGTGGATCCCGGTCAGGCACATGCGGGAGTCTGTCTGACTGTCTCTCCCTGTTTCCAGCTTCAGAAAAATGAAAAAAAAAAAAAGAATATTAAGCTTCAAGTATAGCTTTTAATGTCTGAGAAAAATAAATTGAACATAGATAGAGCAATGTATTGCTACATATAATCTGCAGTTTCTATAACAATACATTTTATTTCTACTTACTACATTAAGAGTTAAGTTTAGTGGAAGATGGCTACAGAGTAGGTGGACTTTCCAACTACCACCTCCCTGGACCAAAGTGGATTACAACTTAATTTAAGAACAATGATCTTGAAAAACCAACTTTGGACTAAACAAAGGAATCTATAACCAAGGATCACAGAAGAAGCCACACCAACACTGGTAGGAAGGGCGCAGTTGCAGAAAGTGAGTGAGCTCCCAGTAGTGAGCGCTTGCTTAGGGTCTGAGGAATTCACATGGCAGAGAGGGTCAAAATAAGAGGTGTAGGTGTTCAGCCTCAGACCCGGTGTCCCAGCCTAAAGTCCCAGAGCCGAAAAGAGGTGCCAACACAGCAGTTGGAGTTGAAAAGAGTAGGGTTTCTGTCTTCAAGAAAGAGATGAAGTTTTTAGAGATGCAGGCTCTGTCTTAAAGCCTACACAAAAATCTCATTCATAGCCACTTACCAGGACTCCAGTGGAGGAAGAGCTGAGAGGAATAGAGTTGCATGAGGAGAGTGTAAGGTTGGAGGCCCAGTGAGAAACACATGTGGGGGCTGGCCGCAGGAACCTCCATGCTGAGTCATTCTCCAACACTACAGTCATCATGTTTCTTGGGTGAAGCAGTCCCCTCTGAGTGGCATCAGCCTAGGGGAAAACAACTTCTCTGCCCTTGGGAGTTTCTCCTGCTCTAGTCATAGAGATGGGGTCATTCTGAGCTACACAAGCAGCATGCCCAAAGGAAGAGCCTAACAGGCACCAGACACTGCGGAGAATAAATATGCCAAACAGGAAAGACATTGCACAGTGTGTAAAACACATGATCAAGGTTGACCCTTAGAGCCAACCCAAAGAAATAACCATACTCACAAAAGGACCAACAGCATTCAATACTCACATACAACGGGAGGGAAAATAGTGTCCTCAAGAAGCATTCCTAGAACAAGGATAACAGGTGGCATAGAGGTCAGTACCACCAAGCCCATCTTCTTCATAAAGACACACAAAAATTTCAAAGTCAGACAGCACTACCTAATACACAGACAAAATGGGCAGAGAAGTGTGACCCAAATGAATCAACAAGAGGAATCCCCAGAAAAAAAACTAAACAAAATGTAAGTAACCAAACTACCACTTGCAGAGTTTAAAATAATGATTTTTAGAATGCTCAAGGATTCTAGAGCAACAATAGATGGACATAATGAGCACCTAAATAAAGAGATAGCAAGCATAAAAAAGGACATTGAAATCATTTTTAAAAAACCCTGTCAGAAATGACAAATACAATATCAGAAATGAAGTGTGCACTAGAAGAAATCAAAAGCAGGCTGAATGAAGCAAATGATCGAATCCACAACTTAGATGACAAGATAAGTGTAAGCACAGAAGCAAAGCAACAAAACAAAAACAGGCACAAAAGTACTGAGGAAATTCTAAGAGATCTTTGTGACAACATGAAGAGAAACAACATCTGCATCATAGGGTCTACTGAAGGAAGAGGAAAAAACAAGGGATATAGAATTTGTTTGAAGAAATGATAGCTGAAAATTTCCTTAAGTTGATGAAGGAAAGAGTCACACAAGTTCAAAAGCACAGATAGTCCCATTAAAGAGAAACCCAAGGAGGCCTACACCAAGACACATCAATATTAAAATGCCAAAATTAAGAGACAAATAAAGAATACTAAAAGCTACAAGAGAAAAGCAGTTAATTACCAACAGAGGAGCTTTGTCATAAGGATGACATATGACTTTCAACATAAACATTTGAGGCCAGAGGGATTGGCAAGAAATATTCAAAGTGATACAAAACAGGAACCTACAACCAAGACTGCTTTATCGAGCAATTCTATCATTTAAAATTGAAGGAGAAATAAAAAGCTTCCCAGACAAATAAAAACCCAAGAATTTCATTACGACCAAACCAGTACTGCAAGAAATTTTAAGGGGCCTGCTGTAAAAAGAGCAAAGGAAAAAAAAGAAATCAAGGAAAAGAGGATTGTAGATTTAAAGCATAAAATGGTAATAAATAAATACATTTCAATAATAACGTTAAATGCAAATGTATTAAATGTTCTAATCAAAAGACATAAAGGAGCAGAGAAATGGCACCATGAGAGAGATTCCCAGTCTCTCCCCTTGAAATTTCAACAAATCCAATAACTAAATTCAGATTTAAAAAAATCTCAGGAGCATCTGAAATATACACACACCAGACAAAGGTATGACTGGGTGAAAAGGTGGCTGAATAGATAATCCACTCTGAAGGAAATAAGATGGAGAACTGGGCATTTTGCTTCCTCACTGATCTGACAAAGGGGCACTTTTGTTTGGAACTGAGCAAGTTGGAGAGTCTGAGTTAGAGGGGAAGGAGCTGAGTTAGGGTAGGTGCTCAAACAGAAGAAAAAAGAACACACCAGATCTGCCTGAGATCAAGGACACTGGTTGTGCACATGGGCAGTGGGCTCCACCTAGAGTTGCCAGAACAAGGTGCCCACATGAGTGGGTGCCAGCATCTTTGTGCATTCCCAGCTTCATAATTACCAACGATGTGAGAGTGGCTCCACCTAGCATCATGAGTGTGGGCACGTGCGTGCATGGCTTGGAGGACTTAGCCCAAGATTATCAGTGACAGGTACCTGGGTGGGCTGTTGCCAGTGTCTTTGTGCATTCCTGCATGATCACCACTGCAGGTCACACACACAGGACAAAACCTTTGGCTTGAGACTTCCCAGGATGGGTACCTCCATGGGCCAATGCAGGCTCTGAATGTATTCCTAGAGCTCTCTGAGATTGCGGGCACTGTATGCCTGAGTTGGCAGGTGCAGACAGACCTCTCTGTGCATTGCTGGAGTCATGGGAGCTGGGCACACATGTGGCTTACTGCAGGCTGCCAGCCAATGCATGAGGGAGAAGCTTGTGGAGATTGAATCTGTGGTGTGCTGAGGCATGCTAGACCTGCCTGTGAGCCAATAGAGGGGCACTTGATCTGCAATCGGTTCCCAGCCCTGCTTGCTTTCTCTGGCAGCTCTAGTTGCCACCACCTTGCCCAGAACTGTGCTTTGAGCTATACTGGAGGAAGGATCTGGCTGCTCTTGGAACCTCTTACTCTGTAGCCAGTGGCTGGGGCGAACCTCACAGCTGGGTCCACAGGCTGTGGCTCAAGTGGGAGGAATGTGGAGAGAGGCACCTAGAAGGCTGAGACTAGCATTGTTAGAGCCTTAAAGTCCTAACAAGCCTCACCTACCAATGGGACTGAGGAACATCCTGCATCATTGCCCCAGCAACACACCAGCAGACCTCTCTGCCCAAGAGCCTCACAGGAGCAGAGCTTGTAGTACAGTGCTACCTGATTGGGGGGGGGGGGGAAGAGGTTACCTCTCAAAACCAGAAAAAAATACATTTTTATAAGATTTTTTTCATTTTGGTCATTTTTATCTTCTTTCTTCTTCCTTTTGTCCTTCTGCTTTTGAACTTCATTATCCATAGTTGTTACATTTTCCATTCTTGTTCTTTGTGAGGGTTTCATTTTCATTTCAGAAACCTTTTTTCTGTTGTTGTTTGCTGTTGTTTTTATTCCTTTTATTCTCTCTTTCCTCTCTCTTCCCATTTCTTCTCCTTTTTATTTTTTCTTTTTATCTTTTTCTCTCATTCAATCATCATTTATCATCAGAAAAATACAGTCTTTCTAGATCAATTCATGAAAAAGTAGAAAGCCTAAACAGATCCTTAAGCAGGGAGGAAATAGAAACAGCTATCTAAAACCTCCCAAAAAATAAAAGTTCAGGGTCAGATGTCTATACTAGTGAATTCTAGCAAACATACAAAAAAGATTTGGTTCCAATTCTACTCAAAGTCTTCCAAAAAATTGAAGAAGAAGCAATATTTCCAAACACATTTTATGAAGCCAACATAACCCTCATACCAAAACCTGGCAAGGATAACACAAAAAAAGAAAACTACAGACAAATATCTCTAAGAAATACAGATGCAAAAATCCTAAACAAAATACTAGCAAACTGAATACAACACATTAAAAAAATAATTCACCATGATCAAGTGGATTCATCCCAGAATCTTAAGGATGGTTCAACATACATAAAACAATTAATGTAATTCACCATATCAACAAAGCAAAGAACAAAAAACACATGATCCTATCAATAGATGTAGAAAAGGCATTCAATCAAATATTGTACAACATCATTTTATGTTTAAAACACTCCAAAAAATGGGTATAGAAGAACAATATCTCAACATAATAAACGCCATTTATAACAAACCATCAGCTAACAGCATATAATGGCAATAAATTAAAAACTTTTCCTCTAAAATCAGGAACAGGACAAGGCTGCCCATTCTCTCCACTCCTATTCAACATAGTGCTGGAAGTTCTAGCCAGAGCAATCAGACAAGAGGAAGAAATAAAAGCATTCACATTAAAAAAAAGTAAAGATTTCACTTATTGCAGACAATATGGTCTTGTACATAGAAAACCCCAAACACTCCAAAGAAAGACTATTGGAAACAATAAACCAATACAGTAAGATCACAGGATACAATATTAATATACAGAAGTCTATTGCTTTCTTATAAGCCAACAATGAAACTTCAGAAAATGAACTCAAAAAAGTAATCCCTTTTACGGTTGAAACAAACAAAAAAATACCTAGAAATAAACATACAAAGAATATAAAGGAACTATGTAATGAAAACTACAAAGCTTTGTTAAAGAAATTGGAAATAACACAATGAAATGGAAAAATATTTCTTACTCTTGAAAAGGAAGAATAAATATAGTTAAAATGACCATTCTACCCAAAGCAATATACAAATTTAATACAATTCCCATCAAAATTCCAATGTCATTTTTTAAAGAAATGGAACAAAAATCATCAGTTTTATATGGAACTATAAAAACCCTAAAAAGCCAAAGAATCTTAAGGAAAAAAACCGAAGCTGGGAGCATTAGAAAACCTAACTTTCAGCTCAGATAAGGACCTAATATCCAAAAGATATAAAGAACTCACAAAACTCCACAACAAACAAGCAAACAATCCAATAAAAAAATGGGAGGAGAACATGAACAGACACTTCTCCCAGGAAGAAATACAAATATCCAATAGATATATAAAAAGATGCTTATCTTCACTAGCTATTAGAAAAATGCAAATCAAAACTACAACGAGATAATCAAGCCTATTAGATTGGCTTGTTTCAACAAGACAGGTAATAACAAGTGTTGGAGAGGCTATGGAGAAAAAGGAATCCTCATTCACTGTTGGTGGAAATGTAAAGTAGTACAACCATTATAAAAGAATTTATAATGGTTCCTCAAAAAATTAAGAGCAGAACTACCATATGACCCAGCAATCCCTCTACTGGGTATATACCCCCAAAACTAAAAAACATTGGTATATAAAGACAGATGCAGTTCATCACAGCATTGTTCACGGTGGCCAAAACATGGAAAAAAACAAAAAGCCCTTCAATTGAAGATTGGATAAAGAAGATGTGGTACATATATACTATGGAATACTACTCAGCCATAAGAAATGATGACATAGGATCATTTACAACAACATTATACTGAACAAAATAAGTAAATCAGAAAAAAACTAAGAATTGTATGGGACACAAAATTGAGACTCATGGACATAGATAAGAGTGCAGTAGTTACCAGGGGGAGGGAAGGGAGAAGAGGGAGGGGGTTGGGGGAGGGGAGGGGCATAAAGAAAACCAAATAAAAGGTGACAGAGGACAATTTGACTTTGGGTGATGGGTATACAACATAATCAAATGTCAAATGATCTGGAGATGTTTTCTCTAAATCTATGTACTTTAGTTGATCAATGTCACCCCGTTGAAATTAACTGCCTAAATAAAATTATAAAATAAATAAATAACTTAAGAGAAAAGAAGACATAGAGTAGCTGCATGGACAAGAAAACAGGACCTGTACATATGCTGTCTACAAGAGACCCACCTCGGAACAAAAGATACACATAGACTGAAAGTGAAGAAATGGAAAAAAGTATTTCATGCAAATGGGAATGAAATAAAAACCTGGGGTAGCATATTTATATATGACAAAATAGACTTTAAAACAAAGGAATAAAAAGCAAGGGATAAAGAAGGTTGCTACATAATGATAAAGGGAGCAATCCAACAAATGGATATAACCATTGTAAATATTTATGCACCTAATATAGGAACACCTAAATATATAAAATTAAAAATCAACTACAATAAAAAAAACTGAAAAATATCCAAACACTTGGAGGCTAAATAGCATGTTATTAAATAACGAATGGGTTAACAACGAGATCAAGAAAGAAATAAAAAATATTCTTAAAACAAATGAAAATGAACATACAACAACTCAACATTTATGGGACACAGCAAAAGCAGTCCTGAGAGGGAAGTTCATAGCATTAAAAGCATACCTAAAGAAGCAAGAAAAATCTCAAATAAACAACTTAACCCTGAATTTAAAAGAATTAGAAAAGGAACAACAAATAAAACCCAGGGGAAGTAGAAGAAAGGAAATAATAAAGATCAGAGTAAAAATACATGACATAGAGAGTAAAAAAAAAAAAAATATGAAAGATCAATGAAACCAAGAGCTGGTTTTTTGAAAAGATAAACAAGATTGACAAACTTTTAACCAAACTCATCAAGAAAAAAAGAGAGGACTCAAATGTATAAAATTACAAGTGAAAGTGGAGAAGTAATAACTGACACCATAGAAATACAAAAAATTGTAAGAAAATAATATGAAGATCAATATATCAAAAAATTGGACAACCTGCACAAAAGGATAAATTCCTAGAAACACACAATCTTCCAAAACTAAATCTGGAAGAATCGAATAACCTAAACAGATCAATTACAACAAATGAAATTGAAACAGATATCAAAAAAAAACAACAGGCCCTGGCCAGTTGGCTCAGTGGCAGAGCGTCAGCCTGGCGTGCAGGAGTCCCAGGTTCGATTTCCGGCCAGGGCACACAGGAGAAGCGCCCATCTACTTCTCCACCCCTCCCCCTCGCCTTCCTCTCTGTTTCTCTCTTCCCCTCCCGCAGCCGAGGCTCCATTGGAGCAAAGATGGCCTGGGCGCTGAGGATGGCTCTGTGGCCTCTGCCTCAGGCACTAGAATGGCTCTGGATGCAACAGAGCGATGCCCCAGAGGGGCAGAGCATCGTCCCCTGGTGGGCATGCCGGGTGGATCCTGGTCGGGCACATGTGGGAGTCTGTCTGACTGCTTCCCCATTTCCAGCTTCGGAAAAATGCAAAAAAAAAAAAAAAAAAAAACCAACAACCCAGCAAATAAAAGTCCTAGACCAGATAGCTTCACAGGCAAATATTAACAAATAATCAGAGAACTAACACTTATCTTTCTCAAGCTATTACAAAAAATTCAAAAGGAGGGTAGAATTCCAAAATTCTTTTATGAGGCAAGACCTATCCTCATTCCAAAACCAGGTAAAGACACTACAAAAAAAACTATTTGCCAATATTCCTGATGAACATAGATTCTAAAATTCTCAAAACAATATTAGCAAACTAAATCCAGCAACACATTAAAAAAATCATACATCATGATCAAGTGGGATTCATTTCTGGGAGGCAAAGCTGTTACAACATTCAGAAATCAATAAATGTGATTTATCACATAAACAAAAGAAAGGATAAAAATCACATGATTATATCAGTAGATGCAGAAAAAGCATTTGATAAAATCCAGCACCCATTTTATCCACCAAAACTCTCAGAAAAGTGAGAATACAGAAAACATACCTCAACATGACAAAGGCCATCTATGACAAACTGACAGCCAACATCATACTCAATGGGCAAAAATTAAAAACAATCCCCTTAAGATCAGGAACAAGGTAGGGGTGCCCCCTTTCACCACTCTTATTCAACATAGTTCTGGAAGTCCTAGCCACAGCAATCAGACAAGAAGAAGAAATTAAAGGCATCCAAATTGAAAAAGAAGAAGTAAAACTATTATTATTTGCTGATGACATGATACTATACATAGAAAAGCCTAAAGTTTTAGCCAAAAAACTACTAGAACTCGTAAATGAATTGAGCAAAGTGACAAGGAATAAAATTAATAATTAGGAGTCACTGTCATTTTTATACACCAACAATAAACTGTCTCAAAGAGAAATTAAATAAACAATCCCCTTCACTATTGTAACAAAATAAATAAATAAATAAATAAATAAATAACCTAGGAGTAAATTTAATCAAGGAGGTAAAAGATTTGTACAGTACTTCAAAAATTATAATATATTGAAAAAAATCAAGGAAGATACAATCAAGTTAAAGCATATTTGGTGTTCATGAATAGGAAGAATAAACATCATTAAAATGTCTATATTACCCAAAGTGATTTATAAATTCGATGCAATTCCTATTAAAATATCAATGTCATACTTCAAATATATAGAATAAATTTTCCAGAAATTTATATGGAGCCAAAAAAGAACACAAATAGCCTCAGCAATCTTGAAAATGAAGAATAAAGTGTGAGGAATCACACTTCCTGATATCACGTTATACTACAAGGCCATTGTAATGAAAATAGATTGGTACTGGCAAAAGAACAAGCATACAGATCAAAGGATCAGAACAGAGAACTCAGAAATAAACCCGTGCCTTTATGGTCAATTGATATTTGACAAAGGAGGTAAGACCATACAATGGAGTAAAGACAGTCTCTTTAATAAATGGTGTTGGGAAAATTGCAAAAAAAATGAAACTAGACCACCAACTTACACCATTCAGAAAAATAAACTCAAAATGGATAAAAGACTTAAATGTAAGTTGCCAAACCATAAACATCTTAGAAAAAAACACAGGCAGTAAACTCTCCAATATCTGTCGTAGCAATAGTTTTGCCAATTTTTTCCACAGGCAAATGAAATAAAGAATAAGATAAACAACTAGGACTATATCAAACTAAAAAGCTTTTGCACAGCAAAACTCCCCATTAACAAAATAAAAAAACAACCCACACAATGGGAGAACACATTTGCCAATACATGTGATAAAGTATTAATAACCAAAATTTATTAAGGAGTTCTAAAACTCAACACCTTAAAGGTAAGCACTCCAATTAAAAAATGGGCAAAGGAACTGAATAGACACTTCTCCAAAGAGGACATACAGATGGACAACAGGCATATGAAAAAATGTTCAATGTCACAAATCATCAGAGAAATGCAAGTTGAAATCACTATGAGATACCAGCTCACACTGGTCAGAATGGTGCTCATTAACAAATCACCACACAATAAGTGCCGGTGAGGATGTGGAGAAAGGGGAACCCTCCTGAATGGCTGGTGGGAATGTAGACTTCTGCAGCCACTGTGGAAAACAGTACAGAGATTCCTCAAAAAATTAAAAATAGAACTGCCTTTTGACTCAGCTATCCCACTTTTAGGAACATATCCTAAAATTACCAAATTACTGATTCAAAGAAGATATGCACCCCCATGTTTATTGCAGTATTGTTTATAATAACCAAAATCTGAAAACAGCCCATGTCCGTCAGTGGACAAGTGGATTAAAAATAAGTGGTACAGGCCCTGGCCGGTTGGCTCAGCGGTAGAGCGTCGGCCTGGCGTGCGGGGGACCCGGGTTCGATTCCCGGCCAGGGCGCACAGGAGAAGCGCCCATTTGCTTCTCCACCCCTCCACCGCGCTTTCCTCTCTGTCTCTCTCTTCCCCTCCTGCAACCGGGGCTCCATTGGAGCAAAGATGGCCCGGGCGCTGGGGATGGCTCTGTGGTCTCTGCCTCAGGCGCTAGAGTGGCTCTGGTCGCAACATGGCGACGCCCAGGATGGGCAGAGCATCGCCCCCTGGTGGGCAGAGCGTCGCCCCTGGTGGGTGTGCCGGGTGGATCCCGGTCGGGCGCATGCGGGAGTCTGTCTGACTGTCTCTCCCTGTTTCCAGCTTCAGAAAAATGAAAAAAATTAAAAATTAAAAAAATTAAAAAAAAAAAAAATAAGTGGTACAGGCCCTGGCCGGTTGGCTCCGTGGTAGAGCGTCAGCCTGGCATGCAGGAGTCTTGGGTTCGATTCTTGGCCAGGGCACAGAGGAGAAGTGCCCATCTGCTTCTCCACCCCTCCCCTCTCCTTCCTCTCTGTGTCTCTCTTCCCCTCCTGCAACCGGGGCTCCATTGGAGCAAAGATGGCCTGGGAGCTTGGGGTGGCTCTATGGCCTCTGCCTCGGGCGCTAGAGTGGCTCTGGTTGCAACAGAGCGACGCCCCAGATGGGCAGAGCATCGCCCCCTGGTGGGCGTGCTGGGTGGATCCCCGTCAGGCACATGCGGGAGTCTGTCTGACTGCCTCCCCGTTTCCAACTTCAGAAAAATACAAAAAAAAAAAATCAAACAAGCAATACAGATATAATCTCACAAATACAGAGAATATTATGATGGTTGTCAAATGGGAGGGGTAGGGGGGATGGTTGAAAACAGGGAAGAGATTACAAATAGCGGGTTATAAAATCAGTCACAGGAATATAAAGTATAGCATAAGGAATGTCATCAATAATAATGAGTATAGTCAATTTGAATAACTATGCATGGTGTCAGATGAGTACTAAATTTATTGGGGAGATCACTTCATCACTTACATAAATGTATAATAACTACACTGTACACCCAAAATTAATATAGTATTGTATGTCAGCTCTAATTTAAAAAAATAAAAACTTTCTTAAAATTTAAATTTAAAAACTGAAAAGTAAAAACGTTAAGCACAATCTTTGGTCACCATAATCAATAGAGAAGTAGTGTTGCACAGGGTAACTCTTGCAGTCAAAATGGACCAAGCTTGAAGAATAGCCCCTGTCTCCTCAGGCTATCTGATTAAAGTGCCTATAAAAGAATCAAACCCTGTCTCTGCTTATCTGACTGATTTGGTGAAAGGCAGCATGAACTTTTTGATATTTCTGGTGTAAAAAGTTTATTAATTTGCAGATATTGTACCAAACTTGCATCCCTGTAATAAATCCCACTTGATAATTGTGTATGATATTTTTATTCTTGGATCTGATTTTCTAATATTTTGCTGAATATTTTTGCATCAATGTTCATCAGGGATAATGGCCTATAAATTTCTTTCTTTGTAGTGTCTTTATTTGGTTTTGAAATTAGAATAATGCTAGCCTTATGAAATAAACTTTGAAGTTTTCTCTCCTCTTGAATTTTTTGGAGTAGCTTGAAAAGTATTGATATTAATTCTTTGTTTGTTTGTTTGGTAAAATTACTTATGAAGCCATCTGGACCAAGACTTTTGTTTTTTGGGAGTATTTTTTGGCTACTGTTTCAATTTCATTGGTCTACTCAGATATTTTGATTTTTTCTGATTTAGTTTTAGAAGATTGTATGTGCTGAGGAATTAATCCATTTCATCCAAACTGCCCAAATTTGTTGGCATATAGTTGTTTGTTACAGTTTTTTACAATCCTTCGTGTCAGTTGTTATTTCTCTTTCATTTCTGATTTTATTTTTATGGATTTTCTCTTTTTTTTTTCTTGACAAGTTTGGTTAAAGGTTTGTCAATATTATTTACCTTTTCAAAAAACCAGCTCTTGATTTCATTGATCTTTTGTATTATTCTTTTTTTAGACTCTATTTTATTTACTTCTGCTCCAATCTTATTATTTCCTTTCTTTGATCACTTTGGGATTTGTTTGTTGTTCATTTTCAAGTTCCTTTAAGTGTGAAATTAGATTGCTTATTTGGTAGTTTCCTTGTTTTGATGTAGGCCTGTGATGCTATGAAATTTCTTTTTTGGACTTCTTTTGTTGTGTCCATAGATTTTGGGTTGTTGTGTTCTCATTTTCATTTATCTGAAGGTATATTTTGATTTCCTCCTTGATCTCAATAATCCATTCATTGGTTAGTAACATGTTATTTAGCTTCCATGTTTTTCTCTGTGTGTGTTTGTTTCTTAGTTTTTTCTTATGATTGATTTCTAGTTAATACTTTTATGGTCAGAGAAGATACTTGACATAATTTCAATCTTTTAAAATTTATTGAGACTTGTTTTTTATATTAACATGTGGTCTATCCTAGAATATGTACTATGAGCACTTGTAAAGAATATATATTCTTCTTTAGGGTGAAATGCTTTAAAGATATCAATTTAAGGCCACTGTTTTCTTGTTGGTTTTTTGTCTGAAATATTTATCCACTGATGTCATCAAGAGTTAAAATTCCATACTCTGACTATAATACTGTTTATCTCTCCTTTTATGAAGATATGGGTTATCTTTATTATATGCAGCTTAAGTGTCTGTCACCGATAGCTTATTGGTTGCTTGCATAACTGTACTAGCCAATGGGGTGAAGTTGCCACGGCATTCAAATAGTCCCACCTTCTGGCATGCCACCTCACAAATTGAGGTTAAAGATTGGAGCAATTATTATGCTGTTAAGAAATCTTAACACCAGAAGGGGTCTTTGCAATGGTACAAGAGTAGAGGTTCTCCAATTGAAAAATAATGTCGTAATAGCTAAGTCTTTGACTGGCTCCTCTAAAGGTGAAATACATGTCATTCCAAGAATTGATTTGGCTCCATCTCAAACAGGGTTGCCGTTTCAATTGAGACGTAGACAATTTCCTGTAAAACTTGCCTTTGCTATGACCATCAATAAATCTCAGGGCCAAACGCTTAAGCGTGTTGGCATTTTTTTACCTGAGCCTGCATTTGGACACGGTCAACTTTATGTTGCCTGTTCAAGAGTTCGTGAAAGAACAGACGTAAAATTAAAAATAATTGATGGTCCTCTGCAAGGTGAGCTTAAAAATGATGGAAAGATCTACACAAGAAATGTTGTGTACAAAGAGATCTTTGACATGTGAATTAACATTTTATTATTTAAATCACCTTTATTTATTGAGCTAGCGGTGGCTCTTAAGAAATGTACCGCCAGTTGTTTCCTTCATTGCACTCTACTTTAAGCAATTAAGCAAGAAGAAGGGGGAAACCCCGTGGGGCAGTAAGCAAAGGGGTGTCCTCGCCGCCTGCCCTGGGTAATTCAGTTTGAATTAGCAGACACCTTTGCACAAATCATTTTAATTACAATTTATAATATCTAGAACAGCGGTCATTTCATATGACCGCCGGGCTTTCTAGTTTTATATATTGAGGTGCTCCTAAGTTAAATATATCAATATTTACAAGGTAAATATCTTCTTGTCAGATTGTTCCCTTTGTCATTATACTGTGTCCTCCTCTGTCTATTCTTATAGGCTTTGTTTTAAAGTCTGTTTTGTCTGATATCAGTACTCTTCCCTTCAGCCTTGTTTTCACTTCTTTTTGTATGAAATCTCTTTTTCCATGCCTTTACTTTTAGTCTGTGTATATCTTTCATTCTAAGGTGGGTCTCTTGTAGACAACATTTATATAGGGCTTCCTTATCCATTAACTACCTTATGTCTTTTAATTGGAGCATTTAAGTCATTTACATTTAAAGTGATTGTTGATAGGTACATATTTATTGCCATTTTATTCTTTATTACTATATTCTTCTGTATTTTTTTATTCTTCTAAAAGAAGTCCCTTTAAAATTTCTTGCAACACTGGCTTGGTGGTAACAAACTCCTTTAGCTTTTTCTTGACTGGGAAGCTCTTTATTTCTCTTTCAATTTTAAATGATAGCTTTGCTGGGTAAAGTAATCTTGGCTGTAGTTCCTTGCCTTTCATCACTTTGAATATTTCATGCCAATCCCTTTGGCCTGATTAATCAGTTCACAGTCTTATAAGAACTCTCTTATAAGTAGCTTTCTTGCTGCTTTCAAGATTCTCTGTGGCTAAACTTTGTCATTTTAAATATGTTGGGTCTTGGATGGGTCTCTTTGAATTCATCTTGTTTGAGACTCGGAACTTCCAGGACTTGTGTGTCTTTTTCCTTCACCTTGTTAAGGAAATTTTCAGTCATTATTTTTTCAGATAGGTTCTCAATCTCTTACCCTCTCTCTTCTTTTTCTGGAACCCCTATAATGTCATGTTGGTATGTTTCATGTTGTCCCAAACATCCCTTAAACTATCTTTCTTTAAAAACTTTTTTTCCTTTATCCTCCTCTAATTGGGTGTTTTCTGCCACCTTGTCTTCCAAATCACTGATTCAACACTCTGCTTTACCCAACCTATTGTTTATTCCTTATAGTGTAGTTTTAATTTCAAATATTGTATTCTTCATTTCTGACTGGTTTTTTCTCATGGTTTTAATGTTGTTGTTTTTATGCTGTTGATGTTCTCACTAAGTTCCTTAAAGTTCTAAGTTCTAAGTTCCTTCCTTATATACATTTTTAAAAACCGTATAGCTGTTAAATTGCTTGCCTCCGTTTCATTTATGTCTTTTTCTGGAGATTTCTCCTATTCCTTCATTTGGGGCATGTTTTTTTGTCTCCCCATTTAGCTGCTGTATTCAGTGGAATATATCTTCGTTTTCTTCGTATGGTGGCCATATGAAACAGGAGTTCTGTGGGACCCAGTGGTGCAGCCTCCTTGATCACCAGCGCTGGATGTTCTAAGGATTTCCCTTATTCAGGTTGTGTGAACCCTCCTGTTATAACTGAATCTTGCTTGCTATTGATCTGTTCATGTGTGGGGTCAACCTTAAGGCTGGCTGACTGTAAGGACAGATCCTGACCACAGTGTACAAGTTGCTGTGTAGGTGTTGACAACACAAAGCAAAATTTGCTTCAGCAGAATTTAGTGCCCGCTGAAATCTCCCTTTGGACATGCCACTTTTAAAGCTATTTGGATCCTGCTCTGATGTTATCTGAAGGCGGTGGATTGGTGTGTCTATACTTGGGCCTTTTGGGTAGAATTCTGGTACAGGTCAAAGTCAGACATTGTCTGTGACTGGCTCTGGGCAAACTATTTGGAGCTACGAAGTGCAATCCATTGTTTATGGCTGCCTCTGCTGGGTCTTGGTGTGCATGAGAAGGACTGAGCTGCACACCAAGCTGTTTCCAGCAACACCGAACCCAGGGGGTCAGGTCAGCAAAAGTCTCAAGGCACTCTGACAGCTGCCTCCACTTGCCTCTAACTGTTGCCTGTTAGGCTTAGTCACTGAAAAAGCCTCTGGTGCTACTTGAGTTGCATTGGGTTGGTTCTCAGTGAGTTAACAGGTAGAAGCAAGTGGTGTTCACAAGACTGATACAGGTTTAAACTCAGTGCCAGTGCTGGACCTGAGGCCACTCAGCAAGAGTCCCAGGGTATACTGTTTAGCTGCTCCCTACCAGGTGCTCACAGACCTTTGTGGTGGGGTGGGGTCTCAGGGAGTTCTCAGGGTGAGCACATCAGGGTTATCAGGCCCAAACAGACAAGGATTTGGTGATGTGAAGGAAACACTCTGCACAGTTGGGCTTGTCAGAAAAAAATGGTCCCACAACTGAGATTATTCCAGATTCTGTTGGGAGCCCAAGCTCAGCAGGGCAAGGAAGGTGCAGCTTACGGAACTCCTGTGAGTGGGAGGTGCCGTTCAGGCCCGGAGGATGGTGAGGGAGTGGCCTTTGCCCAGAATCACACAACTTAATCTATCTTGGATTTCCCCCAGACCTCCTGAGGAGCCTGAGTCTGGCAGAGTAGGGCTACCAGGAGCATAGAGGGTGGTGCTATTAGATCTTCTCTGAAGAGGAGGCATTCATCAGGTTCACAGGAAAGTAGAGGAAAATGGTTCCCATCCCAAAGCCATACAACTCAGTGACTGACACCTCCTGAGTCTGCCTGCACCTCTGTGCCCTGGCTCAGGAAGCTGATTCCTCAGCAAGGCATAAACTCCACAGCATGAAGCAACAGGGAGTTCAGAGGGTGGTGTTATTGCATTCTCCCAAGCTGATGCCAGAAGAAAAGTTCTCCACCCAAGAATGATGGTGTCTGTGGTGTGGGAGAGAGACTTTGCATAGGGGTCCTTGCAACTGTCCCTTCAGCTCTCTTCCCAGAGCTACAAACCCCAGTCTCTCCTTATACAACTCTAGTCTGCTCCACCCTTCTTCCACCAGAGCCTAGGGTGAGTAGCTGAAAGTGAGATTTAGTGCTTTGGCCTTTTAAGAGAGCACCTATTTCTCTAGCTGACTCCTGTCTCTCCCTGGTAGACAGAATCCATCCTCTCTGATTTTCACAGCCACGTGTTATGTAGGTGCCTCTTCCAGGCTCTGGTGCTCTGGGTTGAGGAGCTTAGTCTGGGGTTGAGACCTCACACTCCTCTGGGTAAGTCTTTGCAACTGAAATATCTCTCTGGAACCTCAACCACCTCCCATGGTAGCAGGGTCAGCCCTTATTGCGTCTTTGTCTTTCCTACCAGTCTTGATGTAGCTTCTTCTGTAAATCCTTGGTTATAAGGCTTCTGCTCAGCTAGTATTTGGTTGGTTATTCAGGTTTATTGCTCTATATTTTAGTTGTAATTCCAGTTTGGTCCTGAAAAGAGGTAAGTGTATCTTCTACATACTAGAATAGACTGCCACCATCTTGGATCTTCCTCTACAATGCCACTATTTCAACCTATTTTCTACATTGTTATGAATCACCAGTTTATTATAAAAGGATACAATTCAGGAATAGCTGGATGAAAGAGGGATGCACAGGACAAGCCAAGGTATAGAGTAGGGGCACAGAGTTTCCCTGCTCAATCCTGGTGCCCAAATCTCTAAATGTTCACTTGATCACATATATTTTTGCCTTCTTTCTACAGGATAGAGATTCTAGAACAATGAGTGTATAGGAAAATGTTCTTAACTGTGCAATATGTCATATAAAGACAAGGCCATGTGAGCGAGCCCCCTTCTGGGCAGGTGTTTAGTCAATCTGATGGGCATGAAACTTTCAGAGGAGTAAATGAACTAACAAGATCTGAGAATTTAAACTGACAGCAGCATGTAGTAGATATAAAAAAGTTGTACTTGACAAAACGATGGGAAATTGCAGGAGAGGAATTAATAAAGTTGATCTCTAGTCTAACATCCTAACTGTGGACTGATCCAGAGACGGCAACTTGGTACTGATAACCAGTTCAGGTCACAGGTAATAGATGTAAATGTTTCTGATCTCACCAATCTCATCATGCTTTTCTTTCTCAAAATCATTCCACTGTTTTCATATTCAACAAATATGTGTGAAATTGAAATTATGCTGACTCAGAGATGAAAGGAACGTGTTATAGTCATTCATTTATTTTACTAATATTTTTCAGCTGCTCTCATGGACTATCCACTGTGGTGTCATTGTCTGCCAAGAACTTTTAGATTAGTAATCATAACCATGAACAATTTAGACAGCTCTTACTTCTGCCAGGCCAGGCAAAAGCATTTAATTCATATTAACCCACTTAATCCTCCCAATAACTTTATGAGATAAATGTGTTATTATTATCATTCCCATTTTTAAAATGAGGGAACTGAGGTACTAAGAGGTTAAGCAACTTGTCCAAGACTATATACACATAGGAAATGGCAAAACTGAAGCTTCAGACTAGGCAGTCTGGCTTCAGCGATGGTGCTCTTAACCATTATAATATTCTATAGTCTATAGAAATCAATAAACAATTGAGATGGAATATTTCTGGGGTTAGGTATTAGAAGTGAGTACATGCTCCTACAGGGGTCAACTTGCAGAGGAAAATGTCAGAAAGACTTTGAAGCCCTTGAGCAGGGTGTTGCCAGATAAACAGGAATTCACTGGGCTGGTTGGGGTTTAAGTTCCAGACAGAGAAAACATAAAATTTCTGGATTGGATGTTCTTTCATGAAATATTTAGTCATAATTTTGGTGTCCAGAGCAGACATTAAATAAGTAGCCTCTCTACTGACTATTGCCTGACTTGGATTCACTTTTGTTAGACATGTCATGATTATCCAAATTAATCTAAGCACAGAAAATCTTAGAAAAACAAAGATGGGCCCTTGGGATAAATGAAATGAATGTGGATGAGCTTTTCTAAGAGGAGGTGTAGGTACTGAGTCTAGCTATACCATGGCCAGTGTGTGTTTGTATGTGTGTGTCTGTGTGTGTGTGTGTGTAAGAGAGAGAGAGAGAGAGAGAGAGAGAGAGAGAGAATGAGAGTGAGATTTGCCTCAAATCATGCACTGATCCTATAGTGAGAACTGCCTAATGCTTCACCTAGCCCCAGGTACCTAAGCCCCCAGCCCCAGGACTCACTTTGTGAAATCTTACAAGGCACAGGGCTGATTATAATGGTATGGCTGGTGCCCTAATATCCAGTGAGTCAGCTTCAAGATTTATCCTTTAGGACTAGTGGGTTAGAATTGTAAGTTTTCAGAGGTCAATTTATAACTTACTTTTACATTGCCTGGGATGCAACACCACCTACACACAAATATTTACCCAAGCAATAGTATACGGTATAAGAAATAGTATTCAGATTAAGAAATAGTATACAGTTCTCTTACACCTTCAGAATCTGTTTCCTACAAGCTGAGCAGCATCTCGAGACCTTCAGGCCACTAATCACCATTTGAATAACAGCTGCACCAATGAATATGCAATCCCATATTTAAATTTCACACTTTAGAAACCCATATACTTAAAATTTGTAAATATATAGCCCCAAGTTATTTTTACTTTGATCTCAACTGTATATTCTCCCCAAAATTATACTTGTTATTTCTCTTTGATTTTGTAAAGAAGATGGTGTTTTTCCTAGGAAAAAAAGTAAAACAAATTTTGAGGCAAAGTAGGTCTCCCTGGAAAATACAATTGAGAAAGCATATTATAGACTTTATTACATATGTATCTTCTGTAAACAGATTCTTCTAAAAGGACCAAGAGTATACATTTGAGATGCGAGGTCTAGTTGATTTCTGAGTGTAGTAAATGTCGTAATGTCAGAAAATGACAAATATTACCAGGCTAGAGGACTCCACTTCCAAACCAAATGTAAAGTTGAACAAGTGTTAATGGCACACAGAAGTAGAAAACACCTTGTTTTATCATGTTTTCCATATTTTCTTCTGTGAATACTCTTCTTCTAGATGTTTTGGAAGGATGCCTGTGTACACACATATCAAAATATCATTAAGGTAAGCCCTCCTGCTCCTTATCCCTCATTTGTAATCAAGTTCCCCTTTCTTCACACCTGGCTGCAGTGGCAGCAGAAAAGCACACAGCAGGTTTTCACCTTCCTGTCCAAAGGACCCATCAAGAGGCAGCAGTGACTTGCTGAGAACAGAATAAATATATAGAGCAGATCTGGAGTGCTTGTGTGCCGAGCCTCAGCAAAAGCCACTGAGCAGCTGTGGAAAGTGAAGGGCACAGGCAGACTCCAGACCACATGCACGCCGTCAGAGACCCAAACCCCAAAATAACCTTAGAGGGCAAGGAGCTCAACTCACAGCTGCACCTTGCCATGCAGCCTGCGTAGGGTACTCCCCTTCTACCCACCCCTTCTCCTTATATTGACATTAGAGCTTAAAAGTTGGGGTTTGTATGACACAAGGATGGGAGCTAATGTTAAGCTAGAAGGGCTCTGGGCATTCCAAAGGATCGCGGCAGAACACTAGTCCCAAGAAGTGTCTAAGTTTCCACACACGAAAGATTCAGAAAATTCTGCTCAATATATTCTTGGAGATTCACACGCAGAACCCATTAAAGGCTTTGTGTAGACCTCCCCCCCCCCCCCCCCATGGCAGGACAAGATAAGACACGTGTTGAACTTTTAACTTGGGGCATAGATTTCACAGATGTGTGACCTGCGCAGGTGCCTAGGAGAGCCTATGTTGTTTTAACACTCTGGTCACCATCATGAAATTTTTAATAATTTTTTTAAAAAGAGGCCAGCATTTTTTATTTTGCACTGGCTCCCTGCAAGTTCTGTAGTGAATCTTGATACCAGGCTACACTCATATTGGCAACATCTCTAAACAACCAGAAGACATATTTGGACTCAGGGGCACCTAACTTTAAAAAAACAAAAACTAAAACCAGAAGAAGCTCCCTGATGGAATATATTGCCTCTCGAAATTTTTTTACTTCATTTTGTCAATGACCTGAAATGTTTTTTTTGTATTGGGGGGAAATGGTGGAGGAAAGAGAGGAGGAAAAAACCAATCTTTTAAAAAAATACCATAAACTCATAAAGTTGTTTTTAAATAAACATGTATTTTTATGTGGGATTCTGAGGGCTTGGCACAGTGTGGGCTTTTAAGATTGTATTTTAGACCTAAAAGTATTAGAAGAAGAACATTTACCTATCTTTCGCACACAACAGTAATGTGCACTTCATTAGCATTCAAAGCATCTCCATTTATTTTTGTTGTAGTCCTTGGAAGATTTACATGTCACCAAAGGCACTGTTGACTGTGGCCCACGCTGCTCTTCTCAGAATATGTAGGTTGATCCCAGGTCATCCTGTTCTCCTATGGAGGGGAAAAAGTCTCTTTTTAGGAAAATAGCTCCATAAACATTCCAGGATATCACTCATTCAGACAATAGTGTGAATTAATTGAACCTAACCTGCTTCCCTCAGATCTTGGCTGAAATCTGCAATGTTTCCACAGGGCCAGCCGAGGGCCATCACATCCTTGTGAGAACGATGCCACAGTGAAGGCCTCTGGGCAGCATTTAGGACACTGAAGTCAGGGATGAGAGGCCGGAGACTCAGAAAAGAAGTAGGAATCTGTGAATGGTCAGTTTCCCTGCCTGCTTCAGAAGCTTGCATGGCAGAGGTCAGTGTCAAAGTCAAGTTCCTTTTTCTTTTATGCATGCCCTGATCCTAGTCCACGAAGAATTACAGAATTGGTTCATGTCATTAATCTAGTCACATTATGTTCCAAAGACATTTAGAAACTGGCATAACACCTTGCACACATAGCAGGTTTTCTGAGAGAAAAATCTCTGTAAAATTCCAAATTATGTATTTACAAATTAATTTTCAGAATACCTCTTATCAAGAAGGTTAATGTAAGCTGAATCTCATTTCACTGATGCCCATAGCCAAAGCAAATATCAGGAAGTGCATTCTTGCAAATGAGGTGGTCTGAAATGTATATTGGTCCTTTTCCTGATACACTCAATTAGGAAAATAAAACAGTGACTTTGAGCATTATTTGCCAAGAATATTGGCAATTGAAATGAAATGTAATGGGCACTTTTCTTCCAGAAAGTCTAAATTCCTAATTCATCTTTGCATGGAAGGAAATACAGATGAACTTCCATATTTCCCTGAAAATTGCAGGAATGACTTGCCCATTTGACAGACGGGTGTAGCCTGATACTTTTATCTCTCCACTGAGGTTTCAACAGACCCATGTAGCTCACAAAGCCTTTCTCCCCACAGCAGGTAAAATTTATGAAGTACCCACTCTGGGCCACTTTAAATGCCTTTCCTCCAGACCTAATGACAACCTTTGAAATACGTGCTATTGGCCGTTTTATAGATGGGGAAATTGAGGCTCATCAAAGTAAGAGCTTTATCCAAAGTCACATGGCAAGCCAAGTCTTGTAGGGTTTAGGAGCTCCTGCCCCTCACTGATGACTATGCCATCTCCCACCCAGAGCAAGCTTGGGACAGCAGAATAGCTCTGGGTGGGTGAAGCTAGTTGGGCCAAAGGAGAAGAATGAATATTGAACCCTCACTGCTCACTTTCTAACTTACCTTGCAATCAGGCTAGGTACCAGCCATGAGAAGACAGAGAAAATGGCACTTTTTTGGTAAAGATGACCTCATCCTCAGACTCCAGCTTATCACCTTTACAGAGTGAGCTCGGTTTCTCTCTCACTACCACACCTGGAATCTGTCATTGCATCTCCAGCCACGATCACCGAAGAGACTCTCTGTAAGTTCAACAAACTTGAAAGGGTTAGATTTAAGATAATGTGACAGAAAACACAGCTCTTACTAGTGTCATAAAGGTTACATGGTGTGTGCTCACGAGCAAAGAGAACAAAAGAGGAATTGTATTTCTTCGGTGTTTTCTTGTTTCTTCAGCATTTTGCACAGGCCTCAGTAGCGCTTGCAATGTGCAAACAATCCCCTTGGATCTGGTCTTATGGAACTGTCAATATTATTTTACTTTATGACCTTTCTCATCCTAATAAATCTAAATGTGTCAGATGTTTTATTGATTGAGCTTTACCACAAGAGTAACATAGGACGTAAAATCAAGGTAAAAGTCATAAACATATAAATCATTGATATATGTGTCCTCTACTCTACTTTTCTTTTTTTTATTTTCTTAAAAGTAACTTACAGGCCCTGGCCGGTTGGCTCAGTGGTGGAGCGTCGGCCTGGCGTGCGGAAGTCCTGGATTCGATTCCAGGTCAGGGCACACAGGAGAAGCGCCCTGTGTGTCATCTGCTTCTCCACCCCTCCCCCTCTCCTTCCTCTCTGTCTCTCTCTTCCCCTCCTGCAGCCGAGGCTCCATTGGAGCGGGGATGGCCGGGAGCTGGGGATGGCTCCTTGGCCTCTGCCCCAGGCACTAGAGTGGCTCTGGTCGCAGCAGAGTGACGCCCCGAAGGGGCAGAGTGTCGCCCCCTGGTGGATGTGCCGGGTGGATCTCGGTTGGGCTCATGCAGGAGTCTGTCTGACTGTCTCTCCCCGTTTCCAGCTTCAGAAAAATACAAAAAATAATAATAACATAAAAAATAATAATAACTTTCTTTTTTTTTTCTCCTTGGTTGCTACCCAAAGTGTTATTTAAGACAATGGTTCTCCAAATAACTTCACATTCAAATCTGGGAATCTTTTACAAAACAAGATGCCTGAGCCCAAACCTAGACCAAGTGACTCAAATTCAGGGAGGAGAGAGCCTGGGCATTGCTTTTAAAAATTCCTAGACGATTCAAAGGGCCTTCTAGGATTGAGAAGTTCTAAGGCAGCGATACTTGTTGGTATAACCTGGGGAGATTTAAAAAGTGCTGGTACCTGGTTCCACCCCCAGAGATTTCCACTTAATTAGTTTGGGCCCTGGGGTGAGCCTGGGAACCAGAGTATGAAAAGATTCCCAGGTGACTCAAATATGTGGCCAAGCTTGAGAGTCACTGAAGGGCACATAAAGGAAATGATCATTCACTAGAAAAAGGTGGCAAAGGAAAGAGCCAAAAAAGTAAGGAACAAAATTATTCACACTCCTCTGGGTTTGCCTGGTCCTCTTCCAAATACATTAGTAAGGATGAAGATTGCTCGCATGTCCTCGGGCCACCTTCTTTATGTTTCCACAAAGCTTCCTCCTTAACTCGTAAAAGCACAGACTTGGCTCGGCTACCTGCAAGCTGTGTGGCTTCGGGCAATGTGCATAACTCCCCAAGTCTCTGTTTCCTCCTCTGTAAATGGGCATGCTGATCACGCACATGCTGAGTGGTGGTGAGGACATTAAAGGTAACAGTACAGGTAAAGTGATTAGCAAAGGGATCAGCACATAGTACATCCTCAATATATGTTAGCTATTGTCATTACTGGTGGCATCTTTTACTCTCTTTTTGGTAATAATTACTAATCAATTTGACATCTGTTGGGCTAAATATATTAGATAAAATATATTAGGCTAACTTTGTTAAAGATAGTGCTGCCTGCATGGAAGCTTGTTGCCCAGGTGATAATAGTTGCCCTTCTTGCACGGGATGGGTGTGATTATATTAATGTGTGTTGGGATGGGCTGTGGGCAGGCAGGGCCCTTGTAACCTGGGGCTTGGTTTTAGGACTAAGCCTTTCCTATCCTTTTTGATGTGGGTGGTGCACTCTCATGAGGAATCCCATTATGCCTCAGATAAGTGACTGTATCAGAGACTTCCTTATTTATATATTGGATTAAAAGTTTTTGGTTTCTACACTATAAAGTGGGGCAGACTAGGAGCTTGCTCTCCGTTCCTGTTATCACCATTGCAGGGGCTTCCCTGATCCCTTGCCCTTCATGAAAAAAGCTGGTGTTAATCCAAATTCAGAGGGACCCGAAATATGGAAGACAGGAACAAGGTCCATCGTTTACACATTAAAGCTTTATTGTCTAGCTTGGCCAAGTGGCGGGAACGCCAACAGAAATCTGACGGAGAGCGCGCCAGCCCTTTGTTCTACTTAGTTTTTACAGTTTTGTAAGTGGGAAGTACAGAAGCAAAAATTGCAATTAGGAGCCCCTTACCGCTATTGGTTATAGTCATATGTCCTTTAACATGATAGGACCACGTTCAATTTGCAAACCATACATCATTTTGGAGAAAACAAAATTTACAAGTCAACACAATGGTAGAAAGATATCTCTTTACATATTAAAAGGCCTTCCTATATTTTCTAGTGTTCATCCACCATCTCTCTGTCCAGAGTCAGACGTATTAACCACATGCATTTACATAAGAGAGGTAGTTTCCGTGGGGACAAATGCCCGCAAATGGCTCATAGTTATAAGAAAAGGCTTATTTTGGCTTTTCCCTTCCTGCCCCTGGCTAGCCATTCACTCCTTTCCCCACAGGTGTGGTGGAATGTCAGGGAATCTATGCTTTCCTTCCCTTTTCATTTACAATACAATGCCAAGAGCCATCCTGGTTATGCCAACCACACAGTACAGAGACTATGTCTCACAATTTCTCTGCACACCTTAACCCAAATTAATAAAATATTCTCCAAGCCTCCTAAAATATTAATATTAATTCTGTAGCCTTTGGTACTTTACAACACCTGGGGGTGAAATGGCTCAGTGGCTCCTCACTGGTTTTCTGCTTTTCCCTTTTCTTCTCTTGTGGCTTGCCTGTCTTGGTGAGACACCAATAAACAGAATGGCCTACCATCCTCCAACTCCGCCATTTCTTTACCGTCTGCCCAAATCCAATGGGAACCTGCATGTGATTCTAGGAAACTCGGATAAGTCAGTAGCTTTGTGAGCACTGAATGAGTGAGTTTGGGAGCCCAGTGTGTGTTTTTACTTGTCTGCCGGGTACAAGCTAGGATTAAAGCTAATGGCCCACCAGTTCTTGGCTCCATTGTTTCATTACCATCTGTCCAAATCTAATGAGAACCTACATGGGCCAGGCAGCTGTGATGGTGGCCCTGGCTACTGGCTTTACAACTTCTCAAGTCACTTGGGGGTTATTTCCTACTGAACACCATGTCTGCAAATCCATCTATCAGCCCAGTGAACAGCTATGCCTTCTGTGTTGGCTTCACAAATTAGCCTCTGGAGCTGACCCAGAGATACCATTCTGGTAAATGACAGTGAGTGTCACATGGAGAAGCTGCACACGGGAGGGGAACATGGCGCCACAGAGAGTCATTACCTGGACAGGCTGCCACCTGAACACCATTTCTCACCATCTGTGAGCCCATTGGCTTTATACACAAGCGAAATTACTTCCTTCCTAACCCTCCCATACCCCACAGTCTGCAGAGAGCCACACTATCCAAGTCTGCCCAACAAGCCTTGTGTTCCCTCCCTCCTGACCTCTCCGGGTCGACTATTACAACTTGTTGATTCAATTTGAGCATTTTCCCCAAGCTGCTCCTGCCGTCAAGTTCATCAATGCCAAGAATTACCAGAATGTTTGTATTTTATTTTTGATTCTTTAAAATACTTTATTTATCTTCCCAGATGCCCACTTTTAAGGCACTGGTCATTAGCATTGCCACTTCTAAATTCTCTATTTCCTTCTCTAATTAATGGCTCTGCTTTCTGACTGGAACTCCCTTCTCCCTGAGCATTATTGTAGAAGATTTCCTGGCTCATTTTTTTTTTTTTTTTGTATTTTTCTGAAGTTGGAAATGGGGAGGCAGTCAGACAGACTCCTACATGCGCCCGACCGGGATCCACCCAGCATGCCCACCAGGGGGCAATGCTCTGTGCATCTGGGGCTTCGCTCTGTTGCGACCAGAGCCACTCTAGCGCCTGAGGCAGAGGCCACAGAGCCATCCTCAGTGCCTGGGACAACTTTGCTCCAATGGAGCCTTGGCTGCGGGAGGGGAAGAGAGAGACAGAGAGGAATGAGAGGGGAAGGGGTGGAGAAGCAGATGGGTGCTTCTCCTGTGTGCCCTGGCTGGGAATCGAACCCGAGACTCCTGCACACCAGGCCGACACTCTACCACTGAGCCAACTGGCCAGGGCCCTGGCTCATTATTTTAAGACATAGTCTACAAAGCTGATTCTTGTAAGTGTGGGTAAAGGTTCTTCTCATCTTTCAGAAATCACTTGTCTGGAGGAAAGTGCATGGACAAAACACTTCTCTGATTTCTGAAAATCATGCTATTTTTCCCATGGTTTTCAGGAAAGCTTTGGGAAATGCATTTTTGCAAAATAATCAAAGGGAGCCCAACTGCATCTGCAGGAGTCCAACCATGTGGACTAGAATTCTGAACTCTGTCAGTCAGCTGTGTCCCTTTGGGCTGTGTTCCGCCTTGCTGCCTTCATTTTCTCATCAATAAAGTGGGAATAACAATAAGATTGTTATGAAAATTAAAGGAGGTAATTCATTTTAAATATTTGGCATGAAATAAATACTCAAGAATACTTATTGCTGTGGTTATTAATATCATCTTCATTACCTTTATTTGTGAGAGAATGCTGATTTCTAAGATTCATCAAGATCTAAGGGCTGGAAAACACTAGGAGGCAGGACTAGATGAGCATCGTGTTCTATGACTCTGGTCAGTCAACATGGAGGAGAAAGTGGAGCCGTCCCAGGCAGTTCTGACCTGCCTGCTGCATTCCTTTTCCTCTCTCTTCCTCCTCCTCTTCGTCTTCTTTACTGCATGACAGGGACAGAACGTTAATCCTCATGACAATCTCTGGAATAGGTACCATTACTATTCCCATTTCAGATTAAGAAACCAGTCTTAGAGAGTCCAAAGTCACAGCCAAGATTCTGAGCTGGGCAGTCTGGCCCCGCAAGTCCTTAGTCAGCAAAGCATGACTTCCTTACTGCTGATTTAATTATTTTAAACAAATAGTTATTGCTTTTATTGAAAAATTTAAGAATTAATAGAAAAATATGAGGTCAGGTGGGTGCTTGGGGTAGCAGGGGACCAGGCTATAGTGTATGTGGTTTTCTGGCCACTTCGCTAGACATCCGAAACTGATGCAGAAGAGTATTGAATATAAACTACGGTTAGAAAATAAGTAAATTTAAAAAAAAACTATAGAAACAAGGAATTTAAACCCATTTGGAGCATATTAGTTGTTGTTTTAAGACATAAAAACATTTTGCTGCCTCAGGGTTCAGGTTTTTAAGACAAAATTCAGAAATAAGAGCAGGTTATTTGCCTTTTAAGTGATAGAAAAAGCAGAATTTGTTTTAACTCTTGATGCTTACTGCAATCTAACTCAAGAGAGCAAGTTAGTTTTTGAGAGCTTTCTTTTAGAGACTCATCGATGTGATGCTCAGAAAGAAGCCAGGAGTAGACCCTCAGGAAAGACACTCTTCAACAAGCCTCCCTTCCACAAGAATACCAGGCAAGAGAAGGATGGTGTATAGCCAGTAGAAATAGCTTTCAAGGCCATGCAAGTGCAGGTTCACATATGATTTGGGCAGATGGTAAAGAAACTGCAGAGCCAAAAACTGGTGGGCCATTCCTTTATTCTAGCCTCGCACCTGGCAGGTGAGTAAAAACACTCAGGGCTCTAAAACCCACTCATTTAGAGCTCATAAAGCTACGGACACATCCAGATTTTCCTAGAATCAAAGCCCCCCTCCCTTTGGGCAGATAAAATATATTACGCTCACTTTGTTAAAGATGGCACTGCCCACGTGGAAGCCTGTAGCCCAGGTGATAATAAAATTGCCCTTCTTGCTTGGGATGGGCGTGATTATGTTAATATGTGTTGGGGGAGGGCTTTCACATCAAAAGGTTTTAAAAGGAAGAGAGATCATGTTGTTCCAAGAGAAGAGTGATTTCGTTCTAGGAGAAGCCATGCTGTAGGAGAGCAGAGAAAGGCCACGTGGAGGAGAGGAGAAGTAGTCAAGATGGCAGAGTGCTGAAGGAGGAGCCAGTTTGTGCAGAGTTTGTGCAGAGAGAAGGAGATGGGAAACAGTGGTGAATAAGGCTGGTGAGCTAGAAACCTTTGATTCTAGGAAATTCGGATAAGTCAGTGGCTTTGGGAGCCCTGAATGGAAAGGGAAGTGTTTTCCCACTGTGTGTATTTCTTGCTCGCCAGGTGCAAGCTAGGATTAAAGGTAATGGTCCAGGCCCTGGCCGGTTGGCTCAGCGGTAGAGCGTCGGCCTAGCGTGCGGAGGACCCGGGTTCGATTCCCGGCCAGGGCACATAGGAGAAGCGCCCATTTGCTTCTCCACCCCTCCGCCGCGCCTTCCTCTCTGTCTCTCTCTTCCCCTCCCGCAGCCAAGGCTCCATTGGAGCAAAGATGGCCCGGGCGCTGGGGATGGCTCCTTGGCCTCTGCCCCAGGCGCTAGAGTGTCTCTGGTCGCAACATGGCGACACCCAGGAGGGTCGCAACATGGCGACGCCCAGGATGGGCAGAGCATCGCCCCCTGGTGGGCAGAGCGTCGCCCCTGGTGGGCGTGCCGGGTGGATCCCGGTCGGGCGCATGCGGGAGTCTGTCTGACTGTCTCTCCCTGTTTCCAGCTTCAGAAAAATGCAAAAAAAAAAAAAAAAAAAAAAAAGGTAATGGTCCACCAGTTCTTGGCTCCATTGTTTCATTACCGTCTGTCCGAATCCATTGTGAACCTGCATGGGGCAGGTGGCTGTGATGGTGGCTGTGGCTACTGGCTTTACATTTGGCGTAGTATCTGACAGGATTTGGACAAGTTCGGTATGGAGCCACCACCACCTTTGAGTGGTGAGGTAGAGGACTGGCTGCTGTTATGGTTCCCCATGGCTGTCCTTTTGAGGGCTATAGGCTAGCTGACTTTTACAGCCATGCATGAGGAAATCAAGAGTTCTGTGGAAGAGGCTGCCCAGGATGTGCAAACCGAGCAGTAGAAGGAGCTGAAGCAAACATGGGAGAAAGAAATGCTGGCCCTGGAGCTGGAGCAAGCACTGGAGAAGGAGGCTGACGTGATTCATGAGATTCACTTGAAAATACAGCAGCTGCTGGAGTAAGAATCACAAGTTTGTGAGTTGCAGATTGCCCTGGATGTTGTGGAGAGCCAGCAGCGGCAGGAGGCCAGGGCTGAGGCCGGAGCTGGAGCTGTAAGGCCTGCATAACAGAAGGCGGCAGCAGCCCAGAGCTCAAGCCCAGCAGTGCAAGCTGAGGTTTCCAGTTCATCTTTGGAGGATGAGTAGAATTGGGTGGGAGTTGCAATCTTCAGACTCCAGAAGATGAGATCCCAGCAGCAAGGAGTACCTACTATGCTCCTGGTAGGTCTGTGATTTTGAGACATAGGGGTGAATGCCATCATGCTCTCCAGAGCAGAGATGGGAATGCTGACTGCCATTGCTACGTGCTCCTCTTTGGGACAGTGTAAGACCTGCCAGGATGGCAGAAATGAGGGGGGTGGCTGAGGCCCCATGTGCATGGACTGATTCCTGGACTATGACCTGAGTGGGCACTGGCTCCATTGTTGGATGGTCTTGTGGATTTTGGACAATGTGAAATACCCTACTGGGGTAGGGGAATGGCTTTGCTGGAGGCCCTTCCCCTGCCCCAGGAAGCTTTTCCCATGGCTAGAAAGAAGTCTGAGAACATTTTGTGCTTTTGGCAAAGTGCTCAGAGACTGGTGAAGTGTATCTTTGTAACTGTTGAAATTGTATTATTTGTCATGTTGTTGTAATTTGTGTAATGTGCCTAATTTCCTTGCACAGGGATGCCGGTGGTGTAGATTGTGGGTAGTAAGTGAGCATAGGGGTGGATTGTTGGGCAGATAAAATATATTATGCTCACTTTGTTAAAGATGGCGCTGCCCACATGGAAGCCCATCGCCCAGGTGATTGCTTGGGATGGGCGTGATTACGTTAATATGTGTTGGGAGAGGGCTTTCGTGCCAAAAGGTTTTAAAAGGAAGAGAGATCATGTTGTTCCGAGAGAAGAGTGATTACATTCTAGGAGGAGCCCATGCCATAGGAGAGCAGAGAGAGGCCACATGGAGGAGGCCAGGAGAAGCAGCCAAGATGGCGGAGTGCTGAAGGAGAAGCCAGTTTGTGCAAGGAAAAGGAAATGGGAACAGAGGTCAATAAGGCTGGTGAGCTAGAAACCTTTGATTCTAGGAAACTTGAATAAGTCAGTAACTTTGTGAGCACTGAATGAGTGGGTTTTGGAGCCCAGTGTGTGTTTTTACTTGCCCGCCGGGTGCAAGCTAGCATTAAAGGTAATGGCTCACCAGTTCTTGGCTCCGTTGTTTCATTACCATCTGTCTGAAACAAATGCAAACCTGCACTGGCCAGGCAGCTGTGATGGTGGCCATAGATACTGGCTTTACAGGGCTCTTCTGAATCTGACTGAAGAAGAAAACACTCCCAAGCCACTGACATAGGACCAAATGAGAGTGAATAAATAATGTAGGGAACCCCAGGAATGCTCAGATCTTGGAGAGAGAGGCTCCGAAAAGCCAGAATTTTGGATGCAAATAACATAAGCCAGCCCACAGAAGTTAAAAGAAAAGGGGATGAGTACAGTATTGCAAGAAAGCCAGCATTAGTTCATAGCCAAGGAAAAGCCAGACTAGAAACTGGGAATCCAGCAGGCAACCGGAAGAAGTTTCAGACTTGCCAAAATTCCAGTCAGTGGCTATCCTTCACACTGACCCCCTTTATGGAAAAAGAAAGCAGTGTCTTTATTTGGTCATCTTCCCCAGACATTAGTCATTAGCTTTGGAAAATCAAGAGATAGTTCCAACATCTATAGCAAGCTGGCAGAGTCCTTGGCTCCTTGGATTATTTTGCAGTCTGGTGCTCACACTTCTTAACCTTCTTGACAGGAGGAAGGGGAAACAGCATTTCTGTTTCTCTGTAAGATGCCAACTTCTTTCCTCATTCCTATCTTCTTTCTTCTATGACATTTCTTTGGCTGGAAGTCACTTACACTCTCCTTTATGGCATCTTTTACCCTTGCCCCAGCCATGAACCTTCCACACGTTGCATTTCTATAATAATTTACTTGATTGCTGGGAATGGAACCTTTCCACTGTCTTCATTCAAGCTGGACTGCACACACAGCAGAAGGTCCCGGGGCTCACAGAGATTTAACTGAACTATAGAGAGCAGAGTCCAGAAATCTTATTGTGCAAATCTCATCACAAGATTCTTTGTTTCCACATGAGTGCCCAGTATTGTTTGGTTCCTACTGAAAGCAAAGCCTGGGTCAAAGACTTGGTGAGGGTAGTTTATTTGGGAGGTGACCCCAGGAAGCAGCAAGGCAGGAGGAGGGAGTAGAGGATGAGAAAGACAAATTTCAGTTTAAGAGTATGTTGTCAAGATCACTCTCTAGATAACTGGGGTTCCATTCTGCTGGGACCTCTGCAAATGCACAGATTCATTCTAGAATTACCAGCCTAAGAATGAGAGGCTGAGGTTGGAGGCGCATCCTCCAACCTCCAATCTTTTAAAGCTGGTCCTAAAGATTATACAGATCTCCACTTTCAAGTTGCTCCTGTGCATGGACCAAAGGATTCTTATGATTTGAGGGCCTTTCAGGCAGAAAGGAAAAAAAGAAAGAAAGAAAAAAGGAAATAAAGCTAAGCTTGGAGCAAGATGTCAGCAAAAACAAAGTTAGAACTTGCAGGAAATAGTTTACTGTGTGCAACCAAACTATTCAAAAGTAGGTTGAGAGGATGTGACACAAAAGTCCACTGGGAATGTATCTTTAATTGCTTAAGGTTGTATGTGCTCATGGTTAAAAATAACCCAGTAAAGAAGAGTGTGGAGTAAACCGCAGCAGTTTCATACTTACCCTTCTTTATACAAAGGCTCACTCCTCAGAGTCAACCACTTATAACCATTATTGTATTTTTTCTGAGTTACCTGCAGTTATCTCTATTTCTTACTATTCCTGAAAAGAAACACATTGTACAATTACCCGTCCTCTCCATACCAAAGATTTCTAATGAAGTGTAGCATGCACCGGGTACGAGAACAGACGTCGGAGACTTTCAGGAGTATACATGTTTCTTTATTGGCCAGTTTAACCTGCGCAGGGGCAAATTCCCAGGTGTCCGGAGACACCGTACCCCTAGCGCTTACAGCTCGGTCCTTATATATCCTAAGTAAGCAAGCATTTACAGAAGCAAATGTGGTAGTTACCTATTCGCTAAGGGGGTCACACACAGCATAGCAACAGGGCTGGGTCTAGCTCATTGGCAAATTTCAAACATAAACTTCTGATAAGGGTCTCTGACCAATGGAATGCAAATGTTTATCTTCCTTTGTTCTCAGCCTCACAGGGTTCCTATCATTACCTCCCTGTCTCTGCTTCTACACTCTGGCAATCCCAGCACTTTCCTGAATCTAACAGTTTGATCTTTTCTTGGTCCTTACATTCCCTACTCCTGTTGGGGCATAAATCAAACCCTTGATTGTTCATCAGTAGGAAGAATGGTATAGGGTTGAGATAGGACCATTACCCTTACAGTCTCAATTCTCTCTTTTATAAATGCAAGGAGTTTATTAAGAACTACAGGCCCAATAGTGAGGGCTAACAAAAGTATCAGTAGTGGCCCAGCAATTGTGGATATGAGAGTAGTTAGCCACGGAGAGGTACTGAACATAGAGGCATACCAGCCTGGGTTATCCTCTTCTTCTAACTTTCTATTCTTTAACCTGTTTGCTAACACTTTAATATTTTCCCTAATTATTCCAGAATGATTGACATAAAAACAGCATTCTTCTTCTAAGGCGGCACATAACCCTCCTTGTTTAAGGAAAAGGAGGTTTAGGCCTCTCCTATTCTGTAGGGCCACCTCTGCTAAAGAATCTATTTGCTTTTCTAAGAAAATCACCTGGTTCTGGATTATGGCAATGTCCTTTGAGAAAGTATGGGACAACTGCTTTAAATTCAAGTCTCCCTGAATTAGAGCGGCAGCTCCTACTGCTGCTGATCCTACAATACCTATAGTGGCTATGATAGGTATTAGAAGTGAAGGAGCTTGTTTTTCTCTTAAAGGTGATGTAAGAAGGAAATTAGGGTTGCCTCCATACAGATACACTTGAGGGATGATGTATGCGCTTACACAAAGCTCAGGGTTTGTAGGAACAATACATTTGAATATACCTTGGGTACACACAAACCATAGTCCCTCTGGTGCTTTTATCACCTTAGGTTTTTCTGGATCACTAAACAGAGTTTCTTGATTAAGACAATAGTCACTGTAATTAGAATTAGTTAAAGTGAAGTTAGCTATGGGATAACAAGTCCCTTCTCCATGGAACTCAGCTAGGGTGAGAGAGCCCCCAGAAAAACAATCTTTTATTTGGTCTTGTTTCCCAGTAGTGGGAGGGATTATAGTGCTAGGAACTACATCCCCTCCTTCTGATGTGTCAACTCCTATCCCAATGTAAAAAGGAGGTTTAGGGCTAAGGCACAGCCAGCAAGACTCAGTGATACTAGGTTGAGTGTTATTAAAGTAGGTAAACACTTTGTCTAATAATCCTAGTTCTTCCTGCTGTCCGTCCAGTGACAGATGGACAGTGTGATAGGGGGCCTTATGATCTGTTCTTCCTGGTACACTATATGGAGTTGGACTGAGTTCATCTTACTTGTGGAAGAACTGGTCAAAGAGGTGGCTGGTGGTTTGGGCACTCTAGGGGTTAGCTTATTCTTTCCCCCTTCGAAGAGAAGCTATTCTTTGTGGGTAATCTTTTGATAGTAAAGAAGGTTCCTGGATCCACGCCTTCGGTATAGAGTCTTATTCCCCATGTTTTTCCCTTACTCCAACTTAGGTCTTGAGGTCTTTTGATGGTGACAATGGTAGGGTTACAACTGTTTATAAAACATTGGTAATCCCCTTCATCATTAGGCCTTTTCCCTCCAAACTTAGTTCCCGGGCGGAAGAGATCTATGTCTGGGTCAGGTCTTGTTGGCTTCCATTTACTAGCAAGTGTTTCACAACCCCATGTCTTACAATAATAGTCAGTGGTAGATCCACAAGTGTGGCACCACCCTGAAAGAGGCTCAGGACATGCATAATGTGGATGCTCTATTATTGTGAGAGGGCCAACATACCTCATTATTCCATTGTGGTGAGCCCAAAGGTTTTCTAGGTCCTAATCCTGTAGACCTGTGTGCTGCAGGAGAGTCACAGAACTCATCATCAAAGAACTTTGAAAAATCTACTCTGAAAGTTACTTGGTTGCCCCATGTATTGTTTTGTGCTATTATTGTTCCATCAGCTGTCCTGATTAATACCCATTCCTTTAATTCTAACCCATTTACAAAAAGACAATAAACAATTAGCAGTTTACAGAGGAGAAAGTGAGTTTTAGAGGTTCTCCGGGGGTTTGCTTGACTTGCCATGTTCGAGACTCCTCGTCAGGGGGTTGAGCCGGTTTCACGTGGGAAAGGTGGATCCAATAAGGTTTCTCAGCTACCTTGACCACAGAGGGGGTGCTGAGCAGTACCTGGAACGGTCCTTGCCACCGCGGCTCTAGGTTCCCTCGTCGGTGGTTAAGGATCCAAACCCACTGTCCAGGGTCCGGTGGTGAAAACTTCTGGGTGTTGCCTCCTGATGCTGCAGCCCTCTCCTCCCGTAGCTCTCTTACTTCTCTCCGGATCTGCTGCAATGCCTGTAGGGGCTTGAGGAAGTTGTGATTAGACACCTCTATTTCCTCTCTGGTGAGCTGGGGAACTAGAGGAACTGGTTGTCCAAACATGAGCTCATAGGGGGTCCATTTATTAGTGTACAGTGTACATCTAACCTGGAATAGGGCAAAAGGGAGTAACTCTACCCAGTTTTCGCCGGTTTCCTCCCTCAACTTAATTAGAGTTTCCTTTAAAGTCCTATTCATTATTTCTACTTGCCCTGAGCTTTGAGGCCTGTAAATACAATGTAATTTCCAATCAATTCCTAACTTCTTAGCTAACTCCTGAGAAATCTTAGAGATAAAAGCTGGTCCATTATCAGATCCTATTGCTATGGGGATCCCATATCTAGGGATCATTTCCCTTAGTAGGATCTGACAAACTGTGAAAGCGGTTTCACCTTGGTAGGAAAGGCTTCTGTCCATCCTGTAAAGGTATCTATTAGTACAAGTAGATACTTGAATCCTGTTTTCCCTGGAGTCATTTCCTTAAAATCTATTTCTCATAATTCTCCTGGGCATTTTCCCCTATATCTAACTAAGGGGGGAAGCTTCTTGTTTATGGCATTGACCTTAGCACAAGTCTTGCATCTGGAAACTATCGATTGTACTATATTTCTAATCTGGGGTCCCACATAGTACTTCTTGATTAGTTGTTCTATCTTATTTTGCCCTAGGTGGGAACTTGAATGGATTTCCTTTACTATTTCTCCTATAATTCCCTGGGGTAAGTAGAGTCTGGTATCTGGAAGTTCTATCCATCCTTGCTTATTTCTTTTACCCCCTAATTGCTTCCCTTCTTGCTCTTCTTCAGGAGTATACTTAGGGTCTGAGGGCAGCAAAGGTTGAGGCAAGAGTGGAAGAATGTCTGCAATTCCTTCTTCCGCAGATTCTCTGGCAGCAGCGTCAGCAAAACGGTTTCCTTGAACAATTGGAGAGTCCCCTTTTTGATGTCTTTGCAATGAATTATGGCCACTTTAGAGGGAAGCCAAATGGCATCAAGCAGGGCCAGGATCTCAGTTTTATTTTTAATTTCTTTTCCTCCTGCAGTTAGCAGGCCTCTTTCTTTGTAAATGGCACCATGAATGTGGGCAGTGGCAAAGGCATACCTGCTGTCCGTGTAGACGTTGGCCACCTTTCCCTCAGCTATCTGGAGGGCCTGCATCAGTCCGATCAGCTCCGCTCGCTGCGCAGACGTACCTTTTGGCAATGCCCTTTGCCACAGGATTCTGTCCTGGGTAGTTACCGCTGCTCCTGCATATCTCTGTCCATCTCGGACATAGCTGCTTCCATCAGTGAACAGCGTGAGGTCTGCCTTCCCGTAGGCCTGGTCCCAAAGGTCCGGCCTGGCCCCTGTTACAGTATCCAGTATCTGTCTGCAATCATGGACCACTGTTGGGTCCGGTAAGGGTAGCAAAGTAGCAGGGTTTAGGGCTGCCGTCTTCAAAAACTGTACTGCCGGGGGATTCAATAGCTGTGCCTGGTACTGCATCAATCGTGCATTGGAGAGCCACCTATCTGGTGGTGCACGCAGCACTTGCTCTAGATAGTGTTCCCCAATAACTTGAATGTCCTGGCCCAATGTCAGTTTATTAGCTTCCTTAACTAGGGTAGAGGTAGTGCCCTTAAGCAGGTTGGCCAGCCAGCCGCTACGGGATCTAGCTTCTTGGACAGATATGCTACGGGCCTTTTCCATGGCCCAAGCTCTTGGCTGAGGATTCCCAAGGCTACCCCTCCCTTTTCAGCAATATACAGCTGGAAGGCTTTGGCCATGTCTGGTAGGGCCAATGCAGGGGCAGCTACTAAAGCTTCCTTCCATGCTTGGAAGGCTTTCCTTTCCTTATCTGTCCAATTGAACTGTTCTTCTTTATCCCGAGTCAACTCGTGTAGGGGCCTGGCCAGCTCTGCAAACCCTAGTATCCAAAGTCTGCAATAGCCCACTGCTCCCAGAAATTCCCGTACTTGCCTCTTGTTAGTAGGTTCTGGAGTCTGTAACACAGTCTGGATCCTTTGACTGGATAATGTCCTTTGTCCCCCTTGTAAGTTATACCCTAGATAACTTACAATTTGGGTGACGATCTGGGCCTTCTTGGCAGAGACTCGATACCCCATCTGCTGGAGGTCCTGGAGTAGGTCTAGGGTGGCCTCCTTACATTGTTCTTCTTCTGCTGTGGCGATGAGGAGGTCATCCACATATTGGAGCAGCACAATTGATGGGTGGGCAGCTCGAAACCCCTGCAAGTCCTTGCTCAAAGCCTCATTAAAGATACTGGGGGAGTTCTTGAACCCTTGGGGAAGCCTGGTCCATGTATATTGCCCAACTAGTCCATTCCTTGGATCATTCCATTCAAAAGCAAATATCTCTTGGCTCTTGGGGGCCAGTAGAATACAGAAGAAAGAGTCCTTCAAATCTAATACTGAGTAATAGATATGAGTAGGGGGCAATGAGCTTAGCAAAGTGTAGGGATTTGGCACTGTGGGGTGAATAGTCTCTACCCGGGCATTTACTTCTTGCAGATCCTGCATAGGGCGATAGTCCTGGGTCCCAGGCTTCTGGACTGGGAGCAAAGGTGTGTTCCAGGCTGATTGGCATTCTCGAAGGATGCCTGCCATTAATAAGCGCTTCAAATGCTGTGCTATGCCCTGCTTGGCCCGTGCAGGTATGGGGTATTGCCTTACCCATACTGGGCTAGCAGTACTCTGCAACTGCACTATGACAGGTGGCTGGTGAGCGGCTAGACCTGGTGGGTTGGTTTCTGCCCACACCCCGGGCACCTTTTCCCACAACTCCCCTGGGACCCTGGTGGCTTCGTCCTTACCTTCCTGGAGAGCTGCCATCAAGTATTCTTCAGATAGGGGCACCGTTACCTCTAGGCTGACTTTTTCGCCTTCCTCTTGGGAACTGCTATCTCCTTGCTTGAAGGTGATCGTGGCTTTAAGTTTCTGCAAGAGGTCTTGGCCCATGAAAGGATAAGGACAATCTGTAATGACTAGAAATGAGTGGGTGATAGTGCCTTGGCCCAAATTAGTAATTCTCGCAGTGGCCCATGGGTAAGCTTCCGCTTTGCCCGTTACCCCTACTATCTTTGTAGTTTCTTTCTGTATTTGGCCCTGTGGTTTCTTCAGAACTGAGTAGGTGGCTCCTCTGTCAAGTAGGAAGTCTATTGGCTTTCCTTCGACTGTTAAGGTGACCATGGGCTCCTGGGAGCTGATGGAAATGGAGCCCTGGCCCCATCAGTCTAAGGTTTGGAGCATGACCTCCGGGGCTTGCTTTGGCCTATGGCTGTCGGCCCTTAACTTTGGGCATTCTCTCCTCCAGAGCCCTTTTTCCTTGCAGTATGCACACTGGTCCTTGTCTATTCACTTTCGCAGTTGACCTCTGTCCTTGCCTCGTTGTTGCTGCTTCCCTTTTCCTTTCCCTTCAGACTTATGAGCGGCAAGGAGGATTTTGACAGCCGCTCTCCCTAAGTCTGGGTCGTCCCTATTTATAAATACCTTCTGAGCTATGTCTAAGAACTCACTTCTATTTTTCCCTTTAAATCCTTCTAACTTCTGAAGCTTCTTCCTAATGTCTGACGCAGCTTGCGTCACAAAGGCTATATTCACTAGCCTGTGATTTTCTTCAGCCTCTGGATCTATGGGGGTATAAACCCGGTAGGCCTCTATTAGCTGCTCTAAAAATGCGGCGGGAGACTCTTCCCTTCCCTGGATAACCTCACTTACCTTACTGAAGTTAGTGGGTCTCCTGGCTGCTGCCTTTAAACCCCGAAGCAGAGCCCAGCGGTGCTGGAAGAGTGCCTCCCTTCCCCCAGAAGTATTTGGGTCCCAATGCGGGGGTTGTTTAGGAAGGACATTCTCGACTTCCACATTCGTTCCCCCATCCTCTAAAACAGCCTTTGCTGCTTCTCTCATTATCCTGTTCCTTTCTTCTGTAGTAAAAAGAGTTTGTAAGACCTGTTGACAATCATCCCACGTTGGCTGGTGGGTCCTAAAAACGGTCTCAAGCAAGGATATTAATCTCTGCGGTTTCTCAGAAAAGGGAGGATTTTGATGTTTCCAATTGTATTAAACACTGGAAGAAAAAGGCACATAAATAAAACGAGGTGGCGCACGGGACCGCGAGGGGACCCGCATCTGGTTCCGGTGGCGCCTGCCGGAGCGGCAAGATGGCTGCCCCTCCCCCTGAAGGAGGCATAGCCATGCCTCCCGCTGAAGAAGAAAAACTGGTCACACCCCCTGCTGAAGGAGGAACGGCCACGCCTCCTGCTGAAGGAGGGAAAATGGCGGCTGCTCCCGCCAAAGGAGACAAGATGGCGGCTGCTTCCCCTGCCCCATAAACTGCCCCTCCTCGGGTGTGAGGTGGACTCGAAAGCTCGTTCACATCTTGCCGCCTGCTGTCGATAGGGTGGAGGGAAATTCACCAGGTCTAGGTGGTCCTCTAGAGGCTCGGGAAAAACGGTAAATTCTAGATGATGGCATGCTGGGCCATGCCGGGGGGCTAGCTTCTCCTTTTTCTTTCTTGTTACCCTGCCCCACCTTCTGATTATCTGCAGTAAGGCACACTGCCCTTCTCTCTCTCTTGCTATCCTTTATGTATTTCCTGATATAACCCAGCTTTTTAGTGGTGATATCAATCCACACATCTATATACAAAAATTGGTCTGGATGGGGCACCTGGTAGATAACGGCCTGAACAGCAAACACAATAGGGAGATCAAAAGTGCCCTCAGTGGGCCACCCTACGTTGAAGGCGGGCCATTCTAACTGGCTTAAGGTCCGGAGGGTTTCTCAATCTGGAGGTAGCCCCCCGTACCCCTGGGCCTTTTTCTGGAAGTCACAAAAGTTGTTTCACAGGCACTCGAGTAGAGAACCGAGCACAGACTCTTGTTGTCCCATTCTTCTGTATCCCGCTCTGTCTGCTTCTAAACCTTCGAGAATTAACAGAACAATCATCAAAACCCCAGCACCAATAGTCAATCCAATAAGAGTAGCAAATTGTCTCACACTCAACTCAGTCATTTGAGCTCAGACAAAACGCAGTGCAGTGCGGCGCAAAAATTTCTAATGTGACCGGTCACTCCTAGAGTTAACTCCTAGAGTTAACAAATCCTTTCAGAAAGCGGTGTCCGCTTCTGAAAGTCCTGGGTAGGTTACCAGCAGCGTCCCACCTACTACCTCAGGTTTATACACTCCGGAGCCTAAAAGCCACACCAAATGAGGATCCTCAGTAAATACGTACTCAGCCCGAGCTGTTCCTCCAGTCTCCGCCCCAAAAACTCCACCGAGGGAGATCCCGGGCGAACCCCCAGGATATAGCATGCACCGGGTACAAGAACAGATGTCTGAGACTTTCAGGAGTATAGATGCTTCTTAAATTTTTTTTTTTGTATTTTTCTGAAGCTGGAAACAGGGAGAGACAGTCAGACAGACTCCCGCATGCGCCCGACCGAGATCCACCCAGCACGCCCACCAGGGGGCGACACTCTGCCCACCAGGGGGCGATGCTCTGCCCCTCCGGGGCGTCGCTCTGTTGCAACCAGAGCCACTCTAGCACCTGGGGCAGAGGCCAAGGAGCCATCCCCAGCACCCGGGCCATCTTTGCTCCAATGGAGCCTTGCTGCGGGAGGGGGAGAGACAGAGAGGAAGGAGAGGGGGAGGGATGGAGAAGCAGATGGGCCCTTCTCCTGTGTGCCCTGGCCGGGAATCGAACCCGGGACTTCTGCACGCCAGGCCGACGCTCTACCACTGAGCCAACCGGCCAGGGCTAGTATAGATGTTTCTTTATTGGCCAGTTTAACCTGTGCAGGGGTGAATTCCCAGATGTCCGGAGACACCGTATCCACAAGGAACTACAAAAGAGAATCGCCCCTAGCGCTTACAGCTCGGTCCTTATATATCCTAAGTAAGCAAGCATTTACAGAAGCAAATGTGGTAGTTACCTATTCGCTAAGGGGGTCACACACAGCATAGCAACAAGGGCTGGGTCTAGCTTATTGGCGAATTTCAAACATAAACTTCTGATAAGGGTCTCTGACCAATGGAATGCAAACGTTTGTCTTCCTTTGTTCTCAGCCTCACAGGGTCCCTATCATTACCTCCCTGTCTCTGCTTCTACACTCTGGCAATCCCAGCACACTTTCCTGAATCTAACAATTTGATCTTTTCTTGGTCCCTACAGAAGCAGTGATATTTCTTTTATCTCACTTTACCTTTTTGCTCAAGGAATCACAGATATGAAAGTGTGAGCGAGCTGTAGCCTGGAGTTTAGACCTCTGCATACAGACGTTTATAACCTCCCCAGGGTTGGAAAGTACTCGGATTCATAAAATGGTATTTCTGTACTTGAAGTGACTGCAGGAGGACTGCCGCAGACCAGCACAGCTAGTAATTATTCAGGTCCTGAGTGAGAACGGTGCGGAATAAAGAAATAAACTCAGGAGAAGGATGGACTCAGTAGGTCTCTTTGCACAGCCGATGGCTTGCAAGAACAAAGTGAAAACCCCGGTTTGCTTTATTATATAGTGCAGAGCCGTAAGCAAATAAGGAAGTCTCTGATACAAAGTCACACATAGAAGGCATAAACAAATTCTCTTAAGGCCAGGAATCCATTTAAGGCACAAACAGGAATCCACCCCACCATACTTAACTGAAATCAAGCAACATCAGAACAAACAAAGGCTGAGAGGAAGGATATGTAAATTGCCTCTAGCAACCTAATCAAGCAAGTGAGGTGGGGGATGGGACTAGTACAAATACTCAGCTTCACAGCCAATATGGAGTAGTGGGGAAGAGCTAAGCCTTTAGCTTAAGCCTTAAACTGCGAGGGCTTTGCCAGATGGCAGTCTCCCACAGGGGACAATGGTGGGGGGGGGGGGGTGACGCAAAGGCTGAATCCTTGAGCAGGAAATCATTGGAACTATAAATCTGAAGATTGGTGCCATGGTTTGGCAATTGCTTTGGGGAAGCACTGATTCTAAGGAGAAGTGGGTTTTCTGCAAATACTATGCCAAACACAAGGAGATATCTTGGAATGTAGAGGGTTTTCTGTGAACTTCTCTTTACCCAGGCAGCAAAGAAAGCATCATTTTATTGTGTGATAAGGGTAACATATCTGGATTTGCTGAGACAAACACAATTACAGATATCCTATCCAATGGCGCCTTAAGGCAACATATATGTTGGTACAGACATTTGGTTATAAAAAGAAAGGCAAATCTAGCCCTAGAGTAAGAGGTAAGCCCAGCAGCAGTGTACTTAACTGTTTTTGGAACACATTCGAGCACTGCCACACTCAGAACACACTTAGCTGCAGGACCCTGAGCAAATTTCTTAACCTCGCTGTGCCTTGGATTACTCATCAGTAAATAAACAATAATAGAAATACCTGTTTTAAAAGATTATTATACCCTTACCATGCGGTGGTGCAGTGGAAAGAGCGTTGGACTGGGATGTGGAGGACCAGGTTCGAGACCCTGAGGTCACCAGCTTGAGCACGGGCTCATCTGGCTTGAGCAGGGCTCACCAGCTTGAGCCCAAGGTCCCTGGCTCGAGTAAGAGTTCACTCAGTCTGCTGTAGCCCCCTGGTCAAGGCATATATGAGAAATCAATCAATGATCAACTAAGGAACCACAACGAAGAATTGATGTTTCTCATCTCTCTCCCTTCCTGTCTGTCTGTCCCTCTCTCTGACACTCTCTCTCTGTCTCTGCCACACACACAAAAAGATTATTATAAGACTTAAATGAGATAACACATTCAACCTGGTGTGAAATGATACTCATACAATAAAAATTCTGATCACGTAGCAATAACAAACACAAGTTGCTAAATACAAACTCTTAGTTTCTGTACTTACCTTGTCATAAACTGGTAACAAGCATATGTCACACAGTAACACTGCAATCACATATGTAAAGGGTGTGGTGTGGTGTCTGGTAAGTGCTCAGTAAATGTCGGCTTTTATAAGTATTACCTGAGATGTGTCTAACTCTATGGTGAGTGTTTTTGCTTAAGGGAACGATGTTGTCAGGAGCTGTCTGTGGCTGAGCAGTAGAGAGCTTAGTAGTCCAAGTAAAAATTAAAAACAACAAGCCAAAATGAAAGGACAGCAGCCTGAAGTCACTCACTCACTGTGACAGCAAAAGCAAGACTAAAACCAGAGAAAGTGGGCTTCCCTCCCCTGTTGCATTCCCCGCCTCCCCACATATAGAACAGTGCACCAGTAAAGGAACAAGTGGCTCACACTGCCCAGGGAGCCCAGAACACTTCTGCAATTTAGTAGACCTGGGAGCCAGAGGAGAGAGGAGAGCTAGAAGTTGAAAAGTATAGGATACTGAGTTAGAGTAGGAAAAAATATCTTTAAGGTTTCCCAATAAGGAGTCTTCCAAATGCAAGTGCAGGCTTAGGAATGCAGTTATGCCTAAGAGCGTGGTGGTCAGGGGCCCTGAGATCTCCACTACTACTCCCTCGCAGACAGCAGCACACTGCTGTGCCTCAAGCCTTGTGTGGGCAGGGTATATAAATTAGGGTTCTCCAGAGAAACAGAACAGAATAGATGTTTTCACTATACAATAAATAATGCATAGCCCCCACTACATATGTATGTGTGTATGTATGTATGTATGGATGTTTATATTTACATACATACAAAGAGATTTGTTATAAGGCATTGGCTCACATGGTGATGGAGGCTGAGAAGTTTCACAGTCTTCCCTGTGCCAGCTAGAGTCCCAAGAAGGCCAGTGGTAGAGGAGCCCATGGTGTAAATTCCAGTCCAAGTCCGAAAGCCAGGGAACGAGGAGCACCCAGAGAAAGAGAAGGTGAATGATCTCCCTCAAGCAGTCAGGCAGAGACCGAATTCAAACTTCCTCTGCCCTTCTGTTTTAACTAAGCCCTCAGAGTATTGGATGCTGTCAACTCTCCTGGGGAGGGCCACCTGGTTTACTCAGTCCACAAATTCAATTGCTAATCTCTTATGGAAACATTCTTACAGAAACACTTAGAAATGATGTTTAATCAATAGCTGGGCATCCTATGGTCCAGTTAAGTTAACACATAAAATTATCCATTACAAATGGTAATTTCCCCCATGAAGCCTGCTAGATAAAGCCTTTGTAATTGCCAATGGCCTCACCTGAAAAAGAGTTACACGGATTTATTTTGACTGAAAACTGTACTCTCACATGTGATCAAAACAACTTCTCAAGAAAGGGCAAAATTTGAATGACAAACACTTGCTCTTTAAAACAGCTTTTTCAAAATAATATTCTGACTCAATAAACAACCATATTTAAGAAAAATGTTTCTGTAACACAGGTATTTGAAAAACAAAATAACACTGTTTAATAATTGCAACTTAAAACAAATGCAAAGTCTAAGAATAACTTGAAAAAATTGAAAGTTATATAAAAATTGATAAAGCAAAACTCAGATCTTTCTTAGAAATATTTCTTAAAAATTATTCCATGAACTATAGACTTGGTTGCGATAACTTTCCACATAACATTTTAAATTACTCTAAATTTAGGAAATACCCATGCAGTCACAGAATTTTTATTAGCTTTGCCAAGTAAATTTATTAGTGCTGATTCTATTATTGCTCACTACTTTTAGTCTTCTTTTATGATTCTTTTTGAGAAGGACCTCACCAAGTTTAAAGGGACCAAATGTATATGATAAATATAGTAAGGGATTAAAAAATGGGACTCATAACTGGGAAAAAAGACTCAGAAGGACGGGGAGATGGGAATATCTGCAATATTTGCTACATTAGACATATTCAGAAAGAAATTAACTGGGACTAAGGAATAAAAATAACCGAAACATATTTGAGTTACAAACATACACTCACACACACATTTTAACATTAAAGCATTCAAGAATTTTTTTTTTTTTGTATTTTTCTGAAGCTGGAAACGGGGAGAGACAGTCAGACAGACTCCCGCATGTGCCCGACTGGGATCCACCTGGCATGCCCACCAGGGGGTGATGCTCTGCCCCTCCGGGGCGTCGCTCTGTTGTGACCAGAGCCACTCCAGCGCCTGGGGCAGAGGCCAAGGAGCCATCCCCAGCGCCCGGGCCATCTTTGCTCCAATGGAGCCTCAGCTGCAGGAGGGGAAGAGAGAGACAGAGAGGGAGGAGAGGGGGAGGGGTGGAGAAGCAGATGGGCGCTTCTCCTGTGTGCCCTGGCCGGTAATCGAACCTGGGACTTCTGCACGCCAGGCCGATGCTCTACCACTGAGCAAACCAGCCAGGGCTCATTCAAGAATTTTTAACAGTGGGCCATTGTTGGGCAAATGAGTTTGTAAATTTGTGTTACTTGATTTTGCTCACTTTTACTGTTAAAAATGGCCACTGCCCAGGTGAATGGTGCTGCCAGGTGAAACTGCTAATTACCTTCTTGCTTGGGAAGGGGCTTTGTTATGCTAATGTATGCTGGAGGAGGGGTTTTTGTACCAAGAAAAGTTTGTGAGAAAGAAGGAAGTAGCCAAGATGGCAGGGTGCTGAAGGAGAAGCCAGTTTGTGCAGAGAGAAGGAGATGGGGAACAGAGGCGAGGTGCTTTGTGAGCTCCACTGAGACTGGTGGGGCCTTTAATTCTAGGGAAAACCAAAAATGATTCTCCTGGTTGTGGAACCGGAGAATGTACAAGTAGGTTTTGGAGCCCTCTTTGTGTTTGTTTTTACTTGCCTGCCGATTGTGAGGCTAGAATAAAGAAATGGCCCACCATTTTTTGGCTCTGCTGTTTCTCCACCGTCTTCCCAAATCTGATGAGAACCTGAACCTGTATGTGCCTCGCTGTGATGGCCACGGCTACCAGCCATACAGCCACCTAATGAGAAAACCAAACATATGCAGCTCCCTGTTTTTTTTTTTAAATGGTGAAGATGGTATTGAATGAATGAATACAAAGCAATACACATGAAAAATTTGTAAACTTTATTCCTTCAAGGTGTATAAAAATATTGATCAAGTCAATGAAACTATTAGCACTAACAAAAATAAACTGGTCTCAGAAAAGTTGAGATCTCCCCTGGCCAGATAGCTCAGTTGGTTAAAGCATTGTTCCAATACACAGAGGTAGCTGGTTCAATCCCTGGTCAGGGCACATACAGGAACAGATTGATGTTCCTGTCTCTTTTTCTTTCTCAACCTCTCTCTCACTTCCTCTCTCACAATTGGGGTCAATTCAATAAGCTAATGACTAAATTTTGATTCTAGATTTATCTCATAGACAGTAGTACTAACTTTGTATCTCAACCTGTATTTCACTTGAACACTTTCATGAAAAAGGAAGTATTTTCATAAAGATAGGTGGCAACAAACATTGCTCAAACTTTAGCCGTGTAAATTTCATAACAGTTGTGAAATCAATTACTGAGTTTTAGCATTACAGAGATTCCATATCACCTTGAGAGTTTTCTTGATTATCCTTCAACTCAATCAAAAATAAACAAAATAGGACAGATTTTTGAGAATTCATCACATTCTGAGTTTCACACTTGAAAGTCTATTGCAGAAACTTAATGCATAATTCATGTTCCTCAAATATTTTTGAATTTCTTCTGAAACTGTGTATTCATTTCCATAAAATAGCTCTGTAATTCCACAAAGCATGTGATTCTAGTGAGCTCAGGACAGTTCAGCAAGAGAGGAAATGAGCATGGTCTCCAATTACCATCTTCTTAAACTACAAGTGAGCCAGTTAGGATGTTCTTATAGCTAAGAACAGAAAATTCAACCCCAGCTGGTTTAAACATTGAATGAAATTTATTGGTTTACATAATTTAAAGTTCAAAGCTAGCACAGATCTTACACAGGATTTGTTCATGGCTCCAGCTCAATATTTGTGCACCTCTCTTTATTTTATCATTATCCCTTGTGTGAGCTTTTTTTTTTTTTTTTTTTTTGCATTTTTCTGAAGCTGGAAACAGGGAGAGACAGTCAGACTCCCTCGGGATACACCCAGCACGCCCACCAGGGGGTGATGCTCTGCCCATCCTGGGCAACGCCATGTTGCAACCAGAGCCTGAGGCAGAGGCCACAGAGCCATCCCCAGCGCCCGGGCCATCTTTGCTCCAATGGAGCCTTGGCTGCAGGAGGGGAAGAGAGACACAGAGAGGAAGGCACAGCAGAGGGGTGGAGAAGCAAATGGGCGCTTCTCCTGTGTGCCCTAGCCAGGAATCGAGCCCGGGTCCTCCGCACGCTAGGCCGACGCTCTACCGCTGAGTCAACCAGCCAGGGCTGTGAGCTTCTTCTTTAAGATAATTTCCCAATATGACAAAGTATTAACAGCAAGTTTATAGCCTTTATGTTTATATTTTTTCATCACCAAAGAGAGAGAGAGATTTCCTGTTTCAGAGCTGCCAGTAAGTTTTCCAAGTATCACATTGATTTGGCAAATTCTGAACCAAACCCTGGAACTAAAGAAATATCATGTTCTGAAAGGCTTATGTTGTAAGGTACCAAAGGCTACAAAATTAATATTAATATTTTAGGAACCTTAAAGAACATTTTGTTAATTTGGGCTAGGCGTACAGAGGGATTTTGTAAATTACCTCTATACTTGTGATTAGCAATGAACCAAGATGGCCGATGGCATTGTGTTGTAAATGCAGAAGAAGGAGACTTGGATTCTCTGACCTTCCCCCATACCTGTGGGGAAATGGGTGAATAGCTAGCCAAGTGTAGGGAGAGAAAGAAATTAAACTTTTTCTCATACTAATGGACAATTTATAGGCATTTGTTCCCATGGAAACTACCTCTCCCCTCCTGGAGGCATGTGGCTGATGCATGTACATCTAAACAAAAGGTATAGGCTTACACTGTGATGTCAGGTTATTTCCCCACCCATGTATAATTAATGGTATATAACCAACCCCTAGAATATTAATGAGACACACAATTTGGGACTTTGGAACTGCCCCATGTAAGATATATGTGGCCGGCATATTTAATAAATTTCCTCCTTTAATAAAACTTTTCAAAAACTTATTTGGACTAGGTGCCTCTACAAAACCCCGTGGAATTGTGGATTGGGTACTTTACAACACTTGGAACTGGTTACCTGAAGCAATAACGGTGGGGGGCAGAAGAGGTAGGGTTTAAAACTGAATGTATAGCATTTGCCATGGTATAAATATTTCCATCATAGCCAATACAATGAGAGAGGAGTACAAAAAATATAAATGTCAGCAATATTGACATAAACAGGGAAAGAATAAATAGCAGAATACATCTGAAGGAACTGGGGGAGAAACGATCTCTTTCCCTGATTGTACCTTATTGAGGTAAACGCACTTTATAAAATTGTTACATACATAATGACTAGAATAATAGACACCAATATATTAGCAGTTGTTATTTCATGATGATGGAATTGTGAGTAAGCTTTTTCTTTCATTTAAAAAAAATACACATATATATGAAATGCACATATTATGTTTATAATAGAAAAAGATATCAGTTCTTAATATTATTTGCCAAAACAAAACCAAAGCACATTAAGAAACAGATGTCAGCTTCAGCACTCCTAATATATCATTCTCTATTTAATTAGGTATAATCAAACAACAATCATTCTTCTCACACAAAGGAGGAGAATGAAATAGTTTAGTAAAGGAAATGGCTACTTCTCCACATTAGAAATTTGCTTCTTCTGCAATAGTCATTCAAATTTTATTGATCACTCTTTATCTACCATAAGTTTTTGTGAACTATTTCAAATTTTATTGGCATTCATCTTTTTTAGTAACATTTCAGAATTTTAATTGGAGTAAAAATCATCAAATGAGTGCATGTTTTACAGATTAATCATCTTATTCAACTATTACTGTGGTGCTTACTTAGAACTGCAGGTCACTAAATAAATAATAAAATAAAATAAAAAAGGAAAAAATGATGAAGTTGATGGACCAGCCAAACTACCTATCAATTAAGTGAAGAACTTAAATTATCAAAAAATGTAATGGTCTTCCTTGTTTTAAAGATCATAATGTCTGGCCTGACCTGTGGTGACGCAGTGGATGGAGCATTGATCTGGAAGCGCTGAGGTTGCCGGTTCAGAGCCCTGGGCTTGCCTGGTCAAGGCACATGTGGGAGTTGGTGCTTCCTGCTCCTCCCCCCTATCTCTCTCTCCTTTCTCTCTGTCTCACTCTCTCCCTCTCTCTCACCTCTCTAAAAATGAATAAATAAAATTAAAAAAAAAAAAGATCAATGTCTGATTGGCAGGTGAAATGAAATGACAGAAATTCACCTTTCTTCCACTGATCCTCATTCATAAACCTTTGTATTAATTTCAAAACAAAAGAATGAAGAATTAATGAGATTTTTGCCTAAAGCATATCCCTTTCAGCCTATATCTATTTAAATTAGAAATTCACCAAAATGATGTGGGCTTTTTCAGTGATTCTGTTTCAGTGAAAAACAATCAAATAGCCTTCAAATAACAATCTCAAAATATAAAGAAATTTTACAAATGTATTGAAGAAACAATTGTCTAAAACTTAATTTTTTTTTCTTTAGTCTTTTTATTTCAAATCAAAGGCTTCAGATGGAATGTTTTAGAGGTCTATTCAAATGTATGCAATTATTAATATATATAGTATGCAATCACACTATTTTGTCATGTCAGAAAAGCAGCAATTATAAAACCACTGCACTGAAATTGATGTCACAACACATATGTCCAAAGGACTTACAGTGGCATAACCTTGATAGTAGCTGATTTTTCTCCCCAGGTATATGTCTTCTATATTAGAATAGTTACTTCTTGAGACAAAGGATCTTTCTGTGTAATCAGTACCTTTGCATATTGATGAACATATAATGGGTTTTCAGTGAAAATTTTTGTTGAATAAATGAGTCAGCAATTAAATGAAGCTCTGAGTGTATGTTTTACAGATTAATCATCTTATTCAACTATTACTGGCCCTGGCCGGTTGGCTCAGCGGTAGAGCATTGGCCTGGCGTGCGGGGGATCCGGGTTCGATTCCCGGCCAGGGCACATAGGAGAAGCACCCATTTGCTTCTCCACCCCCACCCCCTTCCTCTCTGTCTCTCTCTTCCCCTCCCGCAGCCAAGGCTCTATTGGAGTAAAGATGGCCCGGGCGCTGGGGATGGCTCCTTGGCCACTGCCCCAGGCGCTAGAGTGACTCTGGTCTTGGCAGAGAGACGCCCCGGAGGGGCAGAGCATCGCCCCTGGTGGGTGTGCCGGGTGGATCCCAGTCGGGCGCATGCGGGAGTCTGTCTGACTGTCTCTCCCCATTTCCAGCTTCAGAAAAATACAAAAAAAAAAAAAAAACCCACAAAAAAAACACAACTATTACTGTGGTGCTTACTTAGAGCTGCAGGTCACAAAAAAATGGAAAAATTGTGAAGTATCTGATTTTCATTTTTTCAGACACTATTATTTAAAATAATTTTTAATTACAGTTGACATACAGTATTATATTACTCTTGATGTAAAACATAGTGATTAGACATTTATATATCTTACAAGGTGATTACCTAAATCTAGCACCCATTTGACATCATGCATAATCATTACAATATTATTGACTATAATCCTTATGCTGTACTTTACACCCCCATGACTATTTTGTAGTTCTTAATCCTTTCACCTTTTTCACTTACCTCCCCCAAACACCCTCCATTAAAATGATGGGTGTTTGAGGATAGGAGACCCCACATCTTTTCAGATATCTAGCACTTAAATAAACTTCTTTCCTTTTCACCAGCACCTGTGTCACGAATATTGGCTTTTCGTGTCGTAGCAAGCAGTAGAAACTGTGGGTCGTTTTACCTGGTTGCAAGAAGTTTTCCTTCAATCTTTCAGGGTATTTATCCATTAGGGAAGCTATGAGGAAACCCAGGCCCCACATCCTGTGATGAGTTTCCCATATGAGTGGAGAGAAAGGCCAGCCTCCCTCAGTCCAGTCAGGCCAGGTCTGAATGTTCAGTTAATGCAGCTCTTGCCAAGGCAAACACAGTGAAGACCATGTGTAAGGCCAGGAGCCATGGCTGTCACTATCAAAGCAGCCACCTGGCCCATGCAGGTTCCCATTGGATTCGGGCAGATGGTAAAGAAACGGCAGAGTTGGAGGATGGTGGTCCATCCTATTTATTGGTGTCTCACCAAGACAGGCAAACCACAAAAGAAGACAAGGGAAAAGCAGAAAACCAGCTTTTCCCATGAAGGGCAAGGAATCAGGGAAGCCCCTGCAATCGTGATAGCAGGAACTGACTGAGTAAGCTCCTGGTCTGTCCCACTTTATAGTGTAGAAAACCAAAATCCCTTAATCCAATATACAAACAAGGAAGTCTCTGATACAAAGTCACTTATCCAAGGCATAATTGGATTCCTCATGAGAGTGCACCATCCAGATCATACAATCAGTCAAGGGTGTGGGGAAAAGCTTAGTCCTAAAACCAAACCTTAGGCTACAACGACCTGGCCTGCTTATAGCCTGTCCCCACACCCAATATAAGTCACAAGCGAGCAAATATATATATCATATTTACAAACTTATTTGACCAACACCATGGCAGAACTCAAAACTTGCTGAGGGAATGGAAGAAAGACTGAGATAGCTAGAGGTGGAAAGAGATGAGGGACTTTCTGTTGAGCAGGCAGCTGGGGAGGTGGGAAGCAAGGCAACAATGAGAATCTAAGGAGGCATGAAAACTAAGTATAATACAATTTACATATGTTTTTCTTTCTTTCTTTTTTAGTGAAAGGACAGAGATAGTGAGACAGTTTCCTGCATGCACCCCAAGATCCACCTGGCAACCACATCTGGGCTGATGCTCAAATTAACTGAGATATCTTTAGCTCCTGAGGCTGATGCACTTGGACCAACCAAGCTATCCTCAGCACCTGGGGCCACAGTTAATCCAAAGGCTGCAGGAGGGAAGTGGGAGAGAAGAGGGAGAAGAAGAGGGGAGAAATAGATGGTCGCTTCTCCTGTGTGCCCTGACTGGGAATAGAATCCAGGAGATTCATATGCTGGGCAGATGATCTATCCACTGAGCCACCAGCCAGGGCCACAGCTTACATATTTTCATAGTGTGAGAACTTCAAAAATTTTAAATGTGGGAGATATGCTGTAAACTGACAAAATCCTTATAGCCTACAGGGCTTAGTTTAAGACTAAGCTCTTCTCCAGCCTTCTAATCCTAAAATCTTCCACACACCCTTTTAAGACTAAGATCTCTCAACACTCTTCTCAAGCTTTTCCCCACACCCTTGACTGTTGCATGATGTGGGGTGGTGAACTCTTATGAGGAATCCCATTTATGCCTCAGATAAGTGGCTTTGTATCAGAGACTTCCCTATTTGTATATTGGCTTGAAGGCTTTAATTGCCTACGCTATATAATAAAGCAAAGACGGGGGCTTTCACTCTCTGATCTTACCATCAGCATTGCAGAGGCCTCCCGATCCCATCCTCCTCTCTCCTTGAGTCTATTTTCTTAATTCCGCACCGTTCTTCCTCAGGACCTGGGATTACTAGCCGCGCTGGTTTGTGGCATTTAAACCTAAGATAAATTTATTTTTTAAAGTTTTCTAAACACAAAATTTTATTAGAACTCACATACACACACAAAACCATCTAATTCATGGTTACTATATGTTAGAAAACAAACTGTAGGATTGACTAGCTGTACCCAGGGGTGGGATTCAAATAATTTAACAACCAGTTCTCTGCCCCAGTGATCATTTTACATATAAAAATTGATATACCAAAAAGTAGTTTATTATTTCTTGCATTTAATACTTAAATAAGAGTAAAGAGGTAAAACAAAACTAGATTGTTATAAGAAAAAGTTTAAAAATATTAATGAAAAAATATAAAATAATACCTGACAAAAAACAATAAAACTGTTATTAAGCTATTTCTATATTGTTTCTTGATTGGTGTCCTCACTTGCAATTTTTTTCACCCAAGGATAGAATAAACATTACTACAGGCACTTAGAATACACTGTTGCACAGATGAAGGTTAAAAAAGACTAAAGAATGTAAATATGTGATTTTACATTGAGCGGCTGCCCAGGTGCTCACCTTAGACAGAACCCTGATTACAAGCGCCATTTTAACAACCGGTTCACAGAACTCAACAAAAAATTAGGTATTGGTTCTGTCAAACCAGTGCAAGCTATCTGAATCCCACCATTGACTGTACCCAATGGATTATTTTACTGCCTTGGACAAGCTCCACCTTTCTGAGTTCATGATACTAAAAACAAAAGTAGAATGTCTTTGCTAGATTAGCATTTCTTTTGTTAAGCAATCCTGATGATGGACACGATCAGATTATCTCACCTAGTTCTTACTGAAAGGTCTGGACTTGCTATCCATTGGTATCCTTTAATTCCAAGATGTCTTAGCAGTCAATGTTGCCACCATTTTAAGTCTAACTCTGGTAATCTCCTCCATGGAGCAATGTTCTTCAACAAACATGCCTGCAAATATTCTTCCATGATTTCTACCTATGTGCTTTCTTTTCCTTATTGGCTTTTTAACTGTGAATTATTTTTGAATCACTGTTATAGTTGTTACTACAATTAACCTGGTATTTATTACTAGTAAGATCAAAATTAGTTACAACTAACTTTATAGTGTCCCTTCCTAGGATTTGTTCATTCTGAGTTTGAATTCCTAAAAGGGTAAAGCAAAGAAATCATACCAATTCTGAAGTTTACATATACTGGTCCAAGTTTCTGAGGAAAATTTATAGATCACTCTTCCCACAAATATCCAAACTGTTTAAAGGAATTGACTGCCCTTTTTGTAGTGCAATACGAGAGTCACAGCAGGGTTCCTAATTTTAAGAAATAGTGACAGATGGTTACTGGACTTAGTGTGGTGACCATATTGTAATGTATATGAATGTTAAATCACTATGTTGTACACCAGAAACTAATATAATATTGTATGCAAAATATACTTTAATAAAAACATTTACAAACAAAAAACAAGACTAGCTGACCATATGTCTTCACAAATTTAGGACTCCAGAGACTCGTGGCCTCTTTGTGCTCTCACTTTAAACCTGTAAAGCTGCACAACAGTGGTTTTCTTTATAATAGTTCTTCCTTTGCTTTCTGGGAAATGTCCATGTAATGGAGCCCCAAGGACACAGAGAGCTGGCCCTGTATTAACCTCATGGCTCTGGGAAAATTCATAAAAATAATGAATAAAAACAAAGTGTATTTTCATAAGGGCGGTGGTTATAGATGTTGTTAAATGTACTCACGTATCCAAAGTAGCTTCAGTACTTGGCATTTTCAGTGAAATATAGTAAATGAATTAAAATGGTAATAGCCTATCAGGATTCTTGAAATAAATAGGAACTGGTAGATAATTACTTTATATGAAAATTAATTCAAAGTCTACTCTTGATACATACTTTATTTTTAACATGTCAAACAAGATCCAATAAAGTTCACTCTAACAGGATTTGATATTCTATTTCCTTAGCAGTTCTTAAGAAATTGCCTGAGCTGAAGAATCGTTTGGGCTGCTGATTAAACATGCCCATCTTAGTTTCTACCCCCAGAAATTTTGAATCAGTAGATCTTTGGAGGGACCTAAAAACATATATTTTTAAAAGTCATACCCTCCTTTCAGGTGATTCTGACACAGTTCACAAAGCACTCCTTTAAAATAACTGGTATGGAAGTCCATGGCTGGACTCCTACTCTGAAACCTCAGTGGGTCAGATGGCCCAGCAAAGGATACAATGGGGAATTTGGTGGGTGTATGGCCAGTATCCATGGCCACCACCACAGCTGCCCGGCCCATGAAGGTTTGCATTGGATTCAGGCAGTCGGTAAAGAAACAAAGGAGCCAAAAACTGATGGGCGATCATCTTTAATCCTAGCTTGTACCCAGCAAGCAAGAAAAAACACACTCTGGGCTCCAAAACCCACTCACATTCAGTGCTCATAAAGCTACTGACTTATCCTAGTTTTCCTAGAATCAAAGGTTTCTAGCTCACCAGACTTATTTACCTCTGTTCCCCATCTCCTTCCTTCTCCCTGCACAAACTCTGCACAAACTGGCTTCTCCTTCAGCACTCCGCCATCTTGGCTGCCTCTCCTGGCCTCCTCCACGTGGCCTCTCTCTGCTCTTCTCTCTGCTTTCTCCTCTAATGCTAATCTCAGGAACCAAGAGGGAGCAAGCTCCTATTCTGCCCCCATTTTATAGTGTAGAAATAAAAACCTTTAATCCAATATACAAAATAGGTAAGTCTCTAATACAAAGTCACTTATCTGAGGCATGATCGGATTGCACCACCCCACATCAAAAAGGGTGGGAAAGGCTTAGTCCTAAAACCAAGCAAGCCCCAGGCTACAAGGATCCTGCCTGCCCACAGCCCGCCCCCAACACACATTAATATTACCTTCCATGACAGGCTTCCATGTGGGCAGCGCCATTTTAACAAAGTAAGCATAATATATTTTATCTGCCCAACAGTGGGTTACAAACACTGTGTACCAGACAGCTCTTAGTGATGCTCTTGGGCCTCATCTGTCTCCTATGCCTTTGACTTAGCCTCCAGTGACGTGTTCTTTATGTACTCTGACCAACTCAAGGGGGTTGCAGTTCATCAGGACTTTATCTCAAGCTTACATTTCTCATTCTCACTTCCTTTTGCTGGGATTCTCTGTAGACACAGTGGGACTTACCGGCATTCACATACATATAACCAATGAGCACTGGGGGAATTAATGTCCCATGAAGCAAAACTTTGGTCTTGGAACATGGGAATGGCAAATAAATTCCTCACCATGCTACCCCAATGGACAACACCAAGAAGCAACCAGTTGTATATGGTTTCTTGGAAGATGGTTCCATTGAGATCAAGCTGTTATCACATGATACCTCAAATGGCTCTCTCTTGCTCCTTATCTTGTTCCACTGATTCCTCATGTGTACTTCTTGATAACAGAAGAGACATAAGCTTTTGCTTCCAGCTCTGCTTTGTGGGGAAACCAGACTAAGATATATAATGTAATTAAGTTATTTATCTGTAATGCAACAAAGAATTATGAATCCATGGCCTCTTCTGTCCTGACATATTTCTTTCTCATTGAAGACTGCTGAGACCTCGGAACTTTGAACAGAATTATTTCATGAGGGACAAAAGACTACCAAGAGGCCACATCCACTTCTACCAGCACATATCCTTGATCTTGTGTTTATTCTTTGCACTGTTTTCTGACTAAGGATCCTTGGCCAAGTCTAATCTAAATGATCACTTTCACAAATCCCCAAATGTAGACTGATTAATTTTTATAGTTTAGCATAGATCAACTAGGTGACACAAAATTCAATAAGATTAAAAGATTTATCTGTTCAGTGAGAATATAATTTCTGTGGAGTTCAGAACAAACTCGGTGCTATTTCTTAACTGTTTTCTTTATAGCCTATAATAAGACATCACATCTACCACATTCTATTAATTAGAAGTGAGTCACCAGTGTCACTCACATTGACATTCACACCAAGAAAAATTACACTTTTTTTTCTAATTGCAGGCAAGAATATCAATGAATCCAGACATACAGAAAACCTCTATCTGGTTTTGCCCTAAAAAGGCCCACCAGTATATTCTGATACCAAAATCTCTAGTTAAACTACTACTTTTTGAGGGCAGAATTGTGTGCATCATTTTTTAGATGCATCACTTTAGTTGTTCATTGATTGTTTCACATATATGCCTTGACCAGGGCAGGGAGGTGGAGCGGGGGATTGCTCAAGTTGAGCCAATAACCCCTTGCTCAAGCCAGCACCTTTGGGCTCAAGCTAGCAACCATGGGATCATGTCAAGGATCCCACGTTCAAGCCAGAGACCCTACACTGAAGCTGGCAAATCTGCACTCAAGCCGGATGCACCTGCACTCAAGCTGGTGACCTTAGGGTTTTCAACCTGGGACCTCAGTGTCCCAGGTCAATGCTTTATCCACTGTGCCACCATAGGTCAGGCTGAGTTTATATTTGAATAGAATTCCAAGGCCAAGATATAGAGCAAAGTGGAGCAGGAGATGAAATAAAACGAGGTAGGATCACTGAATCAATGACATGGAAGGAAGGTCAGTAAGACCAGGGAGCTTACCGGTGAGACCAGATGAATCCTTCCTGACATCATTCTAGTGTGGCTAGACTTCTTTACAAGTGCTCTGACAGACACAGTGGTCGGCAAACTCATTTGTCAACAGAGCCAAATGTCAACAGTACAACTATTGAAATTTCTTTTGAGAGCCACATTTTTTAAAACTTAAACTATATAAGTAGGTACATTTCTTATCGAGATAACGCCCACATGTGGTATTTTGCGAAAGAGCCACACTCAGGGGGCTAAAGAGCTGCATGTGGCTCGCGAGCCACTGTTTGCTAACCAGGGGACTAGGGGCAGCTGTGTCTTGTGATGGGGCATCTGAGAACCTCATATTTATGTTTCTAAACTGTCTCACAGGCTTTATCACTGTGTCTGCCACTGTAAAAGTAGCTATCCAAACCCATATAAAATCGCAGTCTCTCAAGGTCTGTGAGAATGAGAAAAATAGCCATCAGTCAAAGAAGTAGAAGTGGCAAGATGAATTAGCAGACCCCTATAATAGGCTCCAAATGAAATTATCCCCCAAACCACCACATCAGCTTTGTAATAAGAAGCTTTTGCAGCTGCAATAATGCTGTAGTATGTATTTTGTGCAGGTGAAAAATAAAATAAACAAAGGACTTCAGAGAGAAGCAAAGCAAGAAAATTAGCTCTAGCAGCCTCCATAGTTAAGTTATAAGTATTCAGGGATTTTTAGAAGGTCAGTGTGAGATTGTGTCAAGAATTCATTCACTCCTTGGTCACCATCCATGTGTCAGGAGCTGTGGAGAAGACAAAGATGCAATTCATTTATGATCTTGAAGACCAGAAATAGACTTTACAATGTAGTTGGTTACTCACCATAATACTGAACCAATGCTGGAGGTGTATGCAGGAGAGGACAAATGACTATTGAAGGGCCAGCGACTTCATGGAGGAGATGGCCACTGAACACATCCTCACTGTAAAAGAGAAAAGCCAACAAAGAAACAATGGACAATCTGTGAAGAAGAGCAAGTGTGTGAAAAGTCTATTATGATAAAAGATTTCTGACAAAGAAAGTCTCTCTCCCTGCAAAGCTGAGCAAGATGAGCTTCCTTCCTGAAAGGAATGGATTTAAAAAAAATCTTAAGGTCATCAAACATTCAAAGTTTGAGGAGCACAGCAAAAGGATGAAAGAGATGATGTCTTCTTCCTTAGTATTTCCAGTCAGTAAAGTTGAGATAATTTGCCTTTCAACTCATTAAAAGCTAAAATTTGTATTTAAACATTTGTAAGTGGAAGACTAATATTTTGTGTTTCTGCAAGACATGAAAAATTGTATTAATTAATTAATTAATTTTTAAAAATATTTTATTTATTGATTTTTTAGAGAGAGGGGAGAGAGAGAGAGAGAGAGAGAGAGAAGGGGGAGGAGCAGGAAGCATCAACTCCCATATGTGCCTTGACCAGGCAAGCCCAAGGTTTCGAACCGGCAACCTCGGTGTTCCAGGTCGACGCTTTATCCCACTGCGCCACCACAGGTCAGGCAAAAATTGTATTAATTTAGATCTTAAAATAAATATTAGTAATTAACATCAGTAATATTGCTTCCCCAAAAAACACTCCAGAATGAGTGTTAGGTCTCACCAGCGTACACCTCCTTGCCAGTCTCTGGAAGATGTGAGCAATGGTAAGAAGACAGTTCTTATCATGTTCCCCCTGAAGCCTTTCCCACCACCTGAGGAGGAGAACACCTTTAGAGCCCAATCTTGGTGGAGCTGCTGATAGATCTGCAACTGTGGAAAGCCCATTGTAAAAAAAGTATGATCTTTCTGAGCTTAAGTTAAGACTTCAGCTGGCAGTTATTTTGCTAATCTATGGAGTGGAAGAACCAAGCCAAATGCTGGAGACAACTATTCATGAGGACATTGTTCAGGGCCCTAAATCCAGCTGTACCTGTAGTTATAATACTACTGGACCATTTTGTTGTGTGAGCCAACACATTCTTTATTTGCTTAAACCAGTTTAATGTAGGGTTTTGTTGTTGTGGTGGTGGTAGTGGTTGTTACTACCACTTTCTTCTAAAAGACTTTTGAAATCTATGGTCCAAGGTGAGTGGGCAGCATGATTATAGTCGAAAAGCCAAAGACGAAATTGAGACTTAAGGGTTGTTGATCCAAACATGACCAAAAATATTTGAATTGTGCACATTATTTAGTTCTTCTGTACCCCAGTCTCCTATTGTGCAACAGTGGCTTTATACATCACAGTTAAGTTGATACAATTTTCTGTTAGTAAAGAGTAACTAATATAAAGTGAAGGAACACAAGTTCAGTGCATATTCAAGCTATAGCATTTCTTAAACCACAGCCTGGGATGAGTTGTCTGACAAGATGCACCACTTGAAATGGGGACTTACAGCCTTTTTAGCCATACTCCAACCAAGTCAATGCAGTTATAGTGATATCTTCATTTTCTGGGCAAGGGAAACTTTTCTGAATTATCATTATGAACAGGAAGCACAATGATACATAAAATAGTGAAAAATTCTTGCTGGCTAGGAAATATTTCCGAAATAATTTCTATTTACAGGTATTTTATCTGCCTTTATTAATGTATATTTCTTCCTGGGTGTAAAGCTAGTAGGCACCGCCACCATCACAGCAGCCCCTGGCCCATGTAGGTTCTCATTAGATTCGAACAGATGGTAATGAAACAACAGAGCCAAGAACTGGTGGGCCATCATCTTTAATCCTAGCTTGCACCTGGCGAGCAAGTAAAAACAGACACTGGGCTCCAAAACCCACTCATTCAGTGCTCATAAAGCTACTTACTTACCTGAGTTTCCTAGAATCAAAGGTTTCTAGCTCACCAGACTTATTCACCTCTGTTCCCCATCTCCTTCCTTCTCCCTGCACAAGCTCTGCACTAACTGGCTTCTCGCTCAACACTCCGCTATCTTGGCTGCTTCTCCTGGCCTCCTCCACATGGCCTTTCTCTGCTCTCTCCTCTAATGCTAATCTCAGAAACCAAGAGAGCAAGTTCCCAGTTTGCCCCCATTTTACAGTGTAGAAATCAAAACCTTCAATCCAATATACAAACAAGGAAGTCTCTGATACAAAGTCACTTATCTGAGGCATAATGGGATTCCTCATGAGAGTGCACCACCCTACATCAAAAAGGGTGGGAAAGGTTTAGTCCTAAAACCAAGCCCCAGGCTACAGGATCCTGCCTGCCCACCAGCCCGCCCTAACATACATTAATATAATCATGCCTATTCCAAGCAAGAAGGGCAACTAATATCACCTGGCAATGGGCTTCCACGTGGGCAGCACCATCTTTAACAAAGTGAGCATAATATATTTTATCTGCCCAACACTGGGAGAAGCAGGTAAAGCACTCAGGGTGAAAATTTAAGGAAGCACTCACTCTAGAGTGCTGACACCATATGTGTGTGACCTAAAAGTAAGCTCCTTAAATTTTGCACCCAGATTGGGAGCTTGCTTCATGCTTTACATCTGTCCAGCTACAGAATAACTGATCATTTTACTTATTTACTCTGAGGGAGGAGAAACCAGAAGAATGCAGAGGAGAGTGGGGCCTGCAATATCTGAGGTTTTACACTCCAGCCTGTGACTCTAGTATTCTTAGCTGAGAAAACAAGGGCAGACATAGAAGTTTGAAACAGAACAAACCATGGGTGTGGACTTTGCTTGTTATCAGTTCCTTGAATGAACTTGCAGCTCCAGTAAGAAAAAGGAATGATAGGATTATCAAGGACAGACCCTCCAGCTACCTCTCCCCTTCCCCTCCCTAAGACATGAAAGTCATGTAGGCCTGCAGACAAAGAGGTCATAGAAATCAGGCATTTGTCAGGTGAAAGCTAAAGCGGTAAAGGTATATAAGATGTAAGAAATCTAACGTCAGGGAGCACGTGTTTTGTTGCCTCTTTTAGGGTCACAAAGCTCTACTGGCTAAATAAATCTTACTTTCTTCATCAAGTTGTCTGGGTGTTTTTGTCCTCCTTTGATTCCTGCAATAACTTAGCCAGAGTGTCTTTATTTTTTGGCTTTTTAAAAAATTTTAATCACCCAAGTTGACTTTCCACTGTGTAAAGTCTCATTTTGTTATAGACCCAATAAGAAAATATATGTGCTTACTCCCTTTTATTTAAAACCAAAGCTTTACAGGTTGAGATAAACATAAAGGAAAAAAAGTATAACTTATTACTAGAACATAGGATACAACTTTTTATAAAATAATTTTAATGGCACTGTAAAGCCAGTAGCCACGGCCACCATCACAGCCACCTGTCTCATGAAGGTTTGCATTTGATTCCGACAGACGGTAATGAAATAATGGAGCCAAGAACTGGTGGGCCATTACCTTTAATCCTAGCTTGCACCCGGCAGGCAAGAAATACACACAGTGGAAAAACACTTCCCTTTCCATTCAGGGCTCCCAAAGCCACTGATTTATCCAAGTTTCCTAGAATCAAAGTTTCTAGCTCACCAGCTCTATTCACCTCTCTTCCCCATCTCCTTCTCTCTGCACAAACTAGCTTCTCCCTCAGCACTCCACCATACTGGCTGCTTCTCCTGGCCTCCTTCACGTGGACTTTCTCTGCTCTCCTACAGCATGGGCTTCTCCTAGAACGTAATCACTCTTCCCCAGAACAACGTGATCTCTCTTCCTTTTAAAACCTTTTGTGCAAAAGCCCTCCCCCAACACATATTAACATAATCACGCCCATCCCAAGCAATCACCTGGGCGACGGGCTTCCATGTGGGCAGCACCATCTTTAACAAAATGAGCATAATGTATCAATATTTTATCTGCCCAACAGGGAGCATGACACAATCATTAACAAGCTGTAAGGCCAGGAGCCGCCATCGTGGCCATTCACATGCAGGTTCCCATTGGATTCGGGCAGACGATAAAGAAATGGCGGAGTCAGAGGATGGGGGGCCATCCTATTTATTGGTGTCTCACCAAGACAGGCAAACCACAAAAGAAGACAAGGGAAAAGCAGAAAACCAGCTCTTCCCATGAAGGGCAAGGGATCAGGGAAGCCCCTGCAATTGTGATAGCAGGAACTGTGTGTCCAAGCTCCTGGTCTGTCCCACTTTATAGTGTAGAAAACCAAAATCCCTTAATCCAATATACAAACAAGGAAGTCCCCGATACAAAGTCACCTATCCAAGGCATAATGGGATTCCTCATGAGAGTGCACCACCCAGATCATACAATCAGTCAAGGGTGTGGGGAAAAGCTTAGTCCCAAAACCAAACCCCAGGCCACAACGACCTGGCCTGCCCACAGCCTGTCCCCCACACCCAATATAAGTCACAAGCGAGCAAACATATATATCATATTTACAAACTTATTTGACCAACATTCCACCCCTTTTGCTCACTTTACAATCTAAACCACAGGCATCTTCCATGATGGTCACTGTGCAAGGAGTAGGATACATTGCATAAACAGAAATAGTACCAACTACAGCAATAGGATTAACAGATCAAAAACTATGGGCGAAATGAGAGGGCTGTCAGAGAGGCAAATCTTTTCCCTCTGGCAGAATACAGGCTAGAGTTTTGTCTGCAGACAGCACCGTAGCTGGCACCAGAGGCCGCCCTGAGCGGGCATACCAAACCTTATTGGCCAATACACCAGCATCTGCTGGTTCTATGTGTAGTAAAATAGGGGAACTCATTATTGGCCATAAAGAAATTACAAAGGTGCCCTTCAAAATGCTGTCCCCTTGAGCACTCAAGGGATAATACACTTCTACCTTAGGTGGCCAGGTGCTGGTTGCCCAAGGAGTTAACTGGAGGTCCACCTCTAACCCCTTTCCCCATGGTGCCAACAAGGCCACCCATCTCAGATGGGGGGCCTGTACAGTCCAGGGCCAAGTCCATTGAAGCCGTTGTCCTTTAAGAAGGGCTGTTGGAGCAGGCAAGAGCACGTTGCCCTGCTGTCCGAAACCTGGCTTGAGTAAAATGTCCTTGGTGCGTATCTGCAACTGAATGGAGGCAGCTGTCCGATGCAGGAGGGCCTCTACTGGAGCTGGGCTTCCCCGTCAAGGTTGCTCATTCAAAATCCGGAGTACTGTCCATAAGCGGCGTGTCCATCCAGTAAGAGAGCCAGTGCCCCCTTCCTGTCGCAGTCCCTGCTTTAAGAGTCCATTATACCGCTCAATGATACCAGCAGCCTGGGGGTGGTAGGGAACATGGTACTTCCAGTCCACCCCCAGCTTTTGAGCCCATTGCCTCACCGTTGAACCAGTGAAGTGGGTACCATTGTCACTTTCAAGGACCAGCGGTCGCCCGTATGCAGCACTCAGGCGGTCCAGAGCCTGTATGACTGCCCTCTGGTCAGGGTTACGAGTGGGGTAAGCAGCAAGCAGCCCGGTGGCAGTATCTACACAAGTGACTGCATACTGGTACCCTTCTGACTTTGGTAAGGGTCCAATGATGTCTATCTGCCATCGTGTCAGTGGGACATGACCCCTCTGGATCTGTCCAGGTGACACCAGTGGTCTCCGAGAGTGCTCCTTGAACATACTGCACATTGCTCACAGGCTGCAAGTACCTCTGCATAGGACACAGGCAAGTTCCAAGCCTTAACCGTAGCCCACATAGTTTTCTGTCCTGCATGGAGCAGGCGCCGGTGGAGCCACTGTGCCACATCACCTGCAGGTGCAGTCTCCAACCATCACACCCTTGCCAACGTATCTGCCTCATCATTCCCAGGATGGGCTAGAGGGGCATGCCCTGTGACATGATATACTGTCACCTGCTTCTGGTGTCCTATTTCCCATAAGTCCTGCCACATGGCCTGACCCCATAATGGACGGTGCATTACCATCCACTGGTTAATGTGCCAAGTAGCAATCCAAAGGGTCAGTCCACGATAGACAGCCCAACTGTCAGTACAGATCACCAGAGGTGAAGGTTCATTATGGGCAACTAGCCAAACAGCTCTTAATTCTGCCCATTGGCTGCTTTGGCCTGTACCCGTGTTCATCCAAATAGTCTCAGTGGCCGGATGGAAGGCGATAGCCGTCCATTTGGCAGGTTGGCCCCTGCTGGAACCATCATTATACCAGGCATCTTCGGGGATGGGCACCCGCCCCTCCTGGTAGGGACTGACCTCAGGTTCTGCCTCCTGAGCCCCAGTTGCACCTGACTCTAAGGTCGCATAGGTGACTGGACCCAAGACTTCCTGCAGTTCTGCCCTCAATGGGCTGGTGCTAAGAGCACAGGGTTGTTGCAGATAGGCACCCCACTTGGCCAGGGTAGACATTTGGGCCATACCACTACGTGGTTTAGTTGCCCAATCTCTCACCCATCCAGCTATAGGGTATGTTGTTTTGACTGTAACTGGTGTTGTGGTTGTAATACTCTCAGTGGCCAGGAGGGCAGCATACACAGCTGCCAGCTGCTTCTCTACTAATGAGTAACGAACTTCAGCACCTTTCCACAATTGGGACCAAAATCCAATAGGTTGCCGTAGGCACTCTGTCCGCTGCCACAAGCCCCATCCAAACCCCTCCAAGGTTACATGAACATCCAGCTCACAGGGCCTGGCAGGATCAAACACATTCAAGGCCTGTGCCACCTTGACGGCTCTCTTAGCAGCTGCAAATGAACCTTGCGCCTGCTCAGTCCAATCCCAGCGAACCCCCTTTCGAATAAGGTTGTACAAGGGGCGTAGTAACTGAGCCAAATGCGGTATAAATGCTCGCCAATACCCCAACAAACCTAAGAATTCCTGTAACTGTTTTACCGTAGTGGGCACGGGGTATGCTTGAATCTTATCTATAACTGCGTCAGGGATAACTTTTGTCTTACCCGACCAGACAACTCCCAAGAATTTAACAGATAACCCAGGTCCTTGTAATTTGTTCTCGTTAACTGCCCAGCCACATGCTTTCAAATGGGATAGCAGGGTAGGGACTGCTTGCTCCAATTCTGAAAGAGAATCACTAGTTAGCATAATATCATCAATATAATGGTACATGCGGACTACCTCTGGCTGTTTCCATTTAGCCAGGTCAGCAGCCACCAGCCCATGGCACAAGGTGGGGCTATGCAAATAGCCCTGGGGTAACACTGTAAAGGTCCATTGTCTCCCTTCCCAACTGAAGGCAAATTGGTCTTGACTCTCTGCGGCTATATCAATAGAGAAAAAAGCATTGGCCAAGTCTGCCACAAAGTGGTATGTCCCCAACTCATGGCTTAGCCGATCCATCATGTTAGCTATCGAGGGAACAGCAGCGTGCAAAGGGGGAACAACTTTATTAAGTTCCCTGTAATCTACTGTCATTCTCCAGGTTCCATCTGCTTTGTGCACAGGCCATACTGGGGAGTTGTAAGGACTGTGTGCTGGCTGGATGATCCCCACCTTTTCTAGTTCAAGGATTGTCCCTGTGACTTCTTCATAACCACCTGGCAGGCGGTACTGCTTGGTGTTAGTCACACACCGAGGGACGGGTAATTGCAAAGGGGAATGTGATGCATGTCCCCGCAATACTGCCTTCACAACCCTGATCCACAGCCGGAACTCCCCAGCTGTAGTTTCCAACCACAGTCCTTGCAAGACATCTACCCCCAAAATATATTCAGGAATAGGAGATACATACACCTTATATGGCTTAGGAGGCAGTCTCCCTATCCCCAATGGAATAGTTATTGGCTTCACTTGAACAGTTTGGCCCCCATAACCGTCAATGGCCACTGGGGTCCCAGCAAACCGCTCTGGGTTTCCATAGAGAAGGGAACATTCTGCACCTGTATCCACCAAGGTCAGCACCTGTTGTACATTGGAAGGGGACCAGTGGATAGCCAGTTCCACATGTGGCCTCCGGTCCCCGCCCATCCCTGTTAGACGGGTCCCTCGGCCTTTTTCCTATTCAAACTGGTACAATGGGTCTTGGGAGTTCCCCTCTCCCTCAGCCGTCTCTATCATATAATCTTGTAACCGAGCTGTGCGCGCACCAAACGTTTTATTGGTAGCTGCTGGGGCCTTTCGTCTCAGTGGCTGGAACTTCTGTTCTGGTTTAAGCTGCCGCCAAAGCTCCAAAAGAATTTTATTAGACTGGCCATCCAATTTCCCCTTATCTGCTCCAGCCGCAATCAAGTCTACCCACATCTGCGTTCGGGTAACCTTTACAGGCCCGTTTCCCTTGTTAGTTGGGGGGGAAACATAGGCAGCAGCCCTCACTGCTTTATGATTCCAAGCGGCCTCCAGCTCTCCCAAATCTGCTACCATCTGTGTAACTGCATTGATGGGCTGCCCCACATAGGAGCCCAAGATAGCCACAAGTGCCCCAAAAAGGGCTGACGGGGCGCTAGCAAGGACAAATTCCCTCATTTTGGCCGTAAACACTTCCTCGTCTGGCCCACGAGACCCAGGGTTGAAAACAGCATTCTTCATACCTAGTTCTCGAAGGACCTTTACTAACTCACTGTAACACTGCCACCGACTCATTGCCCCCGGCAGTTCTCCAGCATTCTGCCAGACCATACGAATGGCAGCCATCACCCATTCTAATAGGGTATGGTCTCCTGGGTTGCCATGGCAGTTCTGAAGACGCTGCCTCAAGGAAGAGTGTGTGGTAATGGCAGCCAATTTCTCCATCTCTGTTCTGGAGAGCATGATGCCATCCACCCCTATATCCCATAATCATAGTAACCAGGCTACCAGGGATTCAGTAGGTTTCTGCCTAAATTGTGCCCCCAACTCCATCAGCTCTGCCTGGGTATAGGGCCGGACTACAGAGTGTTCCATTACCTGGGCAGGAGGCTGTGGCTGCCCCTGAGGGACTCTTTGTTGCTGGGTTTTTACCTTCTTGGCGACAACTGGTCAGGCTCTCAGTGTGCATATGGCAGCTTCAACCTGAGCCTTCTCATCCTCAGAAGAGGAGTTGCAAGTGCCTGCTCCCGCTGACTCAAAGCCAATCCACCGGCACGGATGCTGCTGCTCCTTTGGTGACCGTTTAGGCTCCTGTGGCTGCTGGCTTTTGGCCAGAAGCTGAGACTCGAGCTCTTGAATCTGCAGTTGTTTCTCCAACAACTGCCGGTGAAAACGTTCAGCTTCCAGGGTAAACTGCAACTCGCGAACCTGTAATTCCTTCTCCAGTGCTCGCTCCAATTCCAGCCTTTTCTGCCATTCTATTTGCAATTCATACTGAAGCTTTTGACCTCGGGCAGTTTCCTCTTGAGTAAAAAACATGTAGCCCATGGCCCCTAAAAGGACAGCCATGGGGAGCCAGAGCAGCAACCAGTACTCTATCCCACCCATCAAGGGTGGTGGCTCCATACCAATCTCTGAACCCTGCCGGAAACTACGCCAGTTGTAAGGCCAGGAGCCGCCATCGTGGCCATTCACATGCAGGTTCCCATTGGATTCGGGCAGACGATAAAGAAATGGCGGAGTCAGAGGATGGGGGGCCATCCTATTTATTGGTGTCTCACCAAGACAGGCAAACCACAAAAGAAGACAAGGGAAAAGCAGAAAACCAGCTCTTCCCATGAAGGGCAAGGGATCAGGGAAGCCCCTGCAATTGTGATAGCAGGCACTGTGTGTCCAAGCTCCTGGTCTGTCCCACTTTATAGTGTAGAAAACCAAAATCCCTTAATCCAATATACAAACAAGGAAGTCTCCGATACAAAGTCACTTATCCAAGGCATAATGGGATTCCTCATGAGAGTGCACCACCCAGATCATACAATCAGTCAAGGGTGTGGGGAAAAGCTTAGTCCCAAAACCAAACCCCAGGCCACAACGACCTGGCCTGCCCACAGCCTGTCCCCCACACCCAATATAAGTCACAAGCGAGCAAACATATATATCATATTTACAAACTTATTTGACCAACACAAGCTTATAACATTTGTCTAAGGATTTTTACAAAATATTCCTACATATTAAGACCCACAAGGCAACACAACAGTGATGTCATTTTACATATCAAAGACATTGACAAATCCTTTAGTGTCTATCTCCCACTTCTTTGCCTAGAGGTATATGTTACTCTCAGGATACCAGGAAGGGAGGAAGAGTTAAAATCAGTGTAGGGTATGCAAATATTGTTTCTTATTGAAAGGGAAAGGAAGTTCTTCAGCTAACCTTTATTCTATAGTTAAACTAAATGACCCAGTCGTCCTTGCAAGCTAGAAAGCTTCTGCATTCTTCTCCCTCCATTCTCCAAAGAAAGGACATTGCAAGAAGCCTGACTTTTCCTCCTAAAATATCAATATTAATTTTTGCAATTCTTTGGTACCTTACCACAACCTCTGTTCTTCATCTCCTTGTCTCTGCACAAACTGGCTTCTCCTTAAGCACTCAACCATCTTTGCTGCCTTTCTGCTGCAATGCTCATTTCAGGAACCAAGAGCTAGCGAGCCCCAGGTCTGCCCCATTTTATAGTGTAGAAATCCAAACCTTTAAGCCAATATACAAATAAGGAAGTCTCTAATACAAAGCCACTTATCTGAGGTGTAAATGGGATTCCTCATAAGAGTGCACCACCCCATATCATGCAACAGTAAAGGGTGTGGGGAAAGCTTAGTTTTAAAAAGATTTTAGTATTAAAAGGGCAGGAAAAGCTTAGTCTTGAAACTAAGCCTTAGACTATAATGACTTTGCCTGTTTACAGCCTGTCTCCCACACCCAATGGTATATATAAGCGAGCAAATATATACAGTGGTACCTTGAGATACGAAAAGACCAACATACAATTTTTTAAGATACGAGGTGCGACTTGGTCTGTATTTTGTTTGAGATCTGAGCGAAATTCTGAGATATGAGTCATGATTCAGGAAGCTGCCGCTAGTTGGTGCATTGGCGAACGGGTCCAGTATCGGCAGTTTGATATACGAGCTGACTGACTTATGAGCTTGGTTATAGAGCGAATTAAATTCGTATTTCAAGGTACCACTGTATATCATATTTACAAACTTATTTGACCAACAGGCACAAATATAGAAGGTGAGATGTAAAACATGTTTTAAAGATCTTTAAAAAGATAACATCGACTGAGTGGGGTTGAGAGGTGTCTAATCTGTTATTTGGGATTAATTCTCAGTGGTTGTTAGTGAATCTGGACTGCAATTTTAAAAAGTCGAACTATCACAAGCTCTCTGTGCTGCAAGACACTTTGTTAACTCAGCACTTTTAGTTTGGGTTATAATGGTTGAGTACATATAAAAATCATCTTAAGCTAAAGAAAAGCTCTCAGGTTTAAAACCCTCTTTTTAAAAAAGAAATGATAAAATAGGCATGTTTGTCAAAAATACTGATGCGTTTTCTTTTTTTATAGGATACTGTAAAGCCACCATCACAGCTGCCTGGCCAATGCAGGTTCACATTTGATTCAGACAGATGGTAATGAAACAACGGAGCCAAGAACTGGTGGGCCATTATTTTTAATCCTAGCTTATACCTGGTGGGCAAGTAAAAACACACACTGGGCTCCAAAACCCACTCATTCAGTGCTCACAAAGCTACTGACTTATCTGAGTTTCCTAGAATCAAAGTTTCTACCTCATCAGCCTTATTCACCTCTGTTCCCCATCTCCTTCTTTCTACACAAACTCTGCACAAACTGGCTTCTCCTTCAGTACTCCTCCATCTTGGCTGTTTCTCCTCTCCTCCACGTGGCCTTCCTCTGCTCTCCTCTCTAATGCTAATCTCAGGAACCGAGAGAGAGCAAACTCCTGGTCTGCCTTATTTTATAGTGTAGAAACCAAAACCTTCAATCCAATATACAAACAAGGAAGTCTCTGATACAAAGTCACTTATCTGAGGCATAATGGGATTCCTCATGAGAGTGCACCACTCCACATCATGCAATAGTCAAGGGTGTGGGGTAAAGCTTATTCTTAAAACTAAGCCTTAGGCTATAAAGACCCTGCCTGCTTACCGCTTGTCCCCACACCCAATACAAACTATAAGCGAGCAAACATATATATCATCTTTACAAACTTATTTGACCAACAGACACATTTAACATCTTTGTATGGGCCTGCTCCATAGGCATTAGGTCTACAATATAGGGTGGCTACCACCTGAAAACATGAGTCTCTTAAGAACCAACCAGTACAGATAACATGATATTAATCAACAAGAAGTTAAGGATTTGAAGATTTTAAATAACTGTAAGTTTTTGATTAAAATGTTAGTAGAAAAGGAAATCAGAACTTACCACATATACAAAATGAAATGGAGTTTATAATTAACTTGTAAAGAATTGAATAAGCACACGATAGTATTAACTAAATTATAATTGTTATTTATGATTATTTTCATCATCATCATCACTTGGGCTTTTTCCCCTTATCTGGCAAAACTGAAAACAAACTTTATTTAAAACTAAGTTGATTGAGGGTCAGGGAGACATTAAGAGACTATCTATAGGTAGTATGCACCGCTCTTGTACTTTGCTTCTGGTTGTCTGGAACTTTCGAGAATGTTCTTAGGACTGCTCAAACCCAGAAGGCAAGTTGTCCCCCTAAGCCCAAAGCATCCATGTGAGTTAAAGCTCTAAATAAAGCACATTTAAGAACATGTAGCTGCAGTTTGCTTTGCAATAAAATTCACTTGAGTTCTTGTTCTTTTGTACAACTCACACTTCTGGTATCTATGGCAAGTGAATCTTGCTTTAATTTGTTCACAGAAGACCCAACCCGCAGTGCCCTCTCATTCCAACACTGATTTATCAGAATCATTGAGTAGCCAGTTAATATAATATATAAAGCAGAGGGGGAGAGGTGACATTTTGAGGAGCTGGTAGAAGGCTGCCCAGCAGATTCTTTCTCCTTACTTCCCTATGTGGTCTTCTGCCTCACACTGAGTCACCTAGTTTCATGTCTACAGAAAGGTCATTCTCAGAGGACAAATCACATGTTGATTGTAAATCAGTAGCCCCATCCATTGAGAATTCAAATGGCAACTGTCTGGAGACAACCAGACACAATATAAGAGTGTTGCTTTGGCAGCCTCACTTACCCTCTGTCCCTTTCCTAACTATTGGTTCTCCTCTCTCTGCCCACAAAAGTGTCCCCCCACCAAACAAAACAAAGCAAAACACTACTGTCAACAAAACTCTTACACTTAAGGCCTGAGCACTCCTTGATGGTACGTGAAGCATCCAGTACAATGCCTTTCTGCAGATGAGTTTCGCATGGTAAACCTCTGATCCTGGTCAAGAACCTGGTGGGGACTCCAATGGTGATGTGACTTCCATTTATTTCAGTGAGGCTGAGCCTATCAAAAAGTCCCCCACTCTTGTCCTAGTAGCACCATTCCACGTGTCCCACACTGAGACCCAAATCACAATTTTCTAATGCCTCTCCTGCACCCAAATCTTCTCATTTTTCATGCTGTTCATTAAAATTTGGCAAGACCCTCTCTCGTCAAATTTATATTGTAGGTTATTATAATAATTTTCGACCTGTGGTGGCGCAGTGGATAAAGCGTCAACCTGGAAATGCTGAGGTTGCCGGATCGAAACCCTGGGCTTGCCTGGTCAAGGCACATATGGGAGTTGATGCTTCCAGCTCCTCCCCCTTTCTCTCTCTCTCTGTCTCTCCTCTCTCTCTGTCTCTCCCTCTTCTGTCTAAAATGAATAAATAAATAAAAATAAAAATAAAGAAATAATTTTCAAAGCCAAAATAGAGAAATATCTACTGATAGTTAATTTAGTTGGTGTCACACAGCCATAACTTTGATGTTAAGTCACATTGTATATTTAATATCAACCATCTTTTCAAGAGGAATTTGGGTCATTGCATGTCAGAGGTCCCTTCCCTTCAGGGGAGACCCTCAGCCCTCCAGGCTACTTCCTCGGGGTATTGACTGCCTCTCCTGTTAAAACCCATCTTGTAATGTGAACTTGGTCCACCTGCTCTAGTTCTTTGGTGGTAAGCTAAATCTTCGCCGTTCCTCACTTCAGACACACGGGGGCGCGAGACCGTAAGCGGTACCCGAGAAGGCGGCGAGGTGACGCTCTTGCTCTAAGGACGCAGACGTGCCCGCGTCCTGAGGGCCTCACTTTCCGATTGGACAGTGCTGGAGTCACGTGACTGGCGTGGGCTGCTGCCTTGGAAACGCCCTGCACCAGCTCCGGGTGGACGCGAGGAGCCGGTGCTCGGTCACGTGGCGACAGGAGGGGGTATTCTGGGGACACAATGTTGTGTACCAGAAGGCTGGGGGTTCTTGCAGCCCCGGCTGTAGCTGTGCTGCCCGGCCGACCGTGCCTGGGAGGCCTCGGAGCAGGGCTCCGAGCCCGAGGGGTCAGCACCAGCTGGTCTCCCGTAGGTGCCGCCTTCAATGTCAAGCCCCAGGGCTACCGCCCGGACCTGTTTGGCGAGCGCCGGGTGAGCGGCGCCGGCGGGGCTCCCGTCGTTTACCCGGGATGAGCTGCCCCCTTCTCCGCGGTTGGGAATGGGGGCAGGTTTTGCCGGTCCGGGAGGCGATGGGCAGCGCACGCACGTTGTACAGCAGGGTCTTATTTGCGTTCTTGGTGACTTGGCCGGTCACCACTTTGAGGGGCTGGGTTAAAGGGCGCGGGGCAATCTCTACTTTGTCCCCTGGTCACAGTGTGGGTCCTAGGACCTATCTCTGTGAACCCCTTGTTCCACGCACGTGAACTTAAAGGAGTTCATCTGGGAAGTGAATTCCGCCTGCCAGGTCCCGCCCTCTCACCACAGCCCAGCCCCTCCTACTAAAGTTCACTTTTGCTCAGAACCTCACGTGCAGAAGGGGCCTTGTCCTGTGAGTTCACATGCGGTGTCCAAGTGTTCTTTCTGCAATGACGCACTTGCCAGTGCTGTCATTAGTAATTCCTTTGACGCTCTAAATCCCATAATTTCTTTCAAAGCTTTGGGCTCTCTTGTTATTATTATTATTTTTAAACTTTCCATTGATTTGAGAGAGGAAGGCAGAGAGAGGAGAGGAGTTAGAGGGAGAGAGAGAAGAATCAACTTGCGGTTATGCTTAATCCCATTTAGTTGTGTGCTCATTGATAGCTTCTATGTGCCCTGATTGGGGATGTAATGGAGACCTCCATACCTGGGGATGAAGCTTTATTCATTGAACCACCCAGCCAGTACCTCCCTTGATTTTTCTTAAAACAAAAAACTGTTGAGAGGAAGTTAATTTTTTTTCCTTTTCCAAGTGAAAGGAGGGGAGATAGACTCCCGCAACAATCAGAATCCGACCAGCAACCCACATCTGGGCCTGACGCTCTGTCCACCTGGGGCCATGTTTGCAACTGAGCTATTTTTAGGGCCTGAGGCATAAGCTCCACCTGTGGCCAGTGTGCTTGAACCAGTTGAGTCACTGGCTGTGGAAGGGGCAGATAGAGGGGGTGAGAAAGAGAGAGAAGGGGAGGGATGGAGAAGCAGATGGTCGCTTCTTCTGTGTGCTGTGACTGCAATTGAACATGGACATCCACACGCCTGGCTGACTCTTCCACTGAGCAAACCAGCCACAACCTATTGTTTTTTATAAAATAATTACAAAATAAAAATTACACTTTTAAAAAACATGGGGAATGAGAAAGTGATATCTGTGATCACAGATATTATAATAAACCAACAAAACTCAGGATTTCTTTATAAAAAAGTACTGATACATAAAACCAAAAATTCATACTTTTAATAATAAATTGGAAATGCTCATTGAATTTCAGGGTCTGTTTGGAGTTCCTGAGCTCTGTACCCCAGAAGGATTTCATATTGCGCAAGAAAACGCCTTGAGAAAGACAGATGTGCTGGTGGCACGTGCGTGTTCCACACCACCTGGGCCGCAGACTGTGGTCATCTTTGACGAGCTCTCTGATGCCTTATGCAGGGTGGCTGACTTGGTAAGACTTGAAACTCCCTCTCTGCCGAGCTATTAAAATGTAAAGGTTATTATGTTTAATATTAGACGTATAAAGGTTAAAAACATCTGAAGCATTTGTGAGCTGTTGGGTATAATTTGAATGGGACAAATGTATAGGAAAAGGTGATATTTAGAACTTGTATTTTTTTTTTTTTTGTATTTTTCTGAAGTTGGAAACGGGGAGGCAGTCAGACAGACTCCCGCATGTGCCCGACCGGGATCCACCCAGCGTGCCCACCAGGGGGTGATGCTCTGCCCATCTGGGGCGTCGCTGTGTTGCAACCAGAGCCATTTTAGTGCCTGAGGCAGAGGCCACAGAGCCATCCTCAGCGCCTGGGCCAACTTTGCTCCAATGGAGCCTTGGCTGCAGGAGGGGAAGAGAGAGACAGAAAGGAAGGAGAGGGGAAGGGGTGGAGAAGCAGATAGGTGCTTCTCCTGTGTGCCCTGGCTGGGAATCGAACCCGGGACTCCCACACGCCAGGCCGACGCTCTACCACTGAGCCAACCGGCCAGGGCCTAGAACTTGTATTTTAATATGCATATTTAATAAAATATACATGTAATACATAATAAAAGAATGATTACTACCTGACCAGTGTTGGCACAGTGGACAGAGTGTCGACCTGGGACGCTGAGGTTCCAAGTTCAAAACCCCTAAGTCACTGACTTGAGCCCAAGTCAGAGACATCAGAGAGCTTGCTGGCTTGAGCAAGGGGTTACTGCCACCTCATATGAGAAGCAATCAATGAACAACTAATGTGCCACCACTGTATTTAATGCTTTTCATCTCTTTCCTTTCCTGTCCCACTCTCTCTCGCACCAAAAAAAAAACAAACTCCAAAATTTAAAAATTAAAAAAAAGAATATTATAAGACAACGATTTTATAAATTGTATTTTCCCCCAAGTGGTCATTTTGTTTTATTTTTCTTTTTTAATACTCTTGCTATGTAACAGTATTGTTTTCCTCATCACTACTACAAACAAGTTTGGAAATGTATGCTTGTGTTTTAAATTTTAGAATCAATTATAAATTCTGCAATACGTAAATTGGTCATTTATACTATAGGTTGTTTTGTATTTTTTTTTTTTACAGAGACAGAGAAAGTCAGAGAGAGGGATAGATAGGGACAGACAGACAGGAATGGAGAGAGATGAGAAGCATCAATCATTAGTTTTTCATTTTGACACCTTATTCATTGATTGCTTTCTCATATGTGCCTTGACCTTGGGCCTTCAGCAGACAGAGTAACCCCTTGCCTAAGCCAGAGACCTTGGGTCCAAGCTGGTGAGCTTTGCTCAAACCAGATGAGCCCACGCTCAAGCTGGCGACCTCGGGGTCTCGAACCTGGGTCCTCCGCATCCCAGTCCAACGCTCTATCCACTGCACCACCGCCCGGTCAGTCTATAATATAGGTTGTTAATTCTCCATAGCTTATTGTTCAAGTGCATTAGTAATGTTACTGTTACATCAAAAGTATAAAACTATGGATTTAAATGTTTTTCATTAAAACTGTGTAATAAAAATTAGGAAATTTTACCTATGGTGACCTTATTTTATGTTATAATTCATATATGTTTTCTTCTTGGAGAATGAAGGGAAAAAATGTGCAATACAGTATTTTGTAGTTTCCCTGTGTTGTCTTTTGCAATGTACTGCAATTAACTTTTCATGTAAAATCTAGTTTTAGATTTCATTTTTTTTAAAATTCTAGCTGAGTTTAATTCTGAGGTCAGTATAGTAGCAGTGGTAGTTGCATGCCGTTTAGGCTGGGGCTTGGAATTCATACTTACTAACGGGCTGTAAAGAGAGAATGGCCTTTATGTATTTATATTTGAAGGAGAAAGACTTTTCTGAAAGAAGGTTAGTAACTCGTGGTGGGTTGGCTCAGCGGTAGAGCATAGGCCCTGTGTGTGGAAGTCCCGGGTTCGATTCCCTGTCAGGGCACACAGGAGAAGTGACCGTCTGCTTCTCCACCCCTCCCCTCCTCTTCTCTCTCTGTTCCCCTCCTTCAGCCATGGCTCGAATGGTTTGAGCAGTTTGGCCCTGGGCACTGACGATGGCTGATGGCCTCAGCTCAGCCACTGAAATAGTTCCCTTCATTAGGAGCAACTGAGCAAGGGCCCCAGGTGGACGGAGCATCGCCCTCTAGTGGGCTTGCTGGGTGGATTCAGCCCAGGCACGTGCGGAAATCTGTTTCTCTGCCTCCCTGCCTCCTTGCCTCTCACTTAATTTAAAAAGTTAAAAAATAAAAAATAAAAAAAGGTTAGTAAAAGTGTTGAAGTCTTTGGACCAAAACAGACTTGATTCCAAGGAAGAACAAAATAACATTCAAAGAAGCTGCTTTGCCCTGCTAGCTAGGAACATTTCAGTAATACAGATGCACAGGTCAAGCCAAATGGCACATTTTAAAATAGGTTTTCATTCGCTCTGAGATCTTGGAAGAGAGCTTTTCATCACATTCCCTTTTGGTTTTGTCTTTCCTCTTTATTAGGCTGATTTTGTGAAAATTGCTCATCCAGAGCCGGCATTCAGACAGGCGGCGGACGAAGCTTGTAGAAGTATCGGCACCATGGTAGAAAAGTACGTTCCGGTTGCCTTCATTGCTCTACTGAGTGGGAATTACGCTCTAGAAAACGTGCCAGTGGGCTGGTCCCTCCCAGCAGGGTGGGGACTGGTTGGGCTCCTGCACAGCTTCCCTGTGTGGTGGGCATGGGGAGGTCTTGAGGCAGGTCACTGCTCTCACTTTCCCAGCAAAACCAGTGTGGCTATGAGCCTGCTATTCATCTTTTCTGTCACTTTCCTTGTTTATAAAGGGGGTCATGAAATGATACGCCTCTTAGGGTTGTAATGAAAATAAAATAATAAATATAAAGTGCTCATAAAGGTATCAGGAACATAGCAAATCTCCAATATTCTTATCATTGTTTACATTAAGTTAGGATTTTTTTAAAAAGACTTTTTTTTTAAGACTATTCATTTTAGAGAGGAGGGGGGAATGGTGGGGTGGGGGGAGGAGCAGGAAGCATCAACTCCCATATGTGCCTTGACCAGGCAAGCCCAGGGTTTCGAACCAACAACCTCATTGTACCAGGTCGACGCTTTATCCATTGCGCCACCACAGGTCAGACTAGGATTTTCTTTTAGTATTTAGTGGGAAGTTGGAGTTTCTAGATTATGGTGGAGTTAAATTGCTGTTGTGTTGGAGCTGTGGACCCCAGGGAACAACAGCCATGCGCCCCTTTGGAGGTAGAATTGGGGTCTAGGGAGATGCAAGGCAAGCTGAGGCTATGATTAAGTGACTTATTTTAAAAGTGATTTAGAGTTAAATTTCAATATTTTAGGCCACCTCTGAGAGCTCCCAGGATGCTTATTAAAATAACTAAGGATGAAGAGTGCCGTATTCAAATCACTTGAGTGCATGATGTCACGCCAGAAGTATCTGAAGCTAGTGAGAGCACCAGGCTCGCCTGACGTGAATATATGACCAAAAAACACCCAGGGCCAGTCAGCATCAGAAGACTTTCACAAACCAGAATGTGGAGGAGGAGACGGGGAGAGGAGGAGAGGGGACGTGGGGGGGGGGGGGGCGGAGGAGAAAGAGGAGGAGGGGAAGAGAACTGCGAGTGTGGAGGTGGCTTCTCTAGCTCACAAGACTTCCTGGAGGACCTAATACTTCAGCATGTATTGCTTCTGCTTTTCCTCCATTGAGCACCATTTGTTCTCTTTGAAACAAGACAAGTCATTTTTGTTACCACCGTTGAAAATCAAATTGTTGAATGGGATAAATCTTGTTCCTCCAAATTCCATGCAGTGAGCATGAAGAAGGGGCTGAAACTGGGGACTCTTTGGGAGAAAGAGCATTGCCTAGAGAAAGGCCTCAGGGTACAAGTCAGAGCCAGAGTCAGAGCATCAGGTCCCAGCCTGAGGTGTCCTGAAAGACGTGTGGAGCCCAGACGCTCAGATTCTGTCTGGTCTAATGGGTTTGGGCCTTGATTGTTTGGGAGGACAAAAGGGAACCGTAATTGATAGTGAAGTGTTGTCAAGAGTGTCTGTACAGAGTCTTCTCTTCGCCTGGAGAGCATTTCCATCTTCCTCTTCATCACACTGCCTTGCCTCCCCGAGTGAGGCCTGCCCAGGAGCCCAGAGTGAGGTCACCAGACAGCTCATAGCCACCAGTACCGCCTTGTTTCTCATTCTCACTGAGTGCTCTGAGTAATTTTCTTTCGTTAACTGAGTCCTATCTTAACTAGATGCTTTGGTTGATCTGTTAAAAATCTATAATTATCTGTGAGAAGCCTATAACTAGTGTTTTTGTTTAGAATTAAAGCCTAATAGATACTAAAGTACAGGCTTTATCTGAAGATCTTACGACATGAGATGTGTGGAAATTTGCTCACAGCTCTAAAGAGGGCAGTGCGGGCTACCTCTAGCCTGCTGCCCTTTGACATGGAGTGGCGCTGTAGGTGAACAGGCTTGGCGGAGCTGGACATCCGCAGTTTCTCCAGGTGTCCTGGGATGGCTGCCTGGGGCAGGACAGGACGTGTGCCTGTCCTTGTTGAGTTTTTTTATTGGAGGTGACTGTCTCAATTCCCTTGGTTTTCGAGGTGACTGTGAGAATGGTGGCAACAGAAATTCTTTGATTTATTTAGAACTGCAGTGTTTTGATTGTGACCTGACTGGGGAACCTGACCATCCAAGAGTCTCTGAGTAGGACTGGCAGACGGTTCTCATAGCCTCGCCCTTCCCTGAGGATCCAGGAGGCAGGGCCCACTCTGTGTCTAGAACCAGCTCTCTGGTTAGCCCTGAGTGTGTCGGAGCTTCTTGGCATCCAGGGAAGATGAACTCAGGCCTGGAGGTGCTCCTGTGGGCTTGGGTTGAGAGCAGTGCTCAGGTGAGGACCGCTGAGGGCAGGCTGTCAGGCTGCCTGTCAGTAGCTAGGGCTCATTGGTATGGGGAGTGTGTGCTTTCACCATAGGGCAACCCAAAGTTCAACAGCTGAGGGGTTCCAATAATTTGTGCAAGGTCACAGAGGAGAATGAGGCCTGTGTTGCAGCCTGAGTGTGTGGCTCTGACGCCTGTGTCCTGGAGTCCCCATAGTGGGCCTGGCATTCTCACCCGTATGAGCCAAGGTTGCCCAGGGCACGCAGGTCCAGACTGCAGAATCTTTGTATTGTCCATGATTCCTTCCATTGTCACTCCTCCCCTGACTTGGAGTCACCAAGACATGGCTACTGCATGTTGCTCACTGGGCGTGGTTCTGAAAGGCAGTGGGTTAGTGAAATCCCCAGTTACCACATTCTCTGCTCTCTCCTGTGTGTTCTTCAGGCTCCAGCTGCCAACTGACTTGAAATTTACCTCTGTACCTTCCAGAACAGTTTCTGCTTTCATGCTGTCCAGCAGACTACTGGTCAGTATGCTGAATGCTCTTCCTAGTGCAGATGAAGAAAGGAAATAAAACCTCAACCTTTTGGCCTCTGCAAGTGTATGCTAGAATCTGACATAATTCTCTTGATGTCAAAAAGAAGGTATTAGAAAATCATTTAACTTTTTTATTTGTAATTTTTCTAGGTTGAACACAAATGTGGAATTACATCAAAGTTTGCAAAAATTGCTAGCTGATGACAAACTTGTGGATTCCCTTGATCCAGAAACCAGGTACTCATTCCCTCACATTCATTATGACTGTGACTGTGGAAGGGAGACGGGGACACTCTCCCTGGAGGGCTCTGGACTCACAGCCCCGTGTGGAGCGTTTCTCCGCGGGGGTCTTTACACGACTCCCGCACTTTCTCTAGGACTCCACTCGAATGGTATCTCCCCAGAAATCCTTGTAGAGGTCATGCTCTTATCCCCTTTGTTTTCCTTCTTAGTCCTAATCACTTCCAACATGACCTCATTCGTTTGTTACTTTGTTTATCCTTTTCTCCTTCCCTAGACAGGAAGCGCCTTGAGAACAGGGATCTGGTTTGTTTGGTTCACTGCTGCATCCTGGCACCTCCAACACTAAGGTCCTGCGGGGTGCTTAACCAATGAACCATACCGATAAGCAGTTGATAATTACAATTAGCTTCATGCTTCAAGTTCCAAAATTGATACCGCCAGAAGATATTATCAAAGTAATTTTATTTACTGGGTGGATATCAAGAGCCCTGAAATGAGTTGCTTTGTTTATCCTTTTCTCCTTCCCTAGACAGGAAGCGCCTTGAGAACAGGGATCTGGTTTGTTTGGTTCACTGCTGCATCCTGGCACCTCCAACACTAAGGTCCTGCGGGGTGCTTAACCAATGAACCATACCGATAAGCAGTTGATAATTACAGTTAGCTTCATGCTTCAAGTTCCAAAATTGATACCGCCAGAAGATATTATCAAAGTAATTTTATTTACTGGGTGGATATCAAGAGCCCTGAAATGAGTTGCTTTGGTTCACTACGTTATATTTATTCATCTGAATTGAAAAGCTTAATTTCTAAGTTAATACATAAATATATTTGATACAGAGCTTTGTATATCATATTTCTTTGCTCAAATGTATTTACTTACAAAATAAGTGTTGTAGGGATTGTTAACCTACCTAGATATTATTTGTGTCATAACACAGAGATAACGTTTTTTGTTACCTGTTTATACTTGTGTGTCTGCTTTTTATTTATGGAACACATTCTTCCTTTTACTTTTGGTTCTTCTTCCTCCTGTTTCCTTTTATTCTTTCTGTCTTCAAATTTGGCCTGTGACTTCCAGTGAAGCTCTGCTCAACAAGGACCAGTTGATAATGCGAGCTTGTGTTAATTGGTGTGTGAGTAGCATGGTGAACGAGTAGCACAGTGAGGCTGTCTTGGGGATGCCTTCACCTGATGGCCCGTGTGCGGATGTTTGTTTGGTTTTACTGCACTTCATTGCTCCGATGCTTAGAAGACTAGTAAAGCTAGCTGGACCATAAGAATAGTTTGTATTTAGTATAACTATTGTATTTAGCATTGTACTGCCTTATTAGCAAAACAAGTAAAAGGTAAATGTCTGCTGATTTTGCCAGATTTAGACTCAGTTGATACTGACAACAGCAGATTAGTCATAATATGACTTTAATAAATATTGACTTTTCAATAAATTGTTAGTCATTATTAATGACTAACAATTTTAGTATACTAGCAGACCATTTTAGATACAAAAGATTTGTGTTAATAGGACACAAACCACATTTCTAGATGCTACTAAAAATTTCAATAGGGTTTTTAAAATAACAAAATGATAAATGCATTGGGAAAAATAGACTGGGTAGAACATCAATGTTCTAGGAAGGAAAGGTATCTTTGAAGTGGGAGAAAAGAATTTGAAGTAATAATTATTGAAACTAAGAGTACTTGTACATCCTGAAATGTGTTGGCTAACACCCAGAAGGAACCTTTTATATGGTAAAGTATGAGACAATGTCTAAACAAAGAATTATAGATTTAATAAAATATTTTGTCATAACAAATTAATATATAGAAGAAATAATTTAAATTGAGCATATCATCATCCTATTCTTAGATATATTCCTTGAAATACTAGTTTTATTCAAAAATACTCCTAGAAGGGTCCCACTGGTGAATAATTTTGAAATCTGATATTGTATTTTCCCCTCTTGAAGAATTGTAGTATATTAGGGTCTCTGAGAAGCCCATCCATAAAGAAACCTGTTTTACTTGAGGTTTTCCAAAACCATCAGGAGCTTTGTTGTATGCAAAGAATATAACAAACACATTCTCCAGAAAATGCAATGGAGGGAAGATCCCATTCACAAGAGCAACGAAAGCTGTAATACACCTTGGAATAATCTCAGGAAAGCAGAGTACAGAGCCTCACACAGTCATACCCGAGAAGTGTGAAAAATGATATTTAAATGGGGAAACATACTGTCTGTTTAGGTAAGACGGAAGAAAGCTCAATAGTGTTCTCTACTGGTCTGTAAGTTTAATGCTATCCAGTCTAAGGAAGTTTTTTGTTTTTCTTACTTAAAATGATTTTGTACTCATAGGTAATAAATATGCCAGAATAGGCAGGAAAAATCTGGCGAAGTACAAAAAAGGAACTTGTAACAGATAATAAAATGTATTATAAAAATATTGTATTTGAAAGAGCATTATACTAATGCCAGAATGGACAGTTAGGTCAATGAAAGAATAAATTTGAGACACAGACACACATATACATTAAACTACTTAGTATGTGATAGCAGTGTCATTTTACATCAGTAGGGAAAGACTTGGTTTTCAGTAAATGATGTCAGGCCAATGGATAACTACTTGGGGGGAAAGTAGATTAATTAAAAATTTAACTATTTTAAAAAATAAATCACAAAAGTGTTGATGATCTTGGAATGTGGAAAGTCTTTGCATGATAACCAAAGTTAGACCACAAAAGGAAAGATTGATTTGATTATATCAAAACTTCAGATTTTGGTATGGCAAAACTTTTTTACATTCAAAGTCAGGATACACAAATGGGGCAAATGTTAACTGATAAATGTTACATAATAAAGGGTTATTGTACTTACTATGTTAGAATGCCTTGCATATTATTTTTAAAAAGAAAAAGAGAAAAGGGAATGCTTTTATAGAAAAAAAATGGGTTAAGGATTCTTTTTGTGAAATTCTCATTTCACAAAATAAGAAATAGCAACAGATGGCTATTAAGTGATGTAACAATAACCTGACCTGTGGTGGCGCAGTGGATAAAGCGTTTACCTGGAAATGCTGAGGTTGCCTGTTCAAAACCCTGAGCTTTCCTGGTCAAGGCATATATAGAAAGCAGCTACTATGAGTTGATGCTTCCTGCTTCTTCCCCCTTTCTCACTCTCCCTTTCTTTCTCTCTCCCCCTCCTCTAAAAATAAATTTAAAAAATATTTTAAAAAATAAAATAAACTTATAACAATATGTAATAATTCTGGCATTCTGTGGGTAGGAGTGGCTAGAAATGTGACCTCTAGAATGAAACCGTCTCGATTGGATTTTGGCTCATAGCTTCACAAGTGTTGGCTTTCTCCTCTCTAAGAGGAAAATAAAAAAGCACTTTAGATTATTCTGAGGTTGCAATGCAATAATGAATGTAAGATGCTTGTCAATGTCTAGTACAGAGTATTCGCAGTTGTGACCTACGATTACAGAAAGGTGAGGAGCCCAGCAGTTGACGAAGTTGAAACAGAGTAAGAGTCATGTTTTAATGGTTTGGGATAATGAATCCTCTCTAGTTAAATACAAATTGATAAATCTTTATGGAGGATGGTTTAGTAATAATATCAAGGTTCGTACTTTGGGATGATTTTAATTTCTTGGAGTTTATCCTAAGGAAAAAAACAAGGATAAAGAAGTGTATGGCACAGCATTTTCATCCTAGCATGTTTTACAGGACTGGGAAAAATGAAAACAGTTTTAGTCCATATGACAAAACAGAATACAAACATTAAAAGCCATGTTTTCAAAGAATATTTAAAGATGTAGAGAAATATTCAATATTTGTGATAAAATTTTTCAAGAGAAAGCAAGATATAGAAGTCTGAGTACTTGGGTCTCAGTTATTCTCAGTAAGTGGTGTATGAAGTGAAAGTAAGTTGGATAAAGAGCAAGGCAGGGTCTGCATTGTTGGTGTGAGCCACAAGTTAGTTACCATCAGTTCAATATCTTCATGAGACAGAGATGCTGCCTCAGCCTGTGCTTGGCAAGACGAGGTCCCTTTGAGTTTCCCCAGACACCCCAGCCTACCTGGCATGGCACCTGGGAGCTGTTTTGAGTGAGGGAACAAACATAGAGCCCCTTATATTCATTTAGATCAGGGGTCCCCAAACTACAGCCCGTAGGCCACATGCGGCCCCCTGAGGCCATTTATCCGGCCCCCCGCCGCACTTCTGGAAGGGTACCTCTTTCATTGGTGGTCAGTGAGAGGAGCATAGTTCCCATTGAAATATTGGTCAGTTTGTTGATTTAAATTTACTTGTTCTTTATTTTAACCATTGTATTTGTTCCCGTTTTGTTTTTTTACTTTAAAATAAGATATGTGCAGTGTGCATAGGAATTTGTTCATAGTTTTTTTTATAGTCTGGCCCTCCAATGGTCTGAGAGACAGTGAACTGGCCCCCTGTGTAAAAAGTTTGGGGACCCCTGATTTAGAAACTCAGCAAACATTTTTCAGGTACCTAATACATGCTAGCACTGTGCAAATATCTAACCTTATCTTAATATAATTTAACATGTTCTTCATAGCCTTAAAGAAAGAAAAAGTAGATTGGAAGAAAATGCTATAAGAATTTTAATACAAATTATCTTTGGTGGGATTAGTGATTTTAATTTTTCATACCTTTCTGTAGTAAAGCTGTTATATAATAAGCTTATAAAATAGATTTTCATCACCAATTTATCAACTTCTTTTATCTTTCTTTTATTAAAACAGCCAGTACCTTTGCTAGATAAGAGTGGTATGTTTTTTAGGTTGACTCTTTAGGAAATGAGATCAATATGAAGTAGAAAAAAATGGGGTTTAGGGGCTTGAGTAAATCCTTACATTATTTAAGAAAGAAGGAAACTAGTAAATTATTACTGTGTTCTATTGAGTTTCAGAAAGGTGTATATCGTAATCAGGAAGATAAATGTGTCCATTATGAAAAGTCAAGAAGAGCCAGAAGAGTAGGTCAAATGCCAGGATAACATAATTACAGAAAAAAAAGTATGAAATGTTAACCAAAAGAAGAGTTACACTTGAAATTGGTTTCAAGCTTGCAGCAGGATTAAAAAGAAAACTGTTCTCATTAGCCAAGAAACTCAACTTACAGCTCAACATCAAAGAGTTTAATATTCTAAGTAGCTTCAAATAGTTGGAAGAAAAACTGAATTTCATGCAGAAGGTCTTTGAAAAATTGTCCAAGTGTAAATTATTTTGTATTTAATTATTGGGATTTGGATGGAGTTGAAGTAAGTAATTATCATGGTGTCTTTCACAGGTTTGTACTCCACAAATAAAAAAGAATGAGCTCATACATAAAAAACACATTGTAATTGTTTTTCATGTTTTGCAGTACATATATTGACTTATTTAAACATTGGATAAAGCTATTTTTTTTGTTCCTTCTTTGCCTACTGTATTTAATATCCATATAAAGCTTGTATAGCCATGTACAATGAAGACCTCTCAACACATGACTTTTCATCATGTGGACTCAACACAACCTTTCAAAAAATTGTGTGGTCATCCAACAATTCTTTTTAAAGCAGAAATCACAAATGCTGTTGGATCCCATAGCAGAGGCCCTGGATTTAGTTGGTGGTAGAGGACAGAGTTCAGAGATCTCATCATGGAGGATGGGACATTTCATGAGATGTCAGGTTAATCATGCTAAGGACTTCTGACCTTGAGAAAAATCATCTTGCTGGAGTGCAGACTGAAGGGAAGGGGGCCCGTCAGCGGTGGTTGCAATATGTCAGGGCAAGGGTGACAGCAGCCTGAAAGATATACTTTTTTTCCCTGGTCCTGTAATATTAGTCATGTTTAAGAGTGATGATGGTCTATTATCTCCTGGAAGTCAGGTACAATATATTTTTACTCTAATATATTTGAAGAGCTGTCCCAACCCATGCTTTTGTACCATAGCATGATGATGTCTTATTTCCAGTACACGTTTTCTTTAATTTACTGTACTTCTAACAATAGTGATACTAATTCCCAAGTCTTAGGCAAATTTAACACAATGGGAAGAGGTTTGAATGTTGAAGCTGATGAAGAGTCTGCTTTTCAATAGTGAAGAGGGAAGTCAGACTTTAAATATGGCTGACACATCAAAGGGTATTATTGTTCGTCTCTTTTTGTACTTACCAAACCCTTTATTTGTATCTCTATTTAGAAATTTTTTATTTCTTTCACCTTGTATTTATTCATTCATTTAAATTGTATTTATCTTTTTATGAAATGTGCCATTTGGAACATACCTAAGTCTTTACCCACAAGCAGATTACAGTATAGTTCTGTTAAATACACATGCTAAATATAACATGTATTATAGTTGGAAGTATATAAGCTTATCCAGTTGTGGCATGTATGTATGTCCCACAAGTATTAATTTGGTACATTGCATACAGTATACACTAAATATTTTTTGAAAGAAAAACAGCTGCACAGTTGAAAAGATTTCCATCTCCTCTGGAAAAAAGCAGCAGATAAGTTTGTTTTCATTGGAGTAATCATCATTCCTTTGGTTCAGTTTAAAGCTTACTGTACAGTTAGCATAATACAAATGACACTGGATCACCATTGAAGAGCTTAAAAACCCACTCAGCTAGATGTTTTGTCTGACTTTAAGGTGTTAGATCTCATTTCATACAGACAGTGTGCAGGAGTGCGTGTGTGTTTGTGTATGTGTGTAAACATCTGGGTTTTGGAAGGTTGAGAAAGGCCATTTTATTTAGCAAAAAAGTTAATTTTTGTTAATAATTATTCTACCTATTATAACCTGGGGTTCATTTTATTTATAGGCGAGTGGCCGAGCTGTTTATGTTTGATTTTGAAATCAGTGGAATCCATCTAGACAAAGAAAAGGTAAAACTTTCCTTTCTGGGTTTTGGGTCCTATTGTTTTACTAATATTTAGTTGATACCCTTGTTGCTTCAGTGCTCATGTACAGCTTGAATTGGTTGTATTTGAATGTAGGGCTCTCCGAAGTTGGCCTGTCACCCATGATAATTCAGAATTAAAAGATGACTTCAGATAGTAGGGGTGTTTTAGATGGCTTGGGGTCAGGATGAACTGCTCAGTATCAGGAAAGACAAGGCAAGTGAAGAGGAATGCCTACACCATAGAGTGAGATCTGGAGGTAGAAGTACAGGGATATTGTTAAGACTTGCAGATAGGTGTATTTATTCATATTAAAGGTGTCTTTGATGGAACCACACAGTTCTGCTTCTAAAGCAGTGTGTATAGGTCAGAGATTGTTTAAGTTGGGATGCAAGGGGCCTAATATATTGTCCAGACCGCCTCATTTTATAGATGTAGAAACAAGACAAAGTGATTTATTCAAGTTCCCATCCTTAGTTTCCAGGACTTCTAATCCTGGCTACTGCTCATTCTAAAACATTACATCTTAGGAAACAGTGCCTCATTTTGGTAGCTAGCTCCAGGTTGGATGAATGAGTGACTTGGCCACCACTGAAAGGCCGCCTGCTCTGCAGTGTCTCCCGTGCTTGCCTGCATCTAGACTATTATGGCTGTGCTTTTTTTTTCTCCTCCTAATAAGTATAGTATAAAACCAGTTAACCTATTAATAGAAATTAGTTTATTAGAGTATCTTGGAAAGTAGAGGGCTGGGTCTTGCGATATATATCACATACAGTAGGTAATGTCATTTTGATTGGTACAGGGTGTGAGGAACTAACCACTGGGGCCACTCCCACACTAATGTTTTTGTGTGGCTTTAAGACTCAATCTTTGACTCCTGGCCTAACCCTGAACCAGGGTGTGCCTTCCCAGAATCCACAAGGCTAGTAAGCGATACTGTGAATTCAAGAATGGACACATTTTCCCCTCCTCAAGCCAGTTATTTAATTCTCTGTACCAATGATACCACTAGTCTCTGAGTCACTCAAATAAAGTTTTAAGGTCAGTTTGCATTTTTTCTGTTCCCAGTATTTTCATGTCATTATCAGTGACCAAGTCCCTGATTATTCCTTTAGATCTCCAGCATCTGTCTGCATCCCCCCAAAAACTCCTGGGCTGTCCTAAAGTCATTTGTCTTCTTGATACTCATTAGAATTAAGAGTGATTAAATATTTGCTATTTAAAGCATATATTTCTAATCAGATCTTAATAACAACTTTGAGGCCGGTTGCTACTGTTATTCCTGTTTTATATGTAGATGAAAAAACTGAGACATCAGAGGTTATATGATTTATACGAGGTCACAGAGTTAAAAGGGGCATATTTCATATATAGGGTTTGGTAAAAACAGGTTTATAGTTGTTTGTATGGAAAATAATACAATAATTAATAAAAAAATAGTATAAGAATACACTCTTGTGTTTCATATACTCACAACTGGAAACCTGAATGTATCCTGCCTCATATGTCAAACACCCTCAAGCCTATTCAGCTAGCCCTTCCTGCAGGTCTTCTGATGGTCAGTCTAACCTGTCCCTGAACATTGGAGTCATTTCCTTAAAGCGTTGATCTGATTGTTCCTCTCCTGCCCAGAATTTTCAGTGACTCTCCATTACCTGCTGAAAAAGTGCCAATAGCAGTTAACACAGGGCAGTGCTTTCACGGCTCTCCCTGCGCTTCAGTGAATTAATGACACTGTATCCCATTTGTGGTCCTGTGCCATTCTCTGCATGCTCACCAGATTTGCCTGCCTGAAACGCCTGTTAAAGCTTCACTTTCAGCCCACAGTTGTCTGCAAAGCTTTTTGCAATCTCCAGGGTGAAAGTCTGTATTCAATTGAACTCATATTTTACTTATTTCACAAATATAATATTTATCTTTAATTGCTTTTTATTGAAGTTATTAGTAAATCCTTACCTAAATTAATATGTTTCTTGACAGAGTATGGATCATGTTGTTTTTGTTATTGTTGTTTGGTTTTGTTTTTTTTGTGACAGAGACACAGAGGGAGAGACAGAGAGAGGGACAGTTAGGGACAGACAGACAGGAAGGGAGAGAGATGAGAAGCATCAATTCTTTGTTTTTTTTATTTTATTTTATTTATTTTTTTACAGAGGCAGAGATAGACAGGGACAGACAGACAGGAACGGAGAGAGATGAGAAGCATCAATCATTAGTTTTTCATTGCGCGTTGCGACTTCTTAGTTGTTCATTGATTGCTTTCTCATATGTGCCTTGACCGCGGGCCTTCAGCAGACCGAGTAACCCCTTGCTGGAGCCAGCAACCTTGGGTCCAAGCTGGTGAGCTTTTCGCTCAAGCCAGATGAGCCCGCGCTCAAGCTGGCGACCTCGGGGTCTCGAACCTGGGTCCTTCCACATCCCAGTCCGATGCTCTATCCACTGCGCCACCACCTGGTCAGGCTATTCTTTGTTGAGGCTCCTTAGTCTCCTTAGTTGTTCATTGATTGCTCTCTCATATGTGCCTTGACCGGGGGGGCTATAGCAGAGCGAGTGACCCCTTCCTCAAGCCAGCAACCTTGGGCTCAAGCCAGCAACCATGGGGTCATGTCTATGATCCCATGCTCAAGTTAACGACCCGCGCTCAAGCTGGTGAGCCTGCGCTCAAGCTGAATGAGCCTGCACTCAAGCCAGCAACCTTGAGATTTTGAACCTGGGTCCTCCATGTCGCAGTCCGATGCTCTATATCTACTGCACCACCACCTGGTCAGGCATGGATCATGTTTTTAATGCACACCAGTTTTGGACTCAGTAAAATATTCAATGAATATATAATGAATCATGTCAGCTGATATTAATCAAGTTTGATATCTTCAAGAGGAAGATTGTAGCTGAATATCTATATTATTTTATTTAGTCTTCATGAAATTGTTTTTGAAATTGTACTAAATAGTAATATGTATCAAATCAAGGTCAGCTCCACTAGCATTGACCTGTTTCTTTATTTTACATTTTTGCAAGAGTAGCTGCCCTTCTAAGAAAGTAACTCCCTGGAAACCCACGGACATTAAAGAAGCAAGTAACTTAAGCCTGCTAAATTCCCCTCTTGTAATTTCTATGTTAGTTCTCAAAGGTATTCATTCCACCAAGACAGGATAAATGGAAGACACGTTATATTTTTTTAAAAGAAAGATCTTGAAATAAACCCAACAATATAATCTACAAATCTTAAAGGCATATATTCTTTCTATATTATTTCTAGGCTTTTTCTTATTTAATTTGAAAGGTCTATCATTTAATATAATTTACAAGTTTAAAATGGAAGGAAGTATATGTTTTTTAGCAATAACAATTTCATAGACTTCAGTGTTTAGCATACTGCTCATTTAATTATCTCAGGATGATGAAATGACTCGTAGCTGGTGAAGACAGGAATTCAACCCGGTTTTTATTTTTCCAGGAATTTGAACAGATGAAAATATTTTAAAAATAATTTTATCTTTTTTTTTTTTTTATAGTAAAAGCTGTGGGGAAAATTTTTGTAACTCCTGGAATTCCATCTTTCACCTTTTCTGTTATTCTACTTGTTACCATTAGGTGGGGCTAATTGGCCATATCAGAAACAAAGGAAGCAAAAAGAAATCTGGACTATAAAGATACTAGGACATCTGAAAAAATATTTTTCACATCAAGTTTGAATTTTCTATATTTAAAATCTTGGGTTAGTAAGATATACTTGATCTTTTAGCATCTTATCAAGTGTACATCTGCACCTTGTATATTTATTGTAAAAAATATCTGTTAGTACTGCTTAATCATTTTTTAGGCTCATAATATTGTTTAGAATTCATTGAGAGCTATTGACTCCTTTCCCAGAAAGACTTGCATATGCTTCCACATGACGTCTGTCATATGCCCAGGTCCAGATGCCTGTCCAGTTTTCTAGTAAAAATAACTGAAAATTCATCTCTTGTCCTCCAGTGGAACTGAACTATAGTTTACATTCACATTCCATCTAAACATTTGTGGTGCCCCTTCAGTTGTACATGTGCTTTCAGAAGACTGTGTGTCCTAAAGCTATGACTGTAAGATAAACTCTGCTAGATGCGCCAACACCATCCCCATGATCATTGGTGGTGGCTGGTATCTGGACAGTGAGGGCAAGAAGATGTGCTGCTGCCTTAGGGGCTCCAGTCTGGGTCTCACCATTCCACTGCAGGCATTTCTAAATATTTAAGTACATGCAACATCAGAACTTCTAAATGTTCCCCTCCTGGATGTCCTCTACCCTCTTGTGAAGAATTGCGATCATTCCTTTCCTTCGCCTCACCTTTTAAGTCTGATCTTTTCAGGCAGTATATTTTCTCATCTACCTTTCAGATACTTAATTTTTTAATCTAAAAATACTTTCAAGCATTGTATTGACTGAATTCAACTAGATTATCTAAACCAAGAGACTTTGGGAGGATAGGGTAAGATTCTGTACTTTCTAATGTTATTAATTTCAAATAGACATAAAATAGAACTCTAGAAGTTACACATAAAATAGAACTCTAGAAGTTGAGTCTTGAAGCATGGAAGCATTGTACACCATAAGAATACTCTTTTTGTTGGGATATTAAATGTCTATCAAAAGTAGAATTAATATGTTACTTATAGTATGTTATACATTTAGGACATAAATAATATATTTAATAATCCTTTAATTATTTAATATATTCAGTATCTTATTAAATTGAAATTTTAATATTAATATTGATCTGTCATCATTTTAGATTGTCTATTCAATTCATTGTGAAGTATTGCTTTAAATAACTTTCACCCCCTCCCCCCAAATAGCGGAAAAGAGCAGTGGACCTGAATGTTAAAATCTTGGATTTGAGTAGTACATTTCTTATGGGAGCCAACTTTCCCAACAAGATTGAGAAGCATCTCTTACCAGAACACATTCACCAGAACTTCGTCCTTGCTGGTGATCATGTGATAGTTGATGGTCTACATGCGGAAGCGCCGGATGACTTGGTATGTGTGTTCCGTTCTCTTTATGATTCTGGGCCCATCGCTGTGCCGCTACTGTTTTAACCCAAGTTCAGCGATAATGTATCATACCGTTAAAAATAATTCAGTGTTGCTAACCCCGAAACATTTAACTTTGGGATTATTAATTCCATAAATGCTTTGAATGATAAAAATTGTTTAATTATTTATGTGTTATGAAGAAGTCATTTTTAAAGCATGATCAAATAATAGCAATGATTGACATTCTAGACTATTCAGATTTTTAATATGTATTAGTTTTCACTTCACCTGGTTAAAGGTGCTTTATGGCATGTGCATTCAATACAATTTTGTCTGACCATAACCAATGACAGAGAACTCTAGTCAAGTATATTGTTGTATCTCTTACCAGTTTATGAGTCTAAAAGCTTGATTCACCTGTGCAAACCATTATTTTATTTTATAGCTCTGACCACCTGAAGAATGAAATAGTGAGAGTTAGCCTATGTAATTATTGCATAGGACTTTGTATTATGATATTTATGTCTTTTATCTTCTGCTATTTAAATATAGGTGCGAGAAGCTGCTTATAAAATTTTTCTTTATCCCAATCCTGGTCAGTTGAGATGTTTAGAAGAACTGCTTAGCAGCAGAGATATTCTGGCAAAGTTAGTAGGGTATTCTACATATTCACACAGAGCTCTTCAAGGAACAATAGCTAAAAATCCAGGTAAGCCTATTTATCCAACTTTTAAGGACAAAATATAATTTTAATGGAATTGAACTTCTTAAAAATTTTTTTGAATTTATTTTTGATTATACCATATTATATTAGTTTCAGGTGTACAACATAATGATTCAACATTTATATACCTTATAAAGTGATCACTACAATAAGTCTAGTAACCATCTCTGTCACCATACTTAGTTATTTCCCATGACTTAGTTTCTAACTGGAAGTTTGTGCTTCTTTATTCCCTTCGCCTTTTCTGGCAAGCATCAGTTCTTTCTCTGCAACTATGAGTTTGTTTTTGTTTTGTTCGTTTTTTTAGATTCTACATATAAGTAAAATCACATAGTATTGATTTTATTTCAGTTCATGTAATAATCTTTGGGTGCATCCATGTTGTCTCAAATGGCAAGATTTCATTCTTTTTCATAAGCTGGGTTGTATTCTGTTATCTATGTGAACCACAGCTTTTTTTTTTCTATCCATTCATCTATTGATGGATACGTAGGTTGCTTCCATATCTTGACTATTGTAAGCAATGCTGCTGTGATCATAGGGATACATATATTTTTTGAATTACAGCTTTGGTTTTCTTGAGTGATTTACCCAGGAGTTGAATTGCTGGGTCATATGGTAGTTATATTTTTAAGTTTTTGAGGAATACCCATACTGTTTTCCATTCTGGCTGCACCAGTTTACAGTCCCCACCACAGTGAATAAGGGTTCCTTTTTGCCACATCCTCACCAACACTTATTACTTGTCTTTTTGATAATAGCCATTCTGATAGGTGTGAGGTGGTAGGTATCTCATTGTGGTTTTAATTTTTATTCCCCTGATGATTAGTAATGCTGAGCATCTTTTCATGTATCTGTTTCTATCTGTATGTCATCTTTGGACAAATGTCTTTTAAGGTCCTCTGCCCATTTTCTTATTGGATTTTATTTTGTGATGTTGAGTTTTATATATAAGGTCTACCGGAAAGTTCTGTCCGTTTTTGGAATAAAACAAAATACAAATTTTTCTTACCGTCAATAAACTTTATTAAATAATATAATTGCCATTATTATTAATGATTTCTTGCCAGCGTGAGGGCAATTTGTATATCCCATTTTTTTTTTTTTCTTTTTTGTATTTCTCTGAAGCTGGAAACGGGGAGAGACAGTCAAACAGACTCCTGCATGCGCCCGACCGGGATCCACCCGGCACGCCCACCAGGGGACGACGCTCTACCCCTCTAGGGCGTCACTCTGTCGCGACCAGAGCCACTCTAGCGCCTGGGGCAGAGGCCACAGAGCCATCCCCAGCGCCCGGGCCATCTTTGCTCCAGTGGAGCCTCGGCTGCGGGAGGGGAAGAGAGAGACAGAGAGGAAGGAGAGGGGGAGGGATGGAGAAGCAGATGGGTGCTTCTCCTGTGTGCCTTGGCCAGGAATCGAACTCGGGACTTCCGCACGCCAGGCCGACGCTCTACCACTGAGCCAACCGGCCAGGGCTGTATATCCCATTTTTGAAAAATGTTTTATCTTTTGATGCGAAAAATTGAACCAGTGCTTGTTTGATATCTTCTTCATTTTTGAAATTTTTGCCCTTCAAAAAATTTTATAAGGACAAAAACAAGTGATAGTCGGAGGGTGCTAAGTCCGGGGAATATGGTAGATGCGACAGACATGCTTCTGTAGCATTTCTTCCTTGTTGAAATTCGTAAAAATTACAGTGGCATAAATGAACTTTATCAGTAACCATGGGTACACTATCGCTTCACACATAAGACTAACGTGAATCAACTTTGTTTTAGTTAATTTGCTACATCAGTATGTATACATTAAGTGATAAAAATAGAGGCACATATGCGCCAAATAAACGTGCTTACGTGTCAAAACTTGTGATAGAAACGGACAGAACTTTCTGATAGACCTTACACACACACACACACACACACACACACACACACACTATATCGTTAGCAAATACCTTCTCCCATTCTGTAGGTTGCCTATTCATGTTATTGATGGTTTCCTTCACTTTGCAAAAACTTTTGAGTTTGATGAAGTTTAATTTGCTTATTTTTATGCTTTTGTTTCCTTTCCCTGAGTGAGCATATTCAAAAAGATTATGCTAAGACTGATCTCATAGAGTTTACTGCCTTTGTTTTCTTCTAGTAGGTTTACAGTTTCAAGTCTTATATTTAATTCTTTAATTTATTTTGAGTTTATTTTTGTATATAATGTAAGGAAGTAGTATACTTTTATTTTCTTTACTGATATCTGTATAGGTTTCCCAAAGCATATATTAAAGAAACTTTCTTTAACCCATTATATATTCTTGCCTCTTTGTCATTGATTAATTGACCACATATAAGTGTGTTTTTAATTCTGGGCTCTCTATTCTGTTCCATTGATTATGTGTCTATTTCTGTGCCTGTACCATACTGTTTTGATTACTACAGCTTCGTAGTATAGTTTGAAATCAGGAAGCATAATACCTCTAACATTATTCTTCTTTCTCAAGATTTCTTTGGCTATTCAAGGTCTTTTTTGTGGATCCATATAAATTTTAAGATTATTTGATCTAGTTCTGTGAAAAAATGCCATAGGTATTTTGATAGGGATTGTGTTGAATCTGTAGATTGCTTTGGGAAATATGGACATTTTAAGATATTAATACTTGTAGTCCATGAGCATGGTACATCCTCCCCATTTATTGTGTATTCAAGTTTTTCATCAATGTTTTATAGTTTTTAGAGTAGAGGTCTTTTACTTTTTTGGAAAAATTTATTCCTAGGTATTCTTTTTACAATTGCAAATGGGATTAAATTTTTTTTTTTTTTTTTGTATTTTTTCTGAAGCTGGAAATGGGGAGAGACAGTCAGACAGACTCCCGCATGTGCCCGACCGGGATCCACCCAGCACGCCCACCAGGGGCGACGCTCTGCCGTGACCAGAGCCACTCTAGCACCTGGGGCAGAGGCCAAGAAGCCATCCCCAGCGCCCGGGCCATCTTTGCTCCAATGGAGCCTCGGCTGCGGGAGGGGAAGAGAGAGACAGAGAGGAAGGAGGGGGGGTAGAGAAGCAAATGGGCGCTTCTCCTATGTGCCCTGGCTGGAAATCGAACCCGGGTCCCCTGCATGCCAGGCCGACGCTCTACCGCTGAGCTAACCGGCCAGGGCCAAAATTTTTTTTTTTTTTATACCGTTGGATACAGCATATTATTTATGTAGAGAAATACAACAGATTTCTGAATATTATTTTTTTATTCTGAAACTTTTCTGAATTTATTTGTTAGTTCTAATAGTTTTTTTGGGGTGGAATCTTTAGGGTTTTCTATATATAGCTATAGTATAATATCCACTGTAAGTGGTGTAAGTTTTACTTCTTCCTTTCTAATTTGGAATATACTTCATTTTGAATGTATTTTTTGTTTCTTCATTTGACTGTCTCTCTGTGTTTGTGTCTATGACTTAGGTGGAACAGCAGCCTCTCCCTATTTTGCTGGAGCCTCCCTTCTGTAGAATGTATATGCCTGATATTTTGGGCAGGCCAGCAGGAGCTGGACCTGGAGTGGGCATGGGCTGTCGAGGGTCTGGGGCCAGCTGCACATGGGCACCTTGGCAGGCTGGTTGAAGGTCAAGTCCCTGGGGCAAGCCTCAGCAAGGGCCCTTTGGTAGCCTGGCTAGAGCTATAGTTAAAGTGGATTCAGGACAAGGGTAGCCTTGGAGACAAGCCATGCTGGGACCTAGATCTGTAGCTAAAGTAGGCATGGCCTGATAGAAGTCCTGGAAGTAAGCTACCCAGGCCAGAAATGTAGATTGAGTGGTAGAGAGCTGTGGAACATCCCCAGGACAAGTCTCAGATCTGATATGGCCTGGTATGTGCTGTGATAGTCCTGGCCAGCTGGCTAGCCCGAGTAGATCATGCTGTTATGTAATCAAGGGGGAGGCAGGGAGCCACCAGTGGTACTCTTCAGTGCCTTTGACACCAGAGAGAGTTCCCACAGGTACCCTCCTGTTCGGCAGAGACTCTAGGATTAGTAAATATATAGATTTCCTTCCGTTTTTTCAGTGTGCCCCAGGGCTGGCAAGGCTGTGAGCAGGCCCCTCAGTGATCCTCCCTGCTGCAAGCTGGTGAGTGTTGGGGTTTCCACAGTACGCTGTCTCCATCGCTTCACACATTTCCATGTGGTATCTCTCTTGTTTGTTGTGCCGAAGTTGTTCAGTCAGCCCTCATTCTTCTTTAGAGGGGATTTCTCTGTCTGTAGATGTGAATTTGTTGTGTTTCTGGGAGGAGGAGAGTTCAGGCTCTTCCTATGCAGTCATCTTGAACCACAAATCTCAATTTCTGGCTTTAAATATATACTGCTCACAAAACTTAGGGGACATTTTATCACTTCTTATGAAGCTATAAAATATCCCCTAATTTTTATGAGCCGTATAGCTATAAATTAGTGTTGTATATTTAGAGACCCATTTATTGAGATTTTTCTATATCTTCAGACAGTAACAACTTTCAAAGACCTAATAATTATGAACATATTCATTTCATCCAAGATATGGATGGCATTTTATTTCATACATGTTAAGAGTAAATCATACTTACATTTGCAGTGATACCAATTTAAATTATTTTCATTTTAACTTAAGTTTCACTTTAACTACTTTCTGTGCTCCATCTACCCAATTGGTTAGAGTTAGTGTGAGAGAGGATGAAAGACCGATATTTCTGCTGAACTCAGGGTTAAATGTAGACTAGGTCCAATAGGAACGTGTGGTCCTGTTAACATCCTTTCCTGAGAAGAGTGCTGCTTGAGAAGGTTTGTTCTAAGCAGGAGGAAAGCGTCTTTCCTTGGGCTTGCAGTAAACTTGCTCTATACTCCATTGAGCTATTTGATTTACAATGTATAAGAGAAAATGTTATACCATAAGATTTTTCAAAGGCATTTATTTAAATTACAGTTACAGTTGAGATGGAGTCAGTTTAAGGGTGGTTACCATGGTAGTTCATATGCAAGATATGCTTTGGAAGTTGAATCTACAAGACTTGGTGATGGGATGGGAGGGAGGAGGAGACAGTGTGATGGACCTATGGTTTCCAGTTGTGCACCTGGGTAGACATGCCATTCATGGAGGGAGGGAACACTGGAAGCAAATTGTATGAGTGAAGGTCACCTCCTTATTCTGTCTTGTCTTTATCTTTCCTGTGTCTCCCTTCTTTCTCTAATACACTCATATCTTCTTCAGAGTTCTCTTAGATGTACCCATTCTTATTTCTCCCTCTATAAAGGCCATTTTTCTTCATCTGTCAAGGCTGTCTGTTAAGCCTAGGTGCGTTGCGCTCTTCTTATGCTCATGTTATTTCCTGTATGGGACAGCTCCTACTTCCCAAGCTGTTAACATCCTGTCTAAGTCTTTCGGTATTCAGCTCAAAACCTACCTCTTTCTTGAAGCCTGTTGAATTTTTTCATTTCCTTTGGTCTCCTTTGTCCCTGAACCCTTAAAACATAATTTGTTGTACATAATTTAGCTCCAAAGTAGATATTATGTAATTCTGTATTTAGTCGCTGTTGTCACCAGATTGTTATAATAATATATGATTCTTATACTATGTTCTATTATTTATATATAGTTACAATATTATTCAGTGCTTATTATAGGCTGTTATTTCATTTACTATATCTAAAGCCTTGTAGAATAGGGGTTTGGGTCCATTTCACAGATATGGAATCCAGGGTTTGGTTATGTTGCTAAAACGTGGCAGAGCTGAAAGCTAACTCCATATTCCAAATGCACACAGACTCTTCTGTAGGCTGCTTGAGACCTCATACCTGACTTTGCATCAGCTACATTCCCTATTTTCATCTATTGATACAACATATATCTCCTGAGTTTTTACTATATGTTGGATATTATTCTGGGCATAATAATAAATTAGTATGGAAAACAGATGGAAGTTCCTGCTCTTGTACATTTTATATTCTTGTAAGGGAATGAATATGTTATGTTATTAGTTAATACAAATTGTGGATAAAATTGAGCAAGGAAGGTGCACATGTAGGGGAGGTGTTGACATTTTAAACAGTTATCAGGAAACTTTTTGCTGACAACCAGACATGTGAGCACAGACATGAAGGAGGTGCAGGGAAAAGTCTGTGGCTTTCTAGGAGAAGAAGGATCCATATGAAAAGTTTCAAGGCGAATAGTGCCTGACATGTTTAAGGAACAGTGAAGAAGGCAAAGTGGCTGAAGCGGATGAGTGAGGGGCAGTGGGAAGAGGTGAAAGCAGGCAGGCCCAACACGGGCTCTATGAAGTAGGGCTTTTCATTGAGTGAGATGGGAGGTCCTTGGAGGGTTTTGAGCAGACAAGTAAGTTAATCTCACTTAAAATTTAATGGTAAGTCATGTACTGCTGATGTCAAAATAGACTGCAGACAGGCAAGGGTGGAAGAGAGACCATGTAGAAGCTATTTTGCATTAATCAAGAGGAGGAAGGTGCCAGCTTGACCAAAGAGATGGTGGCATGGGGGTGCTAAGTTTAGGTGGTCAGATTCTGGATCTACAGTATTTTGAAGGGAGAGTTACGATTTTTGACCTGAGCAACTAGAAAAAACAGTGAATTATTGTTAACTAAAATGGTACCAAAGCTCGGTTTGGTACAAGTCAAGTTTGAGATGCCAGTTGGTATTCAAGTGGCAGTATTGAGTAGGCACTTGGATATACAACTGTAGATTTGAGGAGAGAGGTCTGAGATGAAGACATACATTTGGGGCTTTATTTAAAGTTATGAGACTGTATGGCAGTGGTTCTCAAAGAGCGCCAGGGCGCACTGGTGCACCCTAGAAGATTTCCAGGTGCGACCTATGGTATGCCCGAGAAATATGTGCCTGTTGGGGACCAATAAATCAACAGGGCTTTTGGAGTTTAGAATTTGGGGGGACAGAGATGTGGGGACTTGGCTGTAGGCTAACAGTCTGCACAATCCCCCACCTCACTTGCCTGATTAGGTTGCAAAAGGCTGTTAAGCTGTGCTGCTGGATTGGAACATTTTACTACAATTTTCAACATCTATTTATGTGAATTAGGATTTTCTACCCTCAACACAATTAAAGAAAGGAATTCTTCAGTGTATTGACAAGGAAATGAGAGTTTGCTTTTCAAATATATGCCCAAACATTGAAGAAATCGCTAGGACACATTAGGCTCATGTTTCTCATAAACACAAGAATGAAAAAACATTCGCACCAGGACCTGCCGAATTTACTAAATCTTACTAAGAATGTATCCATATACATAAAAATAACATTTTTTAATTTTTAACCACTCTTTTCTACAAATTCTAAAAAGCATAAGTCAAAAAATGTAACATAAAAGGGTTTTTAATGTCAGAATAAATTTAATTTTGTTGTATTTATTTCATTTAATTACCATAAAAGCATGCTTGGACTTTATTTTTTTTCTTTAATATTTGACTTAATTATTATAACATATTTCTCAGAAATTTGTATGTAGTGTGCCTGCAATTACTAGTAGGATTTTAAATGTGCCCTGAATTCAAAAAGTTTGAGAACTACCGCTGTATGAGATTGCCAAAGGAGTGAGCACATTTAAAGAACAGAATTCCATGAACTGAGGTCTGGAGCCCTCCAAGCCTCAGAGGTTAGGATATGAAGGGGCCACTAAGAAGGAGCAGTCAAGGCCCTGGCCGGTTGGCTCAGCGGTAGAGCATCGGCCTAGCGTGCGGAGGACCCGGGTTTGATTCCCGGCCAGGGCACATAGGAGAAGCGCCCATTTGCTTCTCCACCCCTCCGCCGCGCTTTCCTCTCTGTCTCTCTCTTCCCCTCCTGCAGCCAAGGCTCCATTGGAGCAAAGATGGCCCGGGCGCTGGGCATGGCTCTGTGGCCTCTGCCTCAGGCGCTAGAGTGGCTCTGGTCGCAATATGGCGACGCCGAGGATGGGCAGAGCACCCCCCCCTGGGGGGCAGAGCACCGCCCCTGGTGGGCGTGCCGGGTGGATCCCGGTCGGGCGCATGCGGGAGTCTGTCTGACTGTCTCTCCCTGTTTCCAGCTTCAGAAAAAAAAAAAAATGAAGAAAAAAAAAAAAAAAAAAAAAAAAAAAAGAAGGAGCAGTCAAGAGAAAAATGAACACAGGTGTGGTCCTAGAAGCCAAAGGAAAGCAGTGTCTTAAGGAGAAGAATGATCAGCTGACTCAAATGCTGAGGGCAGGTCAAAGTTGATGAACCCTGGGGATTGACCTTCGGTTTGAGTGATGTGTGTTGGAGGGCACTGAACCTGCCACAAAAAATGCCGGTTATCATTACCAGCTAGTTACCAACATGAACTAAGAGTGGTTAGTGTGATAACATGGTATGTTTGGAGTTAAGTGGTTGTATACAAAGTCATGTAGGATGTGACCTGTGTCCTTCAAGAATTTAAAATTTAGTTGGAGAGCCAGATACACACATAAAAAGATAAATAATAATCCAGGTCAGTGTCTTTTCTTACACATATGAATAGATAGAAACACTTTGAAATTAAATTTTTTTTCTTTAGACTTCCATTAACTTTTTATTTTGGGGTATAAGCTAAGGCTTTGGATTATTACTGTGTCAGTTGAATTTGTATTTCTGATAAACTCATTATTATTATCTAGAAATATTTATTATATGTTTAGTTTAGTGAGCAACCCTGTTTCCCCTTTGAGAATCATCACTCTGAAGGCATTGTAGTGTATAAAAATGGTTAGCACATTATAATTTTAACATGTATATTTATTTTTTTATATAAAGATATTTTCTTTTGGATTTTATTTTTAGAGACTGTCATGGAATTCCTTGAAAAACTATCTGACAAACTTTCGGAAAGGTTAGTTTTTATTGTACTATGTAGAAAATGTGTCACTTGTTTTTTTTTATGAATTTTTAAAAGATAATTATTTTTTTATTAAATTTTAAAATTTATTGCGTTAACATGAATTCAAGTATCCCACTCAATATAACACCCTCACCCCCTCAACAATGTGCCTCCCATTATACCCCCTTTACCCCCTCCCCTGACTCCCTCCCACGCTTCCCTCTGGGATTTACTAACCTATTATCTATCTCTGTGTTATGTATATATAATTTCACCAATTCCTTCATCTTCCCTTTGTGCATATTTTCTTTAAAGACTTTATTTGTAAAAAATTAGAAAGTGACCTGTTAAGAATGTAAGTGTGGGAATGTTGGGTTGGACCAGTGGACTATTGAACAAGAAATTAAATGAACTATAAGATATACTTTAAAGCAGTGGTCCCTAACCCCCGGGCCATGGACCGCTACTGGTCTATGGGCCATTTGGTACCGGTCCGCAGAGAAAGAATAAATAACTTACATTATTTCCATTTTTATTTATATTTAAGTCTGAATGATGTTTTATTTTTAAAAAATGACCAGATTCCCTCTGTTACAACTGTCTAAGACTCACTCTTGATGCTTGTCTCGGTCACGTGATACATTTATCCATCCCACCCTAAAGGCTGGTCTGTGAAAATATTTTCTGACATTAAACTGGTCCGTGGCCCAAAAAAGGTTGGGGACCACTGCTTTAAAGCCACATAGTTGTCCTCCTCAGGTGACAATCTTGAAAACTTAGGTCATCCCCTCTGATTAATTACTTGTCTTTAAAAAATCATCATTGATATATAATTTAAAATTTTTCCAATTGTTTTTAAAATTATATATTTTAATTTGTACTATCAATTTATAACAAGTTCAGGAAATATTTTTCTTCTTTTGGCTTAAATATTGGCAGTCCACAATTGTGGTAAATTGATCTGTGTTTTGATTTTGTATATTTTTAGAATGCTATGCTACCTCATTTGTAATTTCAAGCTGAAGTTCTTTACTCTCTACAGTGTGTCCCTGTGTTATATTCATGCTTTCCCTTCTCCACATCGCCCAGTCTCTTGATCGTGTAATTTGTCCTTCACCAGCACTCTTCTAGCACTTGATTGAGGGGCAGTACTCCAGTAGGTGTCAGAGACCTAGAATGTCAGGAAGAAGCATGTCATGGTTTGTAAAAGAGGATCATGTTCCGGAAAAAGTCAAGAACCGTATGATTTCACTTATACGTGGGATATAAAACTGAAAACAGTAAATAAACAAACAAGACAAACTGACTAACGAAAACTCGTAGATACAGACAACAGTATGGTGATCACCAGAGAGAAAGGGCATATGGAGGAGGTAGAACAGGGTGCAGGGGTCAAATACATGGTGACAGAAGGAGATTTGATTTTGGGTGGTGAACATACAATGCAGGATACAGGTGATATATCATATAGAATTGTACATCTGAAACCCATATAATTTTATTAACCCCAATAAATTCAATAAAATGACACCCCAATAAATTTAATAAAAATGGGTCATGTTCTTTAATTTCTAATTATGCTGTGTAAAATTTTGTTTGCCTATTTTACTACATCAACATGTTAAATTTTAGCTTAAATTTCTATTTTCTGTTGTAACTCATGCCTGAGAACCCAGTCCTCTCTAATTTGGATTATATTTAAGAATTATAAACTTATTTTTTAACCTAGTGAACCACCGTGGCTTTCATATAATAAAGAGGAAGTGTTAATTATGCAGTTATTTAAGAATTTATTCTGCTTTGCTTTGTTAAGTGTTAATATTCTCTACTTGTATGTAACTTAGATTATATTTTAAGCAAATATCCTCAGAGTTTTACAGTTATATATAGAAGTTAATTCTCACAAAAACTTTGTATTCCACAAATATTAAGCATGCATTTGATTGTTGTTCAGCTGGTGTTTTCCTGTAGGGGAAAAATTATGAATTGTAATTTTAAATAAAATTATGTCAATATTCTCTTATAGAAAGTAATATATTTCTTTTTAAGATAAAGCAAAAAAGTAGTGATTTAAAGTTTGCAGTTTAATACTTTGTATGTTTCTGTTATTAATTTTTCTAAGCTTTTAGTACTTTCAAGACATCTGTCAAGATGCTTTTTTAAGGAAGAAATTGTAATTCACTGGTGTTTATATTCCTCTTCTAACACATGTAACATTGGGATTAATCCTGGTTTATATAGTGTTTGTACTACAAATTACTTCTAATTTTATTATGAATATTGGAAAGTAGCATAAGCAAACCAGTTTTTTTATAAATATAATTACTAAAATTTTGTCCTAACAATGACATACCTATTTTACAGAACTATAAAAGATTTTGAGATGATGCAAAGGATGAAAAGAAAACTAAATCCTCAATATTCTGTAAGTAACTATGTTGGAACATTTTTATTATAAAATAAACAGTCTATTACCTGAGGTCATTATCTTTTGACTAGCAGTTTCTTATGATATTTTGAAGGTGTCTGTCATTTTGTTTCTGATTCTTGCTTTTGGTGAAGAAAGGCATTGAAATATTTGATCTAGATATTTGAGTCTGACGTTCCCAGAAATCCATGTATCTTTGTTGGTTAGTTGACATAATATATATGTGTACACATTCACACACACATAAATACAGTGGTACCTTGAGATACAAATTTAATTTGTCTGTAACTGAGCTTGTAAGTCAGTCAACTCGTATATCAAACTGCCGATACTGGACCCATGCACCAATGCGCCAACTAGCAGCAGCTTCCCGAATCACACCTTGTATTTCAGAATTTCGCTCGGATCTCAAACAAAAATATGGACTGGGTTGCAGTTCGTATCTAAAAAAATTCACATGTTTGTTCGTATCTCAAGGTACCACTGTATATATACTATTAACCCTGCTTGTTAATAATACACACTGTACAAAGGCTGCTTCCATTCTGTAGAGTTGGCTTCTCTGATTGAAGCAGCTTTAAGGAGCCTCGGTGTAGGCTTCATCTGGTAGGTGACAATTTTAACCATCAGTGTTAATGTTGTAGTTTACTCATTTGTTTGCTAACTTAAGGAACTCAACTAAATAAACTGATATGACAAAGTATACCTGTCCTGAAAGTACTTGTCTTCTCTTTCTGTGTGTGTGTGTGACAGAGACAGAGAGAGAGACAGATAGGGACAGACAGGAAAGAGAGAGATGAGAAGCATCAATTCTTCATTGCAGCTCCTTAGTCTCTTTAGTTGTTCATTGATTGCTTTCTCATATGTGCCTTGACCAGGGGGCTACAGCAGAGCAAGTGACCCCTTGCTCAAGCCAGTGACCTTGGGCTTCAAGCCAGCAACCTTTGGGCTCAAGCCAGTGACCATGGGGTCATATCTATGATCCCACGCTCAAGCCAGTGACCCCGTGCTCAAGCTGGTGAGCCCGCGCTCAAGCAAGTGACCTCTGGGTTTCGAACCTGGGTCCTTGGTGTCCCAGTTTGATACTCTATTTACTGTGCCACTGCCTGGTCAGGTCTGAAAGTACTTGTTTTCAATCATAGATCAAATTATCATATGATCTCCTAGTCCAAACTAATGTGTCCTATGGCCAGAATGCTGGCCAGGTGACTAGTGTGCCCTGAGAGTGTTGGGATTTCAGGAGTTAGGTCTCTGATTCCCGTGTGGTTTGAAGGCGCTATGAGATTTCTGAGGTGTCTATGCCATCCTTGTGTAGCTTCCCAAGTGCAACAATTAAGAAATAGACCAATCCTATCAAATTTACTTATTTCTAGAGTAGCGTGTCAGTTTTTAAATTTATATAGGAACTGTATCTAGCAAAGCAATACTTTTGCCTGTTAGCCAAGTCTACTTAGGAAACTAGATAATGGGTCAGAATTTACTTGCATGAATATAGAAAAAGGAAAAGTCAATGTGTTCCAAAAGCTAATTTATTAAAAGCTAATATGACTTGAAACTATCCTCTCTAGACATTGTAATATAACCACTGATGTTGATTTTTCAGCAAAGATCTATGAAATGCCCATCTTCTCACATGGTCCATGTTTTGGTGAATGGTCCCATCATTCATCCTGTTCTTTGAGCCTGAACCTGTACTAACTTTAGACCAATGATTCTCGAAATGTGTTCTCTGGACCAGAAGTGATAGCATTACCTGGGAACTCATTAGAAGTACAAACTCCATCCCCATATGAGACTCACTGAGCCTTGAGTCCTGCAGTTTGTGTTTCAATAAGCCCTCCTGATGATTTACCTCCCACGGCCTCATAATCAGTTGTCATGTCCTGTAGCTTCTACCTTCTTGAGAACTCGGTGTTCCTTCCTCCTCATTTGCACAGCCTTGGTTGAGACATCATTATTAATTCTCATCCAGGTTATGATTGTTGCCACATTGGTTTTGTAGCCTTTTGTCTGTCACTCCTCAAAGCTATCCTGGATTCTGAGTGCCTAGCAACATACCTAGCTCAGTGTTAGACACAAAGTAGTACTCAGCACCTATTTGAAATATAAAGGAATGAATGAATGAATAAACGAATGAATGAATGACTTGCCACCAAAGGAATTTTTCTAAAAAGCAAATCTGATCTTGTCACTCTCATTTTAAATTTTTTCAGTTGCTCCCAGTAATTTTTATGTTTATTTTCCTGTTCCTTAGTTTTTCCTACCAAGCCGTTGGTGATTTTGACTTGACCTGCTTCTTGAGCCTTATCTTCTGCCGCCCTTAACGGCCAAGTTTGTGTCCTTTGCTCTCCACTGATACCTGCATGATGCCCATGCACTGTTTTTACTTACTGTAGCTTTGTTTTCCCTTGCTTACCTTTCTTTTGTTCCTTAATTTAACTGTTCTGTATGTGCCAGCAACTATGGTAGTTAGCTTCCAGTAAGTCACAAGTACTGTACACAGAATGCCTTTCTCCCTTTCTCTTCTGGATTAAGTGTTCCTATTCTTCAATACTCAACTCAGGTTGGTCACCTTCAAACATTTCCTGAACTTTCACCGTGATTTAAATACCCCCGTTCCAGGCTCAGTGTCACATGGTACAGCATCAATAACAGGATATATCATTTGTTTCAATGCGCTCAGATTATTGACTCACCTTTTTACTGCCTGAGTATCATTGGACCCTTGGCACAGGGGACGTGTCTGGTTGTTTCTATTTGTTTTTTCTTTTATATCATTAGAGCCTGCATGCACTCTTGCATCTAACAGATAGTAAATGGATTTGTGGGAGGAATTGTGTGCTAGAAACTGAATACTCAGGGACTAGAGTACCAGGGATGCTGTCCCTGGCTTTCAGGAGCTTACAGGGAGGAAGAAAATAAACCTACAGGTTTCTAACATTGGTCTATGTCCATGATAGAAGTATGACCATGGAATAGGAGAAAATGTCTAAACCGAAATTTTGAATGATAGTGGTAATAAGGATAGAAGCCAATATTTATGGAGCTCTTACTCAATGTTTAATACATTGCTCACAAAAATTAGGGGATATTTTATCACTTCACATTCATTTTGAAATATCCCCTAATTTTTGTGAGCAGTATAGTTTTAAGTGCATTAAGCAGTCCTATTTGGGAGGTGCTTTTGACTCATTTCACAAATAGCTATTGAGTGAATATTGAGTATAGGCAGTGTTCAGGATGCCACCAGGATATAATAGGGAAAAATACAAACAAGGCACCTGCCCTCATGGAGCTTACATTCTAGGGAAAGAAAACATAGGAAACATGAAAAAATATGTACAAGCTGTGTCATATGGTGATAAAGGCTATAGGGAAAATAATGTAGAGAGAAGGGAAGGGAGCTTGCTCTGTTGAATGTGTTGGTCAGAAAAAGCACACTGGAACAGAAGCTTGGAGGAAGTGAGGAGTTCGCCATGGAGACAGCACAGGGAAGGGTATTCTGAGAGAGAACCAACAGTGCACAGGCTTGAGGAGGAGGCTGCTCTGTGTGACATGGAACCACAGGAGGCCAGAGTGGAGTGAAGGATGGAGAGAGTTGCAGGAGGTGGGCTCAGGATGCAGTCCAGGTGAAATCAGGTCACATAGTAGGAGAATGGGAAAGCATCAGTGAATAGAAATAACTTTTCCAGGTCTTACAACTAGAATGGATCAGGGACTTGAACCCAAGCAGTTTGGCATCACAGCCTCGTCTCTTACCCACTCTTTTTGTCACCTGGACAGTTTGTGGTGAGGACAATCCTTTAGGTATTCAAGATTTCTTTCTTTCAGTATTCTATACCAGTTGTCAAAAACAGCTGTTAATAAACATTTCTCTATGACATATTTTCTTTGCCAAGATTAGACTTAATTCTGCTTCAGTTACATTTTAAATTGTTGCTTTCATTTTTGGGATCCACCTTAAGCTTCTTGCTTAGGTTTAGAAAGAACCTAATCTTACCTTTGGTATACTAATCTTACCTGCAGTGTGTTTTATGAATTAATACCTGGGTTACATTTCGGGAGAAATTTCGACATGGCTTATTTATTCTGTTAGTGTTGACTTGTATTAGTTTACATTTTAGAATGGCGTTTGTTTATACTCTCCCCAAATTCTGTGATTATGCCTTATATCTTTCTACTCGTTGATTATAGGAGTTAAAAATAAAGAGGCAGGTATTTCTTGACAAGTTATGAATTTTCAGGGTGTTAAAAAACTTTTTGACATAATAACAGGTTTATACTTTGTAAACTAATTAAATTATTGATTAAAATTGTGAAATAGTCAGTAGCTTTCATAACAGTGAATTTTTTCATTGTAGGAATTAATGCCTTGGGACCCCCCTTACTACAGTGGTGTGATTCGTGCAGAAAAGTAAGTTTTTTGAGAGGGAAGAAAGATATTAATATTTAGTGAGCGCTTTGCACATTAGTTGTACAACTACTCTCCCCACTCCGTTGCCCACATTGCAGACTTGTGTTTTTCCAGGTCAGCCCTCTGCCTGCATGGTCAGCATCTGCCCACATTCTTTAATTTGGATTGCAGAGCTCTGCTCTCAATCATGGTATCATGCTTTATCCCTCCCCACAAGCCTATTCTATGGCTTACATCATTTCTTTGTTGAAGACTAAAATATCTCCCCATCGAATCTAGAGTCTGGCCCCTCTCCTCCAGTGTGTAGCTTCCAGGTTCTCTTTCTAGACTTAGCATTTTGGGCGCCGGGACTTGCTGTATCCTGTCTCTGGTTTAGGGTAGATGCCCAGCAAATATTTAATGAGCCAATGAAGAAATAATGAAGCATGGCGCTTTGTGATTTTCTTATGTTTTCTCATTTTTATTTGAACATATTGTCAGCACATTACTGGCACTGGGAGGATATAAATGAAGTAAAGACTGAGGGAACATAGGTTGACAGAAGAGGTCCTCTGGCATCTGTATTCTCCTGTGTTTATTATATTGTGGCAAAGTTGGTGATATTTTTCTCCTTAAAATTCCCTGCTTTTGTCATTTTTATATTTGCATGTAAACCCAAGAAATAATAGAGTTTTGTTCAAAGTGAACACATTTAAACATGTTTATGTCCCAAGCAACTTTATATGCATAACAGGAATTTTAAAAAACTCTTAGAATCATACCTTTTAACAAATCATTAGCATTTTCCCTGTACAGTTAATTTTTGAGATCTGCAGTTTAACTAAGAGAGTTAAGATTGATTCAGGTAATGGAAAAAATAGAAGTTTTGTGCCTTCATATTCATTAAAGCATGATAGCATGTATCATGATAAAAATATATTTATTTGATTGGCATTAAACTTTTAAAGCTTTTTGTTACTATGTATTATTGAAGTATCAAGTACTAAGTATCTTACTAAAATTAGACTTTATTTTAATGATTTCCTTTAGCATTTGTCATAAAACAGAAAACAGTAACTTTCTATGTTCTTTTAGGTACCAGCAGGAAGAGGTGCTTTAAACTAGTTACTGTGTTGAAAAGCCAACCCACTTAATCTTTATTTTTCCCCTCCTTAGCTTCTTCATTACATCTCTGTTCCCCAAATCCATCTTAGTTACGCAGCGTAATTGTCTCATAAGCAGTACTAATACTTTGTCAACTACTAATCTTTATGCATGTAGCTCAGATTCAGCATCAATCATCTTTTCTATGAGAGCATGTAAACTTATTCAAAACCTGTCATAATTTGATCTTGATAAACATTTAGTGCTTAGCAAATGTTATACCTTAGCATAAGGTATTATCTCACTAATTTTTTTTTGGCTGCAGAACTTTAAACCTTGCTCCCTATAGTTGCATAAAAATATAATTTCTTTTAAAGTTCCTCTAAAGAAAGATTTGACTTGGTTGATTGGCCTGTTAAGATGAAGGATTACTAAAATTATTTCCTTACTGCTTTCCATACTTATATATTTTGTTTGATTTTTGACATTGTAAAGTAATATGTTTAATGTATTTGTTTCTTATTTGCTATTGTGATTTTTAAGTAGTATTTCTCCATATCATGTCCCCTACCCCTTATCATTTTAATTAATGCTGCGGCCTTAATTTTAAGTGATATTTTTGTCATCTAACTATATTCTGTAAATATAGCATGGCCAAATGGTGATTATATGGAAATTACCTGTGAATACTGAAAAATTTAGGAAGATATACTCAATTGGAATTTAAAGGATATGAATTAATCATGGGTATGGAATCCCTGTGAAGTTTGATAGTGACCATAAACAAAGGCTATTGAATAAAGGGTGGTAACTCTCTCTTCTCCATTTCTACCAAAAATACAACACTGAAAAGTTTTTCTGTTGCTGCTGTAAAATCCTTGAGTCTCCAGTTAAGCTGGGAGTTCTCACCCATCTATACCAATCAGAGAGATGGGGTCTTACTGTTCAAGTCAGCCTCTGGGAGCATGGGAAGCATGGGAGCCCTTGAGACAATGAGTCAATGTATGTGGCCAAGGGCATGTTTTCTGGAGTCAGAGGAACCTGGGCAGATTCTAATGTCACCACTAAATGTAAATGAGCTATACATGATCTTTGGGAAATTATCCTCTCCAAGTCTCTTACCAACGTTACCTATAAAATAGAGATTATCGTTGTCTCTACTTCATAGGTCAGGATTAAATAAAATAATGCTTGTATTACTAGTACTAAAAGAACATTATTATATGGAGTTGGCCATCTGTGGACATTTTTCTAGAGAATGGTTCACTGTAAGTGTGCTTTTTAAGTGTTTTCAAAAATCTTTTTGAAGGAGGGGTTCTCTTTCAAAAGAAGCTTTTAAAGTTCTCCTTTAAAACTTCTCTAAGAAAACACTTGCTGAAAATGTGATGTATTATCTAGTTAGTTGTAGAATGCTCATCAGAAAAACTGTAGATGATATATATGGATACTGACTCTAGGAAGTTCATTCTGCCAGTGTTTCCCAGCATCACTGTGTCCAGGGGGGAGGAACTGATGGCTGGCCAGCAGGACAGCTCACTGTTGAACCTTTCCCTTTCCAAGGTTGTGGGGTCACTACTGCCTTCAAAATAAAATTGGAGTTGTCATGCATGGCCTTCTGGGATCTGATCACAACCCACAATTCTTTAACAATAAATGCATACACACCCACAGTTATTTGTTGGCAATAGCCTGCTCTTTCTGTTCTGTTCCACAAGTCTTCTTTCTCCACAATTTACCTAAGCCAAACTAAATTCTCTGTCCCTCACTCAGGTCTCCCTTTGTCTCAAAAGAGCCTGTATCTGGTGGCCACTCGGTTCCCTTTGTCCTCCTTCACTGGCTTATCTGTGAAATTTTGTCAAGAGTGCATGAAGCCTCTAGGTCTGTGCAGCTCCTGCCTCCACCACGCTTACAGCCTGTGTGCTACACAATTGACGTGATTATGTATTCTTTTTGTCATTCTGTTAAATGTGTCTTCTCAACCACATCTTCAAGCTCTTAAGAACAAAGTTGCTTGCAGTTAAAGATGGAATATACACATACACTTTGGGCTCTTAGTAGTGCTTGTGTCAACAAGAGGTTGGTGCTAATGACCCAGTGTCAACAGGAGTCCCCAATCTGGGATGAAGTAAAAGGAAGAAACTTTATTCAGGTGAACAGTTTGCAAACCTGGGAAACACAGCCTCCAAAAGTGCACTCCTCTCTTCCACCCCTACCCCTACCCTCCAGACAAAGAGGAAGCCTGCCTTCCCTGGTGTCTGATTGATCTGTTTTTATGGAAATGAAGAATGCAAATTTACACAGTTGGTTGGTCCATATAGCACTGTCCTAATTGATTGGAATTATGTGTCCTGATCGGTTGTTATAAGAGCAGTGGTCCCCAACCTTTTTTGGGCCACGGACCGGTTTAATGTCAGAAAATATTTTCCCGGACTGGTCTTTAGGGTGGGAAGATAAATGCAGAAAATAAAATTATGCGACCCGCGTAAAAACTGTGGTATTTTTAAATATAATTGTCGAACTTACGAGACAAGAGTCAAGAGTGAGTCTTAGATGAATGTAACAGAGGGAATATGGTCATTAAAAAAAATAAAACATCGTTCAGACTTAAATATAAATAAAACGGAAATAATGTAAGTTATTTATTCTTTCTCTGCGGACCGGTACCAAATGGCCCACGGACCGGTACCAGTCCGCGGCCCGGGGGTTGGGGACCACTGTTATAGAGCCGCTCTAATTGGTTGGTAAAGATGCAGATGAGCTTATAGCTGCACATGGAACAGGTCTTAGCCCATTGGTTAAAATACAATCCAGGAACTCCTTTATAAAGTTTAGCTCAGATGGTAGGAAGGCAGTGCAGCAGGCTTGGCAGCCATTTGTGGTTTCCCGCTGTGCATGAGAGACCCTCCATAAACAGTGGCTGCTAGACTCTGATAATGCATTTGAGCCTGGTTAACCATAAGGAGCCCTTTTTGGCAGATATATTCCTTATTGAGGTCAACAGCTGATACCATTGTTTAAGCCTATATCTAAACCAGTGATTGGAAATTCTTATTAAAAGTGATATATTTTTGTAAAAGAATATCATGTTTCATGAATGCCATGTTTCATCTATCTGATGTGTTGAAAACAGTGTGACTGTCTGGAATGTAATGCTTATTGGGTAATGGAGCTTTCGATCAGGCTTGATTCTTTCAGTTATTCCGGCAACACAGTGTAACTTAACTGATGTCTACTAGGAACTTTAAAGTTTTAATACTAGTTCCTTTATTTTGCTGTTAACCCAGTAAAAGAACCAGGAAAAGGGGTGCAAGGTGCTTGAGAAGGGTTTGTAAGAATTGGGGGTTTAAAACATCTTTTTTAAGTAGCTTAAAGGACAAACCGATTGAGTTTGGTTTGAGGCTGCAGTAATCTTGATTGACATGAGAAGGCTGCGAAGCATCAGTAATGGATGAGAAAAGAAAGGGAAAATAGTTTGGGTTTGAGGTTAAGAGAGTGGAACAAAGTGAAGATTTCTAAATCCTTGTTAATTAAATTCCTCTACTTTCAACTGAACACTTCAAGGTGTGGTGTGACACAAAACAAAGAATAGAGGGGCTTTCCTTGGTTTGACTATTTTTTTTATGTTAACCCTGAGGACTTCTTTTGCTTTATGTTAAATCAGATTTATTTCAATTTAAATATCCACCTAAAGAAAAGGAAAAATCTATTCGAAGTAAGACAAGAAACTAATGTGCTTTAAACTGCCAAAGGTTGACACTAGAAAATAGTCACATAAAGCAACTTGATGGTAAATCTTAAAGAGGAGCTAACTTTTTTCTTTTTCGAGTTATAGTGGTAGATTCTACATGGAAAAGCAAAAGTAATTCTTTAAATTATAAAAAGTATATTGAAATTATTTTATTTAAAATTAAAACTTATTTTTCAATAGGCAATATATTAATATGGTTTAAAAAATCAAAACTGCATTAAAAAGTATTGACATTGAGAAATTTAGATATCATCTCCTCCCTGCCCATGCCTCTGGTTGTAACTGTTTTAAAGTTGTTTAATGTCTCCTCCTAGTGTGTGATTCTTGTTTCTAATACATAGAGAATTTATTTCTTTTCTGCCAGTAATGATTTTCAGTGAGCCATATTACTTATTTTGATGCTATTTTGTATAAAGGTATCATTGGGAAGTAGAATTTAGTATTGTCTATTCCTTGCTTAGGCATATTCTCAAGTTCTCAGGAGCATTCACATAATGCAATAGGAATGTTTTGTATTTTAAAGTATTCAGCAAACTGACTCTCACAGAAGGATGACATTGTGGCATTTTAAAAGAAAAAGACTTCTGTTATATGACATTGTATACTTTATTTGTTAGTATATGTGTGTTGAGCTTGGTGCTTTCAATAAAAAAATTAACCTTTATTATGAAAACTTTCAAAATAAACAAAGTATTAGTAACCTACACTCATTCATCTTTCCGATTCAGTAGTAACCAAGATCTTGCCATATTTGCTTCATCTGTTTTTGTCTTTTCCTTGTTTTTCTTCCTTGACTTTATGTCACCTCACTCTTACATATTTCTTATATATCAATAAAAATATAGATATTGTTACATGACTCCAGTGCCATTACTGCCTAAGTTCACAGCGGTGTGTTGGCACAATCTAGTATCCAGTCCGTATTTATATTGCCTTGAAAGTGTAGATCTTCTATCTCCCAGTGGGCTTGTTGGAACCAGGATCAGAGCACAGCCAACACATTTCATTTGCCATTTCTGTCCCTTGAGCCTCTTAACTCTAGAGCAGTGCTCCACACCTCACGCCCCTGCCCCACCCCCACCCCCACCTTTTCAATATGACCAGCTTTGTGAAGAGACCAGACTGCTTCTGTACAAAATTTCTAAACCTCTGGGAGTTACCTGGCTGCTTTCTTGTGCTGTCAGTTTACTGGTTCCTCTATTCCCGTAATTTCTCTAAGGTGATGCTATGTCCCTTCCTGTCCCCCTCCTTATTATTTTTGGTTATTCTGTTTTACTATTGTATTTCAGCTATGGCTATTTAATCTCATATATTTGATATAATTCAAGAGACTGAATGAGAGACGTTACAAGTAGTGGTCCCACTGCTATCCTAAAATTTGGCTCAAGCCTCTGTGACAAGGGTTCTGTCACCTAGTGTCACATCAGTGAAATATTATTGTCCTTTCCCCTAAAGTCAGGCCAGCTGGTTCACTTTCTACTCACTAGGATGATGATAAAATCGTACTATGTTTGTTAACTTTAGTTTTGACTTATGTTACTAACAGTTTCTCGTGAACTATGTGGCTGATCTGACTATTAAGGAAACGTATTCCCTGATTACCAGGAAGTCTGGGTGGAGCAGTTTTCTTGCCTCTGACTTCAGAGGTCAAGATGGAACCACACCGGCAATGAATTGTTGTTTTCAGTGCAGTGTAATTACCTGAAAGGTAAACAGGTTTCTAGCATCATTCATTTCTTTTAATGCTCCTGTACCTTTATTTAGCCAGTGAAACAGTTAGCTTTCCCTGTGGCTTTCCAGACTAAACATGTCAGAATGCCACCCAACAATCACATTATAACCATGCCTAGGTAATCATTCCTGATGCCAAAAACATTTTCTCGTTTTATTGTGATCAAGTTAAAAACAGTTTCTCTGACAGTGTTATTATGAATGCTGCTTTCTTCAAGTTAGCTTTTTCCCCAACCCACACCTGTTCTCTCTGGCCATCTGGCTATGATCCTGCAGTGCGCCTCTCAGTGTTTGCCATTTGGTGTGTGTGGCCCTCTCTCACACGTCCCCTCACTTACTGAGTAGACTGGGTAGGACTGTTTATCTGTAGTTTCACTCTGGATTCATGACCACACTTAATTGTGTTCTATATTTTCACTAAGTTCAATGCCAAGATTTTTGGAAGTAGTAGCCAAGTTCTTTTTTTTTTACCTTAATTCCAAATGCAGCAAGAGGTTGAAATATAAGTCTGACTCATAGAGTGTGCTTCATAAATACAGTGATACATTGATTTTAAAAAATTCAAATTACAACAAATAAGAAATTCTTTAGTTGAAAATCTTTCATTGACTATTCTGTACTTATTTCAATGATAATTAGTATTCCTGATGAGGACTTTGAGATATTGTTAAATTCTATTGTTCTTAATATGAAATACCTAATTTATACCATTTTACTATGCTGATTATAATATTATCTAGTTTTTTGAAATTCAAAATTTATAAACCCATATGTAGCATGGTTTTAACCAGAACAAATAGAAAGCATTTATTAAATTTTATTTAGCAACAATGGTTAATAGTAATTTTCTTCCTATTTCATTCTGAGGAAGAATAATCAAAAGATTCTTATTTTTAGATTCAAATCAGTGAAACATGTTTACAATAAATAATAGTAAAACTGTTGTGAAACTATGGAAAAGTTTGAGTCAATGAAGGGAATAACAGTGAAACTAAATTTCAAAAATACATTTAGGTTTTACTGTTTATGTTGGGCTATGGCTCTGATATGCTATAAGATTTTACATGTTGCCTGTAGTGCTTTCCTATTGTTTTGGGTTCCCTAGATAATAGAGGAGAAAGTGTTTGTATGTAGTACTTGTGCAAATAGGAAAGTTATGGATGAAGGAGCTGCAGGCAGGATTTCCTGGGAAAACTTTGGAAAATCTGGTGCAGAAAATAGCTGCAGGCTTGGGTTTTTGCATTGTGTGAACAATTTCCCTGCACTCAGCACTGACAAGGCAGGGGGATCAGCTCTTTCCTGAGCTTGGATGGCCATTGGCTAGCATCCTTTTGGGACTCAGTGACCTGTGACCCCTGAAACATCCTACATGTTATTTCATGCTGTGTTGAAGATGTCAGCTAAGTTTAAAAGGCAGGGAGCCCACAGGGTCAGGCTGCTGCCTCCTGACTAGCATGTCATGAGGGATTGTTCTTCAGGGTGTCTCAGAACTGGGTTGTATCTGCTGGCCATAACTTCAAGCTTTTTGAATCTCTTGCAACCACTGTGAACCTTTTCTCATTCTGGCTGATCTTCAGGATGAGACTTACCTCTCATTTGTGAGAGTCACTGAGGCATGGAGGACCATGCAGATGTTTGTGATCTCTTTCTTGCTTTTGAGGTGGCTGAGTAAGGAACTAAGCAATCTTTGCTTGATTGAACTTGTATGCCCTGTTTGCTTTAGTGCCCGTGAGCCTTTGCTGCTGCTTTTTCTTCTAGAGTGCCCTTCCCCCTCACCCAGCTAACTCATCTTTCAGTGTCCACCTCGAATGCCCCCTCCTTGTCACTTTCCCTGATCCTTACATTCTCATCTTCAACCTTTGGGCAGATGAATTAACCACAGCCTCACCATTGTTTCCAAACCCCTTACGCACTACTGTTAAGTCCCATATCACTGAGTGAACTGTTCATTATAGTGACAGTGTGTCACATCCAGGAGTGGTCAGACACATAGTAGGTGATGAGTGAATGTTTACTGTGTGGACTCAAGCTTCTTGACAGAGTCTCCCTAATTGACAGAGTGCCTGCTTTTCTCCAGGCATCATGCCGGCTTCCTTGTGTACATGTTTTCTGATCATGAGTGGGGCCTGCGAAGTATTATTTCCTGGTGAAGAAATTGAGGCTCCAACAGGCCAAGAAACTTGTGCTAAGAACAAACCCAGTAAAAGAGACAGCCAGGATCTTTCATTCAAATGAGAACTCTTTCTCCTAGACTGCTCTGCACTGTCGTGAGCCTCTTTAAGCCTTATCTTCCTCAAGTATAACTAAATAATAATTTTTGTTCCTCTTGTCTCATAGAATTATGTAAGGAATATTAAATATTCTTTTAAAAAATATTTTCCATTGATATGAGAGAGAGAGAGCATCAGAGAGGAGACAGAGAGAGAGAGACAGAGAAAGAGAGAGAGAGAAAGAGAAAGAGAAAGAGAGAGAGAAAGCATCAACTCATTGTTCTACTTAGTTGTTCATTTAGTTATAAACTCATTGGTTGCTTCTCATATGTGCCCTTGCCCAGGAATCCAATGTGCCCTGGTCTGACGCTTTATCTACTGAGCAACCCAGCCAGGGCCAAATGGCCTAGTTTTTAATGTTTGGCTCTTCAAAGAGAAAAAGTAAAATAATGAAGGAAAAAAGGACACTGGTTCTTTGAATTTTCTGGAAGTTACTTGAGCCAGATGTGGGAGGAACTTACAGCAGTTGGAGGGAAGGTGCACTAACAATGTCTGCCCACCTTTGTGTCTTCTCCTCTGAGATCAGAACCAGCAATCATAAATCAGAGCACACATCCCAGTATTTGGGGAACAGTCTCTGCCCACCCTGGTCCTACAAACTTGTATACGCTGCTCCAGGAACATGTACACAGCTGCCTGCCTATGACTGGGCTCAGGGGATGGGGAGCTACTACTGTGCTAAGATCTAATATTGACTACAGTTTACCCTCCAAGCTCTCCTCTGGAAGTTGCCTTCAGCTGAAGCCAGAATTCCAAAATAATTTCATCAGACGGATTCTGCCAGCACCATTGTTTTCTAGGTAGAGAGACAGATTCCTGATGATGTCCACTATCTTTCCAGAGTCCTCCATTCTGTTTTATTTTTGTATTAGTTTTTCTTCTCTGGCAATAAAATATAATATCTTTTCTAATCAAATTGTCTAGTTGCTATTTCTATTTAGTCATGTTCTGTCTGTGATTTGAACTTGACCTTTTGATTTTATTCTTTAAGATCTGTCTGGCCTGATTTATTATCATAAGATACGTTAACTATTTCTTTTTCACAGAACTGATCTCTGTTTAATATTATTTTATTTATCCAAACAAGCATGTTTTTTTTATTTTTATTAATTTTATTTTATTCTGTTAACATGGATTCAAGTGTCCCACTCAATATAACACCTTCACCTCCACCATGGTGTCCCCCATTACACCCTATTTGCCCCTTCCCCCTAACTCCCTCCCCCATTCCCTCTGGAATTTGCTGTCCTGTTATCTGTATCTCTGTGTTATGTATATATAATTTCATTAATCCCTTCACCTTCTCTGATTCCATCCCCTCATCCCCCTCCCCTCTGACAGCTGTCCCTCTGCTCCCTGTGACCCCGCCTCTGCCTCTATTCCATTCTTCAGTTCACTTTGTTCATTAGATTCCACATATAAAGTGAGATCATATGATATTTGTCTTTCTCTGCCTGGCTTATTTCACTTAGCATAGTGGTTCTCAACCTGTGGGTATTGTATAATAAATATGTATTTTCCAATGGCTTTAGGCGACCCCTGTGTTTTGGTCGTTCGACCCCCGCTGGGGTCGCGACCCACAGGTTGAGAACCGCTGACTTAGCATAATAATCTCCAGGTCCATCCATGCTGTCACACGAGGTAGAATTTTCTTCTTTTTCATGGCCCCATAGTATTCCATTGTGTATATGTAACCACTGCTTTTTAATCCACTCATCCAATAACAGACATGGGCTGTTTCTAGATCTTGGCTATTGTAAACAATGCCGTAACATTGTTTGCCGTAAACATGGGGGTGCATTTCTTTTTTTGAATCAGTGATTTGGTATTCTTAGGATATATTCCTAAAAGTGGGATGGCTGGGTCAAAAGGCAACTCCATTTTTAATTTTTTTAAGAAACTTCATACTGTTTTCCACAATGGCTGCACCAGTCTGCATTCCCACCAGCAGTGCAGGAGGGTTCCCTTTTCTCCACACCCTTGCCAGCACTTGTTATGTGTTGATTTGTTAATGAACACCATTCTGAGAGGTATGAGGTGGTATCCCATTGTGGTTTTAATTTATATTTCTCTGATGATTAGTGATGTTGAGCATTCTCTTTCGAAAAGTATCTATTCAGTTCTTTTGCCAGTTTTTTAATTGGATAGATTAACTTCCTGATGTTGAGTTTTAGAACTTCTTAATAAATTTTGGTTATTAACCCCTTATCAGATGTATTGGCGAATATGTTCTCCTATTGTGTGGGTTGTCTTTTTATTTTGTTCATGGTGTCATTTGCTGTGCGAAAGCTTTTTATTTATTCATTTTTTTATTTTTTCCTTTTTTTTTCTGAAGCTGGAAACAGGGAGAGACAGTCAGACAGACTCCCGCATGCGCCCGACCGGGATCCACCCGGCACGCCCACCATGGGGCGACGCTCTGCCCACCAGGGGGCGATGCTCTGCCCACCCTGGGCGTTGCCATGTTGCGACCAGAGCCACTCTAGCGCCTGGGGCAGAGGCCACAGAGCCATTCCCCAGCGCCTGGGCCATCTTTGCTCCAATGGAGCCTTGGCTGCGGGAGGGGAAGAGAGAGACAGAGAGGAAAGCGCGGCGGAGGGGTGGAGAAGCAAATGGGCGTTTCTCCTGTGTGCCCTGGCCGGGAATCGAACCCGGGTCCTCCGCACGCTAGGCCGACGCTCTACCGCTGAGCCAACCGGCCAGGGCCAGCTTTTTATTTTGATATAGTCCCATTTGATTAATTTTTCCTTTATTTCACTTGCCCATGGACATAAATTGGAAAAATGTTGCTACGAGAGATACCGGAGAGTATACTGCCTATGTTTTCTTCCAAGATGTGTATGGTTTTGTGATTTATATTTAAGTATTTTATCCATTTTGAGCTTATTTCTGTGAATAGTGTGAGTTGGTGGTCTTGTTTCATTTTTTTACATGTGTCTGTCCAATTTTGCCAACACCATTTATTAAAGAGACTGTTTTTACTCTGCTGTGCGCTCTTACTTCCTTTGTCAAATATCAATTGGCCATAAAGGTGTGGGTTTATTTCTAGGTTCTCAGTTCTGTTCCATTGATCTATATACCTGTCCTTATACCAGTACCAAGTTGTTTTGACTACAATGGCCTTGTAGTATAATTTGATGTCAAGAAGTGTGATACCTCCCACTTTATTCTTCATTTTAAAGATTGCTGAAGCTATTCGTGTTCTTTTTTCGGTTCAATATAAAATTTGGAATATTTGTTTTATATCTTTGAGGTATGCTATTAGTATTTTAACAGGAATTGCATTGAATTTATGGATTTTTATGGGTAATATAGACATTTTAATGATGTTTATTTTTTCTGTCCATGAACATACTATATGCTTCCACTTGTTTGTATCTTCCTTGATTTCTTTTTTCAATGTCTTATAATTTTCCAAGTATAGGTCTTTTACTTCCTAGGTACTTTTTTGTTGTTATTGCAGTAGTAAAGAGATTGTTTTCTTAATTTCTCTTTCAGACAGTTTATTATTGGTGTTTAGAAATGCTACTGATTTCTGAATATTAATTTTATATCCTGCCACCTTGCTGAATTTATTTATCGGGTCTTCTAGTAGTTTTCTTACTGAGACTTTAGGGTTTTCTATCTATAGTATTATGTTATCAGCAAATAATGATAGTTTTACTTCTTCTTTTCCAATTCAGATGCCTTTTATTTCTTTTTCTTATCTGATTGCTGTGGCTAGGACTTCCAGAACTAGGTTGAATAAGAGTGGTGAAAGGAGGCACCCTTGCCTTGTTCCTGATCTTAAGGGGATTGTTTTTAAATTTTGCCCATTGATTATGATGTTGGCTGTTGGTTTGTCATAGATGGACTTTATTATGTTGAGGTATGTTCCCTGTATTCCCACTTTGCTAAGAGTTTTGATCATAAATGGGTGCTGGATTTTATAAAATGGTTTTTCTGCATCAATTGATACAATCATGTGATTTTTATCTTTTCTTTTGTTTATGTGATGAGTCACATTTATTGATTTATGAATATTGTACCAGCCTCACCTCCCCAGAATAAATCCCACTTGATCATGATGTATGTTTTGTTTTTTTTTTAAGTATTGCTGGATCCGGTTTGCTAATATTTTGTTAAGATCTATGTTCATATTGGCCTGTAGTTTTCTTTCTTTGAACTGTCTTTACCTGAGTTTGGAATGAAGATAATGCTTGCCTTATAAAAGGAGCTTGGAAGTCTTCTCTCCTCTTGGAATTTTTTTAAATAGCTTGAAAAGGATAGGTGTTAGTTCTTTCTTGAATATTTGGTAAAATTCGCCTGTGAAGCGATCTGGCCAGGACTTTTGTTTGCTGGGGGGAATTTTTTATAACAGTTTCAATTTCATTTGTTATAATCGGCCTTTTTGGTTTTTCTCATTCTTTCAGATTGAGTTTTGGAAGATTGTGTGTTTCTAGGAATTTATCCATTTCACCAAGATTATCCAATTCTTTGCCATTTAGATTTTTTTAATGTATATTTTATTTAGACAATTTTAATGGGGTGACATTGATTGATTAGAGTACATAGATTCAGAGAAAACATCTCCACATTATTTTGACATTTGATTATGTTGTATACCTATCACCTAAAGTCAAATTGCCCTCTGTCACCTTTCATTTGGTTTTCTTTATGCCCTTCCCCTTCGCTTACCCCCTCTCTCGCCTCCCTTACCCTCCCCTTGGTAACCACTTCACTCTTATCTGTGTCCATGAGTCTCAATTTTGTGTCCCACCTATGTATGGAATCATACAGTTCTTAGTTTTTTCTGATTTACTTGTTTCACTCAGTATAATGTTACCAACGTCCCACCATGTTGTCATAAATGGTCCTATGTCATCATTTCTTATGGCTGAGTAGCATTCCATAGTATATATGTATCACATCTTCTTTATCCAGTCTTCTATTGAAGGGTTTTTTGGTTGTTTCCATGTCTTGGCCACTGTAAAAAATGATGCGATGAACATGGGGCTGCATCTGTCTTTACATACCAATGTTTTTTAGTTTTGGGGGTATATACCCAGTAGAGGGATTGCTGGGTCATATGATAGTTCTTAATTTTTTTAGGAACCATCATACTTTCTTCCATAATGGTTGTGCTACTTTACAATCCCTCCAACTGTGAATGAGGGTTCCTTTTTCTCCACAGCCTCTCCAACACTTGTTACCTTTCTTGTTGATAATAGCTAATCTGACAGGTCTGAGGTGGTATCTCATTGTAGTTTTGATTTGCATTTCTCTTAATAGTTAGTGAAGATGAGCATCTTTTCATATATCTATTGACCATTTATATTTCTTCCTGGGAGAAGAGTCTATTCATGTCCTCTTCCCATTTTTTATTGGATTATTTGCTTGTTTGTTGTTGAGGTTTGTGAGTTCTTTGTATATTTTGGATATTAGGCCCTGATTTGAGCTGTTGTTTGAAAATACATCTTCCATTTAGTTGGCTGTTTCACTGTCAGTTTCTTTTGCAATGCTAAAGCTTCTTAGACTGATGTAGTTCCATTCATTTATCTTTGCTTTCATTTCCCTTGCTTTTGGAGTCAAATTCATAAAATGTTCTTTATGGCCAAGGTTCATGAGTTTAGTACCTATGTTTTCTTCTATGTAATTTATTGTTTCAGATCTTATATTTTGGTCTTTGATTCATTTTGAATTAATTTTAGTACAAGGAGACAAACTAGTCGAGTTTCATTCTTTTGCACATGGCTTTCCAGTTTTGCCAGCCACGTATATTGAAGAAGCTTTCTTTTCTCCATTTTGTGTTCTTGGCTCCTTTATTAAAGGTGATTTGACCATATATATATGGTTTTATTTATGGGTTCTCTATTCTGTTCCATTGTCTATTTTTCTGCCAATGCCATGCTGTTTTTTTTAATTTATTTATTAAATTTAATGCAGTGACATTGATAAATCAGGGTACATATGTTGAGAGAAAACATCTCTAGATTATTTTGACATTTGATTGTGCTGTATACCCCTCCCCCAAAGCTAAATTGTCTTCTGTCACCTTCTATCTGGTTTTCTTTGTGCCCCTCCCCTCCCCCAACCCCTCTCTCCTTCTTCACCCCATCCCCCTCCCCCCACCCCCATCCCTCACCCCTGTTGCCATCACATTCTTGTTCATATCTCTGAGTCTCATTTTTATGTCCCTTCTGTGTATGGATTCATATAGTTCTTTTTTTTCTGATTTACTTATTTCACTTCGTATAATGTTATCAAGGTCCATCCATGTTATTGTAAATGATCCGATGTCATCATTTCTTAATGCCATGCTGTTTTGATTATCATTGCTCTATAATATAATTTGAAGTCAGGTATTGCAATGCCCCCACCTTTGTTCTTTTTTCTTAGGATTGATTACTTTGGCTATTTGGGGGTTTTTATAGTTCCATATAAACCTGATAATTTTTTGCTCCATTTCTTTAAAGAATGGCATTGGAATTTTGATGGGAATTGCATTGAATTTGTATATTGCTTTGAGTAACATGGTCATTTTAACTATATTTTTCCTATTCAAGAACAAGGAATATTTTTCCATATCATTGTATCTTTTTCCATTTCCCTTAACAGTGCTTTGTAGTTTTCATTATATAGGTCCTTTACATTCTTTGTTATGTTTATTCCTAGGTATTTTTTTTGTTGTTGTTGCAACTATAAAAGGGATTATTTTTTTTAGTTCATTTTCTGAAGTTCATTGTTGGCATATAAGAAGGCAATAGACTTCTGTATATTAATTTTGTGTCCTGCTACCTTACTGTATTGGTTTATTGTTTCTAATAGTCTTGTTGTGGAGTCTTTGGGGTTTTCAATGTACAGGATCATATCATCTACAAAAAGTGAAACCTTTACTTCTTCTTTCCCAGTATGAATGCCTTTCATTTCTTTCTCTTGTCTAATTGCTCTTGTTAGAAATTCCAGCTCTGCGCTGAGTAAGAGTGGAGAGAGTGGGCAGCCTTGTTTCTGATTTTAGAGGAAAACTTTTCAGTCTTTGCCATTTAATATGATGTTAGTTGATGGTTTGTCATAAATGGCCTTTATTATATTTTCCTTCTATACCCATTTTGTTGAGTATTTTAAACATAAAATGATGTTGTATTTTATCGAATACTTTTTCTGCATCTATTGATAGGATTATATGGTTTTTGTTCTTTGTTTTGTTGATATGGTATATTACGTTAATTGTTTTATATATGTTGAACCATTGTTGTGATTCCAGGATGAATTCCACTTGATTATGATGAATTATTTTTTAATGTGGTGTTGTCTTTGATTTGCTAGTAATTTGTTTAGTATTTTGGCATCTGTATTCATTAGACATATTAGTCTGTTGTTTTCTTTTTTTGTGTTGTCCTTGCCAGGTTTTGGTATAAGGGTTATGTTGGCTTCATAAAATGTGTTTGGAAGTATTGCTGCTTCTTCAATTTTTTAAAAGATTTTCAGTAGAATAGGAAATGAACAAAACTATTTGAAATGAACAAAACTATTTTTGTTCATTAAATTGATTTTTGAGCTCTCTAAATTGCCTTTCGGTGCTTTCTTCTATTTCCCTGCGTATTTTTAGGTTTTCAATGTTTAATTCTCTGTCATTTAACTCCAAGGTTTCCAAGCAATTGGAATTTTTTTCTAGAGATTTTTCATCCTCTATCTGAGCTACATCTCTGTCTTTTGTGTCCATGCTATTTGATTTCTTTCTTCTTTATGGCATTTGAGAGTGGTATTGTTAATAACACTAATAAGCAAATTAAAAAAATAAAATAAGAATTGAAAAGATGGAGTGATTCAAATCTTCTTTGAATGTTTGATAGAATTCACTATTATAGCCGTCTGGCTCTGGTCTTTTATTTTGGGGGAGGTTTTGAATAGTTGTTTCTATTTCCTCCCTGCTTATGGGTCTGTTTAGGCTATCTACTTTTTTGTGACTCAGTCTAGGAAGATTGTATTGTTCTAGTAATTTATTCATTTCTTCTAGATTGTTAAACTTGGTGGCATATACTTTTTCATAGTATTCTACTGTAATCCTTTGTATATCTATGATATCTGTGGTGATTTCTCCTCTTTCATTTTGGATTCTGTTTACATGAGTCCTGTTTCTTCTTTCCTTAGTGAGTCTTGCCAAGGGTTTGTCAATTTTGTTGATCTTTTAAAAAAACCAACTCCTTGTTTTATTGATTTTATCTATAGTTTTTCTGTTCTTTATTTCATTTATTTCTTCTCTGATTTTTATTATTTCCTTTCTTCTGCTCGTTTTGGGTTGCCTTTATTCTTCTTTTTCTAGTTCCTTAAGATGTGATGTTAAGTGATTTACTTGAACTCTCTCTTGTTTTTTCATATAGGCCTGTAGTGATATGACCTTCCCTCTTATTACTGCTTTTGCTGCACCCCAGAGATTCTGATATGTTGTCTTGTCAATTTCATTTGTATATATCTTTTGATCTCAGCTTTTATTTCTTCTTTGACCCATTCATTTTTTAGAAGTTTAATTAACACATTTTTGTGTGTTTATTTCTTTTTTGCAATGGAATTCTACTTTTAAAACTTCGTGGTTAGAAAATATGCTTGGTATAATTTCAGTCTTTCTGAATTTGTTGATGTTAATTTTGTGTCCCAAGATAGGGTCAATTCTTGAGAATGTTCCACTGGAGAAAAATGTATACTATGGCGTTTGGGATGAAATGAACTGTAAATGTCTATCATATCCAATTGTTCTAGTGTTTAATTTAAGGCCAATATTTTTTTATTGATTTTCTGTTTGGATGAACGATCTAGTGCCGTTAGCTATTTATTAACATCTCCAAGTATGATTGTATTTTTGTCGATTTTCATCTTTAGATTAGTTAGTAGATGTCTTGTATATTTGGTGCTCCTTGGTTTGATGCATATATATTAAGAAGCGTTATGTCTTCTTGATTCAATGTCCCCTTTATCATTATGAAATGAACATCTTTTTCTCTGATTACCTTTGCTGTTTTGTAGTCAGCATTGTTATATATGAGTGTGGCTACACCTGCTTTGCTTTGGATATTATTTGCTTGGAGAATTGCTTTCCAATCTTTCACTTTGAATGTGTTTTTATCCTTGTAGCTTATATGTGTTTCTTGAAGGCAATATACAGTTGGATTTTCTTTTCTGATCCACTCTGCTACTCTGTCTTTTTATTGGTAAGTTCAGTCCATTTACATTTAATGTAATTATTGACACTTGAGGGTTTCCTATTGCCATTTTATATATTGCTTTCTGATAGCTCTGTATCTTGCTTGGTTCTTCTCTTTTGTTTTTCTCTCATTTGTTTTTGTTTGGTTGTAATCCATACTTCTTTTATCTGTTTCTTCTTTTTTTAAGCCAGGTGTTTCTGTAGTGGTTTTTTCAGGGGTAGTTGCCATTAGATAATAAAAAGGATATATATCATATTCACTGTAGTACCTTATCTCTTGAGTGCTTCTGCACTCCTTCCTTTTTTGCTACTGTTAATCTTTGTCCTCTCCCGTTTTTTTTTTTTGCTTTTGTTGTCATAGATTAATCTTGTTTTAATTGTGATCTTGTTGGAAATTTTACTTGTGATTTTGTTTTGTTTTGTTTTTTGTATCTGGTCAGATAACCCCTTTTAGTATTTTCTGAAGTGGGGGGTTTCTGGTGATAAATTTCTTCATCTTTTCTATATCTGTGAATGTTTTAGTTTCCCCTTCATATTTGAAGTATAGCTTTGATGGATATAGTATTCTTGGCTGGAAGTTCCTCTCTTTCAGTACTTTAAATATTGGGGTCCACTCTCTTCTGGCTTGTAAAGTTTCTGCTGAGAAATATGATTATAGTCTAATGGGCCTTCCTTTATATGTTGTATTCTTTTTCCTGGCTGCCTTGAGGATTTTTTCTTTGTCATTGGTTTATGATAATTTCATTACAATGTGCCTTGGAGTAGGTCTGTTTGGGTTAAGGTAACTCAATGTTCTGTTTGTTTCTTGGATTTGAGGCTCTAATTCTTTCCACAGACTTGGGAAGTTCTCGATTATTTGTTTGAATATGTTCTTCATTCCATTTTCTCTCTCTTCTCCTTCTGATATACCCATTATTTTTATGTTATTCTTTCTGATGGAGTCAGACAATTCCTGTAGGGCTTTCTTATTTTTTTTAAATTCATGAGTCTCTCTCCTCTTCTCTCTGTAGTATCTCCTATTGCCTGTCTTCTATGTTACTAATTCTCCTCTCTATCTTGCCTGTTCTATTAGCTAAGCTTGTTACCTCGTTTTTCAGTTCACGTATTGAGTTTTTCATCTCTGTTTGGTTCCTTTTTATAGTTTCAATTTTCTTGGTGAAGTATTCTTTTTGTTCATTAAATTGATTTTTGAGCTCTCTAAATTGCCTTTTGGTGCTTTCTTCTATTTCCCTGCGTATTTTTAGGTTTTCTTTTTTTTTTTTTTTCTGAAGCTGGAAACAGGGAGAGACAGTCAGACAGACTCCCGCATGTGCCCGACCGGGATCCACTCGGCACGCCCACCATGGGGCGACGCTCTGCCCACCAGGGGGCGATGCTCTGCCCATCCTGGGCGTCGCCATGTTGCGACCAGAGCCACTCTAGCGCCTGAGGCAGAGGCCACAGAGCCATCCCCAGCGCCCGGGCCATCTTTGCTCCAATGGAGCCTTGGCTGTGGGAGGGGAAGAGAGAGACAGAGAGGAAAGCGCGGCAGAGGGATGGAGAAGCAAATGGGCGCTTCTCCTGTGTGCCCTGGCCGGGAATCGAACCCGGGTCCTCCGCACGCTAGGCTGACACTCTACCGCTGAGCCAACCAGCCAGGGCCCATTTTTAGGTTTTCAATGTTTAATTCTCTGTCATTTAACTCCAAGGTTTCCAAGCAATTGGAATTTTTTTCTAGAGATTTTTCATCCTCTATCTGAGCTACATCTCTGTCTTTTGTATCCATGCTATTTGATTTCTTTCTCCTTTATGGCATTTGAGAGTGGTATTGTTAATAACACTAATAAGCAAATTAAAAAAATAAAATAAGAATTGAAAAGATCAAGTGAAAAAATGAAAATTCTATAGTGATAAATGGAACAAAAACTACAGAGAACAAGGAGCAGGAACTGAGGAAAAATAACAAAAGAGATAAAAAAATGAAGTAAGAAAACATGCAAAATGCCACAAAGAAAAATATGAATCCAAAATATAATAATTTGTTGATAAATGACAATCGAATGAGAGAAAAGGAGAAAAACAAACAAAAGAAAAGTAAAGGTTTTTGAAATGAAACCCTCATAAAAAAGAATGAAAAATGTAACAACTATGGATAATGAAGGTGAAAAGGAAAAGGAAAGAATAAAAAGGAAAGAAGACAAAATGACCTAAATGGAAAAAAAACTTATAAAAATGTAATTCCTGGTTTTGAGAGGTAGCTTCTGCCCTTTTTTTGGCAGGTGGCACTGAACTACAGGTTTTGCCCCTGTGGGGCTCTTGGGCAGAGGTTTGCTGTTGTGTTGCTGTTGCGATGACGTAAGCTTGGCCTCAGTCCTGTTGGTATATGGGATTTGTTAGGGCTTGGCTCTGACAGTGGGAAACTCAGTTTGTCCAGTGCCTCTCCCCATGTCTTTCCCACCTGAACTAGCAGCCTGGGGACTTATCTGTTTGCCGCAGCCACTGCTTGCAGAGCAAGAGGCTCTGAGAACAGCCACGTCCTTCCTCCAGTACCTCTCAAAGCACAGTTCTGGGTAAGGCTGTGCCAACCAGAGCTGCCAGCAAGAGCAGGCAGGGCTGGGATCCGATTGCAATGTGGTGCCTTTCCAAGGGCCGGCGGATAGGTCTAGCACATCTCAGCATGCCGCAGGCTGGGGGTCAATTGCAGATGACATTTCTAAGGGCCCCAGGCATGTCTAGTATGCCTCAGCGCTTCGCGTGTCTAATCTCCACAGACTTCTCCCTTGTGTACTGTTTGGTAGCCTGCAGCAAGCCATGTGCACACCCAGCCCTACGACTTCAGCAGTGCAGATGGAGGCTTGCACCTGCCCACTTAGGCAGACAGTGCCTGTGTTCTCAGTCAGAGCCAGGAATGCAGGCCTGCAGAGGCACCCCATCTGGATGGTCCCAGGCCTAGGGATCCCAGCATTTGCACACGTCTCTTCTTGGTGGTGGAGCTGGGAATGCACAAAGATGCTGGCAACAGCCGACGCAGATGTCTATCACTGGTAATCTCGGGCTATGCCCTCCAACCCGTGCACGTTCGCGCCCACACCAGTGGTGCCAGGTGGAGCCACTCGCACACTGCCTAGGATAAAGGAGGTGGGAGCGCACAAAGCTGCTGGTGCCAGCACCTGCTCAGGCTTCCACAGGCATCCTGTACCGGAAACCTTTGTCGGAGCCTGCCGCCCATGCTTGCCCCGCACCCGTGATCTTAGGCAGAGCTAGCATGGTCTTTCTTCTGCTTGATCATTCACCCGAACCCAGCTTCCTCCCTCTGCGTCTGACCCTCTGCTTCACTCGGCTTAAGATGAAAGCAGCCCTTCATCAGATCAGTGAGGAAAACAAAACCTATTCTCCATCTTATTTCCTTCAGAGTGGATTATATATTCAGCCACCTTTTTGCCCAATCATACCTTTGTCTTGTGTGTATATTTTTCAGGTGCTCCTGAGATTTTTTTCTGTCTCTAGTTGTTGAATTTGTTGAAATTTCAAGGGGAGATAACGGGAGCACCCGCCACGGCACCATTTCTCTGACGTCACTCCGGCATTTAGATCTTCATAGTATTTTCTTACACTCCTTTGTATTTCTGCGGTGTCAGTTGTTACTTCTCTACTTTCATTTCTAATTTTATATGAGTCCTCTCTTTTTTTTTCTTGAAGAGTCTGGTTAAAGATTCATCAGTCTCATTTACCTTTTCAAAGGACCAGCTCTTTATTTCATTGATGTTTTCTATTCTTTTCTTAGCCTCTATGTCACTTATTTCCTCTCTGATCTTTATTATTTCCGTCCTCCTACTTCCTATGGGCTTTATTTGTTGTTCTTTTTCTAGTTCTTTTAGATGAAGAGTCAAGTTGTTTATTTGACCTTTTTCTTCCTTCTTAAGGTATGCCTGTAATGTTATGAACTTCCCTTTCAGGACTGCTTTTAAAGTGTCCCATAGATTTGGAGTTGTATGATCATTTTCATTTGTTTGAAAGAAATTTTTGATATCTTCCTTGATGTTGTTATTAACCCTTTTGTTTTTTGTTTTTTTATATAGAGACAGAGAGAGAGTCAGAGAGAGGGATAGACAGGAATGGAGAGAGATGAGAAGCATCAATCATTAGTTTTTCATTGCGACACCTTAGTTGTACATTGATTGCTTTCTCATATGTGCCTTGACCGCGGGCCTTCAGCAGACCAAGTAACCCCTTGCTTGAGCCAGCGACCTTGGGTCCAAGCTGGTGAGCTTTTTTTGCTCAAGCCAAATGAGCCCGCGCTCATGCTGGCGACCTCGGGGTCTTGAACCTGGGCCCTCCGCATCCCAGTCCAACACTCTATCCACTGCGCCACCGCCTGGTCAGGCTAACCCATTTGTTTTTTAATAAGATGTTATTTAGCCTCCAAGTGTTTGAATGCTTTTCAGTTTTTCTATTGTAGTTGATTTCTAGTTTCATGCTAGTATGATCAGAGAAGATGCTTGATATGATTTCAGTCTTCTTAAATTTATTGAGACTTGTTTTGTGTCCTAACATGTGGTCTATCCTAGAGACTGTACCATGAGCTCTTGAAAAAAATGTGTATTCTGCTGCTTTGGGGTGAGAGGTTCTGAAGATATCAATTAAATCCAGTTGATGTAGTGTGTCATTTAATACCGCTGTTTCTTTGTTAATTTTCTGTCTGGAGGATCCATCCATTGATGTTCATGGGGTGTTAAAATCCTCTACTATTCAGTATTGCTGTCGATCTCATCCTTTATGTCCATTAAAATTTGCTTTATATATTTTGGTGCTCCTATATTAGGTGCATAAATATTTATAATGGTTATATCCTCCTGTTGGATTGTTCCCCTTATCATTATGTAGTGATCTTCTTTATCCCTTACTATCGTCTTTGTTTTAAAGGCTATTTTGTCAGATATAAGTATTGCTACCCCATGTTTTTTTGCATTTCCATTTGCATGAAATACCTTTTTCCATTTCTTCACATTCAGTGTATGTGTATCTTTTGTTCTGAGGTGGGTCTCCTGTAGACAGCATATGTATGGGTCCTGTTTTCTTTCTTTCTTTCTTTCTTTCTTTCTTTCTTTCTTTCTTTCTTTCTTTCTTTCTTTCTTTCTTATTTTTTTTGTAGTTTTCTGAAGCTGGAAACGGGGAGGCAATCAGACAGACTCCTGCATGCGCTTGACTGAGATCCACCCGGCACGCCCACCAGGGGGGCGATGCTCTGCCCATCCGGGGCATTGCTCTGTTGTGACCAGAGCCACTCTAACGCCTGAAGCAGAGGTCACGGAGCCATCCCCAGTTCCCGGGCCATCTTTGCTCCAATGGAGCCTTGGCTGTGGGAGGGGAAGAGAGAGACAGAGAGGAAGGAGAGGGGGAGGGGTGGAGAAGCAGATGGGCTTCTCCTGTGTGCCCTAGCTGGGAATCGAACCTGGGACTTCCGCACAGCAGGCTGACGCTCTACCACTGAGCCAACCTGCCAGGGCCGGGTCCTGTTTTCTTATCCATGCAGTTACCCTATGTCTTTTGATTGGAGCTTTTAATCCATTTATATTTAAGGTTATTGATATGTAGTTGTTTATTGCCATTTTATTCTTTAAATCTACAATCCTCTTTTTCTCCATTTCTTTATTTTTCCTTTGCGATTTTTACAGCAGGCCCCTTAACATTTCTTGCCATGCTGGTTTGGTTGTAATGAATTCCTTGAGTTTTTCTTTGTTTAGGAAACTTTATTTCTTCTTAAATTTTAAACAATGGCCTTGCGAGATAAAGTAGTCTTGGTTGTAGGTTTTTGTTTGCATCATTTTGAATATTTCTTGCCAATCCCTTCTGTCCTTAAGTGTTTCTGTTTAGAAGTCATATGTCATCCTTATGGGGGCTCCTCTATATAGATAATTAACTGCTTTTCTCACAGCTTTTACTACTTTTTCTTTGTCTCTTAACTGTGGCATTTATGTTATGATTTATTTTGGTGTAGACCTCCTTTGGTTCCTCTTTATTTTTTTAATTTTTTGTCGTTTAAAATTTTTTTTTCTTTTTGTTCTTTTTTTGTTTCTTTACAGAGACAGAGAGAGTCAGTCAGAGAGAGGGATAGACAGGGACAGACAGACAGGAACGGAGAGATGAGAAGCATCAATCATTAGTTTTTCATTGCGCGTTGCAACACCTTAGTTGTTCATTGATTGCTTTCTCATATGTGCCTTGACCATGGGCCTTCAGCAGACCGAGTAACCCCTTGCTTAAGCCAGTGACCTTGGGCTCAAGCTGGTGAGCTTTTGCTCAAACCAGATGAGCCCGCGCTCAAGCTGGCAACCTCGGGGTCTCGAACCTGGGTCTTCCGCATCCCAGTCCGACGCTCTATCCACTGCACCACCACCTGGTCAGGCCGGTTCCTCTTTAATAGGATTCTATGTGCTTCTTGAACTTGTGTGACTTTTTCCTTCATCAATTTAGGGAAGTTTTCAGCTATGATTTCTTCAAACAGGTTCTGTATCCCTTGTTCATTCTCTTGTCCTTCAGGAACTTCTATGATGCAGATGTTTCTCTTCATGTTGTTATAGAGGTCTCTTAGAGTTTCCTCAGTCTTTTAGCGCCTCTTTTCATTTTGCTGCTCTATTTCTGTGCTTATGTTTATCTTGTCTTCTAAATCACTGATTCTATCCTCTGCTTCATCCAGCCTGCTGTTGATTCCTTTTAGTGCAGTCTTCATTTCTGATATTACGTTTGTCTTTTCTGATTGGTATTCTTTTGTGATTTCAATGTCCTTTTGATGCTTCCTATCTCTTTATTTAGGTGTTCATTATGGCCATCCAGTGTTGCTCTAAGAACCTTGAGCATCCTAAAAATTATCATTTTAAACTCTGCATCTGGTAGTTTGGTTAGTTCATTTTCTGGGAATTATTCTTGTTGATTCATTTGGGTCGCATTTCTTTGCTCATTTTGTCTGTGTTTTAGGTAGTCCTCTCTGACTTTGAAATTTTTGTGTTTCCTTTATGAGAAAGATGAGCTCAGTGGTACTGCCCTTCAGGCCACCTGTTTTTCTTGTTTTAGAAATGCTTTTTGAGAGTACTATTTTCCCTTTTGTTGTATGTAAGTGTTGAATGTGAGTATTGGCCTTTTTGTGAGTACAGTTATTCCTTCAGGCTCTCTGGTTCAAAGGGTCAACCTTGATCATGTGTATTATACACTGTGCAATGTTTGTTCTGTTTGGCATATTTATTTCCACAGTGTCTGGTGCCTGCTATACTTCTCTGTTGGGCATGCTGCTTGTGTACCTAGCTAAGTCTAGGGTTGATGCTGTCTTCCACCCACTACCAGTTGTGTTGTTCTGGCACTTTTGGGGTTGGTGTCAGCTGTTATATGTAACCTGCTATGGGCTACCTGTTTGTAGCTACTGTTCTTTTCATTGTTTGTATCTGCGATCTGCGTTTTCTGTGCCTGAGTAGTGTGGGAGGGGCCAACCTGTATATAAAGATCAGCTTCCTCCTGCTTAGAAATGACAGCAGCTCTATAAAAGCCCCAAGCTCCATAAGATTTGCATTCACTTTTTAAATGCTCCACCTCATCTTGCAGCTGTGTGGTCTTCCCACAGAGTCTTCTGTAGAAAAACTGTTATATGGGTTCAGATTGGCCTCACCCAACCAACCCCTCTACAGGTTGTAAGTTTGTCGGGCTAGGGCAACTGAGGTTGAGAACACAATGTTAGTGGGACCCCCTACTTCAGTGGTCTCTTGGTCAGGAGCTGAGTATGGGGAATGTGGCCCTAATCCAGCGCCTAATCCCTCAGCTACTGCCAGTTGCTCAAATTGTATGTCTCTCTAACAAGATGAGAAGCCAGTTCAATTCAAGTCTGGCTGACAAACCCCTCTGAAGAAGTTCTTACAGCTGGTGAGACCCTAATATCAGGGAGATAGCCTGAGAGAATCCTCTCCAGGTGCTGACTGTGTCCCCCCAGAAAGTGGCTAAGCCCCTCAACCAGATCTAATAATAGGCTCACAGGGACCCACACTTTAAATGTCTATGCTTTACGCCTTTCTATTTCTCCTGTGGCATCTAGCCCAGCAGGGTAGGATATCCAGCACCCAAGCTGTGTGACTGTGAATCTTCACCCCATCCAATGCACATGACTCGCTGTGCCGGTGTTGATCACAGAGAGTGGAACTTGCCTCACCCTGGCCAGGTGTGAGGAGCCTTTCCAAGGCTTAGGATAACACTCTAGCAAGGGTTGTTAGGCCCTGAACTGATCCTCTCTATAGCTGGCCACTGGATGTGCCAGCCCTGAGCCTTCTTGGTAGGAACCCAGTGCAGACCAGTGGGTGCCACTGCTTGGGACTGGCCCTCAGCAACCTTCTTAGACTAGCTACAAGTATTCCAGAGTTTTTGGCTGCTTCTGCTGGGCCCAGGTTCTCATGGAAATACCAAGTTGCACACCTAGGCTGGCTTTTACCCACACTGGTCCTGGGGGAAGTTTCCCTGTGTCCTGCCTCCTGAAGTCTATGTCTGCGTGCTGGCTGTTTGTTGGGCTCGGCCACTGAAAAAAACCTCTGCTAGAGTCTGGAGCCTGCAGCAATTAGGAGATTAGGAAGGGTAGTGAGTGTGGCTCCATCCCTGGCCTCAGACTTTTTCCACATACTTCTGTAGGGTGTGGTCCCAGGACTCCAGTGGGTGTGGCCTCTGAAACTGAGAGGTGTGGTCTGCCTACTTTCCGGACTGTTTCTTCTGAGTCTTTGTGAGGTGGAATGATCAGTCTTAGACTCTAGAGCGTGGGGGCAGAGGGGGAGCTTCAGCCTCAGCACTAGAAAACTTGAGTTGCTGATGCTCCCCTGCCTCCTGGCTTCTCAGCACAACCCAGTTGACATGACTGGAGAAGGAGTTACTCCCAAGGGCCAAGAAGTTGCTTCTCCCCAGGCTGGTGCCACTCAGAGAGGACTGTTCCACCCAAGAGAGATGGCAACTGCAGTATTGGAGAATGATTCAGCACAGGGGTTCTGGTGGCCGTCTCCCACAGTATCCCTCCCTGGGCCTCCAACTTACACTCTTGCCACACAACTCTAGTCCTCTCAGCTCTCCTCTACCAGAGACCTGGGTAAGTGGCTGTGAATGAGATTTTTTTGTGTGGGCCCTTTAAGATAGATCCTACATCTCCAAGAGCTCCGTCTTTTTCTCGCAGACAGAAACCCAGCTCTTTTCACAGCTAAATGCTGTGTGGGCGCCTCTTCTAGGCTCTAGGGCTCTATGCTGGGACTGTGGGCTTGTGGCTTAGGACCCACACCTTTCTAGGTGACCTCCCAATAGTGAGAGTCCCTCTGGACCCTCAGCCGCCGCTCACTCCTGGGAGCAGGCAGCCCTTTCCGTGTCTCCGCCCTTTCTACCAGTCTCGGTGTGGCTTCTGTGATCCTTGGTTATAGAATCTTCTTCCTTTAGTCCAAAGTTGGTTTTTCAAGATGATTATTCTTAAATTAAGTTGTAATCTTATTTGGTCCTGTAAGCTGGGAGTTGGAACGTCAGCCTACTCTGCCTCCATCTTGGAATCTTCTACAAAGAAGCATGTTTTGAGTGCTGGTGAGACAAGGTTGCCAGCCCCTCAAAAGAGTACTGTCTAATTATCCATGGTCCTTATAATGTTCATTGTAATGGCAAAATCTGTGCTGCCTAAAAAAGAGATCATTTTTAAAGCCATTAAATTAAGATGTAGCTAATATATTAGGATCATGTTTGTTATCATTTATAGAAACATAGTTCCATCTGACTTAAGAAAAAGAGACAAGTGACTGACTCACATAACTGAGATATCTAGGGGTAGAGTTTAGAAACACTTGCCTCCAGGGGTGTAGGAATGAAGACTCAGATTGGCCAGGCCATGGGTACATGTGTGTGGGTGCAACTTATGGAGCATATAAGAGGGCAGTGCTGCATGAACCACCTGGAAAGGATTCCCCATGAGGAAGAGGGGGTTTCTGTAATTAATAAAACAATGTGCACATGAATGATGACATTGAGCACCTCATATTTCTTCCCTACCTCTTCTCTCTCCTCCTCATCTAATATCTATTATTTAATATGTACTTTTCTGAGAATTTTATATGTATTACCTCACTTGAACCTTGGAACAACCACACAAAGCAGGTGTGGTTATCCCTATTTTCATCAATGATCAAACTGAAACATAATGAAGGGTATAATTTGTTCAGGGTCATGCAGTAAGTGGTAGTCATGTTTCAGACTTAAGCTTTCTGGTTCCAACCTGGTGCTCTTAATTAGGACTCTTTCATCATTCTAGATATAGAAACTCTTTCCCCATTCCATAAATTCAAGAACACGCTTCACCACACAGGTAAAACTATCCCACATTCTAGAAAAAGTCACTTATTGTACTTCCTGCCCAAAGTCACGTCCAGATGGAACACTCAAAGGGAAACTGGACAGAGCTAGAAGCTGCTCCTGAAGGAGCTGATGGCGACACTGCTACCCGTGTCCTTCTGCTGCTCAGAAGCACTATCTGGACCTTGAGTCCTCCAGTTTATCTGTTTTTCCAGACCAAGCCAGTTCTTCTGGACTCCTAGGCCACTTCTTTTCCTTATCATCTTCATTCCATATGCCACGTTCCAATTCCCCAAGATATTGCCCAGGATACCTCTGGGTTACTGCTCTACACAGGTACAGTTTTACCTTGAGATGTGAACAGACCAACATATGAATTTTTTTTAAGATACGAGCTGTGACTTGGTCCGTATTTTTGTTTGAGATCCAAGCGAAATTCCGAGATACGAGTCGTAATTAAGTTTCTGTGGTTTCATTTTAAGTAAAGAAAGTGCAGTTTTAGATTTGTTTAAAGAAAATGCAGTTTTAGTTTACATTTAGTGTTAAGAAAGTGCAATTTTAGCTTATGTGTCTACAGTGCCTACATCCCTTCCTCCCTCCCTCCTCCACCCTTCACCTCCGTTAGCTGCACTTGTCTGTCTCCAAGGTAAGAATACAGTACTAAATAACACCTTTTTCTTTCATTTCATATATTTTGTTATGCATTGGTAAAGTATACAGGTGTGTTTCTTAATTAAAAACGTCTTTTTTCATAATTTAGGGTGATTTGGGGATGTTTCACAGAGCTGGAATGGATTAAATCTATTTCAGTTATTTTAAATGGGAGAAATTTGTTTGATATATGAGTTGACTGACTTACGAGCTCGGTTACAGAACGAATTAAATTCGTGTCTCAAGGTACCACTGTATAATAGCTTTGGCATTTTGATTCGTAATTACTTCTCTTTTTCACCCCCAAGAATATTTGGCTTTCTTTACTGTTCATTTTTAAATTTCAACTGTCCTAAAAGTGCAATACAAAGAGACTTCTGACCAAGCTTTGAGTGACAGGAACCAGCTAGGCCCGGTGCTTTCTGTTCTGCTGCTCCAGTGCAGACCCTTGTCAGTTTGGGTCTGCTCTGCCCACCTCGTCCTGCATTCTGCCCTCCATCCACACTGTCAGCCTCTTGGAGTTCCAGAAAGTGTCAGATTGCTTCCCCATTGCTTACAGAAGTCAGTCTTCCATATCTTCCGATCTGTAAGCAATTCATTGAGGATGTGGGCACAAAATATTTGAAGTTCTGTTTAAATTTGTCTTCATCACCTTATAAAAATGTCTTTTTTTGTTGTTTCCAAATGTAATAGAACAATAGCACAAGCATATCATTTTAAAATATATTTGTATTGAGGTTGAATATTCTTGAATACTCAAAAATTATTTTCTTGATAAGGTTGCACAATCAAAAAGTTGAGAGACCATAGGTCTAAAATTCCAATTCCCAGGTTGGTGTCCCAGGCGCTCAGTTGTCTGCACCTGACCCTGTGTCTCCCCTGCCCTTTTCTCGTTTGTACCTGGCATTAGGAGCTCTCATCCTTGCCCACTTGATTACTGAAAGCTGCCCAGCTATTTCACACCTTCATATTGTTTCCACACTGTTGCTTCTCTCTGAAATTTCCTTCTCACTTCTCCCTTCTCTCATCCCTCAGCCCCATCCTGCCCAGCAAACTCCTTAGTTTCTTCCTGTAACCCCCTCACTGTTTCTACCCTCACTCCACAGGTAAAGTCATCATGCTCTTTTTTGCTGTCCCATTGTTCACTGCTAGTTCACTCGCTTCTTCAACAGTGTCTGCCTATGGCTGCAGGCTCGGGAGACTGTAGTCAGTTCACTTCTCTGCTTCCTTCACTGTGAGCTCCTTAGAGACAGACTCTCTTACCGTTCCTTACCTCCAACATCCAGCTGGTTCTTCAATGACCTACATGAGCAAAGGAATCAATGAGTAAGAGCATTGGACCACTAGCATCGCTTTCAACACCAAGATTCTGATTTTATAAAATAATTGATCAGAAACTAAGTTGTAAATTTGTGCATTTCTGTAGCCAAAATCTCATTTCTTTTGCAATTTATGCTCACTCAGTAATTCCAATTATCCATTTAGTAATAAACCTAAGTTTGTATGTCTGTGTGTATATATTAATATCAGATATATTAATACTATATATATAATAATATATATTAACATGTTAATATATATTAATCCCAGAAAGTGGAAATAGAGTAAATACTTACTACTATTCTAGAGCCATTTTTTCAGGCTGTGGTTATAAAGTTTGGCCTGACTTAATGACTCAAAAATGAATATTCATATCACATGTTCTGGATGTGCTTTGATTTTTATTGGAATAATACATTAAAAAATTGTTTTTTGGATGAGGAATAATTAGCCTTGCCAGATACTGTCCTTCTTTTAAGATAGATAATGATAGATAACTACGAAACAAATTAAGATTTAATTGTTTCTATTACAGAGATGTTTTTTATTAAATATTTTATAAGGTGTGAACTTCATGTACCTCAGGATTTATATTTGTTTAATATTTATGTGATTTAAGTCACAGTTTTTTTTACTGTAACACATTTCATAATGTGAGGTTTATCATTATAGCCCAAACTGGTCAGATTTTGTGTATAAGTGTGTATAAAGTAAGAATTGTGTGTAGTGTGGTTGAGATAGACTGCTTAATTGAGTCAGTGAAAAACTGACCCCAAAAGGAATGAAGAGTAAGGAATGGTATGTCTGCTTTAATTACTAATATTACTTACTACTAATAATAATTAGACTACTTTTCTTCTGAAGAAAACTGAGTCTGAAATTCCCTCAAAAGATAGAAACATACCTTTATGTTTTAGTCCTTTTTAAATAACTAGTATGATTCTAAATTCAATGAAAAGCTCTCTGAATTGACCGTAAGAAATGGAACTAAATAGACATGCTTTTGAACCTTTTTCTTTTCTTTTAGGTATAATATTGAGCCCAGTTTATATTGCCCATTTTTCTCCCTTGGAGCGTGCATGGAAGGCCTTAATATTTTGTTTAACAAACTGTTGGGGATCTCATTATATGCAGAGCAGCCAGCAAAAGGAGAGGTGTGGTGTGATGATGTCCGAAAATTGGTAAGCATCTCAGTTCATTCAGACTTTTATTACTTTCACTCTTGGGTTTAGTAATTCAATTAATAGTACTTTCATCTTCAAGTTAGCTTTGCCTTGACCATTGCATTGGCCACCTTTCCATTCCTTCCAGCCCCTTCCTATTTTGTAAGAGCTTAATTTGCATCAGATTTTATGTCCTGTTTTATTATTTGACTTCTTTGATAACTTCAAGCCAGTAATCCGCTTATTCACTATGAAGGCCCACTTTGTTTGAGCTGTGAGTATTTTTATTTCTCCCTGATAAAATATTGAAGATCTACTGACCCGTGTGTTTATAATGAAGGCTTTGTGTTGTTATGGTGTTTTACATGTTGTTTATATGCTGACCACACTGTACTCTTGTCACTGTATTTCAAGAAATGAAACTATCTTCTTGTTCTTTGGCTATGTTCTGTGAGCCCTCTCCTAAGAGCTGTGCCTCTTGAAATGCTCAGTTTTGAGTAAGGGCGTACATAATTATTTTATTGATCATCAGCTGAAACCAAAAGCTACATTTTGTTATTTCTGTGCTTGAGGGTTATACTTTTTAAGGACGTATATCATTACATTCTAGCTTGAAGAACTAATTTTGCTGCTAGAATTGTCCAGCTAGCACTTACTCCCAGCTCCCTTTGGTGGTTAGTGAACAGTCTGAAAGCTGTTTGGTAGGGCAGAGGTTTTCAACCCCCAGGCCGTGGACTGGTACCGGTCCGTGGGCCATTTGGTACCGGTCCACAGAGAAAGAATAAGTAACTTACATTATTTCCGTTTTATTTATATTTAAGTCTGAACGATGTTTTATTTTTTAAAAATGACCAGATTCCCTCTGTTAATCCGTCTAAGACTCACTCTTGACGCTTGTCTCGTAAGTTCAACAATTATATTTTAAAATACCACAGTTTTTACTCCGGTCGCATGATTTTATTTTGTGCATTTATTCGTCCCACCCTAAGGGCCGGTCTGTGAAAATATTTTCTGACATTAAACTGGTCCGTGGCCCAAAAAAGGTTGGGGACCACTGTTGTAGGGAACTGCCAGTCAGGATGAAGGGCCTGAGCAAGGAGGGTTTCCTTTCCTGGAGAGAGTTCCCAAGTCAGAAACATCAGGAGATGAAGAGGAAAGAGAATCTCTCTTAAAATACTATGGGATGTACAAAGTAATTGTCTATATTTGTAGTTGTGCATGATTTATGTAGTATAGATTTATGTGTTAGGGATGTTTTTACACTTGCAGAGTTTCTGATGGACTCACTCACCATTAAATTAAACTTGTTTTTTCTAGGCTGTGGTTCATGAATCTGAAGGATTGATGGGGTACATTTACTGTGATTTTTTTCAGCGAGCAGACAAGCCACATCAGGTGATGCTCCATTTATAATCTGGTCTCTAGAACTGATCAGCCATTAATTTATATTAATGTGAATATTATATCTCGTTTTGTAATTCCCTAATATTTGAAAGGCATAGCTGATAGTTACCAAATATATAAATTTGAAATTAGCATAGAATTTAAAAATAAACATTATGAAAACCATCATATACATCTGTGTATGTCACTTTCATCTGGTCATGTCATGGTAATCATGATCTAATAATGATAGCTGAGATTTTATGAGCCCTTCTATGTCACAGCATGGTTTTTTGGGGGGGTGGTTGTGGAGGGGGGTTGGTGGGCCATTAGCTTTAATCCTAGCTCACACCCAGCGGGAGAGAAATACACACAGTGGGAAAACACTTTCCTATCCATTCAGGGCTCCCAAAGCCACTGACTTATCTGAGTATTCCTAGAATCAAAGGTTTCTACCTCACCAGCCTTATTCACTTCTGTTCCCCATCTCCTTCTCTCTGCACAAACTGACAAACTGGCTTCTCCTTCAGCACTCTGCCATCTTGGCTGCCTCTCCTTGGAATGCTAATTTCAGGAATAGAGAGCTCACAGCATGTTTTTGAATATGCACCTCACCCTGTGCGGTGGCTCAGTGGATAGAGCGTGAGCTCAGCGTGCAGACATCCCAAATTCGATCCTTGGTCAGGGCATACAGGAGAAACAACCATCTACTTCTCTCCCCCTTCTCTTCCTCTTTCCCTCCCAGAGCCAGTGACTTGATTGGTTTGAGCATCAACCTGGGCACTGAAGATAGCTTGGTTGGTCCAAGTGCATCAGCCTCAGGCCTAAAAATAGCAAGGTTGATTTGAGCATTGACCCCGGACAAGGTTGCTGGGTGGGGTGCATGTTATTCTCCCCCTCCCCCCACTTATATTTGAATAGTGATTCAGAATTTCAAAGCAATTTAATAGATGTGAGCTTATAAAATCTAGGCAACTATTCTGGAATTTGTCAAGATAGAGATGAAGCTCATAGAGCCAACCAGTTTCCAAGATGATTTGGCTTGTAGGTATGGAACGTGGGACTAGACTCTAGGTCATTAGACAGAGTCCTGTGTTCTTCCTCTCTGCTTGAATGGCTGGTAGAGAGTCTAGGTCAGTGATTAGGAGCTTTGTCTCCTAGTAGTTCACCTGGGTTCAGATCCAAGATGCAGCAAACCTAACTGAATGTCTTTGGATACATGACATTTTCAAGACTCAGTTTCCATTTACTTATCTGAAAGATGAGATTCCTGCCTCATATAGGATTATTGTGAAGAATAAGTGATAAAATGTAAGTGAATCTCAGCCTGTTACAGAAAAGTTACTTCTGATCACTTGCTTTGTTTGAGTTTAGAGCTTATTGCTTTCAAGTAATAAAGACAATAGGTATGGAAACTGTCTAGCTCATTGAAGGGCTCAATAAATATTTTTGTCCCTTCCCTTAATAGGTCAACATATTTCAGTTCCTATTTGCCAGTGAACATTTGGAGGGTATGAAAAAGAGTTAAGAAAAATTTGTGCCTGTAACTAAATAGGCTAAGAATAGGATTAAGTTAAAATTTGAACTCAGAACATGTTTTGATAGAGACAGTCTACTCTTTAGGCTACCTAACGCTTTCTTCTGTTAAATTTTCTGATTCTTAAAGGATTGCCATTTCACAATCCGTGGAGGCAGATTAAAGGAAGATGGAGACTATCAACTCCCAGTTGTAGTTCTTATGCTGAATCTTTCCCATTCCTCAAGGAATTTGCCAACTTTATTAACTCCTGGGATGATGGAAAACCTTTTCCATGAAATGGGACATGCAATGCATTCTATGCTGGGACGTACTCGTTATCAACATGTCACTGGTGAGCCATGAAGAGAGGACTTTTATTCAATACAGTTCTTAAAAAACTCACAGTTTAAAGAGGAAGCTTTTTATTTAGAAAATCTAGTCATTTAATGTTCGAGGTCATTTATTACAGATGGCCTCGTTTTTGTCCTTTTAATTGTTGTGCAACCCAATCCTCTTATGTTTTTCCTTCCTTGCTCGCAGTCCTCACTGAGGAACAAGTCTCAGCTGTCTGTCTTTTGAGTTTGTGCCATTTTATATTTTGTACTGTTCTTTATGAGATTTAAGTTTGTGGCTTTATATGCATGTGAATAAACATATTACTCCTTAGTACCTAGCACAGAGTAAGTAAATGAATGTTGCCTCTTTTTATCCAAAATCAGTTAGGTAATATATTAAAGCATGTTGAAAAATATATGATAAATTACTTTTTTATTTTTTTATTCTTTCCCCCTATATAAAATTATAGTTTTTATGCTTATCTGCAGCCATATTTGATGAAATTATAGACTTCCCTTTTATTTGTTTTATCTCTAAATCTTAAGCTCACTCACTATCAGCCTTAGACTACCTGGCAAATTATTCATATTCAGTTTTCATTAACTAACTTTATTCACATAGTAGTTTTGGGGAGGAGAAGATATTCGAAAAGATTGTAGATGGGCTGGACAGACCATAAAATGTCAACAAAAATGTTCTTATAGATTTGTTGCTTTAACTAATTTTGAGTTTAAAATACTGCTTTTCTACTTTGGGGATTAACTTTGTTGCAGGAAGAAATGAATGGACAAAATGAAGTTATTTTAAAAGAAATGAAAGATAAAAGCATCTGGTGGTTGAATTTAGTGAATTAATTACCAATGCTATATTAAATGTCAGGATGTTTTAATTTGCATTTCGTGTATAGCACAGTATAGCTGAAGACAGACTTATTTGTAAAGGGTTTGAGTCACTGCTTTACAAGGTGTTTTATCCAGCTGTGCAAATATTTTGTTTTACTTTTGATATACAAGAAAATATATAGGATTATAATAAACTTCTGCAAATATGTGCAATAATTTTATAGAAATAAAATATTTATTTAATGAATTAAAGCTTATCATAGTTCATCAGAAGTACAAATAAAGGTTTTGAAAGACTATATAAAAAGTAAGATAAATATATTGGATTTGATTCTTGCCAACGTTTTTTTTTTCTTCTCTCATTTTAGGGACCAGGTGCCCCACTGATTTCGCTGAGGTTCCTTCTATTCTGATGGAGTACTTTGCAAATGACTACCGAGTAGTTAACCAGTTTGCGAGACATTATCAAACAGGGCAGGTAGGGAAACTAATTTGTAATACAGGCTTCTGATTTGTGGTGCGGACCGTTTATGATCTGCTGCGTAATCTTGAACTCAGTGTTTTTCAGAACTCGGTCACCCTCTGTCATTACCAGAATCCTTTTACCATTTTTTTTTCTGATTTTCTCATCTTTTGGCGGGGGGGGGGGGGGGCTGGAGGGGACTAGCCTATGGAATCAAAGTTGCAGCATGTAATGTACTGACAGATAGCTGCCCTTAATTATACAGCAGGTGGTATCCTATTTAGCCCTCACATCCAGTCCCTGAGGAAAACACTCGACTTCTGCTTCCAGAGGTGGAGACTAGCTCTTTAGTGGAAGAGGTCTTCAAGCCCATCTCACTTCAGCAAAGCTTCTCTTTCTTCTTTCCTTTATGCTTCTGAACATTTGTTCTCTGGTCTGAATTTTTAGGTGTTTTGTAAAATGGTATGCTTAGCATCTGTATGATGATAAGTCTGCAGATCCTCTAGTATCGATGTTTAGATTTAAGTTGTGCATTTTAATTTTTAATATTTTAAAATTCTGTAAAGTAGAGTTAAAATGAGAAATTGCCTTATAGTAAGTTAACTGTAAGCATAAGTACCAACATTGTGCAGTCCATGCATATTGAAAAATGTGCCTCCCCTTCTCTCAGAACTCTTAATTTATAAATATTATGTTAGCTAGTAATTTTCCCCTTAGATCATACCTCCCTGAATGAAAGTGTAAAATTATATCCATCTTTGAATCTTTAGTATTTAGAATCATGCCTAGCACATAACAAAGCACTAAAAGAAATTAAATGAAGGAATGAATGGAATCAGAAAAAGGGAGGGCCCAAACCACCTTTATTTGTGACTCTTTTCTGATTATGCCCCTAGATGCATAATGGGATTTGGTCATCTCTTTTCTTTTCTTTTTTTTTTGAAATTGATTTTTATCTAACAATATTGTCAACTATTAAATAATGGATGAGTTTCTGGATAATTAATTTGAGTTAGTCTTTATCATAATCTATTTCAGTTATTGAATAACAAAATTGAAATATTTGTGATCTAATTAGCTACCTCTCTGTTGATCTGCAAAGAATTCCTCTGGAAATTATGTAGACTCAGCCAACAACATAAATGTCCATTCCCCCATCGCAGAACAGCATAATCCGTCCATGGCTCCACACTTTGGAATTTGGAATTGATTAGGAAGACATAATTAAATAACCCCCCTTTTTTTAGAGACACAGAGAAAGGGAGAAAGTGGGGAGGGGTAACTAAAGCATTCATTTGTGTTCCACTCAGTTTTTCATTCATCGGTTGCCTCCCATATGTGCTCTGACCGTGGATCAAACCTGCAACCTTGTCATTTCAGGACAATGTTCTTAACCAACTGAGCTAACCAGCCAGGGCCTGAATTCTTCCTTTTGTAATTGCTCGCCTGCTATCCTCAAGTGTAGTGTGATATGAGGCCTGGTGGAGCACAGCTCCATGCACAGTGCATAGGGTCGTAAAGGAAAGCCCAGCTAACTGCTAAGGACATTGAAAGAGGATGCGTATAGGAAGTGCTGGAGGAATTGGGTCTTAAAAAATGTGTAAAAGGGGCAGTTTGGCAATTAGCTCTTAACACCCTCATTTATTTAATACAAAGTATTATTGAGGAAACACTAAGACATACATAGGTCCTTCAGTCAGAAAATATTTATTGTGTTTTTATTATGTACCAGGCACTGTTCGCAGCATCCAAGAAACAGCCAAAAATAAGTGAGACAATATTCCATGGCTCACTGTGGCCTTAAATCTTCGGGTCATGAGGGCAGAGCCAAGGACAGGCTATTTCAGCCAGAAGAAAGAGCCCATGCAGAGGCATGGGTAAATCCCAGAGATCCGCGAGATGCAGGGCATGGCAGGAGCAGGAGGAGGAAGGGGAGGACAGACAGAAAACAGACACTAGAATAGTCTTGATTTTATTTATTTATGTATGTATTTATTTTTTACTTTTTAGAATGTTCTTGATTTTAGAAGTTGCTCCCAGTCTCTGCATTCCTCTTGCCCCACATACCTTCTGATCCCCGCTCATTTACTAGACCACCTTTTGTGAGGAGGGATTTTCCTTGGCATTTTTATATTGGGCTTTGCTGTCACTTTTCCCCTTGGGCGTGTTCCTTCTGGCCACTGGCTGTCATACAACTCTGCTCCAGCCCATTTTCTTACTTGCTTTTGGCCAACAGTTTTCCTGGCTTCCACCTTTGAACTTGTAGCTTTGACCAGCCTGTGTAGTAGGGTTTAAGTCAGTGGTAGTCAACCTGGTCCCTACTGCCCACTAGTGGGTGTTCCAGCTTTCATGGTGGGTGGTAGAGCAACCAAAGTATAAATAAAAAGATTTAACTATAGTAAATTGTTTTATAAAGATTTATTCTGCCAAACTTAGCAAAAATCCGACATAAAGTACTTGATAAGTAATTATTATTAAATGCTTTAACTTGCTATAACTCTGCTTTATAAATTTTATAAAGTAAAGTTACTTCCCTACTTTATAAATCACCATTACTGTGGAACCTGGGGGCGGTTAGAAAATTTTACTACTAACAGAGATACAAAAGTGGGCGGTAGGTATAAAAAGGTTGACTACCCCTGATTTAAGTGAAGGCTTGCAAGCCTGTAGCCAAGCAATAACAAGGGCCAGAACCAAGGCAGTGACAGTGTTGGAGAATTCAAGGGCTGTTTGAAAGTTAATTAGAAGGACTCAGGGCTAGTTAGATAACAGGGGCAAAGGCGCTGGGGATGATCCAAGATGGAGGGTCCATAAACTGAGAATTCTGGAAGAGGGCCAAGCTTGAGGTAGGGAGACACGGTTCTTTTTCTGGATATATTGATGGCTATTATTGTTGTCCATGAGGTTGTGAGAGTACAAGTCTGAAATTCAGAGTCAAGTGCCCACTGCGAATATGTGGAAATAGTTGTTATGGAGATGACAGTTGAAGCCTAAGGAAGTTAGAATTGCCCATGAAAGAACAGCAGGAGGCATCTAGAGACACGTCATCATCACCAGGGAGGGAGCCGTCTGAGGAGCCTAGATTTTCAAGGTGTCTGAGCACAAGCTCAGAGCAAGACACTCACAGGTAAGGGTGATAGGGAAAGGGAACTAGGAGCCCTTCAGAGTTATGCTTCAAACAGGAAGTTAAATCTTTTGCAAAAATTCACCGTAATACTAAGGTCAATTTCTGAAATATCTGTTTCAGAGTAATCAGAGTAATGTAGCAAAGAGGGGCTAGAGCTATAAGCCTTTCAGAATTATGCTTCAAACAGGAAGTTAAATCTTTTGCAAAAATTCACCGCAATACTAAGGTCAATTTTTGAAATATCTGTTTCAGAGTAATCAGAGTAATCTAGCAAAGAAGGGCTAGAGCTTGAAGCATGATGTGATGTTCCAGAAAAGGACAATTTCTGTTTTATTACTGAATTATTTAATAACCATTTTTGAACAAGATAGTTTTAAGAAAACACTAAGTCCAAAAATATTCTTCAAACTAGATGAGATAGGAAGAAAACAGTAAACTGCTTTGAATTGATTCAAGTTCCAAACTCAGAAGACTTATCCAGCGGGCTAGTGGGACTTGCAGACAGCCTCTAAAGAGTGTAAAATAGTTTGTGATTCCTTGGAGAATGGAAAGAGTGCCAGAAGGCGAGAGATATGTAATGCCTAGTTTCACAAAGGGCTTGCCTCTTCTTGTCACTAATTAAGATACCATGTTGCTTGATGTTTTCATTTTAAGGGCAGTTCTAGCCTTAAGGACAAGGAGCTAAAAATCCCTGAAATTCAAGTCTTTGTAAATAAATTACATTAAATGAGCCCATATGAAGAATAGCAGGATTGTGGGGGTTTTTTATGCTTCACTTCCCATCCTGCTGCATATCAGGAAAGGTATTATTTTGTTTGCTTGTTTTTTTCTTAACTATCCTGTGGTATATTCCAGAGAGTTCTCATAGTAAGAATAACATATTAACACCTACAAGCCATGTTATCTGGGTTAGAGCAGAAGCGCAGCCAATGAATTTCTGTGGTGGAGGAATTAGAAGTATGCTTATCAGATTTGCAGGTGTCTTACAGCTGTCAGAGATAACAAATACCAGAGGTGCTCATTTGAGATTCAAGACTGTCTTGACAAGCTACAACATCAAAGCTGAAACAATTATTGTAAATTTATCTTAAAATCAATACCACAATTATAGAAGGAGTACAGACTGGATAGCAGTTCATGTGAAAAAAAAAATCCCAGGTTTTTAGACATAATACACTTAACATGAATCAACAGTCAGATGGAGTTTCCCCACAAATCTCAGTCAATCTTAGGCTTATTAGGGGATCTGTGATGTCTAAGAAACTAAAGGTTATTGTCTTTTTTCTCAGTACTTACTGGTTTCAGCCTTCAGCCTATAAACTCTTAACCAAAGAAGTTCAGGCTATAATAAAGAACAAAAGACATTTGAGCAAAGTAACTGCAGTCTGAGAGATGCATGTACAGGGTACCAACCCAAACGGTGCTCAGGAAAGAACAGAGTAGAGTTTATTAAGGCACAAAGTAATTCTTTCATGCAGATGAAGGACTGCTGGCCAGAATAACAAGGACTGGTTAGTTCTAATATGCAAATGAATGGGCAAAAACTGCAAGGAGGAGGCCAAGTCCCATGTAGCCACATATGACTTTTTTCAAGGATGTTAATGATTCAGCCTTGAGCTGAGTTTAACAACAGGTTAATAATTAACTAGCAACTCTGAGAATTGAGGCACAAGATGTACATAGGCCCAGCTTCCTTAGTAACCCCCTGATTATTTAACTCTCTTAGCAATGCTGAGTCCATTTTATTTTCTCCTGTCAACACCTCTTTCCAATTATTTAAGCATAGAATTATCTATAGGGTACCCCTTACTTCTGGAAGCATAATTCTTACTCTCCCTTAAACATTCTAAGATGCAACTTATTTTTAGTTGTGGTAAAATACACCTAGTACGTAAAACACTTTTAAGTGTATAATTCAGTGGAATTAACTACAGTGGTCCCTTATTTATCGTGGGTGTTAGGTTCCAGAACCCCCCATGATAGACAAAAATCCACGAAGTAGCGACCTTATATTTATTTTAAGGCTTTATAAACCCTCCCCACACTCTTATAAACATTTCCCACACTGTTATTAACCTTTCCCATAGTTATTTTGCTTATTTCACCACAAAAATAATTAAAATAATAAATATATAAAAATATCTATATACCACAAAATCCCGTGATATAGCAAAAAATCTACAATACAAAATTAGATATATACAGTTTTAAAATCCACGATACGATGAGACTGTGGAAAGAGAACCGCGATATGGCGAGGTCGGTCCAACTGAACATTCTTCCTGTGGTCCTATCACCACCATTTATATACAGAACTCTTCTTGCAAAACTGAAACTCTGTCCCCATTGAACATTAATGCCCCATTTTCCCCCCTCCCCAGCCCCTGGCAGACACCTTTGCACTATCTGTCTCTTGAATTTGACTACTCTAGGTACCTCGCATTAAGTGGAATCATTCAGTATTAGTCCTTTGTGACTGGCTTATTGCACTTAGTCATGTTTTTAAGATTGACTCCTATTATAACCTGTCAGAATTTCCTTTGTTTAAGGCTAAATAATATTCCATTGTATATATGTACCATATTTTGTTTATCCACTCATCTGTTGATCAATACTTACGTTGCTTCCACAGTTTGGCTATTGTGGATTGCTGTTATGACCGTGATTGTACAACTATGTGTTGGAGTTCCTGCTTTCAGTGCTTTTGCCTGTATACCCAGAAGTGGGATTGCTGGCTCATATAGTAATTTTACTTTAATTCTTTTTGAGCAACCACTATACTATTCTCCACAGTGGCTACATCGTTTTATATGCCCACCTTGTTCACTACTGTGCACAGGGGTATAATTTTTTCACATCTGTGTCAACACTTGTTTCTTCTGATTATTTAATTTTAGCCATCCTGATGGGTATGAGGTGGTGGTGTATATCATGGTGGTTTTCATTTGCCTCATGACTAGTAATGTTGAGCATGTTTTATATACTTATTGACCATTTATATATCTTTTTCTAGAGAAATGTCCATTCATATCCTTTACCCAGCTTTTGTTTATTTATTTAATTTTTTCCTGAAGTGAGAAGCAAGGAGGCAGACAGACTCCTGCATGCGCCCAACCGGGATCCACCTGGCATGCCCACTAGGGGGCAATGCTCTGCCCATCTGGGGCGTTGCTCTGTTGCAACCAGAGCCATTCTAGCACCTGAGGCAGAGGCTATGGAGCCATCCTCAGCACCTGGGCCAGCTTTGCTCCAATGGAGCCTTGGCTGCAGGAGGGGAAGAGAGAGAGAGAGAAAGGAGAGGGGGAAGGGTAGAGAAGCAGATGGGTGCTTCTCCTGTGTGCCATGGCTGGGAATCGAACCTCGGACATCCACACGTTGGGCCAACACTCTACAGCTAGCCAATTGGCCAGGGTCCTTTACCCAGCTTTTAATTGAGTTTTTTCTTTTTAAGTTGGAGAATAGTAGGAATTCTTTTTATATTCTTTTTTTTTTTTTTTCTGAAGCTGGAAACAGGGAGAGATGGTCAGACAGACTCCCGCATGCGCCCGACCGGGATCCACCCGGCATGCCCACCAGAGGATGATGCTCTGCCCACCAGGGGGCAATGCTCTGCCCCTCCGGGGTGTTGCTCTGTTGCGACCAGAGCCACTCTAGCGCTTGGGGCAGAGGCCAAGGAGCCATCCCCAGCGCCCGGGCCATCTTTGCTCCAATGGAGCCTTGCTGTGGGAGGGGAAGAGAGAGACAGAGAGGAAGGAGAGGGGGAGGGGTGGAGAAGCAAATGGGCGCCTCTCCTGTATGCCCTGGCCGGGAATCGAACCCGGGACTCCTGCACGCCAGGCTGACACTCCACCACTGAGCCAACCAGCCAGGGCCTCTTTTTATATTCTTGATATTAATCCCTTATCAGATACAAAATTTGAAAATATATTTTTTTCCACTCTGTGGATTACCTTTTGACTCTGCTGATGGTATTCTTTAATGCAGTGGTCCCCAACCTCTTTTGGGCCACGGACTGGTTTAATGTCAGAAAATATTTTCATAGACCGGCCTTTAGGGTGGGACGGATAAATAAATGCACAAAATAAAATTATGTGACCGGCGTAAAAACTGTGGTATTTTTAAATGTAATTGTCGAACTTACGAGACAAGCATCAAGAATGAGTCTTAGACAGATGTAACAGAGGGAATCTGGTCATTTTTAAAAAATAAAACATCGTTCAGACTTAAATATAAATAAAATGGAAATAATGTAAGTTATTTATTCTTTCTTTGCAGACCAGTACCAAATGACCCACGGACCGGTACCGGTCCATGGCCCGGGGGTTGGCAACCACTGCTTTAATGCACAAAAAATTTTAATTTTAATATAATCAAATTTATTTTTTTATTTTGTTGCCTGTGTTTTTGGTATTTTATAATCAAGAAATCAATGCCAAGTCCAATGGCATGAATCTTTTCCTGTTTGTTTTTTTCTAAGAGTTTTTTAATGTTTAATCTTACATTTAGGTCTTTGGTTCATTTTGAGTTAAAGTTAGTAGATAATGCAACTTTTTAAAAATATTTTATTAAATGTGAAACAAATGTCTTGTTAGCTATCTATCTTTATTGAATGGTACAGTTTGCCCTTCCTTCAGCTCTTATAAGATCACAGGTACTTCTTTAAAAGACAATTATTCAGTCCTTGGATCCAAGGAAATGAGATACTCTTAGCACCCACACCTAAGTTAAAATCGCTAAGCACTTCCATTATGCACTGGAAAGCCTGACCCTTGACCCCTCCTTAAGCATCTCCAGGGGGAAACTAGGATGTCCCTGACTCTGATTATTTGGAGTACACGGAGTTTTTCTCTTCTTTCTCTCACTACTCTCAGATACTGATTCCTCATGGAAACAGATCTTTTTGTCTTTGCCCTAAATTTTTTTATATATTCACAAGTTTTAGTAGATTTATAAAAGTGAACACATCTTATACTACTACTTTACATTTTTTAAAGTTTTACCATATAAATTACTTACTTCTAAGCAATATGGTATTTAGTTTTGTTTTTGAGCTTCACAGAATATATTATATTGTTACTGATCTGCTGTGATTTGCTTTCTCCATCATTCTGTGCCGAAGCTTTATCAGAGGTGCATGTAGCTGTAGTATACTTACTTTCAATGCAGTACAGTATTCTGTTAGTTATGTACTCATTCTCCTGCCATTGGGCACGTGGTTTTTTCTCGGGCTTTGCTGATTCACTCGATTCTGCTGTGAACATTTGTATACTTTTCACCTTGTATTTGCATGCAAGATTGGACTAGCAGGCTGTGTAAGTCATGGACGTCTTTAAGTTTACAAGGTAACACTAAGTTGTTTTTCAAAATATTTGTACATACTTCTCAGAAGTGATTCCCACTCACATCTTAATCAAAGTTTGCTATCGTCAGAAGTGTTAATTTTGCCAATTGTGTGTTTGTGAAGTGGAATGCTATGGTGGCCATCATTAGCAGACACAGTCTCCAATTACTTTTAAGGTTGACCATCTCTTTATGTTTTTGTTGTTCTTTTTTTGTTTTCTCTTCTTTCAAATGACTGTCATATGTTCATTTTCCTGTTTGTGGTTTACCTTCCTCTTACTGATTTCTCAGCATTCTTGATATGTTGGAGTAATCTTTTGTTAGACCTGTGGTCTCCTTTCAGATGACCTGTGGCACATCTTTTTGCTTTACAGTGGTTATCTTTGTTGAATTAAGTCATTCATTTCATATTGTTGAATTTAGCCACCTCTTCTTTATTCTTAAACTTTTTTATATCTTATTTACCTTTGTTTTCCTAAAACTTTTCTTCTAAAACTTTTTTGTGACAGAGACAGAGAGAGGGACAGATAGGGACAGACAGACAGAAAGGTAGAAAGATGAGAAGCATCAGTTCTTTGTTGCAGCACCTTAGTTGTTCACTGATTGCTTTTCTCTTATGTGCCTTGACCGGGGAGCTACAGCAGAGTGAGTGACCCCCTGCTCAGGCCAACGACCTTGGGCCTCAAGCCAGCGACCATGGGATCATGTCTATGATCCCACGCTCAAGCCAGCAACCCCCACGCTCAAGCCAGCAACCTTGGGGTTTTGAACTTGGGTCCTTTGTATCCCAATCCATGCTCTATCTACTGCGTCCCTGCCTGGTCAGGCTCTTATAAAACTTTCAATGTTTTTCCTTAATCTTTAAGTCTTTAATTAAGTTGGAAATTTTTTGTTTTTGTTATAAGTTGGAAATCCATTTTCCTTTCTTTCTTATGGATAACCAGTTGTCCCAGCACCATTTATTCTTTCTCCAGTGACCTGTCAAGTACCACCTACCTTTTATCAATATATGCAATAATCTGGTCACGCGATTTCTCTTTTATTCCATTGTTTTAGTTGTCTCTCCCAATACCAGTACTGTGCTATCATTATTACTGTAGCTCTATCAAGTTTCCCTCTGTTCTTCAAACATTTCTTATCTATTCTTGGGCTTTCATGTTCTTTCATATATATTTTAGAACCAACTTATATTTTAAAAAAACTGATAAGAATTTGATTGAAATTATATTAAAACCATAGATCAATTTGGGTGAATCAATATCTCTGAATATTGACAGTGACCCATGTTAAATCTTTTTAAAAGTCTTTTAATAAAAAGTTTTAAAATTTTCTTCCAAAGGGTCTGGCTCAACTTTTCTTAGACTTAACTCTAGATTTTCTTACCTTTTTGATAAATGTTATAGTTTATTTTTTTAAAGTGATATTTTATTAGTGTTTGTTGCTGGTGTTTGAAATTGCAATTTATATATTTTTGAATAGATTTTATTTTCAGCAACCTTTCTAAACTTTTTCATTAGTTTAAATAACTTGTCTGTAGGATTTTTAACATTTTAACTAGACAGTTATGCTGCAAATAATGACAGTTTCATTTTTCCTTTTCAATTTATAGTCTTTTCTTTCCCTTGCTCTATTTAACTTACCAGAAGAAGCTGTGATGTAAGCACTATTTGCCTTTGTTTTTTAGTTGTTGTTGTTGCTTTATTTTTTCCAAGTGAGAGGAGGTGAGATACAGAGATAAACTCCTGCGTACGCCCCAACCAGGATCCACCTGGCAACCCCTGTCTGGGGCAGATTCTCTGCCCATCTGGGACCATGCTCACAACCGAGCTATTTTTAGCACCTGAGGCGGAGGCTCCACAAAGCAATCCTAATGCCTGGAGCTGATGTGCTCGAATCAATCAAGCCATGGCTGCAGGAGGGGAGAAGAGAGAGAGAGAAAAAAAAAGAGAAAGAAAAGAGGGAGGGGGAAAGATGGAGAAGCAGATGGTCATTTCTCCTGTGTGCCACGACCAGGAATTGGACTCGGGACATCCACACTCCAGGCCAGTGCTCTGCCATGGAGCCAACTGACCAGCACCATTGCCTTTATTTTTGAAGGAAATGTTTCTGCTGTTTTATCATAAAGAATTATGTCTGTTGTAGATTTGGTGGAAATCTCAGGAAAAGGAAATCCCTTTCTATTTCTAGTTTGCTCTTTTTTGATTAATTAATAATAAGTATCACAATTCATCAGATTTTTTTCGTATCTTTTATGGTTAATTGGGTTGTCCTTTTGATCTCTTAATGTATGTTTATATTAAGTGTTAAGCCACCTTTGCATTCTAGAATTAAGTGACTTTGGTCCTAACTTTTTATTTTTTAACACAGGACTGGTTTCATTTTTCTAATAGTTTGTATATAGAGGATTTTCCACCTGTATTTGTGAGAGACATGGGCTTGTGATTTTTATTTTATTTTCTGTCTTGTTCTTTTCTAGTGTTGGTATTAATTACCATATTTCCTCCATTTATAAGATGCTCCCATGTATAAGACACACCTTTAATTTTGGGGCCTGAAATTTGAAAAGAAAATTTATTACAAAAACAAGCGTGAAAAAGCAGGAAATGTATGTAAATAAATCTACAACCACTGTAAGATGCACCTAGTTTTTAGACCCCAAATTTTTCTGAAAACTGTGCATCTTATATGGGGAAATACAGTATATGCCATTCTATAAAATTTGTTGAGTGTTCCTTCTTTTTCTTTTCCTTACAAGCACTTTTATAAAAGTATAATAATCTGTTCCTTGAAACTTTGTCAGAATTCATCTATAAAACTATTCAGAGTCTATTATTTTCTCTGTGGGAAGATTTTTTTAAATGACTAATTCCTTAATAGTAATAAGAGTTTGGGGACCTTCTTTTCTAATTAAATAAGCTTTGCTAAATTGTAATTTTCCATACATTTATCCTGTGAATCCAAGTTTTCAAGTTTATTGGCATAAAGTTATTTACAGCATTCTTATATTCCTCAGATTCTGCTAAATGTGTAGTTGTGTTCTTTTCATTTCTAATATCATACTCTCATTTTTTTCTCTTAATTTTGGCAGAAATTTTTCTATCTTTTTAGTATTTTCAACAAACTAATGTTAACTATTCTTTTTTGTTTGTTTGTTTTAGTTCATTAGTTTCTGTCTTTATTATTATTCTCTCCTTCTTCTCTTTCTGTTTTTTTTTCTCCCAGTTTCTTAAGGTGGAACCTAGCTAATTAAGTTTCAATCTCATCTAATATCAATATATACTTTTAAATTTTAATGCTGTAATTTTAATTGTGGGATACAGTGCTTTGGCTTGCATGCCATGATTTTAATGCAGAATATTTCTAATATTGCTAATTTACATTTTAATTTTGTTTTGATCAATTAGATATTAGAAATTTTAATTTAAACCTTTGCAGAGGAGTTAATTATACTTTTGTAAATGATACTGAATTAATCCAACTGGTATTGATTCTTTGTAGGTTGTTGATATTTATTTTATAGTTTAATGTTTCATCAGTTTTTGGAAGTGTTTTGTTTGTGCTTGAGTACATTATGTATTTTTTAATTGTTTGGTCTGAGTTTTTATATGTCTGTTAAGTCAATTTTTAATTGAATTGTTTAGATATTTTATATATAGCTAATTATTTTGACCTAGCGACAAGAGGTGAAAATCTTTCTCCAGGATGGTAGATATATTATTTTTTCCTGTTTTTTTTTTTTTTTAATTACTAAGACTTTACTTAGAGCAGTTTTAGGCTCACAGAAAAATTGAGGAGAAGGTACAGAGATTTCCCATATACCTCCTGCCCCCCACATGCATACCATCCCCATTATCAACATCCCCCACCAGAATAGTATATTTGTTAAAATTGATGAACACCCACTGTCCATAGTTTATGCTACAGTAACCATCATTATCATGACATAGTTGACCCTGCAACAACACAGGTTTGAATCACATGGCTCAGTTTATGTGCATTTGTTAAATAAACATGTATAATAGTGTAAATATACTTTCTCTTCATTATGGGTTTTTGTTTTGTTTTGTTTTGTATTTTTCTGAAGCTGGAAACGGGGAGAGACAGTCAGACAGACTCCCGCATGTGCCCGACCGGGATCCACCCAGCACGCCCACCAGGGGCGATGCTCTGCCCCTCCGGGGCATCGCTCTGTTGCGACCAGAGCCCCTCTAGCGCCTGGGGCAGAGGCCAAGGAGCCATCCCCAGTGCCCGGGCCATCTTTGCTCCAATGGAGCCTCGCTGGGAAGGAGAAGAGAGAGACAGGGAGGAAGGAGAGGGGGAGGGGTGGAGAAGCAATGGGCGCTTCTCCTGTGTGCCCTGGCCGGGAATTGAACCCGGGACTCCTGCACGCCAGGCCGACACTCTACCACTGAGCCAGCCGGCCAGGGCCTCTTCATTACGGTTTTAATAACATTCTCTTTTCTCTAGCTTACTTTAATATTAGACTATGGTACCTAATAGATTTAACATACAAAATATGTGTTGGCTGTTTATATTATTGGTAAGGCTTCCAGTCAACAGTAACCTATTTAGTAATTCAGTTTTGAGCAAGTCAGAAGTTATGCATGAAGTTTTGACTATGCGGCGTCAGTGCCCCTAACTCCATGTTGTTCAAGGGTCAGCTCTGTTTAGACTACCTTATATAAAATTTTCTGTTCATTTTGCTCTATGTACTTAGAAAATATTTATTATATGCATGAACATACAGAGTAGTTACAGCTTCCTGATAAAGATATTATCCTCTTAATCTTCACAGTGCTTTGTCTCAGTCTATTTTTTAAATAATTTTATAACCTTAACTACATTACTAATCACCACATATAGTTATTGTATTTTTTGAGACAGCCTACATTTTCTGTATTATTTTGCCCTAGTCAGCACACTAAAATATTTGTTGCTCTAAGATATTTTTCTTGCAAAATATTTATTAAATAAATAATAAAAATTAACATTTATCATTTTATATGTTTTATTTCATTTGGTTTTCTCTAGTAATGTATGAAGTAGGTACATAGTTTCCACACTTTATACAACTTGAGTTAGACAGGTTCAGTAACAGGCCAAAGGTTCCATAACATGAGAGTTATCTGTTCATTTCTATTAGTGATGTAGTAGGAGGTCTATCAGTTTGACATCAGAATTTCCTTAGTCTCTCAGCTTTGCTAAAATCAATATTATAATATATATTTTTAAGTTTTTGCTAGTTAAAATTTAATATGATAGAAAATGGCTATATCTTTTTTTGTTTGTTCTTTGTTTGTTTTTGTATTTTTCCGAAGTTAGAAGCAAGGAGGCAGAGAGACAGACTCCCGCATGTGCCTGACCGGGATCCACCCGGCATGCCCACTAGGGGACGATGTTCTAACCATCTGGGACATTGCTCCATTGCAACTGGAGCCATTCTAGTGCCTGAGGCAGAAGCCACATAGCCATCCTCAATGCCCAGACCAACTTTGCTCCAATGGATCCTTGGCTGTGGGAGGGGCAGAGAGGATAGAGAGGAAGGAGAGGGGGAAGGGTGGAGAAGCAGATGGACACTTCTCCTGTATGCCCTGGCTGGAAATCGAACCTGGGACTTCCACATGCCAGGCAATGCTCTACCACTGGGCCAGTCGGCCAAAGCTCGTATTGGAATTCTTTTAAAGAAAAAAAAGTTGACGCTCTTTTACACATCAAAATGTTCATCATTGGATCCTGTAAAATCCAAAATACTTTTGGCCCTTTGAGCCATTCATGAGTTTGTGATAAATGTAAGCATTTCTGCAGGTTCTTTTATCTCATATATCATTTTAGTTTGTTAGGAAACCACACTAAGAATCAAGTAAGTGAAAAGTAATGTTATTTCATATGGATTTAGATCTGAGATTTTGTCTCTTTGGGCCTAGACCTCATTTTCATTATATTGATCACATGCCATCTGGATTACTGGTTACTAGCAAAACAGATCAGTTGAGACATGCTGAATCCAGTTGTTTTCCCATTGAAGACACTAGCAGAAAGAAAGTTAGTGCTTGGGGTGGTACGGGATCAAGCTGCAAACTTGAAGCTGCTGACTGCAGACTGGACAGCTGTATGCTTGGCTTTCTGCCACTGAAATCTTTCCTTGTTTTGGATGACTGTGTCTCAACCAGTTTATGTCATTAGATCCAACATGTTCCCAGGAGATATCAATGGTAGGAGATCTTTGCTTCAGGAAGGGTTGAATTATTACCACAACAAGGATTTGTACCAGAAACTATTTTAACTTTTAATATTTATATAGCTTCTACAATAATAAATTTTATAAATGGTCAAAAATATAACAAGATATTTTATCACAGCGACTTGGCTTTGTAAGAGTCTGGTGCCAAAAATTATAACAGAGCTTTATTTAAATTAGACTGGTGTGATTGTGAAATGATAGAAGATGTCTGGCAAATTTATGAGGTTGCATGCTGATCAGTCAGCCTCAGGGGTAAGCATTCCGAGAATTTAAGTCTTGCCAAGTTTGCTAAAGCATTTGCATTTTTGGAGATATTTTCTATAATCTTCCAAAAATGTGCTTTCTTAATATAATAGAAAAGCTATTATTTTAATATTTTTGTTCCTGTATATGGTCAGCAAACAGTGCAGCTTGTGTTTACCCCGAGAATGTAGTCATCAACCTCCTTTCTTTAGTGAGAAAGTATTACATAGGCTGTGAACAGCTAACAGTGTTTGACTCCTAAGAAACTCTCAAGAAAGTTAGTCTGTGACCAAGGTGATGGTGTGATCTCTTGTCCAAGCCAAACACACTTTCAAGAAAGAAGAGGGGTACAATTATTAATCACATCAATACAATTAAGCTGTCCACACACCTGCATGTGTAGTCACCATTGCTACGATAGCATTTACAAAGGCGGATGTATTAGGTTCAGGGACGAGTTTCCCTGGTTAGTTCATGCTTTTCACAAGTTGACTGAATAACTATTACTGCACACTAATTATTTTCTGATCCTATTCTGAATCCTCATTTTATAATTCCAAAAACTTGATATTGAGAGACTTGGCCTCTGTCACTAGACAAAAGAGGACCAGTAGGAAATGCACATTGTCTAACATCAGACACACCAGGGTCTGGTTGGGGCTCCAGAAATGTAAATTTAAACCATTGAATGTGTCAATGGATATAGGATGAATGAATAACTAAATACTAGGAATAGGAACTGTTGTGGTCATACAAAGCCAGATATTAATTCCTCAGAAATAAACATGAATGTATTTGTCTTTAAATAAAGAATAATGTAATTGTGAAAAAGTCATATTGAATAATTAAAGTAAATGAGGTCAAATTAGGTCACTGTAGTTAATTATTGGCATTTATGTTCCAATGGTAGAACAACGTTTCTACCATTTTCCTATTCCTTGGGGTGGGAGAGGGAGAATCCAAAAATGTCTTTCTACATTTTTTTTAGCTGGAGTGAATTTTTGAAATAGAAATACCACCACTATAATAATACAAGAAGCACAATTTATTATCAGGGTAATGGCCTTTCAGGAACTTTCTGTCTTCTAAATTCCTTCATTGCTTTATCTGTACTTCTTTTGTAGTATTTAGGGCATTTTCTCTTGGATTATTATTTTGACATACATTCCTTTTTTTCTTCCTGGTAGCAAGATCAAAAAGTACTCATTGTGCTTAGTAGGGTGTCGTGCACACAGTGGGATGCTTGGCTAACATGAGCCAAGTGGGTCTCCCTGACAAACCTGCTTGCGTCTGTTGCTCTGTCTTCTCCCATAGGCGGGGCCTCTGCTCCGTACACAGGAGCCAGCCAGCATCAGTCCAGAGCTACTGAGACTACAGAGCCTAGCCCGCTTCTGCAGAGACAGAAAACTGCAGATGTTTTATAAAATAAATTCAAGAAAGAGTACACACAATCTAAAGTACTTGTAGAAATGAGTGAAACCATAAGACACATGTGTTTATGTGCTTCATCTCAATTTTGGCCCTATTTTATACTCCCGCCTTCCTTTCCCTATCCCTAACATCCTCATCTATCAGTTATAAATTTATTACGTATTAAATACAGGCATTAATATTTCTATTGACTGAAATTCTAACTACCACTCCAAATCCCTTTTTGGGAGAAACTTTTTGGAGTACTAATAAACTAAATTTGCAAAGTGATAGTATACCTTAATTACAATATTGAATTTTGAGGGATACATGACCTGAAGTTATACAACTACAACATACATCGCAAACTTCACCATGTGAAGCAGATGTCAGAACTGTAACTCTTTTAAGGGCAGAAAATGGTGTTTTATCTTTCTTCTTCCCATGGTACCTAAAATGGTACCTCATACTAAGAATTTATTGAATGAATGGATGAAGAATTGGTTAGTGCTTTTAGTATATATTGAGGTATTACATTTCTGTATTTTATTATTTCATTTCCTTTGAAAGTATATGAATATGAATAATATGCATGTCAAACCCACATTCATTAATTTGTTGACTACCTGCTATTATTTAAACATAAGATACAGAAAAACCCACAAATTAACTTAAAATAAATAAAAATTGCATATGTAAACAGCTCTGTAATTAGTATAGTCTGAGCCTTTTGATCAGCCTAAAGGCGATGGTGTTGTAAATCTCTATCTGTTTATTCCTTAAGCCTGCAGGAACTGACATAATGGAAAATGTCTTTTTTTCCCCCAATGGTCATTTTTAAGAAAGTAAAAAGGTCCCCTAGAATATAAGTTACTTGAGAACTAGGATTTTTAATCTGTTTTGTTCACTGATATATCAGCTGTGCCTGTCACATAATTGGCAGTTAGTAAATGCTTGCTGAGTAAATTGTCTTTTGCAGGGGTCCCCAAAATACGCCCAGCAGGCTGCATGCAGCCCCCTGAGGCCATTTATCCGGCCCCAGTCGCACTTCCAGAAGGGGTACCTCTTTCATTGGTGGTCAGTGAGAGGAGCATAGTTCCCATTGAAATACTGGTCAGTTTGTTGATTTAAATTTACTTATTCTTTATTTTAAATATTATATTTGTTCCTGTTTTGTTTTGTTTTGTTTTTTTTACTTTAAAATAAGATATGTGCAGTGTGCTAGGGATTTGTTCATAGTTTTTTTTTATAGTCCAGCCCTCCAATGGTCTGAGGGACAATGAACTGGCCCCCTGTGTAAAAAGTTTGGGGACCCCTGGTCTTTTGGCTAAAACCCACTAACTGATGGTCTTAGATTTCTGCTTGACAGTATTGAAATAAACTGTCTTATCACACATGCTGATGCAATGCAAGTTCCTTCATAATAATCTTTAATGCTGTCTGATTCCTGACTTATGGAGTAGTTCACCCTTTACAAAGCTTTTTTTCCTTATTTTCCTTTGGAAGCTAAAGGCCGGAATAGTGTTACTGATGGAAATCTGCAATGTTAAGGATGAAGAAAGCTGGAAAGAGTATTGCTCCTAAGCACAAACTACAGGAAAAGGACAGATAAAAGTCTTAACTTTTCTTGAGCTCATTAAGAGAATTGAGGTCACAGAGTCATCAATTTATCTGAATCCAAGATGGACTGACTGTGATTCAAAGGGGTAAGGAGAAATCAGATGACATTTTAACCAGTTGTTGTAGGCCAAGTATGGGCTGATCTCTCAGTCTGCAATAGCTGAGGCCCCTGATAGAGGGGGAGGTTGCATTCACCTGTAGGCACTGTTACAGTCTCCTTACTGGGTGCTTGGGAAACATAATGGGAACAGATTGGGAGACCACAGAGTCCTCCTCAGTGTCATAGGCTTACAGGGGGTACTTGGGTGCTGCTACAGGACAATACAAAACCCTGCCTCCCACTCAAAGATCAAGGAATCAGTAGACTCAGACTCACAGACTTTAAAATAGCTGATGAGTAGAAAAACTTTAAAGCAGGGATTTAAATAACTGTCACAGGATATCATGGAAAAGGTGAACAACATGTATGAAAAGATGGGGAAGAAAGATGGAAACTATGAGAAACACTTAAACGGAAATGCAAGAAATAAAGCTATACTATATGTAGAATTCCTTTGAGGGGCTCATCACTACACTTGACACAGCTGAGGAACATTTAAGTTCATAGCTTTGTGAACTTAAAGATAGGCTTATAGAAATTACCCAAAGTATACAAAGGGATAGAAAGGAGTACGAGAGGGACAAAATAGAGCATCCAAGAACCTTGTGATAATATCAAACAGTATATCATACATGAAAGTGACTTCCATAAAGGAGAAGAGAGAGATGACAAAGCAGAAGTATTTTAAGGGATAATGGCTGAGAATTTGCCCAAAATAATGAAAATCAAGCCAGAGATCCAACAATGTTAGAGAACCCCAAGCAGGATAAATAACAAAAAGAATGCACCTAGAAACATTGTATCAAACTGCTAGAAACCAAAGAGAAAAAGAGAAAACTTTGAAGGTGGCCAAAGAAAAAAAGATACAGAAACGAGAGAAATTATAGCAGACTTCTCATCAGAAACTATGAAAGTCTGAACTATCAAGATCCATAGTATGCAATACATTTAATTAAAATATCAGAGGAGGACATTTTCTCATTAATACATCTTTTTTAAATATGAATTAGACCTTTCAGATGAAGAACTGACTCATTGTCTGATAACAAATTCTACTTAAAGTGAGAATAAAATCTTTTCGAAACATGAGTTAATGACCAAATTTGGTAGCAAATGTTGAAATATGGCAGATGGACTACTGACACTTTAGCTGGTTATTCATTGTTCTTCGAAAAATCTTAAAATAATCACCTGTTGGAGAAAGTAGCTTTAGAAAAGGCTGGGTAATTTGAAGGGGCACATATGTTTCATTGAGCATATTTGACTATTTTATAAATGAAAAGAGAGATAAACAGTAAACTCTGAAAGTGCATTTCCTTATTAAGAACTTGACTGTTAGGTGCTAGAGAGAGGTAACTGCTTAGTTATAATTCCTGTCTCCTAAGGATTTATAAATCTAAAACAGACTGTACGTATAGAATATGTAGATAAAACCTGTTAAACCTGATGTAATGTGTTTTTAAAATACATTATCTTGTTCAATTTTCATCTAATTTTGTGAAAAAGTAACACTGACATTTTGCAAATGAGGAAAATGTGACTAAGAGAAGTTTGGTAAATTGCCATGTTAGGGCACTCTGCTGGTAAGTGGCATAGTTAGAATCAAACTCAGTTTTTGTCTGACTGCAAAATATCTTTCATTTACACTCCAGTGAAACATAATAATGGGAGCTTCAGAATCAGGCAGGTGTTGATTTAAGGCAGCTCACTCTCTCTGTTCTCCTTTAATGGGCCTAAGAAAGGTTCCTGAAAGGAATAGTATTTCTGGACTTATGGAATGACGTGAAGCAGCCATGTGGCAGGCCAGAGTTAAGGCCGCTAGAAACAGCTGGAAGGTCTGAAGGGCTCTCCAGTAGTGCCATTTCTTGTGCATTCTTTACCATAATTAGTGAAAGTGACATTCATTCTCGACTTCTAGCATTCTCAATATGCTAATGTTTTCATTTTAATCTTTAATAAGCGCTGTGGGGCAATAGTAGGTTTAGTTGTGAGTATGCAAAACACTTTTTTTTTTGCTTTTTTTTTTTTTTTTTTTTGTATTTTTCTGAAGTTGGAAATGGGGAGGCAGTCAGGCAGACTCCCTCATGCGCCCAACTGGGATCCACCTGGCACGCCCACCAGGGGGCGATGCTTTGCCCATCTGGGGTGTCGCTCTGTTGCAACCAGAGCCATTCTAGCACCTGAGGCAGAGGCCACAGAGCCATCCTCAGCGCCTGGGCCAACTTTGCTTCAATGGAGCCTTGGCTGCGGGAGGGGAAGAGAGAGACAAAGAGAAAGGAGAGGGGGAGGGGTGGAGAAGCAGATGGGCGCTTCTCCTGTGTGCCCTGGCCAGGAATCGAACCCGAGACTCCTGCATGCCAGGCCAACACTCTACCACTGAGCCAACCGGCCAGGGCCAGAGTTTTTTCTTTTATTATTTATTATTATTGAATTATTTTCCATACAAACAACTGTAAACCTACTTTTGCCTCACCCCATGTGGTAGTGTCTGGATCCTAAAGAGAACTGAATGGAAAGGGGTATGTTGGGTTTGGTTCTCAGATCCAGTACTTGGCATTTCCATGTCATTGTCTTAAAAATAGAAAATACAAACCTTTCCAAGATGCCTGACCACCACTGTGAAGCCCTGTGGCTGCTTGTTTCTCTGCCCCCACTTCCACAGGGGCACCTTGTCATTGACCTTCAGCTTTCCTCCTTTTCCCTCTGCTGAGAACTCCCCTCCTCATCCACCTTTCATTCCTCCCATCTCCCATCTGTGCTGTAGGGACGCAGCTCAGTGCCTGACCCCAGGCCAGACCCCAGGCCAGGTGGGCTTCACCAGCTCCTTCAGGAACTTGCTGGCTATTTTCCACTTCTCCATGGGTCACTCTCCTCCCTGGGCCCTCTCTGCAATTTCCTCTCACCTCCTTAGTCCTCTGAATTCATCTCCCTGACAACAGTGTCCTCTGACCTCCTCACATCCAGTGGGGGTGCCCACGCCTGAACCTCTCCCCTCTATCTGCTCAGCTTCTCTCCCTGCCTTCTCAGGAATCTTGTACTCTTATTGTCTGTTATTTTTTCTATACCTCTTATCTTTGTCCCCTCTCTGGACCGTTACCACTTCTTGTGCATTAGGCATTTCTTAAGCCTGCCTAATAAGCTTTTCCAACCTGAAATAAAAACGTCTCCCTCCCACTTCTCTCCACTGTAGCTACAGCCCTCACTCTGCACTGCCACGCACCCTCTGGAAACGGATAACTTTTCCGTAGTCACTCTGCCTCATCTCCCACACAGCTCTAGCTCTCTCTAGTGGTGTCCCTGTCCCTCACTCTAGCAGTTGTCTAAGTTAATGATGACATAGACTGGCCCACTAACTATAGCCTCCCGATTGATTTGCCCTAATCCACTTCTTCTTTCTTTCTATTCAATATCTACACTGAAACCGAAGGAATCTTCTTGAAACACAAATCTGGCCATGTAATGTTTTTGCTTAAAACTGCCCAGTGTCTTAGTACAAAGATAGAGTGTGACGGTGGAGACCAGTGTCCCTGGTTGATTGGACCTCCGGGCTTCTCAGCTCTCGGCTCCCACCTGCCTCTTGCAGCCTGGCTGGAGCCCTGCCTTCCTGCCCATCTGATGTTGGCCCTCTCTGCGTATGCTGCTTCTCCTGTGAGGTTTGCTTCCTTCCCCTGCGGCCGTCCCTTCCCCGTAGAGTCAATGCTTGTTCATCTGGCGGTTCTCACTTCGGCAGGTTTTCCTCTTGTTGAGTTTTTCTAGGTTGTGCCTCTCATACCGCTGTGCACTGCTTTTCCTTCTTGGCACCCATTGCCCTGTAACTTTTCTAACTGTGCTCATATGGATGGCACTAACCTGTGACGCTCACGGCCGGCGCCCGGCCTGTTCACCACTTTCTGTTCCCTGTGCCTGATGCAGTGTGCGCCCACAGTCATTTTCATTGTTGGATAAATGAGACAAAATGTTGTCATTCCACATACATTTTATTTCATGAAAATAAAACTATTAACGCTTTGTGAAGCATGAAAAGTCCAAGTATAACACTAATCATGTCAATATAAGGTATAATATAATGTAAAGTTTAAAGAATTTTGAACATTCTGATACAAGTTGTTGGTGTATATGACTTAACTAAATCTTTCTTTACTTTTTAAATCCTATTTGAGGAAATTTTGTTTTATACCAGGTGAGTGTCCCTGTGTCAGAAACTTCCAGGCCTTTTATCTGTATCAGAGCTTACTCTTTACAACTTTCTTTTGTCATATCTTAACTCTTTACATCTTTACATTGCCTTTTCTGCCTGGTATGCCTTTTTTTTTTTTTTTTTTAACAGAGACAGAGAGAGGGATAGACAGGGACAGACAGGAATGGAGAGAGATGAGAAGCATCAATCATTAGTTTTTTGTTGTGACACCTTAGTTGTTCATTGATTGCTTTCTCATATGTGCCTTGACCGTGGGGCTACAGCAGACTGAGTAACCCCTTGCTCAAGCCAGCAACCTTGGATCCAAGCTGGTGAGCTTTGCTCAAACCAGATGAGCCCACACTCAAGCTGGCAACCTTGGGGTCTCAAGCCTGGGTCCTCCGCATCTGATGCTCTATCCACTGCGCCACCACCTGGTCAGGCCTGGTATGCCTTTCTTATAGCCAAACAGAAAGTGAAAGACTTTGTGGTCTGAGAAAGATTCATTGCGGGAGCCTTCCTCATTTACTACTGTAATCTTTCACTTAAGAAGCAATTTTTTAATGATCATTCTTGTGTTCATTCTTTCCTTCTGCAAATAATTTGTTGAATGCCTGCTGTGTGTCAGCCACTGTTCTAGGCCCTAGGAATGGATGGGTGTATGCCTGGATACATAGATGGATAGATATATAGATAAATTAGTACTTAGTTTTCCTTATAGCAACAGCTCACATTATCCTTCCTTGATAGTTTATGTAACTCAAGTGCTGAGTAACCTGCCGTAGGTCTTTTATATAATGGATTTCTCTTTAGAGGGGCTTTTACCTTAAATTCGATTATAAATGCAGTTTTATAAAGTGGTAGTCTTTCTTCAATAAATATCAGTGTTTGTGAATTTCAAGTAGACTAAGATGGACTAAAGTACTTTTTAAAATTTCATTACTAGTTTAATTTCTCAGAGAAGATGTTATGTTGTGGGTTGGCCTGATTAGTCTCAGAGAGGAAGCCAGGAGTCACACAGGGATATTGTACTGACTATCTAAGCTCCTTTGTTTCTGCAGGTAGGAAAATAAAAAAATGTGCAGTTCAGTATCATGAGTTTTTATTAGCACATCAGTTTAGCTCCAGTAGTGGCTGGCACCTAGAATTAGAATTTATTTCTTGACATTTTAATCTTTTATTTCTGTCACAATTTATCATATGCACTTATGAGTCAACAGAGTACTTGAATGGATTTTCATTGGTAACAAAGGAGCATAAAAAGAATTAACTTTTACTAAGATTAGATTTTTATAGAATATGCCAATATTGTAGTTCCCTACAGTGCTATCTATTCACGTATAAGCCCCTAGTTGACAATTACCACTTTTTGAAATTAAATGGAGTGTCACATCCTTTGCTATCTTGTTAACTAAAATATTTTAAACCACAATGAAATTTTAAACCACAATGAAATTCCATTATTTTTTCATTTGATATTGTTTTTAACTTTCCCATCTCATAAGTAAATAGTGCAATGACTGATTAAGCAATTTACACACATATATATTCTTTTGTTTTTCAAGTCAATGCCCAAAAATATGCTGTCTCGTCTTTGTGAATCTAAAAAGGTCTGTGCTGCAGCTGATATGCAACTTCAGGTATGTAATTGTTTTTGCTTTGAAGTTTTCCAAAATAATTCTTCAATGTAAATATATAACTTTAAATTCTTGCCAATGCTACGCATTTATTATAATAATTATGCTTCTAAAACATCTTTTAGCCGAGTTCACAGAACTTGACCAAAATTGATTCATTCGATTCTCACACTATTTTTGTGTGTGTGTGTGTGTGTGTGACAGAGACAGAAAGAGACAGAGAGAGGGACAAATAAGAACAGACAGACAGGAAGGGGGAGAGATGAGGAGCATCAATTCTTTGTTGCGGCATCTTAGTTGTTCATTGATTGCTTCCTCATATATGCCTTGACTGGGGGTGGGGGAGGGCTACAGCAGACTCGAGTGACCCTTGTTCAAGCCAGTGACCTTGGGCTCAAGCTGGTGAGCCTTGCTCAAACCAGATGAACCCGCTCTCAAGCCAGCTACCTTGGGGTTTCGAACCTGGGTCCTCTGCCTCCCAGTCTGATGCTCTATCCACTGCACCACCACCTGGTCAGGCCCTCACACTATTCTTATGAAGTAATTGTTAAGTAAGGTTATTTTCTGTATTCAGTCTAGAAAATCAAAGCTTTTAAAAGTCTTATGATTTATTCTAAGTCATACACTTTAGCAACTAAATTCATTCACTTTGTATCTTTTTTAAAAATTTGTGTTTTCAGATGTGAAGTTTAAAGAGTAATAACTGTTTTTGGTAATATTCATAATTAGTTTTCTAGGTTTCCAGATAAAGACTAGAAAGACTGGGCCTGACCTGTAGTGGCACAATGGAGAAAGCATCAACCTGGAATGCAGAGGTTGCCAGTTCAAAACTTGCCCAGTCAAGGCACATATGGGAGTTGATGCTTCCTACCCCCCCCTTCCAAATGAACAATACAAAAAAAAAAGACTAGAAAGACTTTATGAATCATCTGGATGTCAGATCCACATGATGCCAGATGTTTAGGTTAGTTGTAATTGCTGAGATTGCTATGGAATTCTTACTCTTCGTCAGATGATAAAGTTATATAAACATAGCCTAAACACCCATTTTTCATCTCAAGCATCTCAAAATATTCACTTTATAAAGCTCCAGTTACCTTTTTAAAAGTGTAGTTATTCCTGGCCCTGGCTGAGTTGCTCAGTTGATAAAGCGTCCTTCCAGAGTGCCAAGGTTGCCAGTTCAATTCCTGGTCAGGGCAAGTACGAAAAGCAACCAATGAATACACAACTAAATGAAACAACTAAGTATAACAACAAATTAATGCTTTTCTCTCTCTCTCCCCCCTTCTCTCTCTCCTCTTTCCCTCTCCTCGCCCTCCTGCTTTGCCCTCTCTCTCAAATCAGTGGGAAATTTTTTTTTAAAGTATAGCCTCTCTTTACTTGCTTTATAGTTTTATAAAATTCAGTCCCTAGAAAGTAATGACTGAGCTCTGTTTTTGTTGTACCTTAAGATATATATTTCAATGAAGAAAATGCCTGCTACTGACAAAACCATGAATTTATATTTGATTTACATTATTTAGTATCTACACTGCTCACAAAAATTAGGGGATATTTTATCACTTCATATTCATTTTAAAATAAACCCTAATTTTTGTGATCAGTATATATCACTATAATTAAAAATGAATTTCTGAATTTTTTGAAAAAATTAACATTACTTGGAATTTTTTTTTTTGATTTGCTGATAATTATTAATAGAAGTCCTAGGTTAAAAGCCTTTGTTGTGGCTTTTATTTTGAACAATTGTTCCAATGATATTCTTTTAAAATGGAAAAACCAACCTTTCTCTCTTCCCACCCTCCAAAAAGAATAACCCTCTGAGGCAGAGGGAGAGGAGGAGAGAGAGATTGAGAGAGAGACTTCCTTGCCAGGGGAGCCACGTGAGTCAGCTTTCCTATTATACAATAGTCCCTTGTACAGCAGCGACAGACAGAGGTGGAAAAGAAGATGAATTGTTTCAGATTTCTAACGGGTATAAACAGTGTTCTAAAATTTATGATTTTTTTTGCTGTGCATTGTTTTAAAAATAGGCTCTTATTTTTCTGTGGCTCTAAAGATCTTGGTGCCAGGCATGCCTGAGTCCCTGGGTGAACAGTACCTGACAGTTGTTTGATTTATAAGCAAATAACCATAAAATACATGTGTTTAATTTATTTTGCTCTGTTTTTATAATTTTTTTAAAAAGTCTTTTATGGTTATGCCTTTTGTTTGTGAAAGTTATAATCCAAAGAATGAAAGTCTTGAATTCTTATGTGTTTATAGATTGCAGGGAGAAGAAAACAAAACAAAAAATAATAATAAAATACTTCAGCTGAGGTTAGAATGTAAGAAAGAGCTTTAATTCTTAATTTCTTCGGTTAGAATGCAGACAAGATATGTATGAGTAATTTTAGCTCCTCTGATTATCTTTACACATTGTTACTCATTATAGAATATAGAACTGAAAGAGCTATGTTTAGCTGTAAGTTTAGTTTACCAATTAGAGTAAAGAGATATTTATATTTAGGAAATGTCTATATTTTTCTAAGGAAGGTTTAACCTTGACTTTGTAATTTGGAACTATAATTCTATATCAAGATGAAGCCAGAAGCTAGAAGTCATTTAATTTTTTTCTTTTATCCAGACTAAGCCTTACTTCTTTCAAGTCAATAGCTGCACATTCTCTGCAAATTCCACTTTTCAATCAGAAAGGTACATATCAAGATATAATTGCCAATCACAGTCTTTCCTTTAAAATAAGCATTTTCTGCTTTCTTGTTTTAGGTGAACTCCAAACAATGCTAATAGTCAAGTAAAAAAAAAAAACACATTTTACTTTAGATTTTATGCAAAATTTAGTTTTCAGAACTTTATAAGCAGCAGATTTTTTTTTTTTTTTTTACAGAGACAGAGAGTCAGAGGGATAGACAGGGACAGACAGAAAGGAACGGAGAGATGAGAAGCATCAATCATCAGTTTTTTGTTGCAACACGTTAGTTGTTCATTGATTGCTTTCTCATATGTGCTTTGACCATGGGCCTTCAGCAGACCGAGTAATCCAGGGGTCCCCAAACTACGGCCCGCGGCCGCATGTGGCCCCCTGAGGCCATTTATCCGGCCCCCGCTGCACTTCTGGAAGGGGCATCTCTTTCATTGGTGGTCAGTGAAAAGCGCAGCGTTGCTCACATACAGTACTACTTCCGATGACACGGGACACACGCGTCATGGCTCTGGAAGCGTGTCATATCACTTGTTATGGTTAGCAGTGACAAATATGGAACCGGACATTGACCATCTCATTAGCCAAAAGCAGGCCCATAGTTCCTATTGAAATACTGGTCAGTTTGTTGATTTAAATTTACTTGTTCTTTATTTTAAATATTGTATTTGTTCCCGTTTTTGTTTTTTTTTGTTTTTTTTTTTTTTTTTCTTTTTTTTTTTTTTTTTTCTTTTTCTTTTTCATTTTTCTGAAGCTGGAAACAGGGAGAGACAGTCAGACAGACTCCCGCATGCGCCCGACCGGGATCCACCCGTCACGCCCACCATGGGGCGACGCTCTGCCCACCAGGGGGCGATGTTCTGCCCATCCTGGGTGTCGCCATGTTGCGACCAGAGCCACTCTAGCGCCTGAGGCAGAGGCCACAGAGCCATCCTCAGCGCCCGGGCCATCTTTGCTCCAATGGAGCCTTAGCTGCGGGAGGGGAAGAGAGAGACAGAGAGGAAAGGGCGGCGGAGGGGTGGAGAAGCAAATGGGCGCTTCTCCTGTGTGCCCTGGCCGGGAATCGAACCCGGGTCCTCCGCACGCTAGGCCGACGCTCTACCGCTGAGCCAACCGGCCAGGGCCCGTTTTTGTTTTTTTACTTTAAAATAAGATATGTGCAGTGTGCTTAGGGATTTGTTCATAGTTTTTTTTTATAGTCCGGCCCTCCAACGGTCTGAGGGACGGTGAACTGGCCCCCTGTGTAAAAAGTTTGGGGACCCCTGGAGTAACCCCTTGCTTGAGCCTGCGACCTTGGGTTCAAGCTAGTGAGCTTTTGCTCAAACCAGATGAGCCTGCGCTCAAGCTGGTGACCTCGGGGTCTCAAACCTGGGTCCTCCACATCCCAGTCTGAGGCTCTATCCACTGTGCCACCACATGGTCAGGCTAAGCAGCAGATTTTATGTTCAAGCTTTTTCTAAGGCTTTCCTCTCCTGTTTTGTTTCAATGGCCTATTTCCTCTACTCAGAGATGAGTGATCCTTTCTGCTGGTCACCTCCTTAAGCCAGAATTGTCCCAGCATAGCAGCTGCTTCCTCTGTACCCTTTGACACCAGGTGTGGAGACTGACTTGGCCCTAGCTCCAGACTCAAAAACAGCTGCAGCAGAATTCTTGGTAGCATCTGTCTTCACCAGACACTAGATTACTCTTCCTTCCTTCACCTCATCCCACCTACTTGTCTTCTTTTGCCTCTCCTTATGAAACTAGGATGCTGACCATTTCATTTCCCTCAGTTAAGATATAAAGGATTCCAGGAATAAACCAAACAGAATTCGTTAGGGTCACAGTTGTACCTTTATTTTTCATATTTCCAACCATATTTATTACTTATATGGAGAGAGGCAGAATTTCAGTTTTGTAGCCATAAATTTAACCTACTACATTACATTTAAAGAGTACCTGACAGATAAGATTCAGAATTCCTTAATATCTTTGATTGTGAAAGATTGAGAGCTTTTCTTTTCATTATTGACATAGTCTTAAATGTTTAGTAAAATATATCTCATGCCATATACATCTGTATTTGGGAATGTTTTCAACTGTGATTTAAAATTAATTCTGGAACACTTATAACACCTTTGGTCAAATGTATCTTAAAGATAAGGATGAATTACCCAAACTAAGAGGTGTTTTCATCTGTCTAGGTCTTTTATGCCACTTTGGATCAAATCTACCATGGGAAGCACCCCCTGAAGAGGTCAACTACAGACATTCTCAGAGAAACGCAGGAGAAATTTTATGGCTTACCATACGTTCCCAATACTGTGAGTCTAGTATTTTGGTCCTGTTGTGTGCCAGTGAATGGCTCTGCTAGTGTCTCCATCAGTAATGAGTATGTTGTCATCACCTTCCCCTTTGCAGAACTTGGAATCCTCATATTTATATCAAGGTTTCACATGGGGCACATTAGAGAAATTGCCTGGCTCACTGTTTCTAACCGTACACATACATATGCTTATTTCCCTCCTACTAGCAGTGATTTTCTGGATTCCTGAGCGGTGAGGGGTGGCGGTGGGTGTGTAAAAAAGGTCATTGGCGTCTATCTGTATTCTTTTTCATTATTTTCTGGTAATGAGAAAAATGGTTAGCCATACAAGATAACATCATTATCAGTGTCTAATCATTTTTGTTGCAAAAAGAATTAACATTTATTGAGTATCTTATTTGTATTAGATATTATAATAGGTATTTTACATATTTTGTCTAGCCCCCGTCAGGATAGCAGGTAGGAGTGTTGCTACCACTTATTGAATAGTAGGTGCCAGACTCTTAAGTGCTTTGTGAAAAACAAATCTCTAATTCTCGAAACAGTCTATAAAGTAGATAATATTTGAGGCTCATATTGTGGCTCATATGCAGTGTATGTCTTATCCAAGGTCATTCAGTTAGTAAGTGATTTGTGTAGGGATTCAAAACCAACCTCTAAAGTCATACTTTTTTTTAATGCTCCAGCTTTCCTGTAAGGAAGCCGAGTATAGCTGAAAGAATATTGGCTGGTGCAGTTTGTGTGACTGACTTCTTGACATTACTCAGGATTCTCATGTAAGCAGTAGAAACCCAATTCATATCAGCTTAAGCAGAAAAGATTTAGTTATTACTGAATCTAATAACTGAAAGGTGCAGATATACATCTGCTTTCAGTTAAGTTGAGTCTACTTTGTTCTTACAAAATATTGTTAGAAATGTTTCTCTTTGGCCCTGGCCGGTTGGCTCAGTGGTAGAGCGTCGGCCTGGCGTGCAGGAGTCCCGAATTCAATTCCCAGCCAGGGCACACAGGAGAAGCACCCATCTGCTTCTCCCCCCCTCCCCCCCTCCTTCCTCTCTGTCTCTCTCTTCCCCTCCCGCAGCTGAGGCTCCATTGGAGCAAAAGATGGCCCGGGCGCTGGGGATGGCTCCTTGGCCTCTGCCCCAGGCGCTAGAGTGGCTCTGGTCGTGACAGAGCGATGCCCCAGAGGGGCAGAGCATCGCCCCCTGGTGGGCATGCCAGGTGGATCCCAGTAGGACACATGCGGGAGTCTGTCTGTCTGCCTCCCCGTTTCCAGCTTCAGAAAAATACAAAAAAAAAAAAAAGAAATGTTCTCTTTCCTCCACTTTTATGCTCTTTTTCTCTGTTTGTTTTGTTCTCAGACAGGTTGCACTATGTGGCATGGTAGCTACCAGTAGGTCCAGATTTACCTCCTAACTTAGCCAGTCTAATAGACACAGAGATAGTTGCAAGTATCTATTAAACCATAAAATGCCAAGCTGATGATTTTGTGTTTATTACAATATTGGGTACCAGCCCCTGTAGCGTCAAAAGGGTAAAGTAATCAGTAAACTAAATGTCCACTAGATTTTTGGATTCTCATACTCAGACATGATGAGAATAGTTTCTATTTACCAGACGTGTGGAGCAGTAGGGTATTTTATCTTCATGATACTCTTAACAGCTTCTCATTATCTTAGAAGCTTAATCATCTGCTCCATATATATAGTGGTGATTATGCTCCATATCTATTGACCTTATATGTAACTTACTATTCTAATGGCATGTGCTGTAAAGATCTGGATTATCATATTAATGTAAATTTGTCAAAAGAATAATATAACTTTGTCAGTGAAATAAGTCATAACAATTGCCTAGAATTTTAATACTTTTACAGTTTAGAAAACATTACACGGTTTTCATGCTTTTGTGTTTCTGTATTTTTGTGCTTATTTTATTGTTTTACCTTTATTTTTTAAACATTTATTGTTTTAACATGGATTCAAGTATCCTACTTAATATAACACCCTCACCCCACCCCCATGTCCCCCAGTATAATCTCTTTGCCCCCATCCCCCAACCCCCTTTCCCCTTCCCTCTGGGATTTGCTGTCCTGTTATCTGTATCTCTGTGTTATGTATATATAATTACACTAATCCCTTCACCTTCTCTGATCTTGTCCCCTCATCCCTTTTCCCTCTGACAGCTGCTTCTCTGCTCCCCGTGACCCTGCCTCTGCCTCTATTCTGTTCCTCAGTTCACTTTGTTCATTAGATTCCACATATAATTGAGATCATATGATATTTGTCTTTCTCTGCCTGGCTTATTTCACTTAGCATAATAATCCCAGGTCCATCCATGCCGTCACAAAAGGTAAGATTTCCTTTTTTCACAGCCTCATAGTATTTCATTGTGTATATGTTCTGTCCACTGACAAACACTTGAGCTGTTTCCAGATCTTGGCTATTGTAAACAGTGCTGTAGTAAACATGGGGGTGCCTATCTTCTTTTGAATCAGTGATTTGGTATTCTTAGGATATATTCCTAAAACTGAGATAGCTAGGTCAAAAGGAAGTTCCATTTTTAATTTTTTGAGGAATCTCCATACTGTTTTCCACAGTGGCTGCACCAGTCTGCATTCCCACCAGCAGTGCTCATTTATTTGTTAATGACCACCATTCTCACGGGTGTGAGGTGGTATCTCATTGTAGTTTTAATTTGCATTTCACTGATGATTAGTGACTTGAACATTTTTTCATATGCCTATTGGCTATCTGTATGTCCTCTATGGAAAAGTGCCTACTCAATTCTTTTGCCTATTTTTAATTGGATTGTTTACCTTCCTGGTGTTGAGTTTTAAAAGTTCTTTATAAATTTTGGTTATTAACGCCTTATCAGATGGTGAATATGTTCTCCCATTGTGTGGATTGTCTTTTTATTTTGTTCATGATGTCTTTTGCTGTGCAAAAGCTTTTTATGTTGATATAGTCCCATTTGCTTATATTTTCCTTTATTTCGCTTGCCCATGGAGATAAATCGGCAAAAATATTACGAGAGATAATAGAGAGTTTACTGTCTATATTTTCTTCCAAGATGTTTATGGTTTTGTGACTTACATTTAAGTCTTTTATCCATTTTGAGTTTATTTTTGTGAATGATGTAAGTTGGTGGTCTAGTTTTATTTTTTTGCATGTACCTGTCCAATTTTCCCAACATCATTTATTTATTTTATTTTTTTTTAAATTTTATTTATTCATTTTTAGAGAAGAGAGAGAGGGAGAGAGAGAGAGAGAGAGAGGAGAGGGGGGGGGGAGGAGCTGGAAGCATCAACTCCCATATGTGCCTTGACCAGGCAAGCCCAGGGTTTCGAACCGGCGACCTCAGCATTTCCAGGTCGACGCTTTATCCACTGCGCCACCACAGGTCAGGCACCCCCAACATTATTTATTAAAGAGACTGTCTTTATTCCACTGTATGCTCTTAACTCCTTTGTTAAATATCAGTTGACCATAAAGACGTGGATTTATTTCTGGGTTCTCTGTTCTGTTCCATTGATCTGTATGCCTGTTCCTATGCCAGTACCAACCTGTTTTGATTAGCAACGGCCTTGTAGTATAACTTGATATCAAGAAGTGTGATACCTCCCACTTTATTCTTCATTTTCAAGATTGCTTACCAGTGGTTCTCAACCTGTGGGTCGCGACCCCGGCGGGGGTCAAACTACCAAAACACAGGGGTCGCCTATTTCCGATGGCTTTAGGCGACCCCTGTGTTTTGGTCATTTGACCCCGTCGGGGTCGCAACCCACAGGTTGAGAACCACTGGCTTAGGCTTTTTGTGTTCTTTTTTGGTTCCATGTAAATTTTTGAAATATTTTATATCTTTGAGTTATGCCGTAATATAAAGGAATTGCATTGAATTTATGGATTGCTTTAGGTAATATAGAGATTTAAAGGATGTTTATTTTTCCTATCCATGAACATGGTATATGCTTTCACTTGTTTGTGTTTTCCTTGATTTCTTTTTTCAATGTCTTATAATTATCCAGTTATAATTCTTTTACCTCCTTGGTTAAATTTACTCCTAGGTACTTAATTTTTTTGTTGCAGTAGTAAAGGGGATTGTTTCCTTAATTTCTCTTTCAGGCAGTTTATTGTTGGTGTATAAAAATACCACTGATTTTTTAGTATTAATTTTATATCCTGCTACTTTACCAAATTCATTTATCAGGTTTAGTAGGTTTTTGACTGAGACTTTAAGGTTTTCTATTTACAATATCATGTCATCAGCAAATAATAGTTTTACTTCTTCTTTTCCAATTTAGGTGCCTTTTATTTCTCTCTCTCTCTCTCTCTTTTATTATAGAGACACAGAGAGGAATAGACAGACAGGAAGGGAGAGAGATGAGAAATATCAACTCTTCATTGAGGCACCTTAGTTGTTTATTGATTGCTTTCTCATATGTACCTTGACCAGGAGGCTACAGCAGACTGAGTGACCCCTTACCCAAGCCAGTGACCTTGTGCTCAAGCTGGTGAGCCTTGCTCAAACAAGATGAGCCAGTGCTCAAGCTGGCAACTTCAGGGTTTCAAATTTGAGTCCTCCACATCCTAGTCTGATACTCTGTCCACTGCACCACCTACTCACGCTATTTCTTCTTGTCTGATTGCTGTGGCTAGGACTTCCAGAGCTTTGTTCAATAAGAGTGGTGAAAAGGGGCACCATTGCATTGTTCTTCATTTTAAGGGGATTGCTTTCCATTTTTGCCTATTGAATATGATGTTGGCTGTCGGTTTGTCATAGATGGCCTTTATTATGTTGAAGTATACTCTCTGTATTCCCACTTTACTGAGAGTTTTAATTATAAATAGGTGCTGGATTTTATCAAATGCTTTTTCTGCATCTATTGATAAAATTCTGTGATTTTTATCCTTTTTGTTTCTATGATAAATCATAGTTATTGATTTGTAAGTATTGGACCACCATGCCTTCCTGGAATAAATCCCACTTGATCATGATGTATTATTTTTTCTAATGTGTTGCAGGATCTGGTTTGCTAATATTTTGTTGAGAATTTTGGCATCTGTGTTCATCAGGGATATTGACCTATAGTTTTCTTTCTTTGTAATGTCTTTAACTGATTTTAGAATGAGGATAATGCTTGTCTCATAAAAGGAGCTTGTAAGTCTTCTATCCTCTTGTATTTTTTGAAATAGCTTCAGGACGATAGGTGAGTTCTTCTTTGAATGTTTGGTAAAATTCGTCTGTGAAGCCATCTGGTCCAGGACTTTTGTTTGCTGGGAGTTTTTTATAACCGTTTCAATTTTATTTGTTGTAATCAGTCTGTTTAGGTTTTTGGATTCTTCCTGATTGAGTTTTGGAAGATTGTATGTTTCTAGGAATTTATCCATTTCACCTAGGTTATCCAATTTTTTGGCATATAGATCTTCATAGTACTTTCTTACAATCCTTTGTATTTCTGCAGTGTCAGTTGTTACTTCTCCACTTTCATTTCTAATTTTATTTATTTGAGTCCTCTTTTTTCATTGATGAGTCTGGTTAAATGTTCAACAATCTTGTTTACCTTTCCAAAGAACCAGCTCTTGTTTCATTGATCTTTTTATTTAATTTTTTTTTTAGCCTCTATGTCATTTATTTCTGCTGTAATGTTTATTATTTCCTTCCTTCTACTTTCTCTGGGCTTTATTTATTGTTCTTTTTCTAGTTCTTTTAGATACAGGGTTAAGTTGTTTATTTGAGCTTTTTCTTGCTTCTCATGTTATGCTTATAATGCTATGAACTTTCCTCTTAGGACTGCTTTTCCTGTGTCCCATAAATTATGAGTTGTTGTATGTTTATTTTCTTTTGTTACAAGGAAATTTTTTATTTCTTCCCTGGTCTCTTGTTAACCCATTTGTTATTTAATAACATGCTATATAGCCTCCACGTGTTTGAATGTTTTTCAGTTTTTTTTATTGTAGTTGATTTCCTGTTTCATGCATTTATGATCAGAGAAGATACTTGATATGATTTCAGTCTTCTTAAATTTATTGAGACATGTTTTGTGTTCTAACATGTGGTCTACCCCAGAGAATGTACCATGATCACTTGAAAAGAATGTATATTCTGCTGCTTTGGGGTGAAAGTTTCTGAAGGCAATTAAATCTAGTTGATCTAGTGTGTCATTTAAGGCCACTCTTTCTTTAATTTTTATCTAGAGGATCTATCCATTGCTGTTAATGGGGTGTTAAAATCACTTACTATTATAGTATTACTGTCAATCTTGCCCTTTATCTCCATCAAAATCTGCTTTATATATTTAGATGCTCCTATATTAGGCACATAAATATTTGCAATGAATATATCCTCCTGTTAGATGGCTCCCTTTATCATTATGTACTGACATTCTTTATCCCTTACTTTATAACCTTTGTTTTAAAGGCTGTTTTGTCAGATATAAGTATTACTACCCCAGTTTTTTTTTTATTTCCATTTGCATGTAATACTTCTTTCCATCCCTTCACTTTCACTGTATGTGTATCTTTTGTTCTGAGGTGGGTCTCTTGTAGACAGCATATGCACAGGTCCTATTTTCTTATCCATGCAGTTACCCTATGTCTTTTGTATGGAACATTTAATTCATTTACTTTTAAGGTTATTATTGATATGTACTTATTTATTGCCTTTTTAGTCTTTAAATCTACAATCCTCTTTTTTTTTATTTCTTTTTTTCCTTTGCTCTTACTGCAGGCCCCTTAACATTTCTTGCAGCATTGGTTTGGTTGTGATGAATTCCTTGAGTTTTTTGTTTGTTTGTTTTGTCTGGGAAGCTTTTTATCTCTCCTTCAATTTTAAATGATAGTCTTGCTGGATAAAGAAGTCTTGTTTGTAGGTACTTGTTTTGTATCATTTTGAATATTTCTTGCCAATCTGTTCTAGCCTCAAGTGTTTCTGTTGAGAAGTCATATGTCATCCTTATGGGGGCCCCTTTGTAGGTAATTATTAACTGCTCTTCGCTCAGCTTTTAGTATTTTTCTTTGTCTCTTAACTTTGGCATTTAAATTATGATGTCTCTTGGTGTAGACCCCTTTGGGTTCCTCTTTAATGGGACTCTGTGCTTCTTGAACTTGGGTAACATTTTCCTTCATCAATTTAGGAAATTTTTCAGCAATTATTTCTTCAAACAAGTTCTCTATTTCTTGTTTGTTCTCTTCTCTTTTAGGAACCTTTATGATGCAGATGTTATCTCTCTTCATGTTGTCACAGAGGTCTCTTATAGTTTCCTCAGTCCTTTTGTACCTTTTTTGTTTACCTGTTCTGCTTCTGTGTTTATGTTTACCTTATCTTCTAAATCGCTAATTTGATCCTCTGGTTCATCTTGCCTGCTGTTGATTTTTTCTAGTGCAATCTTCATTTCTGATATTGTACTTGTCATTTCTAACTGGTTCATTTTTATTATTGTAATGTCCTTTTTGATGCTTGCTATCTCTTTATTTAGGTGCTCATTATGCCCATCTATTGTTGCTCTAAGATTCTTGAGCACCCTAAAAATCATTATTTTAAACTCTGCATCTGGTAGTTTGTTTACTTCCATTTCATTCTTTTTCTGGGTATTTTTCTTGTTGATTCATTTGGGTTGCATTTTTCTGTCTGCCCATTTTGTCTGTGTATTAGGTAGCGCTGTCTGATTTTGAATTTTTTGTGCTCTTTTTATGAGAAAGATGGGCCTGGTGGTACTGACCTGCAGGCCACCAATTTTTCTTGCTCCAGGAATGCTTCTTAAGGGTACTACTTTTCCTCTTGTTGTATGTGAGTATTGAATGTTGCTGGTCCTTTTGTGAGTATAGTTATCCCTACAGGCTGGCTGGCTCCAAGTGTCAACCTTGATCATGTGTATTGCACACTGCAATGTCTGTCCTGTTGGACATATTTATTCTCCACTGTGTCTGGTTCCTGCTAGACTCCTCCCTTGGGCATGTTGCTTGTGTGGCTTCTGAGTCTAGGGTTGGTGCTGTCTTCCACCCACTACCAGATGTGTTGGTTCTCGATCTTGTTGGGTTGGCATCAGCTGTTACTTGTAACCTGCTGTGTGCTACCTGTCTGCAAATACTGTTCTTTTCATTGTTTGTATCTGCGTTTTCTGTGCCTGAGTAGTGTAGGAGGATCAGCTGTGTATAAGGAACAGCTTCCTCCTGCTTAGAGATGACAGTACCTCCATAAAAGCCCCAATCTGTGTAAGATTTGCCTCCACTTTTTAGCTGCTCTACTTCCTCTGGTAGCTGCCTGGCCTTCCCAAAGAGTCTTCTGTAGAAAGACTGTAGTGTGTGCTCTGATGGCCTCACACTACTAACCTTGCAAACTTGATGGGTTAGGGCAGCTGTGGTTGGGCATACTACATTAGTAGCACCCCCTACTTCAGGGGTCTTTTGGTCAGGAGCTGAGTATGGAGAATGTAGCCCCACTCCAGAATCTAATCCAGGGTTAGTCAACCTTTTTATACCTACCACCCACTTTTGTATCTCTGTTAGTAGTAAAATTTTCTAATTGCCCACTGGTTTCCACAGTAATGGTGATTTATAAAGTAGGGAAGTAACTTTACTTTATAAAATTTATAAAACAGAGTTACAGCAAGTTAAAGCATATAATAATAATTACTTACCAAGTACTTTATGTCAGATTTTCGCTGTTTGGCAGAATAAATCTTTATAAAACAACTTACTATAGTTAAATCTATCTTTTTATTTATACTTTGGTTGCTCCACTACCGCCCACCATGAAAGCTGGAACGCCCACTAGGGGGTGGTAGGGACCAGGTTGACTACCACTGGTCTAATCCCTCAGCCACTGCTGGATACTCAAATTGTATTTCTTTCCAACAAGGTGACCAGCAGGTTCAGATCAAATAGGGAAATAGTTCCCTTGGTAGAGGTTCTTACAGCTAGTAAGATCCTGGTCTCAGGGAGGAAGACTGAGGGAGTCCTCTCCTTGGGCTGACTGTGACCCCCCTCCCCCGAAAGTGGCTAAGCCCCTCAACCAGATAGAACAGTAGGCTTCAGGGACCCACACTTTAAATGTCCGTGCTCCAAGCCTCTCCCTGCCCCCTGTGGAATCTAGCCCAGAAATGCTGGATGTCCAGCTCCCAGGCCAGCTGACTGTGAAGATCCACCCTATCTAATGCACATGAGCTGTTGTGCTGGTGCTGAGCACAGGGAGCAGAACTTGCCTCAGCTGGGTCAGGTGTAAGAAGCCCTTTCCTAGGGTAACACTTTAGCAAGGGTTGTTAATTCTTATATCAATGCTTTTCCTAGCTGGCCACTGGATATTCCTGCCCTGGACCTCCCTGGCAGGAACTCAGCACAGACCAGTGGAGACACTGCCCATGACTGGCCGCCAGCAGCCTTCTTGGAGCTACAAGCAATCCAGAGTTTGTGGCCACCTCTGCTGGGCCCAGGTGCTCATGGAAATACCAAGCTGCACACCTAGGCTGGTTTTATCCACACTGGGCCTGGGAGAAGGTCCGCTTAAAAGGCCAAGGTCCCCTGAGCCCTTCCTCCTGCAGCCTGTCTGCTGTTGCTTGTTGGGCTCAGCCACCGAAAACACCTCTGATGGAGTTTAGAGCCTACAGCAATTCTGGAATTAAGAAGGTTGATGGGTGTGTCTCCACCCCTCAGCCCCAGGTGCCTGTCCAGACTTTCATAGACCTCAGTAGGTAGGTGTGGCCTCTGAGACCCAGAGGTGTGGTCTGCCTGTAGTCCAAACAGTTTCTACTGAGTCTCCCTTGAGGCAGAAGCACCTGTCACATACTTGGGAGCGTGTGGGGGAAAGCTCCAGCCTTCACATTAGAAAACTGAGTCATTGATGCGCCTCCTGCTTCCTGGCATCTCAGCAAGACCCAATCTTTATAACTGAGGCAGGAGAAACTCCTGAAGGCAGAGCAGTTGCTTTTCCCAGGTTGATGCTGCACAGAGGATGGTCCACCTAAGAAAGATGGTGACTGCAGTATTTTAGAATGACTCAGCACAGGGGTTCTGGTGGCTGTCTCCTTTTCCACTTCTAGTTCTCTCAGCCCTCCCTTCACCAGAGCCCCGGCTAAGTGGCTGTGAACAGGATTTTCTGTGTAGACCCTTTAAGAGGTAGCCTGCATCTCCGAGAGTTCCTGTCTCTTTATCACAGACTGGAACCCAGCTCTTTTCAAATCCAAATGCTGTGTGGGTGCTTCTTCGAGGCTCTGGGACTCTAGACTGGGGCTCTGGGCCTGTGGCTGAGGATCCATACCTCTCAGGGTGGCCCTCTCCACAGTGAGAGAGTCCCTCTGGACCCTTAGTCTCAGCTTGCTCCTGTGAGTGGGGCAGCCCTTTCTGCATCTCTGCTCTTCCTCCTAATCTGGACGTAGCTTTCACTATGATCCTTGGTTATAGACTCCTCTTTGTACAGACCAGAGTTGATTTTTCAAGATGATTGTTCTTAAATTAAGTTGTAATCCAATTTGGTCCTGGGAAGATGCTGTTGAACATCTGCCTACTCTGTCGCCATCTTGTAATCTGTGCTTATTTTATATCTTTCTTTGCTTCTATGCTTAAGTTTAATATAGGTGTGACTTATAAAGCATTTATTAATGGACATAAAGGGAGAATTCCATAATAATACAATAGTAGTAGGGGATTTTAATACCCTGCTCACATCAATGGGTATAGATAATCTAGACAGAAAATTAATAAGGAAGTAATAGCCTTAAATATCTAGACCAGATCAACTTAATAGACATTTTTTAGAATGTTTTATCTTAAAAACTTTTGAGTACATTTTTTTTCCACATATACATGTACTATTTCCAGTATAGATTACAGATTAGGTTACAAAACAAGCCTCAATAAATTCAAGAAGATTGAAATTATATTAACTTTTTTCAGCCACAGTGGCATGAAACTAGAAATCAACTACAGGAAGGGAACTGGAGGAAAAAAATCAAATACATGGAAACTAAAAATGCAACTAAACAACCAATGATCACATTGGAAATCAAAAACTATCTTGGAACAAATGAAAACGAAAAACAATTTTTCCAAATGTATGGTAATGAAACAAAGCAGTTCTATGAGGGAAGTTCACAGAAATAAGAAAAAAATCCAAAAACAACAATTCTATACTGATAGGAACTAGAAAAAGGAGAATAAATAAAATCCAAAGTAAACAGAAGGAAGGAAATAGTTAAGATCAGAGTGGGAATAAATGAAATAGAAATTTGAAAAGCAATAGAAAAGATCAATAGAACTAAGAACTGGATCTTCAAATAGATAAAGATATTGACAAACCTTTAACCAAACACATCAAGAAAAAAGAGTTTCCAAATAAATAAAATTATAAATGAAGAACTTACAACTGATACCAGAAAAATGCAAAGAATCATTAAAGAATACTACAAACAACTATATGCCAACAAATTTGATCATCTAGAAGAAATGGATAAATTCTAGAAGCATATAACCTTCCAAGACTGAACCAGGAAGAAATATAAAATTTAAGTAGACTGATTACTAGCAATAAAATTAAAGCTGTAATCAAAAACTGCCAACAAATTAAAGGCAAGAACCAGATGACTTCACAGGTGAATTCTACCAAACATTCAAAGAAAAGTTAATGCCTGTCCTTAAATTATGTCAGAATATTGAAGAGGAAGGAACACTTCTAAACTCATTCCACGTCAGCATTACCCTGATACCAAAACCAGACAAAGAAATTATCAAAAAATAAAAATAAAAAAATCAATTTAAAGATGGGAAGAGGAAAACAAGGTTGGGGGACAGAGAACCCAAATAGACATTTCTCTAAAAAGGACATACAGATGGTCACCAGACATATAAAGATGCTCAGCATCACTGGTCATCAGAGAAATGCAAATTAAAATCACATGAGATATCACCTCATACCTGTCAGAATGACTCTCATTTATAAACCAAAAACTAAGTGCTGGAGAGGATGTTGGAAAAAAGCAATCCTTACACACTGTTGGTAGGATTGTAAATTAGTGTAGTTACTATGGAAAATAGTATGGAGAATCTTCAAAAAATTATAAAACAGATGCCATGCGACCCAACAATTCCACTTCTGGGTATTTCTTCAAAGAAAACAAAAACACTAGTTTGAAATAATATGCACCAATTACAAAAATCATTGCATTACTAGAAATAGCCAAGATTTGAAAGCAACCTAGATGTCCATTAATAGGTGACTGGATAAAGGTGATATGGCATATGTATAGATGGAATATTATTCACTGATTAAAAGGAATGTAATCTTGGCCCTGTCCGGTTGGCTCAGTGGTAGAGCGTCACCCAGGCATGTGGAAGTCCCGGGTTCAACTCCCTGTCAGGGCATACAGGAGAAGCGCCTATCTGCTTCTCCACCCTTCTCCCTCTCCTTTTTCTCTAGCTTCTCTTCCCCTCTTGCAGTCAAGGCTCCATTGGAGCAAAGTTGGCCAGGGCGCTAAGGATGGCTCCATGGCCTCCACCTCAGGCACTAGAATGGCTCCAGTTGCAATGGAACAACGCCCTAGATGGGCAGAGCATCACCCCCTAGTGGGCATGCCGGTGGATCTCAGTCAGGCACATGCGGGAGTCACCTGGTCAGCACTGGGGCTGTCTGTAGACCGTGGATGGAGAAGGATTTTTTTTTAATGGTGCTGTAGTAGCATAATAAAAAATAAATTAAATAACCATAGAACAAAGGGCTGATAAATTCAACCACATTAAAATTTCATCTTTTGTTCATCAAAAACTTGTAAAAATTATGAAAGGCTATGAGCTAGAAGTAGATATTTTCAACACATATAACTGGAAAAAATAGGTTTTCATTTGTTTATATATTTTAGGTAAAACAATATTACATGAAGTGTACTATCTTTAAAAAGGAATATTTTAAATGCAAAAACACAGGCATGCAAAGAGCTCTATAAAATTACCTCAACGTTATTCAGGGAGTGCTAATTAAAGCCACGTCGGGATTCCAGCGCACTCTCCCCAGGGGGCAGAAACAAAACAACGGGGGCAGTCCGCCGTGCTGATAGCGCTGGAGTCACAGACACCTTTCCCCATGTGGAGAGAAGTGCACACTTGCTGGGACCACTCTGGTAAACAATTGGGCATTAAAGTTAGAGATGGACATAATTTATGACCCACAGTTCAACTCTTGTACATAACCTCAATAAAGTGTTATACTTATATACCAACTGCTACATAAGAATAGGAAGGTTTATAACAGCACTGTTTGTAAATGGGAAAAAAGGGAGAGGGTGGGATTCTGGAAAGAACCAAAGTGACTGTCAATAGGAAAATGGACAATTAGTGGCACATTCATGATCTGGAATACTACTTTGTAGTAGAAATTGAGGAACACTGATGATAAACGTAACAGGCATAATGTAAAGTAAAAAAGTGAGTTCAGAAGAATTAAACTATATACATTTATAATAAAATACAAAATTATGCCTGACCAGTTAGTGGCACAGTGGATAGAGCGTTGGACTGAGAAGCGGAAGACCCAGGTTCAAGACTCCAAGGTTGCCAGCTTGAGCCCAAGGTCGCTGGCTCAAGCAAGGGGTTACTCAGTCTGCTGAAGGCCTGCGGTCAAGGCACATATAAGAAAGCAATCAATGAACAATTACGGTGTTGCAACGCGCAACAAAAAACTAATGGTTTATGCTTCTCATCTCTCTCCATTCCTGTCTGTCTGTTCCTGTCTATCCCTCTTTCTGACTCTCTCTGTCTCTGTAAAAAATAAAAAAATAAAATAAAAATAAAAACGTTTATTTAAAAAAATACAAAATTATGTAAAACTACGTAGTACATTATTATAGATATGCACATATATATTAAAACTATAAAGAAAAATGAAGAAATCAGAAAATTCAGATAGTACTTACCTCTAGAATAAGGAATAAGATCACAGAAGTCCTAGAAATATTTTATTTCTTGAATGATCTATGTGGATATGGTTGATAATTTTGTCACTCTACCGTATTAGTAGAAATATATTCTTGGCATGTAGAAAACATTTGTAAATGTGAATATGTTATTCTGGGTGCACCATATGGGTAGAGAATAGATTTAGAGAGACCGCTTGGAAAGTTATTCCAGCTCCTGAGAAAACACTGGTTGTGTCTTAATTAAGATAGGGGCAGTGGGGGAGGAAAGGTTGAAATGCGCTGGAGAGCAGTGTAGAAAGGCACAGTCAACAGGCCAGGTAGTTGACTGTGCTAATGAATGTAGATCAGGAATGACTGCAAGGTTTTTAACAAAGTATTGAATAGAGGGTAACTTTAAAGGATCTTTCCATGCAGACCAAATGAGTGACAGTTTTCCTCCAAAAGCTTATCTCCAGAAATTGCTTCTCTCAAATGAATCATTTTATTTCCTCAAATTAAACAATGAGAATAGAAAAATATAAACAGCAACCTACAAAGTATTCAGAATGTTTATAAAACCTGTACAAATTATATGTATGCAATATGCTCTAAACTTTTAGACAATGATTATATACATGTCTATATTAACATTTCTCTAAGTGCACTAATAACTCATCTTGAGAGCAAAGGGTCACATCAGCTATGTTTGAGCAATATTGGTTTAAATGATGTTAAATAGCTTCTTTATTCAGGACTTCTCAAAATCTGCAGTGTGCTGATGAACATTATACATCTCTAGTGTTCTGTCCGCAAACTTACTAACTGAGGGAGTCTTCATCCAGGCACTAGCCCTATATAGGGCATATTTTGGAAAATTGCAAGTATATTATTCTGCAATTATATTACTATTGAAGCTGTGGCCCGCAGCTGCCTTTTCCCTAGAGAGAGTTTAGTTTGAGGTGACAATAGACTATCCAAGTGGAGATGCCTGTGAGCAGCTGGCTGTTGGATCGATGGTTGGTAGTCCAGAAAACAGATCAAGGCTGGAGCTATGTACCCTTGGGAGTTGTAAGGCTAGAGAGAGCTTCTATGGTCATGGACAGCATTAAATGGAGAACTGGCTGGGTAGGAATCTAGGAGACAATGCATAAGAATATTTAAGCAGTGGGCACACTGAATCAGCCAGTGTGGTTTGAGAAGATCTTCTAATTGGAACAGTTTTTTGTCAGGTGCCAATAGAAAACAAAATTTTAGACATGTCATTTTCTTTTCTGTTTTTACTACTACAATTACATTATAATGCTCTGCTCTTTTCTGTTATTTTAGGGTTACAGTGGCTGTGTGGTAGCTTGGAATATCAGTTATCCCAATACATTTATTTTGGATATGTATTCTAAGATCTCAGATAACAGACTAATAAATGAACTTCTAGCATACAATTTGCGTGTTATTTGAGAGCTTCTTGTGTTGAAATTGCTCAATTTTTAGAGCTGATTCTTAAGCTGACATTGCTGTTGTCCTGATTATATGTGCAAAAGACAGTAACCACTAATTTACAGTTGGGAGATGGAGTGCAACCAGTGGTAAGCCCTGTTGTTTTTATAGTGTGCTCATCCCAGATTAACTTTCAAACAGACCTCTAACCATGTAGCAGTGTAGGAGACGGGAGATGAAGTCAGTGTAATGAAAGAGTACAGGCAGATTTTTGAGAGCATGTTTACCATATTTACTGTATGAAGTTTTGTTTTTTAATGGTTTCAAAAAGAAGAAAAATAAATTAAAAACACCCACTATAATAAAATCTGTTATGACTTTGATTTATTACTATTAGAGTTTCTTTTCTTTCCTTTTTACTTGATAGTCAATTTTGAAGAACTTTTCTTCAAAATACATTTATGAGTGTATAGATATTAAAGTTCAAGTAGATATCTGACATTGGTACATTTGAGCAGATTAAATATTTTCATATTTTTATTTTAAATGTGTATTTCAAAGCTTTTCATTGGATATTTTACAATTGTAGTTCATTAATAATAGAAAGTTGTATTACAGCTTATTGATCTCATATACCATCATGTTGCTTTTATTTTAATATGTAAAAAAAATACTATCTATTAAATGATAGAACTAGAGCCCCAGAATCATAAAAGTTCATCATTTCTCACTCTGGAATAATAATTCAGTTCATATTATTTAACAGTTCTTTCTCATCCCTTCTATTTGGTTAATATGTTTGGTTTTGATTTGGTTTTTCTTCCTGGGGAAGAAATTCTATTATATTTCCTCTCATGCTTAAGTCCCAGCTTTTGAAGGAATGGGAAGACTCTCCTGTGAGGTGAAGGTGCTGCCCAGGTTGCACTAGTTTGATGTTGCTAAGCAAATGTTGGATTAAACAAAATAGTCTCTTCTCTATCTTAAATAGGACCACATGGTGCATATCTTGAAAAACCTAAGTGGATAACTGCATGTTAAATTCCTTTCCTCTTTGGCTACATAAACAACTGAGAAAATATTTACCTTCTCTGTCATGCTAGATTTACTTATGACTTGGTAAGTAAAACACAGAAGTGTTATAAATCGAAACTTTAATCTCAGGATTGACTCATTTTCTAAAAATTTATATGGTTTTAGTTTGTGGGACAGCTGCAACTCTCGATTTCACTGACTTAAAACATGAGGATATTATAAGATTACCCACATTGTTTTTATGATATAGTCCTTTGTGCCAAGTCACCAACTTTCATTTTCGTCTTGGTTTTTACAAATGGTGCTTTTTTTCTTTTCTTTTCTTTTTTTTTGCCAGCAAATCCACATAGGCTAGATATAATGAAATAAAAATCCAGGATATTAGAAACTTTGGCATTTAAATGATACACATGTATCTTTTATATTTTAAGTTATTTAAATTTTAGGAAGCTTCTTCTCTGGTGAGTGTCTAAGGTAAGTCATATTTTTATCCACAGAGATGTAAGCTGTGCGCAGGACATTGTTATTCACAGACTGATGGCATCGGGAGGGGCTCGTTACAATGTCTGTTATCCTCTCTGCCTCTGAGACTGCAAAGGCAGCCTTAGCAGCACAAGGAAGCTTCCAGTTGAGTGATACTAACTTATGTCTTAATTATATTTGGAGTGAGTAGTATCTGCACATTACTAAATATCATCAGGTGTAAAAGGGTTTCCAGTGGAAAGCTCCCTCCCTCTCCCATTCTCCTGGCCCTTGGCCCTGTCCCCAGAGGCACCCTTATTACTGTTGGTTTTCTCACACACTGACATGGAAATAGAATTACTTCCATTAGATGTGCAGAGACATCAGATTTGCAGCTTCCACTGATTCCTTTCCCTGGCTGTTCTGCCTCCTCTCTCAGATGCACCAACTCTGGGCTGAACAATTACAGTTCTCCCTTTTGGGAGACTGTCCCCTGCACCTGCTTTTCCCTCTCTCAAATCCATACAGCAATCAGAGAGAGTTTTTCTAAATACAAGTTGGATAACGACAGCCCTCCCCTCAAAACCCTTCAACAGCCGAAGACATAAAATGCACAAATTCTACTACACAGCTCCATGAAGTTTGTGTGTGTGTATACAAGTTCCATATATATATATATATATATATATATATATATATATATATGGCCATCAGTCTGTGAATAACAATGTCCTGCTCACAGCTGACATCTACTGTGGATAAAAACATGATTTACCTTAGAGACTCACCAGAGAAAAAGCTTCCCAAAATGTAAATATATGTGTGTGAAAACAGTGCAACCACTGTTCAGATCAAGATATAAAATACTCCCAGTACCTTAGAAGGTCCCTGAATCCCCCCTCAGTCAGTGCACCTTTCCCACAAGGGGACACTAGCTTTGCCTGTCTGCACCTCTTGTAAATGCTGCTGCATGTTCTGCGCTCTTTGAGTCTCCTTCCTTTCACACAGCGTTCTGTCCCTGAGGACCTTCCATCTGATGCGTCTCCCATTCATCCGTTCTTTTTCACTGCTTCCAAGTGTTTCATTTTTAATATGCAATGATTTTTTAATCTATTCCATTATTGAGTTATTTTCAGTTTGGGGGTATTGTGAATAAAGTTTCTAAGAATATTATTATATATGTCTTTTGGTGGATATGAGCATTTGTTTCTATTGAGTGTATACCCAGGAATGATACGGGGTATACTTCTGATTATTTTGGTGTAGCTGTTGCCAAACAGTTTTTCAAAGTAGCTCTGAGTTACATCTCCAGCAGCAAGGTTTGGCTCTCCACTTGTTCCACATCCTATCTAATACTTGAACAGTCCTTTCAATTCCAGCCATTTTAGGAGTGTAGAGTCTTATTGTGGTTTTAACTTACACTTTTCTCATGACTAATGATACTGGGTGCTTCATATGTTTATAGGCTACTTGAATGTCCTCTTTGTGTAAGGATTTTTAGCTCTAATACAGATGCTAAAGGAAGCCATGGGAAGGTTTTGTGAACCGAACATCTAAAATGGAGTAATAACATATGGGGCACTAGAATAGAGTTGGGAGTCATTAGGACAGTCAGACTTACTCATGTCCACACCAGATGAGGTTTAGACTCTGATGCTTGTTGGAGAAGTACTTATCCTGAAACCTGCCCTCTCCCCAACTTCGCCTTTCCTGACCCCCTTCCCATACTAGTGCTTACCTAGTATTTCATCACCTGGATCTGACCAATCCCTTTTGAACTAGCCAGCATACCATATTAAGTAGTCAATAGGATAAGTTTCAGCTTGTGGCTTTTACCTTTATATAAACTGTGCTTTTTTTGTTCTTTCCAGAGTGCAGTTTGGGTTGCACTTGTGTCTCTCAGATTGCAATACTTTACTCAAATGAGTGCTTTTTTATTCTTTATTTCAAGCTAACTTTTTTTTAATTGGCTGACAGTTTGAAGCAGAGGACTGAGAGACAGAATGTGGAGTGTAAGAGAAGGAGAAGGGTCAAGATAGATTATAAGGGTTTTGGCCTGAGCAGCCAAAAGGATGATGGTGTTACTAATGTGGAGAAGACTGTGGAAAGAGTGGGTCCCCAATGGTGATTAGGAGATCAGTTTTAGAAATACTAAGTTTGAGATGTCTATTAGACAAGTAAGAGAAGATGTCACTTAGGCAGGAGGATATGTGAGTCCAAAGTTCAGAGGAGCAGTCTGTGCTTGAGATACCAATTTAGAGTTATCCACACATAGATTGTATGTAAAGCCAATGTTGTGGGTGAGCTCACCCTTAAGAGTAAGTATAAATGGACAAAGATATGTCTAAAGATGAGCAGTGGGCCATCATTTGGAGGGCTGGAAAATAAGGAACCAACAAAGGAGACTGAGAGAGAAACCAGTGAGGTAGGAAAAAAGTAAGAGTATGATGTCCTGGAAACCAATTGAAGAAAGTGTTTGGAAAGGGGGGAGGGGAGGTTGCATATAGGACTGAGAATTAACCATTGGGTTTAGCAACAAGGTCATTGGTGACCTGCGTGAGAACACTTGGTAGAGTGGTGGAGGCAGAAAGCTGAGTGGGGTGGGTTTCAAGAGAAAATGGAGGGAAAGGTATTGGAGACAGTGACTATAGGCAACTCTTTGGTGGTTTCCTGTGAGAAAGGGAAGGATACTGGAATTGGAGGGAAAGCAGTATAAAGAGGGGTTGCTTTTTTATCTGATTGATTGATTTTGTTTTGGGTTTTTTGGGTTTTTTTTTTCTCTTTTTTTGTATTTCTCTGAAGTTGGAAACAGGGAGGCAATCAGACAGACTCCCGCATGCGCCCAACCGGGATCCACCCGGCACACCCACCAGGGGGCGACGCTCTGCCCATCCGGGGCATCGCTCTGTCGCGACCAGAGCCACCCCAGCGCCTGGGGCAGAGGCCACAGAGCCATCCCCAGCGCCCGGGCCATCCCCTGCTCCAATGGAGCCCTGGCTGCAGGAGGGGAAGAGAGAGACAGAGAGGAAGGAGAGGGGGAGGAGTGGAGAAGCAGATGGCCGCCTTTCCTATGTGCCCTGGCCAGGAATCGATCCCAGGACCCCTGCACGCCAGGCCGACGCCTCCACCACTGAGCCAACCGGCCAGGGCCTTGTTTTGGTTTTTAATGAGAGAAATAACAACATGTATAGGCAAATGGAAACATCGATTAAGACTGAAAATTAGATGGTGCAGCCAAGCAATGGGAAAATTGTTTGTGTATGTGGAAGGCTAGCCTTTTCTGGGAGTAGCACCCATAGCGCTCATGAGCAAAGATACAGGCACAGGGCTTGTGCAACTGTGGAAGTTTCCTTCAGATCACCGTGTTCAGTGAAATAGGAAGCAGTGTGGTCAGCTGAGACTGGAAACGGAAGGTGGTGCTGGTGTTTAAGTAGAGGACCAGGATGAAGTGGTCGTCCCGAGAGTGGGCGGGTCGTGGAGTGAGCTGTGTGATACGCTGCGGGGCAGCAGAACGGGCCACTGAGGCGAGCGCCTCTCACTGGAAGTAAGACCCATTCAGCTGCACAGGTACAGGCATGAGCTTTGACCAGAGCTGCGGTGTTTGCTGAGTGAGTATAGTGGACTTGTGGGTATATGCAAAGAGTTATTACAATGAGTGACTGTGGGATTTCATTGGGAAATAAGGGAAATGGTGAGCAGATGGTGGAGCTGAGCATGCTGACCAGTTGGTGGGATCAATTAGTTTTGAGGTGCCGGGAGGTTGAGATATGGTAGAAGGGAAGGTGAGTGGAGAAGATGAGCTTATTCAAATACAACAAAAACAATGGAACAACAATAAAAATAAATTGACTTGCTTAGGATACAAAAATGTGCAAAAGGAAATAACAGTAAAATGACAGACTCACTTGTCATATTAGTAAATATTTTATTAAAAGGCAATTCACGAGTGCCAGTGTTGCTACATGGAAGTAAATATTTCTCTATTTGTTCATAGGAAGATAAGTGGGTTTGGCAGAAGGGAGCAAGAGCACAAAGAGCGTGCCTCCTTCTTAAGCCAATAATGTAACATTTAGGAATTTATTCTAAAGAAATAAGTAGAAAACCAAATAAAACTTTATACCTGATAATCACCACATTTGCAAAAATGTAAGATAAAATAAAATTGTGAAGAGTCCAGCACTCAAGGAAGGGGTATGCAAACTCTGGTGTGCCTGCTGGTTGTCACGTAGCCAGTTCACTAGCGCTCCCCGTCTGTGTCTGGCGCACGGCACAAATGCTTCCTTGCTCTCTCCATGCAGTTAGCTGTGCTCGGGTGACTTTAATTGTATCCCCCGAAAAAAATGGAGCCTTTAAGAGCTACCATGTTGTTATCCACAGTCCCTTCCCCTTGGCCCAGCAACCAGTGATGTTCCACATGGCAGAGGCCTTACAGTTATCAGTGCCCAAGTACTGATGACGTAAGAAGAGCCTGCTGACCTGAGAGGGGTGTGTCGTCTGCCCAAGGAAGCGACTGCAGCTGTTTGAAGCCACAGAGATTTTAGAATTTATGCTATTTCTTCATAACTTAGCATATTCTGACTAACATAGTCCACATGATGAAATAATATACAGCTAGTCATGTTTATAAAGAAGTCTTAAAATCAGGTTGGTAAAAAATGTATTTAAAATGATAGATAGTGTGATTGAATCTTTTGAAAACAGACTGAACACAACTTTTAACATATGTAAATGTTTGTCACAGATTCATGGATTAGGGATGAGTTTCATTTTCCTTTTACTATTTGTATTATATTCTAATTTTTAATAATAGACATGCATTCCTTATAAAATCAGAAGGGTGGGCATGCACACAAAAACACAAGCACCTTCACTTGGCTTCCATTGGCAGGGGAATTTCATTCTCTGTGTACCACTTAAGAATTAAGGATAATGTGAATTACAGTGATCATAGAGGTTGGGCCCTTTCTCTACCTGGGCAGCCCCAACTGAGAGGGGCTTAATCTAAGCTTAGATTAGCTCAAAGTAAAAATTTCTTCCCCACAACTTTAGCTCTGAATATTTAGTTTACGCCTCTCCAGCCTAAACATTTCCCTCCTTTCTTTAAGTGACCTTGAAGGTTGAGAGTGCAAACTCTTGCTTCAGGAGAGATACTCCCTAAAAACTAGGGTTTTTGAAGTGATAACCAGACTCAACACAAAGCAGTTTTTCATCACAGAGGACTAGGCAGAAGTACCATGGTGAAGAACATAAAAGAAAGAGAATATTCTTTGCCTAAATAAAACATATTAATAACTGAAAATGAATAAACTTATTTGTAATGTGTGTCCCTACTTTTCCAAATCATGTTGAAGTCTCAGATGTCTTTTACAAGATTAAATGTAGTCTTCCATAAAGTGTAGTTTAGACTTTGTTTCTTTTTGTTCATAAACAGTTTCCAAGTGTCTTTGGATGATGTGTTGGTATTTTGTGCAGAGTGGACAGTTTGCTTGACTCTTCCCTGCATGCCACGCTGTGGCCTCCTCGTCATCCTGTGGTGTTTCCCAGGCCCCATTTGGTATATACATTCCCTCCTTTTGCTCTGAAACCTTATCTCAGAACCCAGTTCTCTTAGCTCAACTCTTGTTCAAGACCCTGATCCCGTTTTTCAGTAATACAGTAGGACTACAGACAACCCTGTGGATACATGCATCTTTGTGCACTTGACGACTGTTAAATTCCTAAGAGTGTGACTGCTTGGGCTAAAAGCTATAAACTGTTTAGAGTCCAATACACATTGCAAAATTAAAATCCACATAGTTATCCTGTGACAACTGTGGTTTTTTATTTGGTGTTAATTTTTGCCGATCTGATGTGACCACAAATACTGTAATTCATTTTTGCTTGCAGTTCTTTTATTATTGATAGTAGTAAAGTCGACATCTTCCCTGATGGTATTTTACCATCTGTATGGGGAAGGAATTGCCTGTTTTTGTCATTTTCCCATATTTATGTTGTTATGTTATATTTCCATGTATTTTGTTACTGATTTGTGTAGGATGTTAGCCTTTTATGATTTTTTTAGCATTCAGGTAGTTTTTCTCTCTGTTCGTTTGATGGTGGTGGTGTTTATATTTAGTTAAATCTGTCAGACTTTCAGTTGTCTGCTATGTTTATTAAAACACCATATTTTTTCTAGTACATTTATGGTTTTATTTTTAACTTTCAAAATTTGATTATTTAAGTTCATAGGCAGAGGGTGTGAGATTTAGAACCAGTTTTAGTTTTTGCAGTTGGTTTTTCAATAACCCATTTTTCTGCACTAATCCAAAGAAGCCTCTGCTGTGAGAGGATGAGTTTTCATGTACAAACTTTGTTTCTCAACTCTCCATTGCAGGGCATCTGGGCCAGGCTGGCTATTCATTTGTTGATTATTGGTTGTTTTTAATACAGATGCAGGCTTTTGCTCCACTGTTTTATTTATCCCCCTATTCCTGTAACACTGTATTTTGAATGTTCTTAGAAGTCCCTCACATATCTTGTTACATGTGTTCCTGTTGATTATTATTATTACCAATATTGTTATTATTATTGCTGTTATGAATGGGATTTATGTATTCTTTTCCCTTTTTCTAGCTCAATAGTACATAAAAAGTACTTAATTGATTTTGTGGCCAGCATTCTTAATGTACACTTACTGTATTTAACATTTATTTACTGGAGTCATGGGGTATTCCAGACATACCTATATATTTATGTGTATATACATATATATCATATATCTCATATATACTTAATATTCTTCTGTCACTTTCCAATATTTGTTTCCTTGTCTTCTGCTGGTTCAGTGGTTTGAACGTTGAGCACCTTTGTTTTGTTCATGTTTGTAGTAGAATGTTTGACCTTTGATTTGAAAGAGAGCTAGTATGTGTTTTTGAGAGAAGAGAATATTCCAGAGACTAGAATCAAGTAACTGTGAGTGAGTCTTAAGCATCAGATCTTCATCTGTAAGATGGTAATATCTAACCCATAGGCCTATAGTGAGGATAAAGTGAAATACATGTATTTTAGAAGCATTGGCACATAGTAAACATAAAACAAATGTTAAGTATTATTATTATTGTCAGTATAATAAATGATTATTGAAAGGGGGAATTTAAATGATAAAAACAGTGTGTGGGGAATATAATTTCATCATTTGCATATAAGATGGGTAAGAGCAGAAAAAGCAAATGCATCCATTGAAGTAGATGGGAATCTCTCTGTGTGTTTAGCATTAATTTGTCAGTGGCTTTTGAGGGTGATCCCTGCTCTCGAAGGACAGCCATTTTCCAGGCCACCAGAAGTCCCCGCAATAACGCATGGCTAGTTGCTTAAATATCGTTGTTATGTATTTGTGCCTTCTAATTGCTTTTCATGACCATATGTAGTTATTAATGTGGTAGAATAGAATAGTTTATCTTGGTGTCTTTTACACATCTTGTTTCGTGTTGTATATTTTTAGTAATTATGAAAGTGAGCCCTTGGTTGCTTTCTTTGATGTTATGTTCTCTTCAGATTCTTCGTGATGATGTAATCACTCTTTCACATGTGTATATTTTTCTGTGTCTCAAGGAAGCTTTGAAATACTTAGATTTATGGAGAGTAAAAAGTGAACCAAACTTTCTCAGAACATTTAGAAAAATGCAGACACTTAAAAGCTAAAATCAAACAATATTTGAAATGATTTATACAATTTCAGCAATAACTTTTTTTCACTTAAGCCAAAGTACAGTCTAAACAAACTTTCATGGTGCTAAGTCCTTTAAATGAAAGCAGTGGAGGTCTATAAATCAAGTAATAGTTTACATTTATTTCATAACCACTTTTTCTAACTTGTTTTTATTCTTAAAACAGTATATTCTCTAAAATGTTTAACCAATTCTATATTGACTTGAAAGTGAATAAAGAAATAGATAAAAAGATTTGGGGGAATAATATACTGTACAGCCACCACTTAGTATTGCAAAGCACAGTATTGGAAGAAAGTAGAGTAATACTGTTGAGCTGGCATATTTAAAATTGGCTTATCTCAGTAGTGACTGAGTAACAAGCACAGTTGCCATGGTAGGATAGGGTAATCTCAAATTAGCCTGTTGGCACTAATCTAGCACTCCACAAAACACGTTAGTCATTATTTTTAATAACCTCTTATTTTGAAATAGTTTATTCCTAAATTGTAAAAATAGTTCTCATGCCCCCGTTACCCGGCTTCCCCAATGATAGTATAGAACAGGGGTCAGAAACCTTTTTGGCTGAGAGAGCCATGAATGCTACATATTTTAAAATGTAATTCCATGAGAGCCATACAACGACCCATGTACCTTACGCATTATCCAATAAAAATTTGGTGTTGTCCCGAAGGACAGCTGTGATTGGCTCCAGCCACCCGCAACCATGAACATGAGTGGTAGGAAATGAATGGATTGTAATACATGAGAATGTTTTCTATTTTTAACGTTATTATTATTTTTATTAAAGATTTGTCTGCATGCCAGATGCAGCCATCAGAAGAGCCCCATCTGGCTCACGAGCTATAGGTTCCCGACCCCTGGTATAGAACATAGTCACAGTGCTATTACTGAACAATGGAAATGAATATTGGTGCAACATTATTAACTCAGTGATCTGCATTGCGATTGCATCCTCTGTTTTCTCCCTATGATTACCTGAAAAGTACTATCATTTATTTTCCAGGGTGGTACATCTCAGAATGGTTAGCCTAACCTGGTTCATAAAGTCTACTTACAACCACATCTTCTTTGTTCTGTTTAGATGATGGCCAAAATTCAGGAGCATGAAGACAGGACCAGTAAAGCAATACAGTAGAGCACATTATTTTGATTAGTACGATGTTTAAAAAAGCAGATATTGGTGGGGTTTTTTAGATTTTATTTATTCATTTTTTAAAGAGAGAAGACAGAGAGAGAGAGAGAGAGAGAGAGAGAAGGGGGGAGCAGAAAGCATCAACTCCCATATGTGCCTTAACCAGGGAAACCCTGGGTTTTGAACCAGCAACCTCAGCATTCCAGATGAACACTTTTACCCACTGCGCCACCGCAGGTCAGACCAAAGCACAGATATTTTTAAATGCTAAATGCAGAGAGTCAAAGACGCTACTTATCTCTTTATAGTCTACTCACCTGATGGTTGAAATCTGGAAAATGCTATAACATTAACCCATCGTAAGCTTTTTCTGCTGTTACATTCTTGGCTTCTCTGTCTACTTATAGTAGCACTTATTTTTTTGTCTGTGTCCTTGAACTGTTGACTTTCAAGCATTTTGAACCAAACCCACAGTAAGAAATGCATTACGTTATGGTTTATTTTTATTTTACAGAAGTGTATACGTATGTACATTTAGGGGTATATGTATGGAACTGAAATACAAGTAGCACAGATGAGAAATTACCTACCATATGCAGTGTATTCCTGTTTTCTAATTAAAAAAAAATACTGGTCATGCCTACTATATTGATTTACCAAACCTCTACAGTCCGAAAAACACCATGCTAACTTTTTTCCTTTTTTTTTTTTTAAGAGAGAAAAACAGGAAGGGAGAGAGAAAAGGTGGAGAGAGATGAGACACATCAGGTCATAGTAACTGCTTCACTTTAGTTGTTCATTGGTTGCTTCCCATATGTGCCTTGAAGTGTGGGGAGCTCCAGCTGAGCCAGTGACCCCTTGCTCAAGCCAGCAACCTTGGGATCATGTAGATGATCCCACACTCAAGCTGGCGACCACAGGGTTTCAAACCAGGAACCTTAGCATTCCAAGTCAATGCTCTAACCACTGTGCCACCACCAGACAGATCATGTTGACTTATCTTGTCCCATGATTTTGCTTATTCTACCTTTCTTTCCAAAATCATCCCTAAATCTTTGTCAGATAGATGCTTTTACAACTAAATCATTTAGAAACAAAACTATAGCTCCTATTGAATCCCACCATACCTTTTTTCTCCTTATGTGTATTCAGTTGACAGGCATCGGCTTTTAGGAAAGCGGGATGTGTGCACACACAAGACAGTGTGAACAATGGTATAACGCAGTTCTGTTTTTAGAGCTCCGTTGTCAACAGGAAAGTGTTAAGGTTCAGTGTGGAGGATGCAGAAATTGAAGGCAGAGAAAAAAAGACTCTAAGTAGTAGATGAAAACAAATATGAAAACATGGTGATTTTACCAGATAATTTAAAACATTGAATTTTATTTGTAAAAATTACCTGGTTGATAATTTTGGTAGTATTTTATTCTCTCCTATCTCAGCATTGTGTTCACGATTCTTGTAAGTATATTTTACCCAGCAATTGAGTTGTTTCGTTTAGGAGGGCTGTTGGAAGTATCCAATCCATCGTGCTACACAACTGAAGCCCCTTCCTCCAGCCTCTCTGTTCTTCCCTTCAGTTGTTGCTGTTACGCTTCTGCTTTATTTCTGTTCTGGGAGACGGCCTTGGTTTTTTTCTACTTCCTACTCTTCCCACGGTTTTTGCTTTTGGATAGTTTTAGTTTTGGTGTCTGCTTTTCACAATTACATTTTTATTGCCAGTAGCTGCTCTTTTATTGCCATAGCATCTTGATTTTGTTTAATAAATGCAGCATTTCTGCTTATAAAAATATATATGCACATAAATACAGATCCTGCCCTAAAGATCTTACACGCAAGGCAATAGATGACAAGGGCCTAATTTGGGCACTGGTAGTAGGCATGTGTATAAGGGAAACAAGTACAGAGCTATATTGTGAAATTGTCAGGACTTGGGAATTGACTGAAAGTAGCCAGGGACGAAGAATCTAAGGACAGTGCTCATCTTGAACCGGATAAGGAGCCTCTGGGAAGCCCTGTGGCTGACGTTGCACTCAGCAGTGAGAGACTGAAGGCTTCCTCCTGAGACGAGCAGGACAGCATCTTCTGCACGTTCCACTGTGCTAAGTATTATACTATAGTTTTTCACTGGAGCAACTAGGCAAGGAAAAGAAAAGGCATCCCGATTAGAAAGGGGCAAGTAAAATGATCTCTATTGCAGGTGACATGATCTTGTATATAGCAAACCCTAAGGAACCTACAAAAACTATGAGGACTAAAAAAAGGTCCAGCAAGGTTGCAACATATAAGATCAATAACAAAAATCAATTGTATTCTTATACTATAGCAATAAACAGTCCAAAAATTAAATTAAGAAAACAATTCTATTTATAATAGCATAAAAAATACTTAGGGATAAATTTAGCAAAAAAGTGTAACACTTGTACAACTGAAAACCATAAAATATTATTGAAAGAAATTGAAGGCCTAAATAAACGAAAAGCTTTTGGGACAACACTCCCAACAGACTGAGCTAACCGGCCAGGACTAAGGCCATTCATTGTTCCTTGAAATCTCAGCTGCCTTTTTATAGAAATTGACAAGCTGATTTTCAAATTCATATGAAAATTTAAAGAACCCAAAATAGCCCAAGCAATCTCAAAATAGAAAAAAAAAAAACTTGGAGGGATCACATTTCCTGATTTCAAAATTTACTGCAAAGCTACTATAATCACGACTATGGAATTAATTCCAAGAGTAACTTCACCAAACTGGCAGCGTAGGAGACTCCAGTCTCCCTGCTCCAACAGAGATCAACAATTGGCATGCTCTCCACAAACAAAAACCGCTCTGGGAGAGCCCTGGAGTTTGTTTAAGAAACTTGAGCAACACTCTGAAACAACAACAGCAAAAACCAGAGAATGCTCACAAGAAGGGAGGCCGCCTCATCTTGCCTCCGTTGTGCCGTCCCGTAAGCTAGCAGTGCCCAGGTCTAGAAGGGAACTTCTCAGCTGACAGAACAGACCCAGGCAGGGAAGGGCAAGGGAGAGTGACCAGGGTCCTTAGCCTTTCAGGGACCCATGCGGTAGGTAGTCCTACCCTGGTTGATCGCACCTAGACCTGCAAAGCAGAGGTGTATGGATAGACACGGTAGGAATAGGGAGAAAAGCAGGGCTTCTGACAGCGCGGAGTGCTCAGGGATCACAGTGATCTGCTCTGCAGGCAAATGCTGCCCCCCGCACCCCCTGCACGTTTGCTACTGAAGACACTAAACTCCAGCACGGCCCTGGACGCCCTGCAGATTCACCAGCGTTTGCCTGGCCCCTCAGCTATCCATGTTTGCTGACACCAACCTCCCTAGTCCCTCCCTGCTCCTTCCCCATTCCCTCCGTTGGTGGAGCCTGGGAATTGCACTGGCTCAGGCCTCTGTGGCTATGGGAGCAAAGGACACCAGCCCAGACACCCATGGCTGACCTCCACCGTGTGTACACTCAGGGCTAGCCCCTTTGGCTATGTACTTGCACACCACACCACCAGCCTGACACTTATTGCTGGCCTCCACTTGTGAGCCACGTCCAGGTGGAGACTGTGAACATAGGAGAACACACCAATAGCCAGGCCCCTGCAGCCATTTGTGGGCCCAGATCAGGCCATGTTTTTGTCACTGACCTGCACCACCAAGCTCACCTGCAGCTGGCCTCCCCAGTGGTGTACCCTGGCCTGACTCCATCACCAGTCTCCACTACAGTGCACATGTATGGGCCATGGCAGCAACTGTAGCAAATGGTACACCATGCCCACAGCCAGGGCCCCCCAGATGTTGCCAGTAAATCCATAGTTGGCCCTCCCTTGCTGCCTGCCCTTCCTCCCACCACTGCGTGTTTCTACATCCAGCCACTGCATAGGCATGTGTACACACCACTGGCTCCAGCCACTGCCACCTGGTCACTAGCTGCTGGACTTGAAGGCACACTGAGGGACCCCCACAGTGCTTGTGGAGGACCATGCTGTTGTCAGTGCTGTGGAACCCAACAGCCTGAGCTCAAGAGACATCACGCTCTCTCCACCCCTGCCCAGGCTGGGTGTCGCCACACGCCTCTGAACTTGGGATCACAGTACACTCAAATATGCCCCCACCTGCAAATGAAAGTCCTCTCTTACCAACAAAGTCTTCCATAAAGTCTAGAAGAAGTGACTGCTTCTTTAAATGCTTAGACACCTATGCAAGGTTCAAAGGATCGTGAAGAATCAGAAATATGACTCCACCAAAGTATAAACCTCTCAAAGAGCACTGTCAGGAAAGTGAAATAACTCCCAAAATAGAAGAACAGATACCTGATGAGGGTTTATTTTCCAGAATACATAAAGAACTCCTTCAATGCAACTATAGTAACACAAATAACCTAAATTAAAAAGGGGTGAAGAGTTTGAGTAGACATTTCTTTGAAGATACACAAATATACTGCTCACAAAAATTAGGGGATAAAATATCCCCTATCTTCTGAAAGCACAGGAAAAGATGCTCAGCATCATTAGTTTTTAGGGGAAATGCAAATCAATACCACAATGAGATACCATGTTACTCTCACTGGGATGGATATAACAAAAATGAACAAGTGTTGGCATGGATGAGGAGACACTGGAGCCCTCATACGGTTCTGGTGGGAATGGAAAATGGTTATACAGCTTAGGAAAACAGTTTGGCAGTATCCATCAATGGAATTTTTTTTTTTTTTGTATGTATGTATGTGACAGGGAGAGAGACAGAGAGAGGGACAAATAGGGACAGACGGACAGACAGGAAAGGCGAGAGATGAGAATCATCAATTCTTTGTTGTGGCACCTTAGTTGTTCATTGATTGCTTCCTCATATGTGCCTTGACCAAGGCTACAGCAGAGCAAGTGACCCCTTGTTCAAGCCAGTGACCTTGGGCCCAAGCTGGTGAGCTTTGCTCAAAACAGATGAGCCCAAACTTAAGCTGGCAACCTCGGGGTTTTGAACCTGGGTCTTCTGTGTGACCCAGACTGATGCTCTATCCACTGCACCACCAGCTAGTCAGGCCATAAGAAGAAATTTAGTACTGACTCATGCTACAACATGAGTGACCCTTATAGAAGTGAAAGAAGTTGAGCAGGAAAGGTCACCTATCGTATGATTCCACTTATATGAAATGTCCAGAATAGGCAAATCTGTGGAGACAGAAAGTAGACTAGTGGCTGTCAGGGGTTGGGGGAAGGTAGGGAATGCAGACTGACCACTGGTGGGTCACAGATTTCTCTTGGGGTGATGAAAATATTCTGGAATTAGATTGTGGTGATGATTGCACAATTTTGTAAGTATACTAAGTCACTGAACTGTACACTTTAAAATGGTGAATTGTGTGGTGTTTTAATTTTATCTTTTTTTTTAAGGGTGAATGATGACATAGTGCCTTGGAGCAGGGAAGGGTGTGATAAATCACACTTGATGGGCTCTACTCCTCTCCATAAAGGAGCAGATTGAATTGCCTTACAAGTTAAGGATCAGCTTACCTCAAAAGAGTATACTGGCTCCTGTTCTGTGGAATAAGATTTAATTTAGTCACCCACAGATATAGAAGGAAATAAATCCCATCAGTTCAGTTAAGCCTTTTAACAAGTCATCACTCATCCTTTTGAAGATTACACCTTCAGCTTTCAAATGTAGGAGATGTGAGAATAAGAAGGCCAACCTGTAGCCCTTGTTATTATAACATTGCAAAGTAATGCAAGTGGGTACTATCTTTATATAAAGAGTTATACTAATACTTAAGTGCTACATTTTTATAGTCACCACAAATTGTAACTAATGGTATTGTGTTTATCTAACACTTTGTTTGAATTGTGGAAATATGTACTGCTTGGCATTACCCAGGTTTTCCATGTGTTTCAACCATAACTAGAGCAGTTTCTTTTCTGTAAGGAATTGCTAAAAGCTGTTGCATCAGGAATTTTGGAAATTCTACAGACAAGATAATCAGGGAGGATTGATGACATGTTGACAGAAAGCAGGCAGCCGTAGTAATTTCAGTGGATCAGTCACGTATTTTATATGTCAGTTACTTTGTACAAAATACAGGTAGTAACACGACCAACAGATGACATACTATCAGATGCCCTGGGCTACACTTCAGAATAGTCCATTTCTTAATAAATTTCTGGAATGCCTTCACAATATTACACAGAGGGCAGGGGAGGCAGTTATTATATATCCCTGGAGGTGGAGGTGTTTTGTACCATCTTTATTAACTCAATTTTACCTTACCAGGAGCATAACCCCTTAATAAGACATATCTTCTAGTTGCACATGTATAACTTTTATACATCCTAGACTACATAAATGAAAGTTAATATAATGTATATATAATATATAATGTATAATGTATATAATATAATGACATGGAGAGAGTTGGTGCCATATAAATTAGAAAGTAAGTTTGAGAGTAGCAGTTATTTGGGGCACCAAGATGGCGATGGAGCAGGCAGACGTACCAACTTCCACCTCCCAGAACCAAAGTGGACTACAACTTAATTTTAAGAACCATCATCTGGAAAAACCAACTTTGGACTAAACTAAGAGGACTCTTTAACCAAGGAACACTGAAGAAGCCACACTGAGACTGGTAGGAAAAGTGGAAACGTGGAGAGGGCTGCCCAGCTCCCGGGAGTGAACAAGAGCTTGGAGGGACTCACGCGGCAGGAAGTGAGTTTAGCAGAGAGGGGAGGGTCCTGGACTCTAGGAATGAAGCCCCAGCCTGCAGCCCCAGAGCCTAGAAGAGGCATACAGACAGTATTTAGCTGCAAAACAAGTCAGGATACTGTTTGCAGGAAAGAAACAGATTTCTCAGACCCAGGATTCTTCTTAAAGGGACGGGGTAGAAAACCTCTTTCACAACCACTCACCCGAGGCTCCGGGGGATGGGGAGAGATGAGAGGACCAGAGTAGCAGGAAGAGAGTGTAATCTAGGAGGCACAGGGAGAAACACTTTGAGGGACAGCCCACCCTGACCCCTGGGCTGAGTCACTCCCCAAATATAAAGTGAATATTTTCCCTAGAACCAGCAATACCAGCAAAGGGAAGCAGGACACCATCCAAACAAGCTTTTCCACGGCACTCAGAGCAGAGACACTTAGAAGCAGGGAGCCATCAGGAATACAGTATTGAGTGTCGAAGTCTGAGCTACAGCGCCCCCACCCACACTGTTGAGTGCTAGCAGGAGGGTGGGCGGCAGCAGGACGCTAAAGCGCTGTCCTGTCATTGGGGATGAAAGCCAGGGCTGGCTGCCACTGAGGCTCGACTTGAGCACAGACCCGCACGGTCGGGCAGATGCGGAGGGCAGCCGTAGCAGCAGAAGGGGTGCACAAAAGTGGTCCGACCCGCGCCTGCCGGCCCGGCGAGCGAGAGCAGTCCTGTCTGCAGTACTGTTTGCAGGCGCAAATCGAAACACAGGAACCAGCTGAGACCTGCGGCTGAGCACAGGAGTGCAGGCCTGCCCGCAGGGCCAAGGCTTGCAGCCCAAACATGTGAATGCAGTCCCACCTGCAGGGTGGAGCAAAGGCCAGTGCTGGCCAGGGCTAGCAGCCCAGGCACATGAGAGAAGTCCCACCCTCAGGGGAGGTGTGAAGGCCAGCCAGCCAGCTGGCCAAGGCTTGCAGCCAGGCACGTGAACACAGTCCTGCCCACAGAGGCAAGGCGGAAACCGCAGCGACTGCTGCACCATACTGGCACCCACAATGCCCATACCCAAACACCCGAGGCAGTGGCAGAGGGGGTGGCGGGCCTGCAGACAGACCACACCTAGGGAAAAACACAGGCCACACCATCAGACTCCTGTGGCCACACCCTTCTTATACACAGACAAAATGGGAAGGCAGAGAAATGCAGTCTAAATGAATCCAGAGAAATCCCCAGAAAAAGATTTGAATAAGACGAAAATAACCAAATTACCAGATGCAGAGTTTAAAATAATGATTGTTAGGATGCTCAAAGATCTTAGAGCAACAATGGATGGACATAATGAGCACCTAAATAAAGAGATAGCAAGTATAAAAAAGGACATTGAAATAATAAAAAAAAAAATCAGTTAAAAATGACAAATACAATATCAGAAATGAAGACCACACTGGAAAGAATTAAAAGCAGGATGAATGAAGCTGAGGATTGAATCAGTGATTTAGAGGACAAGATAAATGAAGTCATGGAAGCAGAGCAGCAAAAAGAAAAGAGGCTCAAATAGTCTGAGGAAACTCTAAGAGAGCTCTGTGACAACATGAAGAAAAATAACATCCGCATCATAGGGGTTCCTGAAGGAGAAGAGAAAGAACAAGGGATAGAGAATCTGATTGAAGAAATCATAGCTGACTACTTCTTAAATTGATGAAGGAAAAAGTCACACAAGTTCAAGAAACACAGAGAGTTTCATTAAGGATGAACCCCAAAAGGCCAACACCAAGACACATCAAAATTAAGAGATAAAGAATAATTAAAATACAAAATTTATTTACAAAAATTAAGAGATAAAGAATACTAAAAGCTGTAAGAGAAAAGCAGTCTATTACCTACAAAGTAGCCCCCATAAGGATGACATCTGACTTCTCAACAAAAACATTAGAAGCCAAAAGGGAATGGCAAGAAATATTCAAAGTAATGCAAAACAAGAGCCTACAACCAAGACTTCTCTATCCAGCATGGCTATCATTTAAAATTGAAGGAGAAATAAAAAGCTTCTCAGACAAAAAAAAAAAAACTCAAGGAATTCATTACAACCAAACCAATGCTACAAGAAATGTTAAGGGGCTTGCTGTAAACAGAACAAAGGGGGGGGGGGAATTTAGTAAAAGAGGAATGTAGATTTAAAGAATAAAATAGCAGTAAACAACTACATATCAGTAATAACCTTAAATGTAAATGGATTAAATGCTTCAAGCAAAAGACATAGGGTAGCTGTGTGAATAAGAAAACAGGACCCTACATAGGCTGTCTACAAGAGACACCTCAAAACAAAAGATGCACATAGACTGAAAGTAAAGGGGTGGAAAAAATATTTCATGCAAATGGTAATGAAAAAAAAACCTGGGGTAGCAATACTTATATCAGACAAAATTAGACTTTAAAACAAAGGCTATAGGAAGGGATAAACAAGGTCACTACATAATGATAAAGGGAGCAATCCAACAGGAAGATATAACCATTATAAATATGTATGCACCTAATATTAGGAGCACCTAAATATATAAAGCAGATTTTAATGGACATAAGGGACGAGATCAAAAGCAATACTATAATAGTAGGAGATTTTAATACCCCGCTAACATAATTGGATTCATCCTCAAGAAAGAAAATTAGCAAAGAAATAGCAGACTTACAGGACACAGTAGATCAACTGGATTTAATATATAGATATCTTCAGAACCTTTCACCCTAAAGCAGCAGAATATACATTCTTTTCAAGTGCTCATGGTACATTCTCTAGGATAGCCCACATGCTAGGATACAAAGCGAGTCTCAACAAATTTAAGAAGATCAAGCAACTTCTCGGATCACAGTGGCATGAAACTAGAAATCAACTACAATAGAAAAACTGAAAAACACTCAACCACTTGGAAACTAAATAGCATATTATTAAATAGCAAACAGGTTAACAATGAGATCAAGGAAGAAATCAAAAGTTTCCTTGAAACAAATGAAAACATACAACAACTCAAAATTTATGGGACACAGCAAAAGCAGTCCTGAGAGGGAAATTCATAGCACTACTACATTAAGAAGCTAGAAAAAACTCAAATAAAAAATTTAAGCCTGCTCTAAAGAACTAGAAAAAGAACAGCAAGTAAAATTCAGAAGTAGTAGAAGGGAGGAAATAATAAAGATCAGAGCAGAAATAAATGACATAGAGGCTAAAAAAACAATACAGAGGATCAATGAAACCAAGAGCTGGTTCTTTGAAAAGGTAAACAAGATAAATGAACCTTTAACCAGACTCACCAGGAAAAAAAAGAGAGAGACTCAAATAAATAAAATTAGAAAATTAGAGAGGAGAAGTAACAAATGACACAACAGAAATACAAAGGACTATAAGAAAATACTATGAAGAACTGTATGTCATAAATTAGACAACCTAGGCAAAATGGACAAATTCCCAGAAAGATATAATCTTTCAAAAATCAATATAGAAGAATCAGAAAACCTAAACAGACTGATTTCATCAAATGACATTGAAACAGTTATCAAAAAACTCCCAACAAACAAAAGTCCTGGCCAGATGGCTTCACAGGTGAATTTTACCAAATATTCAAAGAAGTACTAACTCCTATCATTCTCAAGCTATTTAAAAAAATTCAAGAGAAAGGAGGACTTCCAAACTCATTTTATGAGGCAAGCATAATACTGATTCCAAAACCAGGCAAAGAAACTACAAAGAAAGAAAACTATAGACGAATATCCCTAATGAAATTAAATGCTAAAATTCTCAACAAAATATTAGCAAACTGGATCCAGCAATACATGAAAAAAATCATACATCATGATCAGGTTGGATTTATTCTAGGTGACAAGGCTGGTACAATATCCACAAATCAATCAATGTGATTCAAGACATAAATAAAAGAAAGGATAAAAATCACATGATAATATCAGTAGATGCAGAAAAAGTATTTGATAAAATCCAGCTTGCATTTATGATCAAAACTCTCAGCAAAGTCAGGAAACAGATATCATACCTCAATATGATAACGGCCATTTATGACATACCCAAAGCCAACATCATAATCGATGGGCAAAAATGAAAAGAAATCCCCTTAAGGTCAGGAACAAGGCAGAGGTGCCCCCTTTCACCACTCTTATTCGATGTAGTTCTAGAAATTCTAGCCACAGCAATCAGACAAAAAGAAGAAATAAAAAGCATCCAAATTGGAAAAGAAGTAAAACTATCATTATTTGCTGATGATATAATACTGTACATAGAAAACCCTAAAGTCTCAGTCAAAAAACTACTGAACCTGATAAATGAATTCAGCAAGGTGGCAGGATATAAAATCAATATTCAGAAATCAGTGGAATTTTTATACACCAACAATGAACTGTCTGAAAGAGAAATTAAGAAAACAATCCCCTTTACTATTGCAACAAAAAAATAAAGTACGTAAGAGTAAATTTAACCAAAGAGGTTAAAGACTTTTACTTGGAAAATTATAAAACATTGATAAAGGAAATCAAGGAAGATATAAACAAGTGGAAGCATATACCATGTTCATGGATAGGGAAAATAAACATCATTAAAATGTCTATATTACCCAAAGCAATCTATAAATTCAATGCAGTTCCTATTAAAACACCAATGACATACTTCAAAGATATAAAACAAATATTCCAAAAATTTATATGAAACCAAAAAAGAACACAAATAGCCTCAGCAATCTTGAAAAAGAAGAATAAAGTGGAAGGTATCACACTTCCTGATATCAAGTTATACTACAAGGCCATTGTACTCAAAACAGCTTGGTACTGGCGTAAGAACAGGCATATAGATCAATGGAACAGAACAGAGAACCCAGAAATAGACCCACACCTATATGGACAATTGATATTTGACAAAAGAGGTAAGAGCATACAATGGAGTAAAGACAGTCTCTTTAACAAATGGTGTTGGGAAAATTGGACAGGTACTTGCAAAAAAATGAAACTGGATCACCAACTTACACCATTCACAAAAGTAAACTCAAAATGGATTAAATACTTAAATGTAAATAAGTTGTGAAACCGTAAACATCTTGGAAGAAAGCATAGGCCGTAAACTCTCCAATATCTCTCGTAGCAATATTTTTGCTGATTTATCTCCACGGGAAAGTTAAATAAAGGACAGGATGAACAAATGGGACTATATCAAACTAAAATTTTTTTGCACAGCAAAAGACCATGAACAAAATAAAAAGACAGCCCATACAATGAAAGAACATATTCACCAATACGTCAGATAAGGGGTTAATAAGCAAAATTGATGAAGAACTTGTAAAACTGTACACCAGGAAGATAATCCAATCAAATAATGGGCAAAAGAAATGAAGAGACACTTCTCCAAAGAGGATATACAGATGGCCAGTAAGCATATGAAAAAATGTTCAACATCATTAATCATTTGAGAAATGCAAATTAAAACCACAATGAGATATCACCTTACATCTGTCAGAATGACGCTCATCAACAAAACAACACAGAATAAGTGCTGACGAGGGTGTGGAAAAAAGGGAACCCTCCTGCATTGCTGGTGGGAATGCAGACTGGTGCAGCCACTGTGGAAAACAGTATGGAGATTCCTCAAAAAATTAAAAATGGATCTGCCCTTTGACCCAGCAATCCCACTTCTAGAAATATATCCTAAGAACACCAAATCACTGATTCCAAAGAAGATATGCACCCTCTTGTTTATTGCAGCATTGTTTACAATAGCCAGGATCTGAAAGAGCCCAAGTGTCTATCAGAGGACGAGTGGATTAAAAAGCAGTGGTACATATACACAATGGAATACTACGCGGCCATGAGGGAGAAGGAAATCTACCTTTCACGACAACATGGATAGACCTAGAAACTGTCATGCTAAGTGAAATAAGCCAGGCAGAGAAAGAAAAATAGCATATGACCTCACTCATTTGAGGAACCCAATGAACAATATGAACTGAAGAACAGAATAGAGGCAGAGGTGGGATCAAAGGGACCAGAGGGAAAGCAGTCAGAGGGAAAGTAGAAGAGAAGATGGGATCAGAGAAGGGAAAGAGGTTAGTGAATTTATATACACATAACAGCATTATAGAGAACAGGACAACAAATCCTGGAGGGAAGGGGGGAAGGCTTTGGGGGAGGGGGTATGGGAGGGGCCGAGGGGAATAAGGGGATGGGGGGGAGATATATTCGGTGGGACACTTGAATCTGTGTAAACACAAATTAAAATCATAAATAAAAAAAAAGAAAGTAGAAGTTATTTAAACCAATGAAGTTGTATGAATATCATTGTAAGGCCAGTGGCCCCCGCCATGGCCATGCAGGTTCTCGTTGGATTCGGCAAAAGGTAAAGGAATTGTGGAACTGAAGGATGGTGGGCCAGTTTGTTTATTAACGACAGGTGAGCAAACAGGGAAGACTGCTTCCCTCTCACTCAGGGCTCCCCAAAGTCCTGAGACTCTCTGGACTCACACCTGGACTCATTTTCCAGACTGAACCTCCAGACTCTCTCTCTCTCCCTTCCAACAAAACAGGCTGGGGGGGGGAACACCCCTTCTCTAGCAAACAGTCACCCCTCCCCATGGCAGCGGGCAGTCTGCAGTTTGCAGTATGCTGCCCTGAGGGCAAGCACCTCAGCCTTCCACAGACACACCACACACACACACACACACACAGCACTGCCCCAATACAAGCGAGCAAACTTAAAAACATTTGTTTATCCAACAATCATTTAAAGTTATTTAGGTAAGGGTTAATAGGCAAAAGCCAGTTAAATGAAGACGTTATTGGGCAGACAGCAAATTTCATAAGTATCAAGGGTGAAATAATATGACTAGAGCCATGCATTCTTCAGTATTACCAATGTACCTTGGTCTAATTCAATGAGAAGTTAATAAAAGTTAGTAACAATTCTATTTTACTTTTGTTTTGTCATCTCAAAAATCAGATGTTTGTGTATAGTCAGCAAATTAATCAGTGATTTGTTATGAATTTGGTGATATCTTTATAATTTTAGTGATTATTGAAGCTAGTTAAATATGGAAAGAATTTGAACTTTACAGATGGCAATTGTTTATCTAATTGTAATATAGTAATTTGATTCTAATTTTTCTACTCTTTATTATCTTTTTATCAATATTGAGCATACTGTTTTGTGAATATTTATTGAGCACACTGTTTTAGGCACAAGAGATAAAGAGGTACATGTTATTTTCCCTGCTGATGAAAATTTATGAAGTAGTTATAAAAATATCTTTCTCATAAGATTTTTATGAAGTCACTGGGTATATGTTTAGTGAATATGGGTATTCCTCTCATATTTTCAGGGATTTGTTTCTCTTAATAGTGTTTCTGAACACAACTCTTGCTGTTTGAAATAGATAATGGTATTAGTTTTCTGTTGCTGTGTAACAAATGACCGCAAGCTTAGTGGCTTAACGCTGTCATAGCTCCCAGTTCTGCGGGTCAGGGGGCAGAGGTCATTTAGCTGCATCCCATACTCTTGCTTCCCACATGCCACTCAAGGTGTTGCCCAGGCCATGGTCTCATCTGAGTTTTTCTGCTTTACACCTTTGTTGGCAGAATTCATAGTTTTTCTTTTGTGGAATGAGGGCCCACCTCTGTTGGGTGTCATCTACAGAACACCCCATCTTCCAGAGGCCACCTTCAGGTCCCTGCCAGGTGGGCCTTCCAAACATGGCACTGGCTACCTTAGGCCACCAGGTTTCTGAGTGAGTTCTGTTGGACACCCAGGAATTACATGCCTCTAACATAACTACTGATGGAAGTGACACCCATCACCTTCGCCATACCCTGTTGGTTAGAAGCCAGGCACTGGTCCTCCCACAGACAAGGGAGGAGATTTTACAAGGCGTGAACGGGAAGAGAGGATTATAAGAACCACTCAAGCTGTGTTAACATTTAAAGTCACTTTATGTTCCAAATTGAGAATTCCTGTTTGTCACTGTTGTTTTATGGGTTAGAGATTTTTACCAAATTAGAAATACTTGTCTATGTTAATTTCTGGAATAAATATACATATATTAAGAGAGAAAATATGAATGTAAGGCAGAGGAGAATATCTGTTTCTACTGTCCACTGTGGTTCATCGTTAAACACTTCTGGATACCATAGGTTTGGAATCATAAGAACTACTCCAGATACTAACAGAGAGTGAAAAGTCAGAATGGTCTGTACACACAGACTAGTTCAGGAATGTGCTTTTTTCTACCTTGCTGTCATTTTGTTATCCTAATCACAGCAGACATGCATTGAATAGCAGGCCTTTATGAGCTGGGATGGTACTGCGCGCCCATCTTTGCTTGGAGTCTACGAGGCTCGAAGGAGATTGGAATCACGCTCTGGGAAGCACTGCACAGACCGTGTACATAGTCCAGACCTGAAGGTCTGGTGTTAAAACTAGCCTCGAATTCTATATCACCTATCAAATAATGTAGTTGAAGAATTCTTTTTAGAAAACTATTGATTGTCACCTGAGATCCAAAAGTTGTTTTTAGCACTATAACCATCTCTTGTTTCTGATGTGCATATTGTTCCTAGCCTTCTTATTTCACTCAAAAGTCTTATCTTTCAGAAACGTTGAGCATCACTGTGAAAAAATTATGTAGTGTCCATATATCTGTCATTTCATCAGTCTGTTGTTCTGTCCATTAACCCATTCACCAGATAGCTGTTGAATTCCTGTTGTGCTCCAGATACTATGCAGAGTGTAGACATGCACAGATCATTGTGTCCTTGCCCATAGGGACATTTCTGTTCTCATGCAGTTTATAATATTCCACTGATTGTCTTTAAAATAAATTTAAGCTAAATGCATTTTTATATATGTAGCTAGAAATAAAGAAAGGATGTACTATGTACTACTTGGAGTATAATCAGTAAAAGTGATTATTGAGTCGTTCCACATTTAACATGCAGTTAATGAGTGCTTACTCCACATTAGTCCCCCTTCTAGGTTAAAAACTGAAATAGTCACAGCAGTCCCCCCTCTTATTTATGGTTTCACTTTCAGCAGTTTCAGTTACCTGGGACCAACTGCAGTCCAAAATAGTAAATGGAAAATTACAGAAATAAACAATTTATAAGTTTTCAAGTGGTGCCACTCTGAGTAGCATGTAGACAGCACCAGCCCATTAGCCACTTAGAGCCACTTATCAAATAACCTGCCAAGTGTCCCTGTGCTTGTGTTTCAGTAACCCTGTTTTACTTAACAATGTCCCCAAATCCATTCACATAACTTTGATTATAATATACTGTTATAATTATTGTTTTATTATTAGTTATTGTGAATTTTTTACCATGCCTAATTTATATATTAACATTTTTCCTAGGCATGTGTGTGTGGGAAGAAAACAGAGTAGACACAGGGATCGGTACTACACACAGATTAGGAGTCCTCCGTGGGGGCAGCTGTAATGAGCAACCAGCCACTTGCTACCTGCCCAATCCTGGTTCTGTCTCCAATTTGGATGGAGGAAGATTATGTGGTTGGAAAGGGCTATAGCAAATGAACATTAAGGGGCCTCAACTTGTCTGAGTTCTAAGGAGAGTTAGAGTATCCGCTAAGGTCCCACCATGCCACTTCGCCCGGTCCACTAGAGTGTCATTTATATGGTATCACCGATATTCTCCAACTCAAGGAAAGTTTCTAATAGCTGTGCCAGGTTTAGTATTGGGGACTTTATGTTGCTAGTCAGAATAAAAGAGAAATTGCAAAAGTTCTTGACTCCTTGGTTTTTGAGATCACATCAGCACACTACACATCGAAGATCTAAGAAGTGGAACCTTTTGTCCACCTGATCAGTTTCCTTCAGGAAGAAGAAAACTTCAATTTAAAAGGAAGGGGATGTAATAATTTCAGGGCTTAAAATGAAATTCCATCTTTAATTTTTCCCGATGAATAAGTGAAATGGCAACAAGAACTTAATGTTAGGTTGAATTAGCAGGAATTTAGCCATTTGTGGTCAAACAGCAATGAAATTGCAGGTTGTAGTCTGTCATAAACTTACAAACCGCTGATGAAAGGTGTCAGGTAGGTATAATTTATTGAGCATGTCTTGAGGTATGGAAAGGGTGCAGTACTGAACGCAAACCTGTAATTAAAGAACAAGACCCAGCGAGGCGTGTGTCGGGCCAGAATATCTGTGTCCGGGTTGGGATGTTGGTGTAAGGCAGACACTGTGGCCGTTCAGAAAACTGCATTGCACACACCCTGATGTCTCTTTCTACACTTCTGAAAGGTCTTATTCTTATTACTCTGTTTATGTGGGAGCTCAGTTATGAGTTGATGAAACTAAGGAACTTAGAAATTTTTTTAACTTAAATACCTCTATTGAAGTAGGCCTCCTTTTAAGACAAAACAAAATTGTATTCAGCTTGAATCTAAACAAAATTAAACTCAGCTCACTGCAGCAAAGGCTGCCAAACTTGTTCTGGCAGATCACCAGGAGAGAAAGTTTCAAAGACAGAGCCCGTAACTATGCGCTGCCAGCCTCTCGCCCTAGGAGAGGCTTCTATCATCAATAGCAGGAGACCGGTATCAGTGGGGTATCACCTTAAAGCAGCCAGTTATATTCTATTACAGAAGATATGATCATACCCTGGTGGCTTTATATAAGAAAGATCACCAGTGGCCCATTAACATGCCAGCATAACACAAAAGCTGACAGATCCCTTTTTTAAATAAGACAGAGTATACAGAACTGTAGATAGGGTATAAATGAATTCTAAGAGACCCAACCCTTGGACTAAATACTTAGTTATTCAAAGTTTGTTATACCAGAATTTGACCCATAGATGGTTCTTGGCTATTTGCCTTTGGTTCAGTTACCCCTTGCATATAAACAGGGTATAAAGCCTGTCTCTACCTTCCCACGCCCTCCACTGCCCCGAAGGCACTTGTTGGCAAGAGGGTGTGCAGGCACCTCTCCGAGCCCAGGCAAGGCCACTGTAGAGCATCAGGGGCTTCGGCCCCCCCAGTCTTTATGTTCTTATGGTGCTGCGTGGTGGCGGCACCTGTGCCTGGGGTGAAGTAGGAACGATCCTGCTCTGGTTACTGCAGCAGTGCGCCCTCCAGCACTGTGGCCACCGGGAGTCCAGAGACCATCCTCCTGCTGCAGTTCCCCATTACTGGGGTCCTACCTCCACAGTGGCCCGACACGGTGCAGGACCAGGAGGGAGAGGCACGGCTCTTTCCTGCAAGGACAGAGTTGCAAGGTGCCCACCTTACTTCCAATCATATCTTTTTTTGTAAAAAGGGTATAGTGGATATAAGGATACTGTTCAGCTCTGCCCTGACACCCTCATGTACACCAGTCTGAGTGTCCCAGCATGCCCTCTTTTTTTAAGAGCTCCTTGGTCCAATCCAGCAAACACTCGTCTACAGATGTGGGGCACACTTAGAAAGGAATGGCACTGTGACTTCATCATTAAAGTCGCTGTATAATGATGTAGGACTTAGCATGTGTTCTAAAATTTGCCCCAGCACTGTGTCTCGTTAATGCTTGTTCCTTAATAAGTTCAGTAGCATTTGCTTATCTAGTTTATAGATTTGTGGTGAAGATTATACTTTATTTTCTAGTGAGTTAAAAGATATATTAGGCAATGATTATCTTAGTTGAAAAACAAGCTTCAATTTATTTCTCAAAAAGTTTGAATGTCAGATAAAGCATATGTTAGAAGACAATAGATTATTCTGTGTCAGATTAGATTATTTCAGAAAAGTGAAAATGTTTAAATCATAAATGTGTCTTTCAAGGATAGTTTTTATGACTAGCTTTGTCGTGGCAGTGTCAGCACAAATGCATGTGCTACGGGAAGCTTGTGCGTTTGCAGTTGGGCAGCCCTCCTTCTAACCAGTCAGAACACATCTACGCTGCTCACAAAAATTAGGGGATATTTCAAAATGAATATGCAGCGATAAAAAATCCCCTAATTTATGTGAGCAGTATATTTTCAACTGTTAGAAAAACACAGTATTCAGAGGAAAAGAATTTTCCATTCGAGTATTCTTGCATGAAAACTCCCATGGCCTTTCTTATAATAAGCACATAATTGTCCTTAAAAGAGAATGAATTCACTCCGTGCTGACCCAGATCTCCTCCTCGGCTACTGGTGACCAGGCACTGCAGACAGGCTGGAGTAGGTATGAGAGTCCACCCCTGGTGCCATTTCCATCTCCTGCCACTGCGTCTGCGGTCCTCTGTATGTTTCTGTCACAGACACGAATCCCAGCAGTGACATATATGCACAACAACTAGGAGTCAGGTTTGGCTTCCCGAAAGCCTATCCTTGGCTTGCAGATAGCCTCTGCCTTGCTGTGCCCTCATGCGATCTTCCTCGGTGCGCCCTTCCTCAGTCTTGGTCTTCCTCGGTGTGCCCTTCCCTGGGTCTTCCTCGGTGCGCCCCTTCCTGAATCTTCCTCTGTGTGCCCTTCCTCAGTCTTCCTCGGTGCTCCCTTCCCTGAGTCTTCCTCGGTGCGCCCCTTCCTGAATCTTCCTCTGTGTGCCCTTCCCTGAGTCTTCCTCCGTGCGCCCCTTCCTGAATCTTCCTCTGTGTGCCCTTCCTCAGTCTTCCTCGGCGCTCCCTTCCCTGAGTCTTCCTCGGTGCGCCCCTTCCTGAATCTTCCTCTGTGTGCCCTTCCTCAGTCTTCCTCGGCGCTCCCTTCCCTGAGTCTTCCTCGGTGCGCCCCTTCCTGAATCTTCCTCTGTATACCCTTCCTCAGTCTTCCTCGGCGCTCCCTTCCCTGAGTCTTCCTCCGTGCGCCCCTTCCTGAATCTTCCTCTGTGTGCCCTTCCTCAGTCTTCCTCGGCGCTCCCTTCCCTGAGTCTTCCTCGGTGCACCCCTTCCCTGAGTCTTCCTCGGCGCTCCCTTCCCCGGGTCTTCCTCCCCGCGCCCCTTCCCCGGGTCTTCCTCGGCGCTCCCTTCCCGGGTCTGCCTCCGCGCGCCCCTTCCCCGGGTCTTCCTCGGCGCTCCCTTCCCCGGTGCTCCCTTCCCCGGGTCTGCCTCGGCGCTTCCTTCCCGGGGTCTTCCTCGGCGCGCGCCTTCCCCGGGTCTTCCTCAGTACGCCCTTCCCTCGGTTTCTCCCCTTCAGACACCTGTCCCACAGTTTCATCTTTGGGTAATCACTATCTTAGGGGCTCCTTCTCCAAACACAGTTATGTGCTAAGGAACTGTGATAGCGACTTCAACATAAGAATTTTGAGGGGACACAGTCCAACACATAACCATGTATAAAACGTGAAAAAAAAAATACTAATATTGTGAGTGACATGGCTGTCTTGGGTGGAATGTCAATGGAAACATTCAGATGTTCACATGTGCTCCCATTGTGCTCTCACTCCTAATACGCAACTGGTGTCGTGCTTCTCTCTCGGCAGGCCTGGCAGCTGCGGTTCAGCCACCTGGTGGGCTATGGTGCCAAGTACTACTCCTACCTGATGTCCAGGGCAGTAGCCTCCATGGTGTGGAAGGAATGTTTTCTACAAGATCCTTTCAACAGGTACATCAAATGGGGGTAGGACATCAAATGTGCCCTTCAAGTGCAGTAACCCCCACCCTACTGGATCCAAAGTCAGGCTATGATGACTTTGCCCCCCCCCCCCCCCGAACTAAGCCTGACCCCGAGCTTGCACCCACCCAGAGTGCAGCTGCTCCCCTCTGGTACGGCTGGTGGCCTGCCGTCGTGCCTGCAGGGGTCCTGTGTGGAGGAGCTCAGTGCTTCTGCACCCAGCATGCCAGGCTGCTTTGTGTCCACCTTCTCCGGTGGGTCGTCAAGTTCTCTAGCCTCTCCTGCTCTCAGTCCCTCACTGATGTCAGTACTTTGTTATTTTGACTGTCTTTATTGTCATTATGGGCATCTGAACTTGCCCACGTGAGGAACACCTCATTTCTTCTGTGTTGCCTAACAAAGGACTTGCTGCTTTCTTCATATGAGAGCAGCACCCCTGGAAGCTTTTGTGATTGACCTTAGCATCCAGTTTGTTCTAGAAATTTCCCCCTGTGCCTGACTTAGAAGCACTTTTCCTACCCCTTACAAGATAGTGACAGTCCAAAAAGGGGGAACTAGTCCAGCTGCTGCCACTTGTGTGGGTACCTACCTGCCCAGCATGACTTTCCCTGGCCAGGCCCTTGTAGGTACTCCCGTGGGAGAGTTGGTGGTTCAGAGGCCACAGCCTCCAACTCTGCTGGGAGGGCTACAGGAACACGTCTGTGTGTACACTCCTGGCCTCACCCAGAGCACGGCTCATCAGATTGGCCCGTGGATGTGGCGAGGTTTAATGAGGCCACGAGTAAATTTCAGCCAAGGACAAGGAGGCCCACCCCTTCCTCCACAACAGAGGCAGGACATGGGAGTGGGGGAGCAAGGCCTGAGCAGGTTATCACAGCCCCTGTTGAGTAGACAGGCACAGAAAGCTCCCATTGCTCCTCCATTGGGCCTCCTCCTGACAGCAGGAAGCGAGGGAATTCGAGTCCTAGTTTTCCAAGTCCTTAGAAGGAGCTTCCTTTGAAAGCAAACCACTAATTATGATCTGGTCTGATAGTCACTGAAAGTATTTTATCTCCTCACCACACAAATATAAATACATCTCCAAATATCAGGCAGCCTTCGTGGGTGACTATTATCTTGACTGTTTTCACATGGTTTAAGATGGACGACATCTTAAATTTCAGGAGGGCCCTAGAGTTTTCCTCCCACACAGTTATTTTACCTCACAGCAGCTTTGGCAAAGCCGGTGTGTTTTATAAAAGGAAACTGAGGTCAGAGAGGATAAATTATTTGTTCAAGCTTCACAGTTCACAGAGTGGAGTAAGAGAGTACTCCAGGTCTGCTCGTTCCTGGCCCCCTCCCTGCCCACGCCCTGCCCACTCCCATGCTCTGCCCACTCCCTGCACACGCCCTCGCCTCCTCACACAGTCGGACCTAGCTTTGGATTTTCTCAGCCATTAATAACAACATTCAGTTCCAAACCTTTTGAACTTGAACTTGATGTAATAGAATTTTTAAATATTTTACAGCTTGGTACCCACGTGTTATTTTGTCTTCAGCCCTTTGCACTTGCAAACATTTGGTCTGCTTTTCAGATTTTATTATTTTCAAAAGATCTAAAGCCAAAATTGGCTACAATAAATCAATTTGGGGGTTATATTTCTTTACTGGAGATTTCTATAAAATAGACAAAATATTGTCTTGTTTAAAGGACTTTACTAGAAAACCACATACTATTAAATACATATATTTCCAAGTATTTATACCTTGTTTATATATGCATTCTTGCCTAGACATGTAGTTGCCATAGTTTTATAGACATGTAAAAGTAAGCTAGTAAAACTACTCATTAGACCAGAAAATTTTTAAGTTCTGTCAAAAGATCCTTTTTGATCCCACTTTTGAAAACGAAGTAGGCTGGAAGTTGACATCAGGAAGCCAGGAAGCACACAGCTGAGCGAGAGGACCGGAGCCTGCCTGGGGCAGGGGTCTGACTCCTGGGGGAGCAGTACACAGTGGTGGGAGGGGCTGCCAAGCCCCCAGGCTGGAACCAGGCAGGGCCTGTCAGCTGCCCTGCTTCCTGAGGAGGCCCAGCCTTCTGTCCACATTTGCTGCTTTGGGGCACACTTTGCCTTAGCTCTCACTGCAACCCAAATTAGCATTTGATATGAACATATTTTTGATACAGTAGCACTGTCAAAAAATTCCAATTAGAGATTGTGTTCATAAAATTGCCTTACATAAAGATGCTACAGGCCTGACCTGTGGTGGTGCAGTGGATAAAGCGTCGACCTGGAAATGCTGAGGTCCCCAGTTCGAAACCCTGGGCTTGCCTGGTCAAGGCACATATGGGAGTTGATGCTTCCAGCTCCTCCCCCTTCTCTCTCTCTCTCTCTCCCTGTCTCTCTCCCTCTCTCTCCTCTCTAAAAATGAATAAATAAAATAAAATAAAAATAAGTGCTTCATGGTATAAGGCAGGGGTCCCCAAACTTTAAAAAAAAATGCTACAGAAATAATGGAATGAAAACATCAAACTTTATTTAGCTTATATTAACATAGTGTGTAGTCATTTGCATTAAAAGAATTGTATTTTCCATACAATAGAAGTAGTGCTAAATAGCTTGTCTCCAGGTGTTGTTAATTTGGAGACTTTCTGTTTATAAAAATTCTTAAAAATCTGCCTTTGAAGTGTTTCAGATAGTATTCCCTGTAGACCCTCACTGCCCAGGAGTGTCCGTAGATGAGAAATAGCTGCTTCCGCCTTCGCTTCTGCTGCCCACACAAGCCAGAGCAGCTCTCTGCTCCCTCTGCTCTTATCCTTGGCCAAGGTCTCCTGGGGTCATTAGTGCTCTCCTGCCAGCTTTTTTCCTTCACTTTTGTTTCCGAATGTTATTTTTCTCTTGTCAGGTGCCATCGAGTTCTTTTATGAAAGTAAAGAACAGCATAAATTATTTTGAATCTCCCTAAAGATGGAGAACAGGATATAATCTTACCTGTTCTGTAATACATAAATGAAATAATCCTTTCTATGAAGAAAATTGCTTGCTACGAAGCAGCTAAAAATATAGTTAGCCTTTTACAGTAAATACAGTGTGTCCATAAAGTCATGGACCCGTCAAAGGAAAGCAACAAAAGACAATAGAAATGTGAAATCTGCACCAAATAAAAAGAAAACCCTCCCAGTTTCTGTAGGATGATGTGGCAGCATGTGCACATGCACAGATGATGATGTAACACCATGTATGCAGCGGAGCAGCCCACGGCCATGCCAGTCGAGATGTGGACGGTACAGAGGAAAGTTCAGTGTGATATGTGGCTTGCTAAATTCAAATGCGTGACCAAAGTGCAACGTGAATATCGGTGCGTTTATAATGAAGCACTACCTCATAGGAATAACATTACTTGGTGGGATAAGCAGTTGAAGGAAACCGTTAGTTTGGTGGAGAAACCTCATTCTGGTAGGCCATCAGTCAGTGACAAGTCTGTAGAGGCTATACGGGATAGCTACCTAAGGAACCCTAAAAAATCTGTACATGAGCCCACATTAAACTGCACTGAATAGGTATGAAACTGGGAGAATTTTCCTTTTATTTGGTGCAGATTTCACATTTCTATCGTCTTTTGATGCTTTCCTGTGACCGGTCAAAAAAGTGCACCGTGACTTTACGGACACACTATATATTGTCTTACTCATTGGATTAATTCAAAAATTGGAATTGGATTTTCAGAAGCAAAGAAATAAAGAGCTGAAATGTCTCGCCTGACCTGTGGTGGTGCAGTGGATAAAGCGTCGACCTGGAAATGCTGAGGTGGCCGGTTTGAAACCCTGGGCTTGCCTGGTCAAGGCACATATGGGAGTTGATGCTTCCAGCTCCTCCCCACCTTCTCTCTCTGTCTCTCTCTCTCTCCCTTTCTCTCTCCTTTCTAAAATGAATAAATTTAAAAAAAATTTTAAAAAAAAAGAGCTGAAATGTCTCATGGTGGCAGGTTTTCTGAGCACAGAATTGGGGTGAATTCTTTTGGGAAACTCCAGATGAGTGTGAATGGGGTCCAGCCGGCCGTGCTTGCAGGTGCCTGCAGCAGTCTCTTGTCTCCCCAGGATGACGGGGGAGCGCTACCGGAGGGAGATGCTGGCCCACGGCGGGGGCAGGGAGCCCATGCTCATGGTGCAAGGTAAACCAAACCGAGAACTGGAACCTTTTTTAAGGCTTTATGGGTATATGTTTTGAGTATTAGCCCTTTGAGCAGGGGTCCCCAAACTACGGCCTGCGGGCCACATGCGGCCCCTGAGGCCATTTATCCGTCCCCGCTGCACTTCTGGAAGGGCACCTCTTTCATTGGTGGTCAGTGAGAGGAGCATAGTTCCCATTGAAATACTGGTCAGTTTGTTGATTTAAATTTACTTGTTCTTTATTTTAAATATTGTATTTGTTCCCATTTTGGTTTTTTTTTGTTTTGTTTTGTTTTGTAGTTTTTTGTTTTACTTTAAAATAAGATATGTGCAGTGTGCATAGGGATTTGTTCATAGTTTTTTTTATAGTCCAGCCCTCCAACGGTCTGAGGGACAGTGAACTAGCCCCCTGTGTAAAAAGTTTGGGGACCCCTGCCTTTGAGTTATGTTTTTGATTATCTAGAATGAAAGTGGTTTCATATTTCTCTGTATTTATTTTTTTCTTTTAAAGAAATAATGCTTCAACTTTTTGTGAGAATCCATTTCACTGTATCCTAAATAACAAGTTAATTGTATCATATTTCTATTCTAATGTTCATTTCAATTTAATTGTATTCCAAATAACCAATTGTGATTATGTTTTATTTAGATGGCAGGATAGAATTTTAGGCTTTAGATTTTGAAATGTTACACTCTAATAGGAAATTGTTAAATTTGTCATAAATTTGTCATTAATTATCAGAAAATTTTTCATTAGATTAAAATAGATTTCTGTATATTTCTTTAGCCAACAGAACTCACTTATTTCTTATTCCTTTCTTTCTATGAAATCTTAGCTACACATTTGCTAGAAATTCCAGACATCAAGTTGGACTTTTCACTCATTGAAAAATTAGAGCCTAATTCTCTGAGGCAACACCATACTTGTTTTCCTATGTACTTTTCTGGTAATTTTTAAATTCAAGTATTTTTATTGAAAGTATTATTGTAAATGGAAGTGACCATCATGATTTTTTATATAATGTTCTCACAAATATTTCAAGGAAGATGTGAATATTATTGGATACTTTCAGTATATTGACAATTATATTTGCCATTGACCCCCCTCCCCTGACTATCTGATAAAAATGTCATTTAGAAAATAACTTCCTATATTAGTGAAGTATTGTTTTCATTATAATAATTGAGTGGGCCCTAACAGTAATAGGTCTGACATGAATGTTTTCTTGCCTAGATCTCTTTAGTCCAATGCCTGTTGCCCCTTTCAGCAGAGCTCCAGATCCTTCTCTTCAGCTATTCATTTAGATCAGCAGATATTTATTGAGTGCTGATTACGTGCCGGGCGCTGTTACAAGTGTTGAAGGTGAAGGAATGAAAGTCTAGAAAAGCTTGGCTCTGGTGGAACTCGTGGGATTCCATCAGCTTACGCAGGAAAGTACATTCGTGCAGGCTTGTCTGCCCAGCGCCACGGCAGATCTGCAAACACACCAGCCGGCCCAGACAGACTGCAATTTTTGTCGCATCTGTCCTTTGCTAGCAACACTTCAGCTTCCCACAAGTGGGTTAGCCTGGGGAGTTGACCTCTCAAGATAAAGAAGGCTTTCTAATGCCACTTGAGTTTTGCAGTTGACCCTGTTGAACTCGACTATTTCCAGACCCCATTTTAAATGTTTTTCATGTAATGAACGATCTTCTAGCAACCCTATGAGGTAGGAATTGTTATCCCCATTTTACAGCTGATGAAACAGGCCAGCTCCTGATCTGTCATGAGGCAGTGAGTAGAAGAGCCAGGATTTGAACCTATGACTTCTGGCAGCAGAGAGCAGGATCTCTCTCCATCTGTGCTGTCTCACATGTTTGTGGGACAGACACCTAGTGAAGGGTGTGGACTCATGTGAGAGTGAAAGTAATTGGCTTATAATAGTACGCAACAGATAGTTTCAATTGTGTGCTTTTTAGCTGGTGGTTTGGTGCTCAGCAGAGGTGCTTCAGGACTGCTCTGTTATCTGCGTTTGCCCAGTAGCAGTGCTTAGCTTGTGCTTTTCAGACCAGGGTCTAGTGCTCTCTGCACATAAATATTAGCTTACCTGTGGTTCGTCAAAAGAAACACAAATGGAACCTTTTTCAGTGTTGGTCTTTTGGCTGGTATATTTTTCTACTCGGCTTCCAAGAATGTTGTAAAAAAAAATTTTTTTTTAAATTTTATTCTTTTATATGAAACATTTTTGTGTTAAGCAATTTAATATTTTCAAAACTAAAATTCACAGACTCAAGAGAAAATTAAGACCATGATTCAAACTAGAAATGATAAAGTATTCCTTTTCTAGTTAACACTAATAGAACAGTTCTGCTTTTAAACTTAAATGTTTTCCTGAATGTTGTTTTGTCATATCTCATTAATTCACATAATTTGTTACATGCCAAAGATGAATGGGAGTCATGTAAACAAGTTATGCCTGTTGTCACTTTATAGAGTTAGATTTGTAAGACAAGAGCAGCAATGGCTTCTCATTTTCTTGTATACAGCCGGCTTCTTCCCCAAACAGGAATGCCATAGATCAACCTGTGGGTCGTGACCCCGGCGGGAGTCGAACGACCAAAACACAGGTTGAGAACCGCTGCCATAGATGAAGGCACATAGCCTTACACTCAGGTAGCCCGAGCAGGGTTGTTTGGTGAAATTACTGAGCGTTGTGATAGAAAAGCATAAACCATCAGGTTGGTATTATTATTGTGTGAAAATGTAATTTTATAGGTGCTGTGTATATTTTATTTAACTACTTACTAGACAAATGTGAAGAATTACATTAAGTAGCAAAGCATAAAGAAAGGGATCCAGTCAGCCCTCTGCATCCACAGGTTTTCCCTCCGCGGGTACGGAGAACTGATGAAGGTACTGGACCATCTTCATTTTCATATCCGTGAGGGTTCCTGGACCCAGTCTCCCATGGATACCAAGGGATGACTGTAGTACCTTCAAATTCTGCACATCCCTGACCAAATGACAACTTTATTTACAGTGGTCCCTCGTCTATCATGGGGGTTAGGTTCCAGAACCCCCCCGCGATAGGCAAAAATCTTCAAAGTAGCAATCTTATATTTATTTTATTTATATATATTTTCAGGCTTTATAAACCCTCCTCACACTCTTATAAACCTTTCCAACACTGTTACTAACCTTTCCCACACTTTTATAAACACTTCCAATGCTCTTAAACACTTTCTACACTCTTAAATCTACACTCAGGATACAGAACACAGTGCTCTGGTAGGTTGCCTCCCACTTGTGGTGTACGATCTCACCTGGGCAAACTAGCTCAAGTGGAGCGGCATGACTCCGTTTTCCATATATGGGAGTCTTTGTCTACTCATCTACTGTACACTATGTATTTAGATTTAATATTCTTTTAATATGTTTTAATTAATATTTTTATATTCTCAATTTTTTAGGCTAGAAAATGCTTATTTTACTGCAGAAATAATTAAAATAAATATATAAAAAATACCTATATACTGCAAAATCCCGTGATATAGTGAAAAATCTGCAATACAAAATAAGATATATACAATTTTAAAATCCGCAATACAGTGAGACCGGGAAAAGTGAACTGTGATATGGCGAGGGACAACTATACCTACTTTCTTACTTGAGTTTCAAATTAACTGCGAGCCATTTCTCAGAGTCAGAATGCTTATTATGCATTGAACTTATGCTCTTGAATGATACATACTCAATGAAATCAAATATATAATAGTTTTAATATTTGAATAATAAATACCACACAGGTGAACTTTTAAGTTACTTCGTTTTTTTAGAGTAATTCATCATTGGTTCCGATTGCCTTGGTCTTTCCTAATGTCCACAGACAGAACCTTCTTGTGACCAGAACCCAGTCTAAGGAGGTCCCAGAGGACGTGGCAGCCCTCTGCGTTTCTCCTGTTGTCTTTCCACACTCACCAGTTACTGGTTTTCTCTCAACACTCTAAACACCATTTAAAGACACAAAATAGTGGTTAAAATAGGATTTCCTTCCTCAGAGAGGAAAGCAGTTACATGGTACACCAGAAAACCATTTACTATCTGTAAGTTACTTGAGAGAGTCCGTAGTGGAGATAAAATATGATTTGACTTCATAACATTTCTTTCTAATCTGCTTCACCATAGCACCCTTTAAAGTCTGTCACTGAAAGTGTGTGTGTGTTTGTGAATTATGTTGATATGATAGATGCAATAGAAATAGCATTACAGATTCAAATTGTCTCCTTGTCTAGTTTTAAACACATTCATAGCATATATAAAGTTATATGTAATAGGCACAATATTCAGTTACTTTCTTCCCCACTAAACACTGAAACCAACTTTTTTTTTTTTTTTTACAGAGACAGAGAGTGAGTCAGAGAGAGGGATAGACAGGGACAGACAGACAGGAATGGAGAGAGATGAGAAGCATCAATCATTAGTTTTTCATTGCGCATTGCAACACTTGTTCATTGATTGCTTTTTCATATGTGCCTTAACCGTGGGCCTTCAGCAGACCGAGTAACCCCTTGATGGAGCCAGCGACCTTGGGTTCAAGCTGGTGGGATTTTGTTCAAACCAGATGAGCCTGCACTCAAGCTGGTGACCTCAGGGTCTCGAACCTGGGTCTCTGCATCCCAGTCTGACGCTCTATCCACTGCGCCACTGCCTGGTCAGGTGAAACCAACTTCTTAATTGCCGAGAATTCTGGGGTGAGGTTGAGTTCCTTATATTCGTTGTCAATACTAAGTTAACTGCTGTTCATTCTATATCCCCACAACGTTATTTGGTTGATGTTAAATATCATTTCTAAGTAATAAGAGAACTTAAAGGTTTTGCTTAAAAGAAACTGTGATAAGATGTTTTCATTCATTTTGCCATTTAAACAATATATATTTTCTAAGTGCTATGGTGAACATGACCCAAGGTTAGTTTCTATTACAATCATTTCATGAAACATATGGTTTTCTAGAAAGATAAACATAGTAAGGTATGTGAGTAGCAAAGAAGTAACATTTTGTACCCATTGGGAAGCAGAAGTATTTCTTACTACAACAAATAAAAGAGTGGAATTCTATGGGACTGAAACTATTATTTCAGCACTTTATGAATGACATAAGTACCTCGTTAGAGGATGCATATCATTCTCTGTAGACTACCTTTTGTGTTTTATATTATCTAACATCCTTGAGTAAATGGCCCTCACTGAGTTTTTAGGTTCGGATTTTACGTATCTTTAAATAACCAGGAAAAAAAACCTCACATGTTGAAAAATTGCCATGTGCCAGGTGCTTTCTGCTGTGCGGCCTCGTTTAACCCCGTCACATGGGTCTTCCTGTCCACATTCCTAGAGACAGGGAAGCTGTCAGAGTTCATTCTCTTTCTGTGCTGACCGTCCTCCTGACTTTCACATCTTCTTCAGGTCTTTACGTTCAGACTTGAGAGTGAGCTGGTCTTTAGAACATGGAAGGTGACATTAGCCTTGACTTAGTGACCCCCAAAGTCTGAAGTCACATCCTAACTATTCCCATTGACATTGGAGAGGCCTGTCTGCCATCCTCTGATCCACAATAAAGTTCCTTAATCCATTTTCACATGAGCTCTTTTAGTCTTTTGTGGCGAAGCTCTTGACTTAGTTCATGGTTGCCGTTAGTCATGGTGGTTCTGATAGAGATTCTCAGCACAGAGAGTGAGTGTGATGTTTTGTGTTAAGTTTCTTGTTTCTGCCTCTGGTTATAACATTCCTTGTGCTTTCACCCTTCAACTTTTGCAAAACAAATTTTGTGAGGGAAAGGAAGGTTAAAGTCCAAGATTTTAGCATTCTGGAGGTTATTTTCAAACACTAAGCAACTTTATTTCTGTGCTCCTTTCTAGAAGAGAAACTCTTTATTTTTATGTCTCTTTGTGGCCAAAAGCAGTATGCAAGTACAGATACAAAGTAATAACAGAGTTTTAAAAAGGACCCAACATCAGATAAGAATAAAAGAAATAGTATATAAATGAGTCAATTCTCAATGAACCTCCCCTCAGTGTGTTTTCCTGTGTTGAGAAACTATTGACTCTTGGAACCCAAGTCTAGAAGTCCTCAGGGCCTTACATTAAGCTAATTAAAGTCATTATGCCTTACATTTCTGCAGAGCTTTCTGGTTTTCAAAATACACTCCGTTTTGCCATAATTATCCTGTATTATATTCTATATCATCTGTTCCAATATATTACATATTATTTTTGCCCAAGAAACAAAGCAGACAGTTGTAGTTTATATTCCAAAAGGTCCTCCCTATCCAATCTATGACGAGTTCTCTTCTCTTTTAAAAACATTCTTGGCCCTGTTAGCACTCAGCACACCCAGTACTCAACTCTTGGTCTCACACTGTTCTCCACGGAGAAGGACCAGAGCTCCTTGAAGAATGGGTGAGTTCTAGGGCTAAGTATGCCATATGAGCCTGAACAACTGGTAGGAGCAGAGAAGAAACACATAATGACGGGGGTTTGTCAGGGAGCCAGGCATCCACTGAAAAGAGTGACCAAAGCTGCAGCAATTTGAGGATCCAGATGGATATTAGAATGTAATGCAAAGTATAACATATATATCTGTGAGTCCATACTGACATCAATGATTGAAAAAACAACTAAGTAGGGAGAGTAGACAAATCTCCCCTGCAGGAGAATTTCAGATAATTTTTGTAGTTATTCCTCCTCAAGGAGGGGGAACATAACTCCCCACCCCTAAAGTGTGTGCTTTTCAGAGTGATTTTTTTCTGAAGAAGACAGTGTGAAAGGGGGGAATCAAGGTGACTTGATAATGGAGACATGGACAGATCCTGCCTCAACCAGGTGTGCACGGTCTCCATCTACAATGATGGGCCAGGCGGCGAGGTACACCCTTAAATGATGTGAAGAGAGCGGCCCCTCACCTCTCTGCTTCTCCTTCCCAAGCCCATGGCCTCGGTGTAACTATGAGAAAAGCACCAGGCAAACCCAGACTGAGGGGCAAAGTACCAAAACCTGGCCAAGATGTCTCAAAACTGCCAAGGTCATCAAAAACCAGGAAATCTGAGAAACTGCCACATTCTAGAGGACAAGTATATGCAGTGTGGTGTCCTGAGTGGGATGGGGAAACAGAAAAAGGACACGTGGTGAAAACTAAGGAATTCTAAGTAGAGTATGACTTAGTCAGTGGTGCTGTGTCGATACTGGTTCATTAGTTATGACACGGGTGCCATCAAAGGTCAGATCACATTGGAAATGGACTGATGGGGTATGGAATATACAGACACTCTCTGTACTAGCGTCAGCTTTTCAGTGAATACAAAACCGACCTCAAATTGAAAGTATGAAAAACAAAGCCTCTTTGGTAATGCACTACCACTGGTCGTTCTTGCCCACCGGAGCTCCATCTGCGCGTTTCCCTGTTTCTGGGCAGCCATTTCCAGTGATGGTGCCACTTCCTGTGGGGCACACAAAGGCACGTGATTGGAGGAGTGTAAGTATGGCACAAAATGTGGCTAGAGAGGTAGGCAGGCATCCGTCATGGAGAGTACTATGGGCTCCGAAAGATTTTTGGCATTTATTCTGAAGACCATGAGAAAGCATTGACAGTGTTTTGGGTTTTTTTACTTTTTTATATATATAATTTTTGCATTGATTTGAGAGAGAGGTAGGGAGAGGTAGAAGGGGAAAGGAGAGAACAAGAGAGAGAGAGAGAGAGAGAGAGAGGCATCAACTCATTGTTCTACTTAATTGTTCCATTTAGTTGTACACTCACTGATTGCTTCTCGTCCATGCCCTGACCAGGGATCACACCCACAACCTGGGTGCACCAGTATGATGCTGTATCCACTGAGCCACCCAGCCAGGGCCATTGACAGTATCTTTAAGGGAAGATCAGACTTACGGATTGTAGCATTCACTGACTGCTGAGGAAGGGGTTGTGGTAAGTTCTGATTTGAAGAGGCCCTTGTGTTGGCAGTCATCCTGGTGAAAGAGGGTGACTGGGCCCAGCAGAGTAAGCAGTCGGGAGGGAAAGAGGTTTTATGATTTAAGAAATATTTATGAGGAAAAGTGGCAGGTTTTGGAATTAATCGGCACGGAAATGAGTGAGAGGCACGAGGAACAGCACCCAGTGCCCTGCTGTCACAACTGCAGAAATGGCCAGGCTGTTACAGTGGTTAGGAACCCAGCGCTTAGAGGAGTGGGAGCAGTGGTCATCGGAAGTGTGAGGTATTAAAAGGAATATGACAGAAATAGAAGCAAGAAGTAGGCCCATTGTCCTAGAACAGTTCAGCCAACGTGTAGAATTTTGCTCAAGTAGCCTGTAATTCCTGAGACACTGATGGGGCCTTGCACTGCGTCAGACTAGGAAGCACTTCTTCCCAGACTGCTCCTGATGGGAAACCCACCTTGTCACCAGGCAGCTTCGTTCTGGTTTTAGACAGTTCTCATCGACAGGATGACACATTTATTCAAATTGACAAAAAAAATTTTATCTACTTTTAATGATTAATGTCTTTAGGTAATGAGCACTTTGATGCTTTGATATGTTTAATAACTTGATCACTAACCTAATAGGCTCAATGTGCCTAGCATGTGGCTTTACTGTTGAGTTATTTGTACAATACAAACATGATGGCACAAACAAGGAATAGTAAGTCTACTGGCAGTACAGCTGATATTTAAAGTAAGAAAGCTACATAAACAGTCATTGTTCAACACTGGCATGATTGATTTTCTCTACTGTCAAAATGGGTACACTGCCCTGGCTATGTGCATAGCTCAGTTGGGTAGAGCATCATCCAGAAGCACGGAGGTTGCCGGTTCAGTCCCCAGTCAGGGCACATACAGGAACAGACCAATGTTCCTGTCTTTCTCTCTCTCCCTTCCTCTCACTAAAATCAGTAAATCTTTTTTTTTTTTTTTAATGGGTACAGAGTCACTTAAACAGAACAGGCATTTTACTTTGTTTCATAGCACTAAAAATTAGTTGTAGTTATAACGTTCAGTTTTAAAGCACCCACATGACTAATCTGGTTAGTCCTGCCTTATTGCCAGTGAGCGGCAATGCTGGCAAGCCCGGCGCTGCATGTGATCAGTCGTGTGCATGAGCTTCATGGTTATTCCTGTTTATTGTTTCAACTATGTCTCTCTGCCCTTTTTTTTAATTAAGTGAGATGAACATTAACGCATGACAGGTTCTGCCTGACTAGTCAGCCGTGCCCCTTGGATATCGGGGTCTCCCTGGAAATCAGTGCCGGGCGTGTTCAGGAGACACACACAGAGGCTTCTTAGGACCCACCCCGGAGTGTGGAAGAAACCCCCTCGCAGGCAGGTTAAGTATTAAAAGATAAGATGATTTAAAACTAGCAAGCAAAGTTGTTCCAAAGGAAGTAAATTATTCAGATGAGTTTTGATGGGCTGCTCAGAAGCTATAAATGTATGTCGTCTTATTTCCCCGCTGGTTGGTTGACCTTCCCCGTCACTCGGCCTCCTTCCTCCGTTCTTTCTTTATAGCACCCCTGTACTTCCTGACATAACATGACCTATTTTATTTATTAGTTTATGATCTGCGCTCCCTAATAAAGTGTAAGCTCTGTGAGAAGAGGGAAACCTCTGACATCACATAAATATTTCCAAGTATTCTATGCGCCTACTCGTTTCAGTGAAGCTCTTTTATGACAAAGAAAAGACGTGGAAAAGGCGTTCCGTCACCCACTGTTCAGTATCTCCCTCGCCTCTATCTCCGACACTGTGTCTGCTCGGTTGTCTGGGTATCAGGTGCGCCTTTGTTCTCCTGCCACTTGTCCACCCTCGTCCTCCTCACAGCACCGGCATCGGGACCCCGCTTCACTCGCCTCAATCTTTTGATCAAAGAAGGAAGAAGAAGCCATGGTTCTTAAATGAACACCATCTGTTTGGCTGGCTGAGATGTTTTGTGTTTTCTGTAGAGCTTTTCCTCTCAACACTACATATATTTATTACACTATACATAACCAGTGTTCTACAAGTTATCATAAAGTAGGTCATTCCTGGCCCTTGCCGGTGGCTCAGTAGATAGAGCGTCAGTCCGGTGTACGGACATCCCGAGTTCAGTTCCCAGTCAGAACACACAGAAGAAGCCACCATCTGCTCCCCATCCCCTGCTTTTTTATCCTTCTTTTCTCCTCTTCCCCTCCCACAGCCAGTGGCTTGATTGGTTCAAGCATGACACTGGATGCTGAGGATAGCTCTGACAGAGCACATCAGCCTTCATGCTCTGGCACTAAAATATAGCTTGGTACTCAAGCATTGGCCCCAGATGGTGTTGCCGGGTGGATCCTGGTCGGGGTGCATCTATCTCACTATCTCCCCTCCTCTCACCTAAAAATAAAATAAATTAAATTAAAGGTAGGTTATTCCTTGTGTTTTATAACTCATATAATACAAGCCCAAGTCAACCTGGTAAATTAAGTAATTTACCAAATTTAAAAAATGAACATTAAAGTGGAAAGTACTTTCACTACTATAGGAGGGCAGAGATAATTCTGCAGCTTGATTTAGGACAATTAGCAGTGTGCTTTGTTACATAAGAGAAGTCAACTCTTGGGGCTTAATTAAAACAGGACCAATTCGAAGCAAAACTCTGCCTTGGGCCAGGTAGTACCTGAAGGCCTTGGCCTTCAACACCTCCCTCTAATGTCCCATCTACTCCCAGGCACCTGTGCGTGCGCTTTGGTTTCAGAATTATTTGCTTTTAGCTATACCACCTTTATTAGAGTCTAAAATTGAAATAGCTATCCAGATGTTGTCCTTTGTTAAAAATGCATTATTTTAACATTCTTAAGTTAGTGACCAGTAAATAATCTGATAGACTAAAAAAAGGGATTGTTAGTTGTTGATAACATTAATTTGTTTAAGCTTAGCAAATATTTATTGAATACTTACTGCTGACCAGGCATTTTGGGGGACACAGAAATAAGTAAGAATAATGTATAGACCCTACATTTATGTGAGGAGTATAACATCCCATGAGACTTACAGGAGCCCCTGTGGGAGGTGGGTTTCCGTGTGGGGACTGCAGGACTCCTGATTTCAGCCCCCCCCCCTTCTCCCAGACAGCCACTTTGGTACTCTGCACCAACGGGGTGACCTGGCGAGGCTGCCCAGGGATGAGGACTGTGGAGGTGGCATGCTGAGACTACAAACCTCGTGTGGAAGGCAAGGTGCCGGCCCTCAGGGAGGCTCTCTACCTGCCTGTTGTATTAATAGTAGGCATCAGACCTTGAAGTCTGCAACCTGCTTTCACTAGATGACATTTCAAAAATATTTTCATTTTATCCCCAGAGATAGAGAACATTCTATAAACACCATAGGCGCCCACCTTTTGAATAGCTACTCCAGTGTTCTTTGCTTATAAATAGAAACAACAAGGCCAAACTTTGAACTAAATAAATTAATAGCATTTGAGATACAAAGAGCTAAAGCTAAATAAAAGGTTAGTATTTCAAAGACACAGATAAACAATGAGAAAATATGTGAGTATTATGAGTGAAATGCCCTCATGGGAAAAGGGGCAGTTTTCTTATTTTCTAAATGTTCCTAGAACACCAGGAATAAGTCATTCCTGTGTGTTACAGTGTTCCCTTAGTGCATCAGGCAGATGGCTGCATCCCACCACGCAAGAGACTTAGGAACATTTTCCATAATTTTTACAACATGAAGTGGTAGAAACCTTATGACCTACTGATCTCTTTCTCCTGAGAAAAGGGAGCCAGCTTTCACCAGAAAACCATAGATCTGATCTTCTGCTAAACTTAACCCAGAAGGTTCTACTATCTTTGAATTTGATTGCAAATAGTCCAATGACTAAATTCAACCAAGAAAATTGTTGCTTATGGGAAAGTCACTCTTAAACAGAATTTTAATTTTTAACCTATCAGCGGTGTGCTACTGTATGTATATATGGGGCACTCTTCGTTTCAGTGTAGTGCTTTGGTTCTGCCTGCAGAGTCAATTAAGTATTGATTGTATAACAGCTGGATGGAAGGCTAGGTAGAGGACCTCAGAGAAGAGCACCTTTTATTAATCCCTGGGCAGCAGAAACTCCTGGCTAACTGATTTCAGATGATCTGCTTTAAACAGCATGCCAAAAGGAGATTCACTGTGTAGGGAAGGTCAAGGGTCAGCAGTGTAATGAAAGTTGCTAGATGAGGACCTAAACAATATCTTTAATGCACCTAACACTAATTTGGTAGGTGGTGGTGTCCCCATTTTACACCGAGAGAGGAAGACTGAGAGCGGTTGAAGAACCTCCCCGGCATTGCAAGGCTGTTACATGGCTAGTCAGGCTCTGACCCAGGCCATTTTACCTTCCGAGTCCTGAGGTACCCCTGCATCTGCTGGCTCACAGCACTCGCCCAGCCCCTGTTGGAGCTGTGGACTCTGAAGAAAACTCTTCGGTTGCTATTGACTTTGAGTGGATAGAACTTATTTTGATTGTTTTCTCTGACAGTATAGTAAGCTATCATTTCCTACTTGCTGTGTAAATGTGATGAGCCCTCTTCTAACGGTGTAGCCATCTGAGGTAATGTCCCTGGAGTCTGACTTTTTTTGAGGTGAGAGTTTTTACCCAGGTATCTATCTTGCAGTAAACTCATTCCAAGAAATATGCCACCGATTCCATTTTTAGATTATGTCAACATTTGCTACTTTCTGAAAGGAATGTAGGTAATATTCTTTTCAGCTTTCTTGATTGCTTAATGAAAACACAAAATCCTCTTTTAAAAATGGTCCTTACAGATGATATCCTTAACATGTGGCTACAAGTATGTGCTGTTGGCAGTGGGCTAAAAGCATGTCATTCCTCCAAAGCTCCTGATCTACCTTAGCTTGATACCCCGAGGCACGGAGCTTCAGGGGCGGAGGAAGCTAGGAGTCAGGAGTAGCTCAGGCAGGATCGATGCTGGGGCACACTGATGAATTTATGTTTAAAAACTGTACCAACTCTACCAAGAAAGATAAAATAATTATGGTAATCATAGAGATCTAGAGAAGATTTTGGTGGGAGAACTGAATTTAGTTAAAGACATGTGCTTACTAACTCTGTCTGAAATGTTGCCAGAGAGGATAGAAACAAGGAAATTTCTCTTGGTGTAACCGGATCATTTCCTAAAAGATCATTGACAAGATACTTTCTAGTGTTTGAGTGTTTTCATCTCTAAAAGAAACTTTTTCCTTTTGGTTATCATGTAACTTTGCTGAAAATTTAGATTTAGATCATCATACCTAAACCTAATTTTCTTTTTTACCCAATAGTTTCTCTCCAAAGCTTTTGTAATAGAATAATTCTTCCTTTATCTCAGAGTTTGCATATCTCAAATATTTGAATAATGTTATTGAGTTCTTTTTCTACCCCATCATATAATTGTCAAGTAAACAAACATGTTTAGTTTTTTTATCTTTTTTTTTTTTCTTGCAACAGAGACAGAGAGAGGGACAGATAGGGACAGACAGACAGGAAGGGAGACAAGAAACATCAGTTCTTTGTTGCAGCTCCTTAGTTGTTCATTGATTGCTTTCTTATACGTGCCTTGACTGGGGGGGCTACAACAGAGCGAGTGACTCCTTGCTAAAGCCAACAACCACGGGGTCATGTCTATAATCCCACACTCAAGCCGCATGAGCCTGCACTCAAGCCGGAGACCTCGGGGTTTCGAACCTGGATCTTCTGCGTTCCAGTCCAATGCTCTATCCATTGCACCGCTGCCTAGTCAGGCTAAATTTTCTTTCTTACAATCCTAAATGAATATGTAGTTTAATTAAGCTGTAGCATAAGGAATACAGCTAAACTCCATTTACATTTTTTCTAAAAGCAGTTTAAACAATACAGAGTGTTTTAAAATTCTTAAAATCTTCAACTACACAGTGAAAATGATGGAAATTTCAGCCCCACATTCATTTTTGCCTTTTTTCCATGCATATGCTGTTTTCACTTTATGATCAGAATTTATTAGAATGCTGTAGTAGGCTTGTGTACCGATTTTCCTAAGATAAATAATACTTTGTTGGATATTAACCAGTAAGACTAATTTCTCCTTTTATATTTATAGCTGAAGGGGCAGGAGAGAGTAACAGCAGTAGCAAAAATAACAGTCATGAGAATGATAACAGTAACTCCTGCTAAACACCTTTGATGGGTACTTTTGATGCACTAGATACTGTGCTAAGCACATTGCACATATCACCTCGTTGAATTCTCTAAACAGTCCAACGGGTGCGCTTAGTACGCTATACCCGGGGTCACACAGTGGCAAGTGACCTAGAATTCAATTTCAGGCACTCCTACTCATCTTCTGTGGACTGACAGGTAATCTCAGCTTTCTTTTTAGGTTTAACAGGCACCTTTTGCTCTGGAAATAGTTGTACAAGTATTCTACTACATTTTCCCTTTGCTCTTTAAGTTTTTGGTGACTGGTTTTATAGCAAACTACAACTTATTGAATGAGAACGCGTGAATACAGACAGAGCCTTTTTCTTTTCTTTTTTTTTACTTTACAACACAGACATTGGCAGAAACCTCTTTTCTTGCACAGTGTAACAGGAATAAATAAGGAAAGCATGCCATGGCATCAGACTTAGAATTTAGCAGCTCTAGGATTATAACTTCGTTTCTATAATAGAGGTAAATGGTAACCCACAGTGATAGCCAAGTAAACAGAATCCATAATCTTTGACTTGTTTGGCTGTTTACTCAGTGCAGCCTCTGAAAGAGAGGAGAGCTTTCTGGACGGAGTGAAGTGGAGGAGAGCACCTGTGTTGTCAAGGCTCAGACCTTGACATTTACAAAAGGTAAATGCACTGAAGTTTTAGGAGGGTGTGTCCATGTTGAATGTGTGGGTGTGTTTGGTTAAGGAAGACACTGAACTTCAAAAGGCACCATGTTTTGTAACCCAGAAATGTAATGTAAATGGAATTATTCAATCTAAAGATGTAATTAAAGTGGACTAATTTCTAAATAGGGCCCATCTGCGGGCGTTCACTTGGTGGACCCTCATCTAGCAGGAACTTCCGAGGCTCTGCTCAGTCCCGTCCGAAACCCCAGATACAGAACCTCTCATCTGAACGGGAGCAAGGATTAACCCAGCCTCGGGGCCAGTCGAGCTTTTTCAGTTCAAAGGAGGAAAGGAATTTCGTTTTCTGGCGAATATCCTCATTTTCTCAGGAGCCAGTTGTAGATAGTGGGAGTCCACCTTTAGAAAAAGGTGTGGGTAACCACAGCCTTGTAGCAGAAAACAACTTCAAAGCACAGAAGGTGAGCCATTCAGTTGCCCTAGGCTTGGGAGAGACAGAGCTGGAATGAGACTTCTGATCTCATAAAGTTCACTGCAGGCTTTTCTAACTGCCAGGCCAGCCTTTGTACTCGGATTCTTAATCAGTCTGCGCTGAGTTTGGCACATATAATTACTTCAGCTTTCATAGCAGTGTTATGATGGTTTTTTAGAATTGACAGTGGTGCTGGGAAGACACACACTCCTCTTCACGCATCCCCAGTCTGCACGGACCATCTGCTTTTCGGAGTCTCCCGTTATGTAGCAGAGGGTGGGGTTAGCATAGAGAGATGAACATCTGGGAAAATCAAAGGCTCATTTTATTACTTTGGTCTCTTTAAAAAATTGTGCTACAGTGTATATAACAAAATTTACCATTTTAACCAATTTTAAGGGTACAGTTCAGTGGCATTCATAATTTTGTATATATTCATGATCTTGTGTAACTATTACCACTGTCCATTTTCAGGACTTTTCTGTCACCCCAGTGATCTCCTCTATTTTTTTTTTTTTTTACATGGACAGAGAGAGAGTCAGAGAGAGAGATAGACAGGGACAGACAGACAGGAACGGAGAGATGAGAAGCATCAATCATTAGTTTTTCATTGCGCATTGTGACACCTTAGTTGTTCATTGATTGCTTTCTCATATGTGCCTTGACCGTGGGCCTTCAGCAGACTGAGTAACCCCTTGCTGGAGCCAGTGACCTTGGGTCCAAGCTGGTGAGCTTTTACTCAAACCAGGTGAGCCCGCGCTCAAGCTGGCGACCTTGCGGTCTCGAACCTGGGTCCTCGGCATCCCAGTCTGACGCTCTATCCACTGCGCCACTGCCTGGTCAGACCCAGTGATCTCCTCTTGATAACCGTTTGTCATAGCTGCTAACAGAAAGAAAAATGAATTGACTGTTGTAACTAATCTTTTGTTTCCTTCTTTTAGTAGATAAGTGGTTATCCTATAAAAAGTAGAAAAAATAAAACAATTTATTAGCAGGATATTTGTGATTATGACTTCCGATGACAATACCCTAAATCAGGCGTCCCCAAACTACAGGCCACATGCAGCCCCCTGAGGCCATTTATCCAGCCCCTGCCACACTTCCGGAAGGGGCACCTTTTTCATTGGTGGTCAGTGAGAGGAGCACTGTATGTGGAGGCCCTCCAATGGTCTGAGGGACAGTGAACAGGCCCCCTGTGTAAAAAGTTTGGGGAGTCCTGCCCTAAATACTTTAAATCATAGACCAACACCTTAAAATTCAACTTGTAAAAAAATATGTATATAGTCAACCTCATCCTTCAACTCTTGAACTGGTAGCTTTCCATGAACCTTTGGGTCAGACTGTTACTGTTACCAGTAAAGGAGCATATTCTGTGTGTTTAATGCTCTGTTTTATTTAATCCCTATAATAAGCTAGCAAAGTAGATGACATTATGCCAATTTTATGAGCTTCAAACATTACACTGGAACATTTTCCTTTTATGCAGATTGCTTCTAGCAAAAACTAGGCCCAGGAAACTAAGGGATGGGTCTGAGGTGCTGTAGGTTAGCTCAGGGGAATGGCCCAGCAAACCCCTGCCCTAGCCTTCTTTAAAAGCCTTTGAAAAGGAAGAATTTATCTTTTCTCTCTGTTCTTCCTTGGCAACCCTTTAAAGGAAACTTTTGTGTGGTCAGTGAGGATAATTAGACTGAAGTTTTAAATTTTAAAATGCTATGCTGAGCCAGATAGTATTCCATTTAGCCTAAAATCCTAACCTGAGCCCTGGCAGGTTAGCTTAGTGGTAGAGTGTCAGCCTGGTGTGCAGGAGTCCTGTGTTCGATTCCCGGCCAGGGCACACAGGAGAAGCGCCCATCTGCTTCTCCACCCCTCCCCCTCTCCTTCCTCTCTGTCTCTCTCTCCCCCTCACACAGCCAAGGCTCCACTGGAGCAAAGTTTGCCTGGGCTCTGAGGATGGCTCTGTGGCCTCTGCCTCAGGCGCTAAAGTGGCTCTGATTGCGGCAGAGCGATGCCCCAAGATGGGCAGAGCATCGCCCCCTGGTGGGCATGCCAGGTGGATCCCAGTCGAGCGCATGCGGGAGTCTGTCTGACTGCCTCCCCATTTCCAGCTTCAGAAAAAAAAAGAAAAATCCTAAGCTGTATGGTACCCGAGGCGCTGTCAGTCACAGGGTATTACACTGGTGGTTTTCATAGCCCTGCAGGGTTCCCAGGACAATTCCTCTTTGGAGCCTAAGGCCCTTCTTAGTTCACTAGACTGCCCCCTAAATAAATTATACCTGTCAGCCTTAAATATAAACCTGACTGACACACCATAATTTAAACCAAATACCAGGCTGTTTCTGACATGTAAGAGTATGATTAGCTTTAGCTTTTAGCTTTAATTTAAAAGAACTGATGACTTATTTGTTCCTGGCCATCATGGGCTCTGAAGGCCTGGCCAGTCAGTCCTGGCAGGTGTCAGGACTATACCCGCTTGGACCCAAACTGAACGCTTGGGCCTCATCTCTCCTGGAGAACCTTCCACTGCACCTTTGAAACCCACAAACAGGAGAGTGTTTTCTTCCCTGATTACACCAAGAACAAGTTTCAGAAGGACCCATGAACGACTAAGCCCCACCCTGCTCCTCACCAGACCCCTCACCAAACCTTCTACCCCCCGGGCGGGGCAGGGAGGCGCTGAAATTCTCCCCTCCCCACTTTTGCCAGGGTCACTCTCCCATCCCCTATAAACTTAGAGGAAATCTGACATGAAAACTTGCTTGTATATTAAAGCTGGACTGAATGCGGAAAGACATTAACTGCTCACAAAAAAGTAGGGGATATTTCAAAATGAATGTGAAGCTATAAAATATCCCCTACTTTTTGTGAACAGTATAGGTACTTAAATGAAAAATATAACCTACTTCTTGTCCAAACTGTGGCTCTAGATCGGGCTTTAGTCAAACAATATGATCGACGTCCTCCAGGCTCCGCTAAATTCCTTTTCATGACTGATGAACTGATCTTTTCCAGCTGGGAGTCTCCTTTAAAGAAAGAGAACCAGCTCTGGCTGACAAAGCAGGAGAGGAACTCTGGGGACGTTATTGGAAGAGGCCACAGGAACAAGGGGAAACATCAGAACAGGGCTCACTTTGGGGGAGAAGGAACAGCCGTGCCGGTGTCAGGACCGATACGTCCTCATCCCCAGAGGGTTTGCCGTCCTGCTCCTGATGCACAGTGGGAATAGTGTATCTGGCAGCGCAGCCCACGAGGCGCAGGTAGAGCGGCCCCGGCTCCAGCAGGCTGCACCTCGGCCGACTGACGGTGGACCCGCTCATGGCAGCAGCTTTTCTGGCCTTTACCCACTAAACACCAGGAACACTCCCCACAGGGTGACAACCAAAAATATCTCCGGTGATTGCTAAATGTCCCCTATGGGGCAAGGGAGGTGGGCACAGCTGTCCCCAGTTGAGAACAACTGATCTAAAGGAAAATCAGTCCTGTAACCGGAAGGGCAGTGGGTGCTGGGTAGCAAGAACAAGTGGTTTCTATGTAGTCTTCCCTCTGCATCTGTCTCCACTATTTCCAGCCAGGTCAGACTCCGCCCCCAGTCAGAGGGCTCGCTGTGTCCATGCACTTCTCACTGTCAGGGACTCTGCCTCCTGACAGCAGGGGACCAGGAGGTTCCCTGAGTTCCCTGCTCCCAGCAGTTAATCGGTCACCTCCTCTTTGGCACCATGCCCATACTGTATATACACTCTTGTTCTGCATAAATGCAGTCATGTATTTCCATGGTTTTCTCCCCAAACAACGAACTTTTCGAGAACAGAAATTGTAACTCACTCAGATCCGAGTGCCTGGTGTCTCTAATGCACAGTGCTTGGCACACTCAGTACATTGTATCTTCATCAGTGCAGGGACAGACTTTCTGTCGCAGATGGAGTGAGACGTGGGTATGGCCCTGCTTACTGCAATGTGTGGAGTTGGCAGGCAGGTGAGGCATTCACCTCAGAGCCCCTCGAAGGGGGCGGGTGCCCGCTCTGTGGGGAGTCGATACCATGGCACACCCACCCCTGTGTCCAGTGAGAGTCACTGTAGGAAGACCCCACTTTCTCAGTACTCATGATATCCCCACTGGCCACAGTGCATGTGCTGACCTCCTGATTTTCTCCCTGGAGAAGGACCCCCTGCTGGGCTCCCTCGGGGCTCCTCCTTGACGGAGGTTTGATGATAGGCCTTGTTCTCAGAACATCCAGAATTGCGTCTGAGATGTGTTTCTGAGCTTTCAGCACAAAAGCGTCAATAATCAAGAATCACAAAGCACTGCTTTCCAGGGGGTTCCAATAATTCCAAATAGACTGCTCCTTTCTTAAAATAAAAATATTGTTAACTTCTGAAGCTTGCCCTCCTGTCTGGGAGACTTCTCAAGCAAGCCAGTCACTTGTTCCCCATCCTGGTGGCTGACGTCTGCTCCCACTCTGGCCCCCTCCCACCCACCTGGACTTCAAGGCTGTTTTCATGCCAGACCCACTCAACCCCCGTGGGTGCTCTGCCAGCCAGTGTGTCACCTCTCCTGGAGATTTGTAACAGGACTTTGAACAGTGTCCCAAACAATACTATTTGTGTTTCATAAGATCATTTCCTATTTCATTTGACAAATATATATTTTTTTAGTTCAAATAAAAAAATCAAGACATTTTTCTAAGTATTTTTCAAGTGACAGTTTTCAGTTGAGAGGAATTTTTTGCTTACTCTCCATGTAAATGGGTTTCCTCATGTCCACCCGACTCACCAGGGGAGCCTACGGCCACCGGACTCATCAGGAGGGCCACCGAACTCACGGGGGGGGGGGGGGGTGGCTACTACCACCGGACTCACCAGGGGGGCCTACCTTCACACAGGGCCCTGCTCTCACTCCCACTTCCTGATTCATTAGGTTGGGGGTGGGGACCAACAATGTGTATTTCTAACCGGTTCCCAGGCGACCTCAGTTGTTGGTCTGGAAACTACACATTCAAAACCATGAGGGTATACATTTCTAGAAGATAGATTCTCAGTGATTTTGTGTGTGTGTGTGACAGAGAGAGACAGAGAGGGACAGATAGGGACAGACAGGAAGGGAGAAAGATGAGAAGCATCAATTCATCATTGCAGTGCTTTAGTTGTTCATTGATTGCTTATCTGTATGTGCCTTGACCAGGGGGCTACAGCAGAGCAAGTGACCCCTTGCTCAAGCCAGCTACCATGGGTTCATGTCTATGAGCCTGCACTCAAGCTGGCAACCTCAGGGTTTCGAACCTGAGTCCTCTGCATTCCAGTCTGATGCTCTATCCATTGCGCCACCACCTGGTCAGGCCTCAGTGATTTTATACACATATCTTCCTAATAATACTATGATCTTTCAGCCTACCTTATGTTCCCGTAGGTACCACACAGAGAGAATGGATGAGAGAATAAATGATTGGATATAGAAACTGTTACGCAGCTTCTATTCATAGTTCCTACCCTTCACCCTTCTTTGCTGTTTCTAAACATTGATCAAACTTGCCAGTAGTTCTGTTGGGTACCTTTGACTGCTGTTAAACAATAGGATGTATAACTATTCTACTTTTCTTCCAAGACTTAAAGCAATTCTAGTATTTTTAATTGCCCCAATAATTCCCTGTATTCTCAAAATCAAATGACATGGAGACCATTTCACCCCAAGTGCTTAGTAAGGAGGGCCGGAATGGACTCCATCTTTGCCAGGTTGGTTCAGAGACATTATCGATCTGCCAGCCAGTTCCCAATCAGATCTGCAAATAATTTTGTTAATTGTACATTCAAACAAGGTATTCAAAAAGTTAAAAAGTTCATACCAGGTACATGTTGATGTTTAAAGGACGGTCTGGTTAGATTCTAATACCACATATTACAAAATAACAGGGTGTGAACTTGCAGTTTTATACATGCATTGAAGTACTCCTGGGGCTGATAGAATTTGGGGTTGGTGAAAGCATAGAGAAATATGCAGAGTTAAAAGTCCCTTGAATGTGCACAGGCCTCTGTTTGCAAAGGGTTACCACAGATACTTGGAGGCTACCCAGGAGACATCCATAAGTGCAGAACTTTTAGACACTTTTTTCTCCCAGTGTTATGCCCAGAAAAGAAGTCCCGCACTGACTAAGCGTGGCTGAATCTTGTGCCCTGAGAGGGGGTAGGAGGCGTTTGTCATGACACGGGTGCCAGTTCCAGTCCTGGCTGGCACAGCCGTTGGCTGGCACCAGCCTACCGCCTTTTCAGCAGAGGTTGCCCTCAGTCTGCCTCCAGTCATGTAGTTACATAGTTGTGACTACTCATGAAGTGTGATGCCTACTACAGAAACCAAATTGCCCAGAAAGCAATGGGCGTTTTGGCTGTGTCTTCAAGGCAGTAAGGGACAGTTAATGAGTTGGGTCCATATAGCCATGGGTGACATCAAGAAGCTACTAAAGTTTTTTCCAGAATTTTTGTCATATCCAGGATGTTAATATTTAAATATGGATCTTTTAAGAATGTGTATCATTTTACAGAAGTCCAGATGTCACCGTGCTTTCAGGGCATGGGCCCTGGACCCAGACTGCCGGGGGCAACAAGGAAACTCCATAGTCGTGTGGCCTCTTCTGGCTCCCTTGTCCTATCTGTAAGATGGACCCCTCACAGGTGTGTTCTACTGAGCAGAGGAGTCAGCACTCTCAGCCCTGAGCCTGGCACCCAGTAAATGTGCAGTAGGACCTGCATTTGTCCCCATTGTTGGTGCTGCTTGCTGGAGTCGCTCTTTAGAGCAGCTGTGTGGGGGCCAGTCCTTATGCCTGGCTTCTTGATCCTCACCTCATGCCCAGTTCTGTGTCAGCAGTCACTAGAGAGAATAGCACAGAGTACAGTTTGGAAGCCCTTATTTCTTCAGAAGTCTGTCTGGGAATCCTTTTGATAGTATAATTTACTTTCATCAGGCCTGGAATAATTGCCCTCGTATTCCAAGGTTATGAAACATGCTAGCTTGAGCAGAGCAGCCAAGCAGAAAATGTTCTGGCTTGTCCCAACTTTATTAGCCCATTTGCCTCTCAGGTAAAATGAGGAGAAAATAAATTAAATCATCATTCTTCAGCTACTCACACCTTCTCTGTCCCTGTAAGAAGGACAGATGGTGAACCCCAACTCCCCGCTTCCCTTTACATGAACTAGTTGTGCAGTGTGTGTCTTCCTGCAATCTTGTCTTTCCTGCATTGCTGTCAACACTTCCCTTTTTTATTGTAAAGTTGTCGTTTGTTTGTTCCAGTCCTTTTGGCAAAATCAATTCATGTACTCCCCTAATTTAGGTGATTTCCACAGTCAAGTGTTTGTAAACTCCACCCACTTACAGACTTAGCAGCGCCAGCCTTTTCCCCAGGGGCCTGGAGACATTGCAAGTCTAGTCATCACCCTTTTAAGATTAAGACTTGAAGACAAAAGGGGACATTTTTGTCAGCTTTTTTTTTTAAAAATCAGAGTGTTTAGATTTTTTTTTTTACTATACACATATATAAAAGCAAACTTCAATCTTTCCTATTTATTGAAATACCTGAAAAGGCTGTTTCTGTTTTAATTCTGTGCAGAAGTTAGTTCATGTTGACTCTTGCAGAACATTTCAATCTAATTAAAGTGAGGCCACCGTAACGATACACCAAGTGGGTTCTCGCCCCTGTGACTACTCTTTGCCCCTTCGTTTCTGGTTTCTTCTTATCTGAATCTTTATCTTTAGCAATCACATAATGGACTAAGTTACCAAACCATTTAGCTCTGACTAGATTTTTATTTAAAAATACCACAGGTGTCTATGTTTTTCTTCTGTCGTTGCCACAATTGCCGTTCTCTGAGACGCAGGAGCGACTGCAGGTGGGGAGCAGGAGAAGGATGGCTGCTCGTGAGGTCTGTCTGCTGAGAAGGACAGAGCAAGGTCATATTTATCCTGGCAGTCTGTTGAGCTGAAGTGAACCACTTCAAAGGGAGAGGAGGTCCGTGTTTAACTGAATAAGTTTGCTCTGAACAAAAGGGTTTTAACGCCTGACAGTTCTAGTCATTTAATCGTAAACAACCAGTCATTTAACTATAGAATGCTTCAAACACTAAAAGAAATAAAATTTATAATAGGTTAACTCATTTGACTGGAAACCACATTTTGTTTATAACTGTTCTCTGCATTAAGAAACCTGGCACATAGGAAAGGTCTGAAACCGGATTTATTCGTGGGATTGCATCTACTAGAGTAATAACCTCCATCTGGAAGATACGACGTGAAATGTGGAGCTTTGGCCATCAACAAAGACTCAACATTCCTATCGTTAGCACAGCTGGACCAAGGAGGGGAGCGATCTTCTTTCATCTGAAGAGATTATTTTACTGTAAAAAGAATATTGTGTTCTGAAATTTCGTTTTGCAAATAAGGACATAGCAATAAATTTTCTTCCAGTAGCTGCTCCTCATTTCTCAAAGAGTTCCTGAGAATGAGGATAAAAATACTTTGATCTGTAGTTGAACTATTATCTGTTATTGTTCTTAGCTACTCCAGGTCTCGTTGGTGGCTTACAAGTGTGTGTTTGGAGCTACTGTTTGTCCGCCACACAAAGCAGACCTTGGGCTGTTTCCAATGTTCTCTCACTGCTCGGAGTGACCATGGTCGTGTGTACAGGTCTTTTATATATATAGTAGATGTACATATATTTCAAAGCAAGTTGCAAACATCAGTTCATTTTACCTCTGGATACTTTTGCATGCATAGTATTAACTAGAGTTCAATTTTTGTTTATTTATTTAGGGAAAATTTATATACAGTGAAATACACAAATCTTTAATGTATCTTTTTTTGTGACAGAGACAGAGAGAGGGACAGATAGGGACAGACAGACAGGAAGGGAGAGAGATGAGAAGCATCAATTCTTCATTTTGGCACCTTAGTTGTTCATTGATTACTTTCTCACATGTGCCTTGATGGGGGGGGGGGGGCTACAGCAGACCAAGTGACCCCTTGCTCAAGCCAGCGACCTTGGGCTCAAGCCTTACTTAAACCAAATGAGCCTACACTCAAGCTGGTGACCTTGGGGTTTCAAACCTGGGACCTCCGCATCCCAGTCTGAGGCTCTATTCACTGCACCACCGCCTGGTCAGACTAGTGTATCATTTAATGAGTTTGGCCCACATACCCACCTTTGTAATGCAATTCACTGTCCAGATACAGAACATCACAGCACATCAGGGAGTCTCTGCTCTCGAAGGCAACCACTGTTCTGACTTTATTTACCATAGAGTAGTTGGCCTATTTTTGAACTTTATATAAATGAAATCAAAGAATATGTACTCCCTTATGTCTGCAAAATAAAAACCCTTGGGAAACATATTTGGGCCTAAATCTTTGTGCTAAATTTTAATAGGAAAAAGGCATTAAAATCATAAATGTCTTCAGGGTCCACACACTGCCCATGACTTTTTATAATATTCTCATAGTCAGGTTATAGAGCTATGCTCATATTTCAAAAAGCCAGATGTCCCCTAGTGTATAAACCTGAATAGCCCTTGTCCCTCTCTATTGTCGGGGAGGGGGAAGGACGTGTCGGCTGATGTCCTCTCTGTTTGCAGGTATGCTTCAGAAGTGCCCCTCTGTTGACGACTTTGTGAGCGCCCTCGTCTCGGACTTGGATCTGGACTCTGAAACTTTTCTCATGGATTCTGAGTGATGGAAGCACCTTGAAGCTTTGAAACCAAGGTCCTGTAGATAGATACATTAACTTTGTTGTAAGTGCTACAGCTGCTAGCGCCCTGTTCTGCTTTCAGTGTTCACTTGGGTAACAATGTTTGAAAAACCCCTCAATGGATGGAACTTGAAATAAATAATTTGTTTTAATTAAGCTGGCTTTGTAGCCTGTTTGGCAGATTTCTGAACATACGGAAAGCTACTCAGTGAACTAGTGGAAACTAGAGGATGGAGTTGTTAAATTTAGGTCTGTAGGTCTGGGCACTTCCTTAAGCCAGACTTTCTCCTGTTGAATTTTTTACACCCTTTACACTAATCTTTGATTAGAGACTTCATTAAAAGCAAAATTAGTTCAGTTTGTAGCAGTCTTCAGAAGGATTACACGTACAGTTCTTTTGAATGATTGCCATTTCTTAAGACCACTGTACTAGGCTTTGAAAATGCATTTGAGGTAATCAGTTACAACAGCCAAGAAACAGGTGTGGTTTCCAAAGTAGTTGTAATTGACTGCGTTGGTTTTTTATGAGTGTTTAGGCATACACAGATGGACTCAGAACAGACAAGATTTCCCCTCATACTTTTCTGCTGGATTCTGAATCTACAAGAGTAAGTGCAGGTCCAATTAATGAGTGGTGTGCCGAGATCCCGCAACTGATAAGTAAGGAGCCCAGGACTTAACCGTGTCTGCCCTGATTTTGAGCACATCTGCCTCCCAGTACTGCATACTGTATCGCTGTGTGTTAATATAGGAAAGCAGTGATTTCATGGGGTTTTCCCATCATCAAAGTCAAGAAATTAATTATAGACTTTAAAATGGCATCTGCAAGAAGCTTCTTTCTGCTTCTCACTGAATGACTACTGATGATGCAAAAAAGGCGGGATTAAGAATCCCCAAAACTAGGACACACATCAAACTTGTTTCAGGATCTGGAGGGATTTCTGTAAGTCCATAATCAGATGAGACCAGGTGAAGAAATACCAGTGACCCACCCATGCAGGGATACTGGACACACAGGGCACCGTCGCCCCCTGACCCCTGCTCACACTGAGAAACCCGAAGTGCACGCCAGCCAGACAGCAGAGTGGCTGCACCCCCCACGCGGTGCTCTCCTGGGGCCCCGGCTGCCCTCGGTCCCTCGTCCAGCTCCCAGAACGTCCTTGGGCGGGAAGCAGTGCAGGCCAGGCACTGGGGTTTCTCCTGTCCTAGAGCAGAGCCGGGGGACGCTGGCAACAGGAGGAGTTCTATAGCTGATCCTGTCCTCCACCCAGTATATTCACAGTGTCTGAGCTAAAGTGAGGAGAATTTCCCCTAACACACTTGCACTACAGAAATGCTCACTCTCTTTTGAGAAGTGGACTTGGAGAAGTTGATACGAACCTGCCCATCAGTGACAGATGAATCTGAAAAGGTACTTCAGCTATCTCCCAGGTGTACCAATGGTGACAGTTCTTCTTCAGTGGAGGCTGAGGAAGGAGAAAGATCTATCGGGCCCATGTGCAAACATTCTTCAGGAAAAGGAAGGAGAAACACCATCTGAAGGAGCAGGATACAGAAAACTATTTTGTAGAGGAAGTGAAACACATTGTAAAAACCCCTCTATTATTCTTAGTGAGATCTGAGAAAACACGTTATTTATGAAGCGGAAAGCCATGAGGAACAAGCAGAAAGAAAATGATAGTAGGATAAGCTAAAGAGATAGGTAGAATAAGAAGGAAAGAAGGAAAGAAAGTATGCAGAGAAACTGAAATACATGCAATGATTTAAAACATCAAAGCAGAAAAGAGCAAAATTGTTGAGCACGAACTCGAGAAACATCTCAGAGTGCAGATTGAAGGGATATAAGAGATAGTAGCAGGGAGTGGAGGAGAAGGAAGGCCCAGCAGCGGAGTGTTGGGAAGGGAGAGGGCATCAGGAGAGGAGGGGAGGGAGGTGCTCGCAGGGAGATTGAGCGAGGGGAGGGAGGTGCTCTCAGGGAGATTGAGCGAGGGGAGGGAGGTGCTCGCAGGGAGATTGAGCGAGGGGAGGGAGGTGCTCGCAGGGAGATTGAGCGAGGGCAGGGAGGTGCTCGCAGGGAGATTGAGCGAGGGGAGGGAGGTGCTCGCAGGGAGATTGAGCGGAGCCCGCTGCCTCCTCCAGACACGGAGTCCTGAGGAGGAAGGCAGGACACCCCGAACAAAAGCAGTAACAGAAAACAAGTTCTGGTGTCTGGTATTCCCAGTGCTCCAGTGATGAGCACATTGGAGTCTCACAAAGAGCATATTCAGTTAATTTAAGAACACTTTTTTGAGATGAGAAGGAAAAATGAGTGTGTAATTTCAAAGGGAATTCTTGATGGTTGCCTGATAATGTGACTGTACTTAATGCCACTGAACTGTACACTTAAAAATGGTTAAATCAGTAAATTTTATGTATATTTTATCACAATTTAAAAAAAATGATCCTGTAGCCCAGACCAGAAGAAACAAAATAATGAAAAGAAACTCTTACCTAGACACTATCTGCCTTTTCTTTTGAGCATTTAATGTGAGTATAATTGAAATTATATATAAGCCAGCATACCCCAAATTGGGCTTTGCAGAATACTTCTCAGGATGTTATTCAGTTTTTAATGAACTCAGAAGGGTCCTATTTTTAAATATATTTGGGAAATGCCAAGTAAGCATCAAAGGTTCACCACGCATATTAGCAACCCTGCAGTCACAAAACATACATAGCACTGTACATACAACCCAATGTTTCCCAAGCATGTGTAATGATAGGGCCCACCCCCTTTTTGGACTCTGTTTTTCAAGAACACTGGAAACAACTGCTACAAGCATTCAGCTAGAAACAACAGGCTTAAGTACAAAGGAACACAGAAAAGAGCAGTGTCATCACAGTGGTACAAATAGAATTGTGCGTCACCATTAAACACCAAAGGACAATGAAAAAAAGGTTTTGAGAGGTGAAGGCTAAAACATAAAATGGCATTCTCAGATAATAAGAGGGTTCCAGAAACATCTCAGGTGGTTCTTTAAAAATTGCTGAAAGAACTAGTAATTTAGAACAAGCATCAAAAGCAAAGAAAATCTCTAAGGAGCTTCTAAGGACACAGAGGGGTCACTGCTTCTTTTTATAATAATAGCTGGATAAGTCATCATAGCAGACAATTATATTATGAATGCTTTTTATAATGGTAGTATACTCATAAGCACCCAGAAATTCCTCTGGGAAAAATTCTCTGCTGTAGTTAGAAGTTACCACCAGCTTCCAAAAAATCCAAATTTAAAGTACTTTTGAATATGTAAACAGTAAAAACGTGGGAATAGAACTTGGTGGATAATAAGTAAAATGTTGCTGTGGCCTTCTTTAGTATCGATACCCAAGGTTCAGCTGATTTAGTAGAAGTGATTGAGATAAAATATTAGTAACCAGCCCTGGCCGGTAGGCTCAGCGGTAGAGCGTCAGCCCGGTGTGTGGAAGTCACAGGTTCAATTCCTGGCCAGGGCACACAGGATAAGCACCTATCTGCTTCTCCACCCCTCCCCCTCTCCTTCCTCTCTGTCTCTCTCTTCCCCTCCTGCAGCCAGGGCTCCATGGGAGCAAAGTTGGCCCGGGCACTGAGAACAGCTCCATGGCCTCTGCCTCAGGCGTTAGAATAGCTCTGGCTGCAACGGAGTGGAGCAACACCCCAGATGGACAGAGCATCACCCCTGGTGAGAATGCCAGGGGAATCCCGGTTGGGCACATGCAGGAGTCTGACTGCCTCCCTGCTTCTAACTTCAGAAAAAGTAAAATAAATAAATAAATAAATATCCATCCATAACCATAATGCTCAACATTTATTTAGCATTTTTCAGTTGACAATGAACACTGTCCTAGTTACTGACTAGGTGATGCTCAAACCTACGAGACAACAGGGCAGTGGGTATTATAGCACCGTCACTGTGAGGCAGACAGGCGTGGTGGACAGGCAGGCTCACAGAGCCAGCTCCTGGCAGAACCAGCTCCTGGCAGAAGCAGGACCAAAGCCAGCTCCTCTGGCTCCGTGCCCACTGTTCTATCCGCTTCATGCCTATCTTCTGCAGACTCTGAGGTAGACACAGACATGGAGTATGGAGTGGTGACACGACCCACACAGCCACACAGCCCCTGTCGTGCTCCGTCTGTCTGCTTGAGTACGCCAATACCATGACAGAAGATGGAGTAAAATAGGATGTAAGATGTCAACATCAGACCAGGAGACTTGCATTTAGGACAGTGTTGGGATGGGAGAGTGGAAACGAGAGGCAGAGACATTCTGGACTACTCCTTGGCAAAATTTAGTATCAAATTGTGTGTGTGGAAGCAGAATGGGATTAGGTAAATATGCCACCTATCTGCTCATCTAAAGCATGATCAAACTTGATTTTAGGGGAAAATATGTGGGGAAGCAAGAACTAGGCACAGGCCTCTAATGGGCTGTTAGTGACTATTCTTTACATTGATAAGCTGCCTAATCTGAGTGCTTTGAATGAGATCACCCAGCTGTTGTCCAGGTACACTTCCCTGCTTTAGCTACAGAAGAAATCACAGTCTGGCTCGGGTGCCTTCCTCAAGACCAGGTGATTAGGCCATAGTATCCCCTTGGCCGGAGGTCAGATGCACTCTCCAGGCACTGTGCTTGTGCACTCGAAGATTGTATCCTTGCCTGGTCGGATAACTTGGTTGACGAGCATCGTCCGGACTGCAGAGGTTGCTGGTTCGATTCCCCAGCTGGGGCACATACAGGAGCAGTTCAGTGTTGCTGTCTCTCTCTCTCTCTCTCTCAAAAAAAAAGAAAAGAAAAAAGAAAGGTTTTATCCTTATAGCAATATTTTGGTGGTGGGACTGGGGAAGGTGGGATAATGATCTCCATTTGAGTGACACTGGGACAAGCCACCTGTTGAACACATGCAGTAGTGTGGTATAAAATGTGGATGGTAAGTCTTCACTACTGCAAGAGGGCCAGCTTGCAATGCTTCAAGCAGAAACAACTCTTAAGCAGAATCTTTAAATACACGGTAGGAAATTTGAACTGGGAAACTAACTCAAAGGAATGTTCATAGTGCCACTGCGATTAATTCACCTAGACAAAGCAGAAAGCTCTAATTTGCCCATATTTGAATCAAGATTTCAGCTTTTTGTAACATGAAATAATAAAGTTTTCAGGAATATATCTATGTATTAGATATAGATAAAAGACCCAGAAAACATAAATCTATTTACTGCGTGCATATAAAATGCACTGGACTTCAGGAGGCCCCAAAGTAGCAGAGTGAATGTTTTATACATTTCCCTTCCATGATGCAAACACTGAACATTGAGAGGCTGCATGGGTGTCCAGTGGCATGCTGTCTTAGAGTTTGTCCTATATTCCAGGCTTTGTTCAAGCCTTCTGTCTTGACCTGTATCTCTTAAAGACACATCAAAGTCAACCTCCCAAATCAAACTCATCTTCTGTCCCTACTACTCCTGAGTCTCTGCCTGAGGAGCACTATCCTGTCAGTCTGAGCTGCTGAAGTAGAAACCCTCTCTCCTCTAAGCAGCCTCATCTCTCTAGTCACCACCTACCCTCCCTGCAGCGCCCCCTTCACTTCCTCATCATGTATCTGCCCCAGCGCGGTGGGAACCACGTCTCAGCCATCTCAGCTGCCCTTTGCCAATCTCAACTGCCGGATGTGTATCAGAACATCAGTGAGAGCCTCCCACTCAATCTAGGAACAAAGTGATAAAGGCCCAAGGACATGAAAATGAGGAGCAGCTATAGGAAATACCTCATGGGAAGGCTAGAGCCTCAGAAGGAGCAAGGTTGAAACCCAATTCTCCCAGACCTTCTTGTTTTTTTTGTTTTGGTATTTTTCTTAAGTGAGAAGCAGGGAGGCAGAAAGACAGACTCCTACATGGGCCTGACCGGGATCCACCTGGAATGCCCACCAGGGGGCAATGCTCTGCCCATCTAGGCCATTGCTCCTTTGCAACTGGAGCCATTCTTGTGCCTGAGGCAGAAGCCATGGAGCCATCTTCAGTGCCGGGCCAACTCACTCCAAAGGAGCCATGGTTGCTGGAGGGGAAGAGAGAGATAGAGAAAAAGGAGAGAGGAGAAGGGTAGTGAAGCAGATGATCACTTCTGCTGTGTGCCCTAACCAGAAATCGAACCTGGGACATCCACATGCTGGGCCGATGCTCTACCACTGAGCCAGCCGGCCAGGGCCTCTGGGACTTCTTAAAAATCTGTCAGATATAGTTATCCTCAACAAGGATTGAGATTTATAGGAACTTCTTTATTTGCTCCCATCACTGCTTAAAGAAGAACCCACAGAAAGACCTGTGGTTTTGTTTGTTTGTTTTTCTTTTCTTTTTAATTTTTAAGAGGTCTGAACTAAAGAAACACCAAGGACACTGGGGACTGAAGCGGCCTCAGGAAAAGCCTCAAGCCCAGCGAGGTGTTTAGAATTCCTGGGGGAAGCTCTTCTGGCCTGCCAGTGTCCCGTTCTGGCCCAGTGTGCTTCCAGGGCTAGCTGGAGAGAAGGTGGTCCTCTCTGGAGGGAGCACAGCCCAGGTCTCTCTGTAATTCTGAAACGCAACCTATGCTAAACATGTAAACACTCCTCAGCAGGGAGAGGGAAGCAAGTCTCAAGGAGGTCAGTGTCATGGAATTCCAGAGAAATTCTTTTCACAGCCTTTTATGTTGATTCCACATCAAGGCCACAGCGATCTTTGCCCTTTCTCACCAATGGCAGAAGGGACGGCACTGTTGGCGGGGCACTTGCACCCGGAAGCCAGAGCCCCCGGAGAGCTGAGCCTGGGAAGGCAGCCCCTGCCCGCAGCGAAAGTCAAACCTGCCAGCGCCTCCTGCCTGTGTTGAGATCAAGCTCCTCTGAAAAGCTCCATTTTGAGGTTTTTAAGTCAAAAAAGAAAAAAAGTTTTAAGGTTGATTTAGTAAAATGTATTAAATTTAGTAAAAATTATCAAGATTAGTACCAAATTGTGTTTAGATTTCTTCAGATACTCTTCTTCAAATGCAGTCTTTGGTAATGTCTTATGCCGAGCTGGTAGAGAGAGTTCTTACTGTTTACCAAAGAAAGTGTGTGCTGGCGGGAGGGGTTGCGGGGAGAAGGCCTCATTGTTCTAGTTTCACTTGCTCAGGAAAGGGATGAGGCGTCTAGCAGGACAACCCGTTGGGGACCTGCTAGCTGGCACAGAGAGGTGGCCATGATGGTGGGCTGGATCTGGGCTGTTTTCCAACAAGGGCATCCTGAGTTAAACAGTGTAATAAAGATAAAACACAAGTAAGTGCTTAGTCACCAAACGGAGGGCAGCCCCGGTTATTCGCGGAAGACTAACACACTCTGCACTCACTTCCTCACAAGGCAGTCGGTGCTTGGATGGAAAAGACAGTGCGATGCACAGGCATTGGAAGGGGCAGGATGTGGGTTCACTGGAGTGAAAGCGGGTCGGCTGAGAACCAAGACCACGATGTGCAGAGAGAGGACACTGAGGAAGATGGAGGAGAGCCAGCAGAAACACCACACCAGTGTGTCTCATGCTCTCAGGGTCTGCAGGTTGTATTCAATAAGCCAGGTCTGCACTTCAGATGGTCCTTTCTCGGAAAACGTATGGCTCACTTTGTGTTGTTCTCTAAGTCCCTTTACTTTTTAGTTTGGAAATTACAAAAAAAAAAAAAAAAAAAAACAGATCATATTACAGTCTGAATGTGTCGTCTCCAAATTCACAAGTTAAATCATAACACCCAATGTGACAGTATTAAAAGGTAGGTTCTAAGACTATACTTTCAGGGATCATTTCTATAGTTTGTTAAAAGGTAGGTTCTTTGGAAGGCAGTTAAGTTGTGAAGGTGGATCTCTTTTAAATAGGATTACAAAAACCACCAGAAAGATCCCTGACCTGTTCCACCACCTGAGGATACAACCAGAAGTCTACAACAACAGCCTCCTGACTGCTTAGCCTTAGAACATCGACCATGGCTGTGGGAAAGGTGATACCAATCCCTTCCCCCAGCCAACCCCCCCCCCCCCACACACACACACACACAATCTTGCATGCCAGCAGAAACCAGGCAGAAGGTAGCAGGAAGCTGGCTTTCAACACACTTGAACTTCTAAACTTGCAGAAGTGTGTCTCATCAGTGGTACCTCATTCTCAGAATACAATGGTTTTAAGATATCTAGGCTTTTTTTTTTTTTTTTTGTACTTTTCGGAAGCTGGAAACGGGGAGGCAGTGAGACAGACTCCCGCATGCGCCCGACCGGGATCCACCCGGCACGCCCACCAGGGCGCAATCAGAGCCATTCTAGCGCCTGAGGCAGAGGCCATAGAGCCATCCTCAGCGCCTGGGCAAACTTTGCTCCAGTGGAGCCTTGGCTGCGGGAGGGGAAGAGAGAGACAGAGAGGAAGGAGAGGGGGAGGGGTGGAGAAGCAGATGGGCGCTTCTCCTGTGTGCCCTGGCGGGGAATCGAACCCGGGATTCCTGAACGTCAGGCCGACGCTCTGCCATTGAGCCAACCGGCCAGGGCTGATATCCAGGCTTTTTACATGAAAAAATCTTGTCTCTTCCCTGAGCCCACATTACACAAATGTGTAGCTTTAAATGTCCTATTTCTGTAAAAAGCAGCACCATCTCATTCACCAAATTTCTGAACCTGGAACTCTTCCAACTCTCTCTTTGCCACATTCAGTCCATGGCCCGTGAGTCTTCCTCTGCCCCCCCCCCCCCCCCCCGTTCCCACGTCTTCTCTCCCAGGCTGCCCTCTGACCCAGCTCCATCTCCCGCCATCTAAACAGGCACCCTCACCGCTCATTGCAGGTTTTCTAAGTGGCTATCAAAGGACCCTTCTAAAGTATGTTGCTCACCATGTCATATCACTGCCCAAAGACCTTCAGTAAGTCCCTGTTGAACATTTGGAAAAATGCCAAGCTCTTTGGCAGGAAACTAACAGCCGTCCACAATTGGCCTGAGCACCTTCTAGCTCGCCTCTCACAGGTGTGCCTTTTTCTTGGAATGGCCTTCCTCCTGTGCTATGTGCTCAACCCCTGTGCTCGCCTCAGGAGTACAACTTGGATGTCATTTGCCTAAGACCAAAAGTAGGCTCCTTTCTTTGATCTTGACTTATAGCATATAATTAGATCTCTTTAGAAGCTCTTGCACTTTCTATTTTATAAAGTATTTATTTGTGAACATGTTTATCTCCCTCTAATTCCCCAAGGTGAAAGGCCACATCTTCCTTGTTCTGGGGTGGGTCTCTTTCATTATGCCTTGCACTTTATAGAAGCTCGGTATTTAATTAATAGATAATGCATATTTTATGAAGTTCTTATGTAATCTACATGTGACTGTGCTCTTTCTTCTAGGCCATGAAAGGGACAAGCCTGAAGTGGCGGCACACTGACAGAGTCAAGAGGATGACTGCAGCAATGCAGGCCGAGCAGCTCCTATTTTATAAAGATTGATGAACACTGTGTCCTGCTGTGAATCAGGCCCTCTGCTGGGTGCTGGAGGGGGGTGGGGGGTTGATCTGGTGATCTCCTTACAACTTCTTCCTTTCAGTTTTACTTCTACTGACATTCCAGTACAGTTCACTTTTAAAGGAAAATAACTTTTTACAGTTTACATTGTTTCATGAACATTATCTGATTCTTGCTCGAGCACTTCATAATAATTACCATTATTAACCAAGGATAAGCTGACAAATTAAATTTATCCAAGACCAAAAAGCCAATAAAAAGTAATGACCAACTTTCAAATGCTATTCTGTCCGGAAAGAGCTACCTGCGTGCTGTAGTTCTCACTCACCAGCAGGCCCCTCCACCCCACCCCACCCCACCCACACCGAGGCAAAGCCTTCCCATGGCCACAACTGCAAAATCCTATCCCTGCAGTTACAACCCCAACAAACACAGAATACCAAGCTCAGGATAGCAGGGCAAGTCCCTGGGTCCTGACCGGCCCATTCTTGTCACATGCTCACAACTGAGCCAAGCACGGTAGCTGTTTTCTGCACTCTCACATGTGGGTCATGCAGGTGAGGATCAGGGCCAGTCTGGGTCACATGTCCAGCAGGAGGCAAGAACAGGCCACCCAACCAGAAGTACGGGACCTGAGCTCCAGAAAGCACAGTTACACAGAGAGAAGCGGTCACTATCTGTGACTGTCAACAGAAGGCATCAAGGGCAAATGGAAACAGATGCTCACTGTCAAAGGGGAGGGGTTATGACGTGGAGGCTCTGTAGAGCAGAAAGAGGCCAAGGGCAAGGTGCTGGGTGTGGCCAGAAGTCAGGCTCTGTGAGAATGGACAAGTGTCCAGCTGTAGCTGTTCCGTGTCTGCGTTCAGACAAAGTCATTCAGCCGTCTACAGGCTGGGAGGGATGGTTTCAGGGTTTGGAGGACACAGAGATGCGCGGAACCTGCCCTCAGAGCCTTACACACCCCACACACCTGCCTCCTGTTGGAGAAGAGGCGGCACATGCCGGCTGAGAGGTGGCTCTGTTCTGTGGTGACATGAGCAGTAAAGGCTCGCTTGTCTAACCCTGGGGTCATGGGCTGGGGAGGGCCTCCCGAGTCCCCCCTGGCCAATCCTGCCTTAGGGCAGAGGCATACCCCAACTACTTTCTGGTTCATAGGCTTTCTACCTTTATTTACCATTTGCAGAGGGGTAGGGTCAGCCTTCCCTCACAAGAAGGTAACATCTCTTGCTACTCCCTACTTCCAGCCCACCCCCTTATCTCCAGTCTTAAAGAAGAGCCAGCTGCTTGCTATTTCCCTGTCATCACCCTTTTAGGTATTGAGAACCTTATTAAAAGTGTCATCCTTTTGCTCATCCTTTTGGACAAGCATGAACTGAGCATGAATTACAAGCCCAGTGCCCTGGTGGCTACTGTGGCAACGGAGATGGATAAGATAAGGTCCCTGCCCCAAAGAGCTCTCAGCCTAACGAAAAAGAGGCCTCTACATAAACAATTACTATACACAGTGAGGTTATAGAACCGGCCCTATGCAGGGTGTGTGAGGACCTAGAGGGCTCTGGAGGGTGTGGCGGTGCCAGGCCCTTAGAAGGAGCACAGGGAGAGCGTCAGAACAGATTATTTTTGAGCAGAGTAAGTTACTAAATATAGATTTTATTCGTATATTTAAAAACTAAATGGATTCACGTAGAAAAAGTTAGAGAATGCGGAGTAAGAAGAAAATACAGTATATTGGTATTTTTCAGTTTTTTAAGCTTCGTTTTTCACTTAAAAACATGATCATTTCAATCATAAGGTGTTGTTTTTTTTACTAGTTTTAATGGCAACATAGCCTTCTATTGAATGTTTTTCAGGGTCTTTGAGAAAGACCAATAATTAGCACCCATCTTACCCACCCAAATCAATGGAGAGATAAGACCACAGGTAGAGACCAAAATATCACCCTTATTCTTAACTAAAGGCCAAATTGGAAGGTGTGGTTCACCACTAGAGACAAATGGGGCTCACTGACTCTGTCTTCCTGTTCAGACCATGGAAAAGCCCACCTCAGGGAAAGCCTAACAGAAAACTCAGCAGGTCCCTGGACTCCCACTGGCCTGTGGCGAGGGATGAAGAAGAAAGAGCAACTTCTCCAAGCAGAGGGACTTTGATCACCTCCACCTAGCGCCTGTAATTCACCAACCAATGTCACTCTGGGGAGGAGGAAGGACGGGAAAGAAGCCAAGCGAACTGAGGTCAAGCACAGAAAACTAGAAGGTAAGGAAGAGGCAGTGCTCTCTAACATATGAAGGTGTTGCCACTCATTCAGCCAAGCCATTGTTGTACATTTACATTGTTTCCAAACAGCACAGAAGGGAAATACCTTTGTAACTCATCTTTGTGTACAATTTATGGTAATTTCTTTAAGATAAAGTCCTAGAAGTGGAATTTCACACATAGCCACATTTCCATAGAGAGTTTGTGTTGATGTGCATCGCACCGTGTTTCCTTAATGCACACCCACTCTAGATCGTTCATCTTGTTTCTCTGTGAACTTGATGGGTAAAACATCTGCACTTCAGCGTTATTTCAATTTTGAGCAATCCTAGTGGAGTTTTCCTGGAGGACAAGGGGGTGGAAGTGAAAGAGGAGCTGTGCTTAGAGACTGAGCAGTGTTTCCGAAGGCTTGGAGCCTTGAAGTCATCCCTAGTCCTCCCACTTCTGTGCACAGATTTTATTTTTCAATCTTAGAGGTATCATAGTGATGTTGAGAGAGGTTGATTCTGGGCAAATACAATTCCTTAATAGTTCTGGGGCCTGGGGCAAGAGAAGCCTAAATATCCTCATTGTTCAATGGAACTCAGTAGTCCCTACATTTTTAATGACAGCCTTTGGACATGGCTTGGCTTATAGTGGGAAATGAATAAATTGCAACCCTCTGAAATCATCTTATGGTTTCTGGTGGGGGGGTGAGTAAATCTGAAATGGGCCTTCTGCCTCCCACCTTTGTGTATATATCTGCCTTTGGTGAATGGTGCAGAGGAGCAGAGTGATCACAGAGTGGTTTGGCATTCTTAGGACTTCTAACCAGAATGCCACCTAGTAGGTCTCTTGAGCCACAGGCTTTTTCTCATGTCTCTCTATACCATGTCCCTCACACCCGGGCATGAGGGCGAAGCTCTCAGTATCTTGAGGGTGTGCTCCCACACCTGTGTGGGGTCTTGTCCAGTGAACCCTTCCCAGCCCGCACCCTCGCCAATTAAAAGCCTGGCCAGGGGACGGGAGTGCCTGGCAATCTTTTCTGCCCTCTTTGTCTGACTTGGGTGCCCGACCTGTGGCTCACCTTTGTCCTCAGACAGACACCTCGGGAAGTGTCTCGGGTCCACCTCCTGTGGCCCATGGATGTCCAGGCAGCAGCAGGCAGAGCCAGACCCAGCCTGGGCACCTCATTGATGATTCTGGGCACATCTCTTTCTGGGAGCTCTTTGACTCAGAGTTTCAGAAGCCCTTTTGTTTCTTTTTGAAAGTTAATGTGGAAAATAAGGTAGGAAGCTGACATACAAATATCCCTTCCAAAGCCTTGTAGCAGTGTGAAGGGAAAGGGAGGATCCAAACAGCTAAGCAGCCGACCACCCACGAATGGGAGGCGCACAGCCACGAATTGACCAGCTGTGGTCTCTGGGACAAGGGCTCACTCAGTTGTTTGATGTCATCTTGTGCCATCCATGAGTGCTCTCTTTCCCTCAGCAACACAGAGTGTGTGTGTGTGTGTGCGTGTGTGTGTGTGAGAGAGAGAGAGAGAGAGAGAGAGAGATATGCATGTTCCATCTTTTCCACTGTGGGGAATCTCTTCCATGAACAGCACTAAATGTTTCTTTAGTTACACATTTAATTGTCTCCATAGTTAATAGATTTGGTTTATAAATTCCCCACCTGGCACAAGTACCTGTTTAAAACATGTGCACACTACCACTGTAAACGAATCACCCATGAAACAGCGAGTCCTTCCGGTGGCCCATGGAAGACAGGGCTCTTCGCGTGGAATCCCTCTGGAGTTGGGCTCAGGACGCTCAGAAATCATCCCAACACTAACACAGCCCAGGGGCTGGGCCACCTGCAGGCCAGCTGCTTTCTCAGTAAACACTGGCGGGAGCTCCGGTGGACAAGCCCTGTATGTGGCAAAGTGGGAAAGGCACAGGCCAGTGAGCTGCTGCTGCTGCTGCCTCCTCGGAGAGGAGACACAGACCAGGACGAGCCCAGGTCCAAGCAGAAGGGAGGTGCCTCCTGAGAGGAGACACAGACCAGGATGAGCCCCGGTCCAAGCAGAAGGGAGGTGCCTCCTGAGAGGAGACACAGACCAGGACGAGCCCAGGTCCAAGCAGAAGGGAGGTGCCTCCTGAGAGGAGACACAGACCAGGGCGAGCCCAGGTCCAAGCAGAAGGGAGGTGCCTCCTGAGAGGAGACACAGACCAGGGCGAGCCCAGGTCCAAGCAGAAGGGAGGTGCCTCCTGAGAGGAGACACAGACCAGGGCGAGCCCAGGTCCAAGCAGAAGGGAGGTGCCTCCTGAGAGGAGACACAGACCAGGACGAGCCCAGGTCCAAGCAGAAGGGAGGTGCCTCCTGAGAGGAGCGAAGCTAGCTAGGGTGGGAGGCAGGCTCCCTGGGGCGCATGGGAGCAGGGTGTTCTGCTCCTTCCCCTGAGTCCCAGGTGTCCCATTAAACTAGAGGTAAGTGGCAGTGCCCTCCAGTCGTGTCTTCTCTTTACTTTCCCATGGCTCCGGGCACACTTGCTGCCTTGTTTCTCCTTGGTGTTAACAAGCTCTTTTTCACCCGAACCGACACTTGCCATTTCTCAGGCCTGGCCTGCCTGTCCCCAGCTCTTGGTTAGGAATTCTCATCCTGGAGGCCTCAACTCAAATGCTCTTCCCTGGGAGAGATCGTCCAGTCTCTGTTTAGGACATGTTGTCACCAACACTACAAGTTATACTTTTCCATTCATTTCTCAGAATCTGAAATTATCCTCTGATTTCTTTGACTATTTGTCCTTTGTGGTAGTGACCTCGTCTGTCTGGGCCATTGTTGAATCCTCAGCATTTAGAAGAGAACTTGACTCATCATGGTCACTCAAAAGCAGAGGAATGATTCCTTTCCTTCCTTCCCTCCCTCCTTCCTTCCTTTCTTCCTCCCTCCCTCCCTTCCTTCCTTCCTTCTTCCCTCCCTCCTTCCCTCCCTCCCTTTCTTCTTTCCTTCCTTCCTCCCTTCCTTCCTTCTCTTCTTTTTCTTTTCTTTTCTTTCTTTCTTTATTTTTTTTCTTTCTTTCTTCCTCTCTTTCTTCCTTTCTTTTTTCGAGAGAGGCAGGGACAGAGGACAGAGACAAGAACAAGCTGTTGCTATATGTGCCTTGACCAAGGTCGAACCTGCAACCTCTGTGCTTCAAGATGACGCTCCAACCAACCAAGCTATCTGACCAGGGCTTAATTTTTTTTCCTGATTGATTTTTAGAGACAGAGGGGGAGAGGAAAGGGAAGCATTCTTTCGTTGTTCCACTCAATTGTGCATTCATTGGTTGCTTTCTGTGTGTGCCCTGACCGGGGATTTAACTTGCAAACTTGCCATTTCAGGACAATGTCTAAGTGATTGAGCTAACTGGCCAGGGCTAAGGAATGATTTCTGATGTATCTCACCTACAAACTAAGATGAAAATTGCCCTATTAAAGGGGAGCAGTTTGCAGGGACCATGATGCAGTTTAACCGTAGGAATGGGCTTTAAGAGGTCCACAGAGCACCTAAATTTATATGCAAAATTTCACGTGTATGTGCATTTTCTTGGGACAGGAGTCTAGAGTTGGCTTCAAATTCCCAGAGGGAACTGTGACAGCCTGCCTGCCTCCCCCAGACAGGGCCGGTGGGCTCCAGTCATCCCCTGGGTCTGAATCTGCGCTAAGGAAGGGAAAACGGGGCCTGGTATGGGATGGTTCCTGGGAGTCCCTCTGGTCGGTGTTTCTCAGGGACTCGTGGTTCTCAGGAGGTCCACCGAGGACGTTAGGTGCCACCATGTGAGAGGGTGACAGCCAGGGGGACAATTTACACACTGAACTTCCATTAAGATGTCATTTAAGGACTATTTCCCACTGCATTGGAAAAAGGAAGGTGGTGGAATGAATGAAAGCACTCTCACAAAATACTTAAATCTCAGTTCAGTTTATTTGGCAAAAGTTTAAAGAATCTTTTTGCCCAAGTATTTATTTCAACTCAGCTCTTCTAACATCTGGAAAAACAGAGCCTGCGATCATCTGTGTGGCGCGGGAGCTTCTGCCGCCCCTGAAAGGGGCGGGAGAAGGGCCCTCAGTGAGTGTCCCGGACTCTGCACAGCTGCACCCCAGCCTTGCCCAGAACCAGTCCCTGTAGGAAACCTCACTGACCCAGAGTGTGAGACCTTCCCAGTGGCTTGGCGCTGAACCAGCCTAGTGTGCTGAATTGGCCAGGAGAAGGAACAAAAAGCAGTCACACAGCATCAAGGCATTGGCTACCATGATGAGTAGGCCCCCAGAAAATGCTTTGTTGGCTGTTGTTTGCCGTGTTTTCTAATCTTATTACTGACAGGTCACATCATCCCCAAAGACCAACTGGCACCTTCCCCAAGGGAGTGAATTCCCGCTGATGCCATAAAAAGAAAAGCAGGGAGAGGATTCATGTCTGAGAAAAGGAAATCAAAACAGAATGGAAATGAACAATCTGTGCATGGCATCGCCATTGATGGGATCTTAAGGTCTCCAAGGACAATCGTTTCCTCTCTGGGTCATGGTGTGGCCTGCATCGATGACTTCCATCTCCAAAACAGGACACAGGAAGTGCTACATGTCACCTGTAGGGTGCTGCACACTGAGTCTTGAATCTATCAACTCTACTGTGAAAAAAAAGAAAGTAAAACGAGTAGGCAAACGATTAAGTGAGGAATCATTCTTGAAGGCCACATGACACAGCAGAGGAAACAATTTGAGTTTCCCAGATCCAGATAAATTCCGGGTCAGCCTTGTCTAGCTTGCCACCTTGGAGACATTTAGGCTCTCTGTATGGAAACGAGGATTGTAATGTCTACCTCGACAGTATGAAGAGAAGTCTATTTACTCAGCATCTGGTACTCAGCAATTCATAACCATGTCCATTTGGACAGCTAAGCATGAAGAAAAGTCTGCAAGGTAAGTGTGCAAAGATGTGACTACATGCAGGAGGATTATCTGGGTTGCAGTAATGGATATATCATATGATATCAATCTTATTGATGAGCCTTACTGAACCACCTGATCTCTGGGTTAAAATCCAGACTGCTAAAAGTTACAGCTGGAGCTTCAATGCAATTTAGTATGATTGTTATGAAGTGACTAAATGTTGGGAATTTAGCTGAGCCAAAGAGACATATTCCTCTATTCAATATGTCACAAATACTCATTAAGCATCTACAGCACATTTGGTAGTTATCAGGCACTAGGGATACAGATGTGAACAAAAACGGTCAAAACTCTCTACTGTCCTGGTACTTATATCCTAGTAGGGAAGGACAGAAAATAAACAAGTAATATGTTAAAAGGTAACAGCTTCTATGGGAAATAGAGGGAAGGGAACAGGGAGTCTGGGGAGGCATGCACCTTTAAGTTGGATGTTCAGAGAGCACAGTGGCAGAACCATGAGATATCTGGGGGAAGAACACAGGGAACAGCATGTGCAGAATCCCTGAGGTGGGAATGAGTCTTCCCCTTTGAAGCTGTAGATGTCTATTTTAAAGCATTAAACGTTGCTAAACACTAGCAATGTATTTTAAAAATTAAAAAAGGGGGGAGCTGGCCGGGTTGCTAAATGGATAAACACCATCCCGGGCAGCGAGGTCACAGATTTGATCTCTGATCAGGGGGCACAATTGAGAAGCAATCAATGGGTGCACAACTAAATGGAACAACTAAATGAAACAATGAAGTGGAGTGAGTTGGTGTTTCTCTCTATCTCTCTCAAATATATGGAAAAGCTTTTAAAAAGTAAAAAGCAAAATAAAAAGGGGGGTTTTCTTTCACACTTTCTATTGTCTAACATTCTGTTCCCTTTATAACATAAGGACCTATTTGTGAATTGGTCCTTGAACTTAGAAACATAACATGATGATCTCAGACCACCATGCAACTCTTCTCTATTTTATTTGAAAAGCATTTAAATAACACTTATTACATGCTAGGTATTTTCTAAACATTTCCTAAGTGTAAAGTCCTAAATCCTCATAACAACTTGAAGTAGGTACTATTGTTGTCCTCATTTTACAGGGAGTTAAACGGGGCGACAGAGAGAGTAGGTTACTTGTCTAAAATTACATAGCTAATAAACACCAGAGCTGTGGCTTGAACCCGGTCTGTCTGGCTTTATAATCTATGCTCTGAACCTTCACACTATGCAGCCTCTGGTAGAGGTAACTCCTCTACAGGTGATGAGCTGGAGCCCTCGCGACCAGCCCTGGTTGCCAGTTACGCATATCTGTTACCAAACCCATATTCACTAGCTCACCTTGGTAACCTAAAACTGGCCACTGCAGAAATATTTATACAATGGAAATCAGCAAACGCTAAAGCCAAGGGTTCAGCCTGAGGAATGGGTTGTTAAACACCCACCAGCACACAGCTGGTTCCTCCAGCATTTGCACTCTACCCTCGCTGGGTTTCCTCCTCCTAGATGTCTGCTCTGACTCCATCCCCTGAGAGACTAATTACTCCAGTTCCACCCAAGCCCTTGTCATTCTTACATCACAACGGAATGGAATACACCGCAGTATCGACTAGGTTTATTTGACTAGAAGTAATGCCATCTTCGACTTTTTGAGTACAGCACCGTAGCAAGAACACGTGTGTTTGTGACAGGAAGACATGACTCAGCTCTGTGAGGTAGGCAGCCTTTACTGATTCACTTCCCATCTCTGTCCCCCCGCCTCCTTCATCTATATAAATGGGATGCAGTAATTCTACTCCAGAGTCTCACAGAGTGTGGGGGACCCAAAGTGAGGTAAGCCTCAAGCTGCCCACACATTGTCATCTCTTTCATATGTCCCTGGGTTGTTTCCTCCGGGGCACTCGTCTGTACCAAGTATCATTTCACCTGTTTGTTCATTTCGTGGCTTGACAACATCTTCTTTTCTTCTAGTATAAGCCCCCTGATGGCAGAGCACTGGTTAATTTCCCACCATATGCCCAGCCCTTAGGATAGCATCAGGCCTCCAGGAAAATGCTGTTGGTGAATGGCCAATTTACCTGAAGTTCCCAGCACAGACCTAGGCACGTGGTGACTGCTCAACACAGCAACTGCATGTGTGTGTTGAGTAGTATCTTCAGTGGTGGGGTTCAAATAATTTAACAACCAGTTCTCTGCCCTAATTACCATTTTAAATATTAAAAAACAATATATCGAAAGGTAGTCAATTATTTCATGCACTTAATACTTAAATAAGAACAATAAAAGAGGTACACAAAACTAGATTATGTTATAAGAAAGAGTTTTAAAATATTAATGAAAAATATTAAATAATGCCTGACAAAAAAACAACAAAACTGTTATTTAAGATATTTCCATATTGCTTCTTGATTGGCATCCTCACTTGCAATTTTTTTCCCCCTATGGACAGAATAAACATTACTATGGGTGCTTAGAATATGCTGTTGCACAGATGAACATTAAAAAAGAGTAAGGAATACATATTTGTGATTTTCACATTGGGTGGCTTCCCCGGTGCCCACCTTAGAGAAAACCCTGATTACAAGCACCATTTTAACAGCCAGTTCACTGAACTCAACAAAAAATTAGGTGTCGGTTCTGCCGAACCAGAGAGAACAGGCTGAATCCCACCACTGGGTATCTCCCAGTCTTCTGCAATCTCGTGGGCGAGAGAGGGTGGTTGTCTTGGGCCCAGGGCATATGTGGAAGCCCGTGATGAAAGAGCTGCCCCTTCCAACCCAGGAAGCCCATCTGCCCAGGCTGAGAGGGTGGGAGGGCTCAGCTGGAGCTACGTCATCAAATATTTGTGAAAGGCATTGGATTTGCAGACTTACAGTCCTAACGAGCACAGGGCAGACCACACTCTTTCAAGTGGCACCTGGCGGGCCGTCTGCCAGCCACTGGCTGGAGGAAGCTGTGGCTAGAGGGAATGCTGTGCTGAACTCAAGTGTCCGATTCTCCTGACTTTTGAGAATTCTTTTAAAAACTCTTTGCATTTCAGCTGCTCTTGTAAAAATGGGAGGAGACTCTTCCTTCTCTGCTGTTATCTCACCTTGGAGGTATGAGGACATCCAGCCTTCTGCCTGGGAACGGCCAGTCTGCTAACCGGTCATCCGGACACCTCCTGCCCTTTTGGGTCATGTCTCCGAACATCAGCATGTTCAGACGCCTCAAGAATTTCCAAGCATCCCCTGATGAAGCATTTTATCATTTTTATGGAACCCATGTGGAAAGTGGTGCAGGAGAGGCCTGAAGGAGGTCCCATGGATCGTGCAAGAGGTCAGTTGGCATCCATCCAGCCGGGCCTGCTTCTTGTTTATTAATCACCTGGAGACTTAGCAGGATTTTGGCAAAAAGCCATCCTGGGCTGTGGTGAGAGTGATCCTTCCCTAGACCTTGATAACGTTCATTCTATCCTTTGCCTCGTGTTCAAAACACTTTATTCATCTTAATCCTGGTTCCCGCCCAATCCAGAGTGCTTGTGGTGTGGCTTCCAAATTATGAAAGGCCTAGCAGGTGGCGTGGTCCTCCAAGAGCAGGAGTAAGTTAATGTGGATCAATGTAGGAAGCATTCGGTTTGCCAAGACATACTCAAGTGGCGGAGTGATGGTGCTTGGTAGTGGTAGAGTCCGGTTCTCTGAAATTCTCCATGCCCCACTGACGGCTCTTGTGGCCATTGTTAGCGCTTGAGTTCATGAGGCAAGACTCTGTGCAGTGCTGCAGGGCCCAGCTGTGATCAGGGACCTACGTGTGCTTTGGCTTGGGCCATTCTAACAGTACTAAGAGGTCATTGTGGGCGTGGCCGCTGGAATACCATGCTCTTAAGCAGCCTTCTCTGGGCTCCACCCAGCCGCCTCTGGGCAGCAACCCAGGAAGGAGGCCTCCACCCCAAATACAATGGCCCAGCAAACCAAAACAGCAGGACACTTGCTGCGGGGCTTTGAAGCACTTTGGAAACCAGGCTGAAGCACGTGACTGAGGCCCGTCGGGGCCTCCTCTTTCCACACCATACCCCACATCAGCTGGTCGAGGGAAGTGAAGAGCTGAGGGCTCTCGTGTGCTGGAGAGTGGAAAAAGAGCTGGCTGGGCCCACCGAGGCCTCACCACCTGGTGCAGAGCATCAGAGGGAGGTGAGGCACTCTGAGTGACCGCCCTGCTCTCCAGGCTTGTTCCCACATGCTTCCCTGCTCCTTGCTGCCAGTCAGAGGACAGAGGGTGTGTCCCCTCCACTGAGACCCAGAGCTCACAGCAGCACCCTGCTCGACCCCTCGGTGCAGAAGTGTAATTTCGGGGGAAGGAATGCACATATCTAAGAAGCATGAGTGAATGTATTATAAGTTAATTTAAAAATCATCTTCCTCTTTATTGTCTGAGAGACTTGTCGTGATTCCCTTTGAGAGCGCGAGTCCGGTCCTTCTGACCCGAGCAGTCTGGCCCGGGCCCCCGGGCCTTCTCCTCGGGCCACGGGCCTGGCTGGACTTCGGAGCCTTTCATTCAGGTGAAAGATTTCTTGTGTTTTAAAACACTATCTTTGCTTTGATAACTAATTTTATCATATTCGGTAGCCTTTTTTTTTTCTTTTTGGTAGAAATAACTTTTTTTTCTTACACTGCCCTAACATTATCTATTTTGCAAGCCAAATAATTAAACTCTGACATTTGTTTTCTGTCGTTTGTCCTTTGGCCACAAGTAAATGCATGTTTAAGCAACAGCTTACTACAACTCTCTAAATACGTAATATAATCATGCCAGAGTGTTTTCACTTTAGTTCTGTAGGTCATATAATCAGAAATGATTTCAAAAATAATTTTAAAAGTCCTATATTTCTAAATCTGTAAAATAAAAAAGAAAAAGCTATTTCTCATTTGACCCTTCAGCAACCCAAGGGCCCAAGGGCCCTGGCATTGCACTTCCTGCCCCAGCCTTCCTGTCGGTCCTCAGACATGCTGCTGCGGTGCGTGCTGCCTCCTGCCCCACCTCCAGGAATTCCTCCGCGTTCTGCAAACCCTGGGGTCCGCCTGGCATTGCACTTCCTGCCCCAGCCTTCCTGTCCCTCAGACATGCTGCTGCGGTGCGTGCTGCCTCCTGCCCCACCTCCAGGAATTCCTCCGCGTTCTGCAAACACGTGGCAGAAAGGGCCCCTGCTCAGGTAGAATGAGCATTTCCTCCGTGTCAGAGTCCCAACGACTTTACACACATTACCATGGATAATCCTCAGAACCGCCATGGGAGGTAGATTCCATTTTAAATTCTTATTTTACAGCAGAGGAAATTGAGGCACAGAGAAGTTAAGTAGCTTGCTTGAGATCACACAGCTTCAGTTCCAGACTGAGTGGACCTAGTGGACCCAGTGTCTGCTTTTTTTCATCACCACGTGATACTTCATGCCTTCTCCTCCCGCGCCCCCACTGCCCTGCCTGGACAGACCCGGTTTCTTCTGCAGGAGTCCACACATCCTTCCTTCCTTAACACCTTCGCTGTTGGCTCCAGAGACCCCTTGCACTCGTGGCTCAGGGGTCTCTGTCCCACCTCGGTTCCCATTAACAGTCTACTTCCATTTCCACTGCGCCCAGTGCGCATCCCCGCTGAGGTTCAATTACTCATGGTTGTGTTTAGTGAGCATGCACTGCTGTGATGATGGGCTCAGGGGGCTCAATATCTGTTTGCAGAAAATTGAAAGGCTCGTATGAAAGGCTGATGAGGCTTGCTTGTACCTGAAACTGGGAACAGGCCCCAGGGAACATTACCTGCCGTCAGCCTGCTGGCAGATGACCTTGGAGGGTGTTGAGAGCCACTGGCTTTCTGCCCAAGCCATCCAGGCCCACAGGCTGCTGACCATGGGCTGGACCACAGGGTCTCCTGCCTCTTCCTCCTCCTGCCACTGCCCCTCACCCCGCCCGCCACTTTGTTGTTTCATTTGTCTTCTGTTTCTGCTCTTCTGTTGGCTTTTTGTGAAAACAGGGCAGAAAACAGCTCACAAGAAATTATAGGAAGATCAGGCATGGTGGGAGGGCAACCAGTGAGAAATAACCTTTATCATGCAGCTTCTCACAAAATTCAGGGTCTTAGTGAGACACAGTGGGAACAGGCAGCCCAGTCCTTCAGAGCTTTAACTTTTGATGGTGCCACCACAGTAGTTATCTGTTAAGGCGGGAAGAAAAGCCCTGTCCCTTTCCCATCAAACATAACCAAGATTCTAGGGCATCCACTGCATCAGCTTCTGTGCAAACCCCGTCACGGTTGTTGGGCCACCTGGAGTAGTCCGCCAGGCTTCAAAGAGCCACTCCAGCCAAGGGGCCTGCAGCCTCCCCGAGTCTCATGGCTGTGTCCCAGCACCTATGGTCACATCAGCCAGTTGACTTACCCTATCCAGCTGCCAGCCTCCCTCCGCAGCCCTCTCTGGTGGCTTGATGCCTGGCCTTCACTGTCCTAGTCACGATTTGCACAAGCTTTGCTGGTTATTCTCCTTTAAAACCAAAGCCTCCCACTCTTTTCCCTTAGTGGTTGCGTCCCCTCCACTTCCCTCTGTCTCATCTGAGTGTCTCTACTCTCTGAGGGCCCAGGACATGGTCTCTGCAAGCTCAGGGAGAAACCTTTCTCGTCCTCGGTCTATGACTTGATCCCTCAACTATGCAATTCAGAACTACTTGTGTTTTGTGTGGTTGTTTTGGCTATATCACATTACGAGCTCACATATAATTTGCTGGCTTTTTTCATCCCTCTGAGGTCTCATTCAATGTTTGTATTTTCCAAAGACTTTATCTCCTTGCCATTAATAAGCATGTTTGGGATTCTTGTCCTTATGTTTTGTTTCCACATCAGACCTCCTATTATTTACTGCCCTTAATTATCGTCTCTTTTGATTTGTGTCCCATTCCCATCCTTGAGTGGGAGGCTTATTTAGTTTCAGTGAATGGACAGCCGCCTACTCCAGTCAGCGCGGCAGTGTCACGAGGAAGGGTCTCCGTCGGGGCCAGTGGCGCTCACTTCCTTCTGCCCTGCAGAGTGCTGCAGCTACAGTGGCTCCTGCCAACCAGGGCCCACCTTAGGCCTGCTGGGGTGACTCAGAGATATGACCTCTGATGAAAACATAAAGTAACTGGGCTGCTTCACTGGGAAGTAGACACAGTGACCTAGCTATGTTCTCTTTGTGTGAGGGGGATTGTTCTATCAAGGACAGAAATGAGTTATATTTGCCATTTCTTTTACATAATGACAATGTGTTAGTGCTAGAAAAAGGAATTCAGCCCTGGCTATTTGGCTCATTGGATAGAGCATCAGCCTGGCTTATGGATGTCCCAGGTTCGATTCCAGGTCAGGGCACACAGAGGCGACCATCTGCTTCTCTCCCTTCTCTTCCCCTCTTTCCCTTCCACAGCCAGTGGCTTGACTAGTTTGAGTATGGGCCTGTATGCTGAAGATGGCTCCGTTGGTCTGAGCATGCCAACTTCAGATGCTAAAAATAGCTCAGTTGTTTCAAGCATTGGCCCTAGACAGGGGTTGTCAGGTGGATCCCAGTTGAGGTACATGCAGGAGTCTGCATCACTATCTCCTCTCCTCTCACAGAAAGAAAGAAAGAAAGAAAGAAAGAAAGAAAGAAAGAAAGAAAGAAAGAAAGAAAGAGAGAGAGAGAGAGAGAGAGAGAGAGAGAAAGAGAAAGAGAAAGAGAAAGAGAAAGAGAAAGAAAAGAAAGAAATCATTTAGATTTAAGATAAAGCTTCTGCATAGTTAATCCTGAGGCATGGGATGCTGAACAAAAAAAGATTTCTTGGGGGTGGGAGCGGAAGGGAGATTGTCTTCCTGAACTTTAAAAATAAAACATGGATTACTCTGTAATATCGAAGGCTCAGGTCCAACCCTTATAAAATGAGGTTCTTAATACATTTAGACTTTATCAACATCCCCTGGTTCTAATTCCAGCCCTTTGAACATGATTCCCAATAATCTTCTTTCCTTCTGGTCTGCGTTAACCATGCATCTTGTATCTTTAGGGTTATTTGGGGTGAGGAGCATGCCACAAACTGCAAACGAGAAGGTTTACAACAGACGTTCTTGATCCTGAAAATTTATTTGATCTCCACACATCTCATCTCAGACTTTGAGAATGGTTTACATGAAAATGGTTCATGTGTGGCCCCAGCTCAGAAGCTCATCTGCCACTTTAAATGAGCAGCTTCGGAACCATCCGTATCGGGAGTCAGAAGCTCTGGGGACGGATCTCAGCTGTGGACAGTTGGAACAGAATCCCCACACTGCTGACACTGCCCCGCTGCTCCCGGCTGCCTGCTGCCTGCAGTGAGAAGCCCCAGAAGAACCTGCCCACGGGGCTGTGAGGCAGAGTCAGTGGTCGATGAGTAGCTGGTGATGATGATGCGATGACAACAAAGATCTTAAGTCTGTTGTTTTCCCTCTCGGGGTCTCACTTTCCCCCCACTGACCTAATTATATTCCGACTTCATTTCATGTACAGTCCTTTCCAGCTTTCATATTTACTCTCTAGATCTAAACTGGCAGAGTGCCTCACCTACCCCTACCCAGACCGAGGCTCACAGAATTGGGTGGATTTTCATAGGACAGGGTGGGCTTTTCAAAATCCTGCACTTTTCCTTACGTGCTACTCTTTCAACGTTTTTATGTTTGAGAAGCAATTAGCTGAGGCATTGCCAGGTCTGATAGAGAGGAAAGACTCTAGTGTTCTCTTGAACCCCTAGCCTTTAGAGTTTCCCCTAACTTCTACACCTTCTTTCTATAAACACTTCTCTCCCCACACTGATCATCGGAGCCTCTTTGCTTCCAAAGCACAGAAAGTAGAAACTGAGCCAATCTTCTCCCCAAACTGAGTTTATCATAAGTCCACAGAGAACGTAGACGCCCCTGCTAGGCTTCCTCAAGATAACCTGGACCGCAGACTTCAGGGCTTTACAAACAGCATCCAGCTCCCGTCTCTGGAGGACCGCTCCAGCCTTTGAGAGCCGTCACTGGGTTCTCGGGCTGTACTTAGGGAGGCATTTGGTTTCTCTGGGTAGGTTAAAGCAGGAACTCCAAAGGAAGGGTCACTTTTATCTTCAGATTGCAGTGATTTGAGATGCTGTGAGAAACGAGAGGCAGTGCGGTCCATTCCTTGTCCCTGAGCAGGAGTTTACTCAGCTCCTGGGGACAGAGCTGTCCAACACAAAAGCATTTGGAAATGAGAGACACAGGCAGAGCTGATGCAAAGGAAAGGAGAGATGAGAAGCAGTGATGTTTCAGTTTATCACAGAACACTCCCTTCATTTCTCCTCCACTACACTCTTCCCTTCCTTCTCCCCTCAGCTGGTCATCGCCCTCATCTTGCCCATCAAATGAAAATGCTGTAGCTCAGCCCAGTGTTTCTACCCCACTGGGGGATCTTATTCAAAATGCAAATGACTGAGCCCAGGGCCACAGGTGACTCCAAAGTCACACAACTCTGAAGCCGTCCCTGATCTCAGGATACTGTCAAAATAGCTGCATGAGCCTGGAAAGGACCGGGTGGACTGGTCAGCACTCAGACCTGCACTAAGTGTGAACGACATTGCCTCCGGCCTGCACACAGTAGCTGTGAGGCTTGGCCTCGGGGTATGCAGACCTGTCCTCTGCCCCTACCCCCTCTGAGGCTGTGTGGCACACAGTGCCTACCCTGGGGCCCTTTGTTCCAGTGACAAGATGCAGCAGTCTCCGAGGTGGAAAGTGCAGCAGTTAGAAGTCTCAACCTCAGCCAGCAGAGTCGGGGACAGGGAGGGCGAGCAGAATATAGCCTGCTGCTTGGATGGACTTCATAGGAATGTGAGCCAAGGCTCTCAAAGAAGCCACAACCAAAGAGGAATTCTTCTCCTCCCACCTCACACCAAGGTGACTGTTATCAGGTTCATTACCTCAGTTTACCTGCTGAAAAGCAGCAGCCTGATGCTGAGTTTACTTGCTTCCTGGGGGGAGGGCCAGAGGTCTCCATGCCACAGGGTGTCTGGAGTGACAGGTCACTCGGAAGAGGCACCTGTAAGCAATTCAGCTGACTTCCAAGGCACAAGTGTCACTATCTCTGAGAAGCTGTCCCACAGTCCCACAGGCTCCCTGCAGGGTGGGACCACCACAGGTAATGAGAAAAGGGGAACTCTTGCCCATACCTGCTGAGGCCGAGTCAGGAACCAAGCTCACAAGCGTCAATAGCTGGCCTTCTCTGAGTGCTCCCTAGGTTTTCCTGCCACAATAAACAACAAATGAAAACCAAAACCAGCCAGCCAACCAACTTTTCTTCCTTGCAAGCATTAGAACATCTCCTCCCAAGAAGGCTTGGCCTGTTGTTCTGTAGTTGCTTCAGAGATCTTAAAAAAAAAAAAAGTTTCTACTAGTTCTCACCTTAACTCACATACCTCTACGCTCCTTTTTCTTGCAAAGTAAATAATATATTGACTTACTTACTTTTTCTTTTTCTTATCAACTAGAATATTTGTCCCTTTATTGGTTATATACTTTGCAAAAAATTTTTTTAATTAAGTAAGAGGCAGGGAGGCAGACAGACAGACTTCCACATGTGCCTGGACCAGAATCCACTAGGCACCAGGCGATGCTTTGCCCAGCTGGGGCCGTTGATCCATTGCTCAGCAACTGAGCCATTTTAGTGCCTGAGGCAAGGCCATGCCAACTTGCTCAAACCATTTAAGCCATGGCTGCAAGAGAAGAGAGAGAGGGAGAGAAAAGTGGGGGGAGGGGGGGAGAAGCAGATGGTTGCTTCTCCTATGTGCCCTGACCAGTAATTAAACCCAAGACATCCACATGCCAGGCTGATGCTGTACCACTGAGCAAACCGGCCAGGGCTAGCAAATATCTTTTCTTGTTTGGTTTGTCTTACCAATTTGTAATTGGCAACTTTTGTGACAGAGAAGTTTGTTTGTTTTTTTGTTTTTTTTTTCTGAAGCTGGAAACGGGGAGAGACAGTCAGACAGACTCCCGCATGCGCCCGCCCGACCGGGATCCACCCGGCACGCCCACCAGGGGCAATGCTCTGCCCACCAGGGGGCGATGCTCTGCCCCTCCAGGGGGTCGCTCTGCCGCGACCAGAGCCACTCTAGCACCTGGGGCAGAGGCCAAGGAGCCATCCCCAGCGCCTGGGCCATCATTGCTCCAATGGAGCCTTGGCTGTGGGAGGGGAAGAGAGAGACAGAGAGGAAGGAGGGGGAGGGGTGGAGAAGCAAATGGGTGCTTCTCCTATGTGCCCTGGCCGGGAATTGAACCCAGGTCCTCCGCACGCCAGGCCGACGCTCTACCGCTGAGCCAACCGGCCAGGGCCAGAAGTTTTAAATTTGAATGCAATCAAATTTGTTAGTCTTCTTTACAGTTTATTTCTTATCTCATTTAAAAAAAATCTTTTGTTACCCAAGGCTGAAAATGTTTTAACAGTCTCAAGTTTTGTTTTGAAAGTTTAGATTTTTAATTTGCATAAAATTTATTTTTGTTCAGGGCATAAAGTAGATCTCCAACTTTATTTAAAATTTTTGTATAGATTCCCAACTCTTTTAGACCCTGAGGTGTACAGTGCCACCTGTCACACTGATTGGCTCCTGTGTTTCTAGACTGCACTGCTGTAATGATTTTCTCTTTCTAGCATATCGACATCTGGTAAGTGTTCTGCTTCATTTGTCTTCAGAAATGTCTCAGCGACATTTGACCTTTGGTCTTCCAGAGAAACTCAAGAGTCAGCACTATTAAGCTCAACTAAAAAAAAATTAGAATTTTTCTTTATTGGAACTTCATTGAATGTATTGTAAGAAATGTGATCAAATCTGCCATTGTGAAGGTCAATTAATTAATTTCATAGTGTAATTGTGTCCATATTATGTATTTTGTCCGTATTTTATTTGTTCATTTATATTTCTTAGCCTATCCCACTACATTTATGCATTGCTATATTTTCCTGTTGTTTCTTTTATATATATATTTTTATTATAATTTTATTTTTTTAATGGGGTGACATCAATAAATCAGGATACATATATATTTTATATATTTTTAAATTTATTTTTTAATTTATTGTGTTTACATAGATTCAAGTGTCCCCCAACCCCCATGTTCTCCTCAACCTCCCCCTTGTCCCCCTGTCCCCCCATGCCCTTCCCACTTCCCTCCAGGATTTGCTTTCCTGCTTTCTATAATGCTGTTATGTATATACTAGAAAGCCCGGTGGTCATACGAAATGACCGCTGTTCTAGATATTATAAATTGTAATTAAAATGATTTGTGCAAAGGTGTCTGCTAATTCAAACTGAATTACCCAGGGCAGGCGGCGAGGACGCCCCTTTGCTTACTGGTTTCCCCCTTCTACTTGCTTAATTGCTTAAAGTAGAGTGCAATGAAGGAAACCACTGGCAGAACATTTCTTAAGAGCCACCGCTAGCTCAATAAATAAAGGTGATTTAAATAATAAAATGTTAATTCACATGTCAAAGATCTCTTTGTATACAACATTTCTTGTGTAGATCTTTCCATCATTTTTAAGTTCGCCTTGCAGAGGACCATCAATTATTTTTAATTTTATGTCTGTTCTTTCACAAACTCTTGAACAGGCAACATAAAGTTGACCATGTCCAAATGCAGGCTCAGGTAAAAAAATGCCAACACGCTTAAGTGTTTGGCCCTGAGACTTATTGATGGTCATAGAAAAGGCAAGTTTTATAGGAAATTGTCTACATCTCAATTGAAACGGCAACCCTGTTTGAGATGGAGCCAAATCAATTCTTGGAATGACATGTATTTCACCTTTAGAGGAGCCAGTCAAAGACTTAGCTATTATGACATTATTTTTCAATTGGAGAACCTCTAGTCTTGTACCATTGCAAAGACCCCTTCTGGTGTTAAGATTTCTTAACAGCATAATAATTGCTCCAACCTTTAACTTCAATTTTTGAGGTGGCATGCCAGAAGGCGACAGACTATTTAAAAATTCCGTTGGAAAGTTGTTGGCACTCGCAAACAAATGTTCACCTTCCCCCTGACCCGCTCAATTTCTGTTCAGCCGTGGCAACTTCAGTCCATTGGTTAGTACAGTTACGCAAGCAACCAATAAGCTATTGGCAACAAACAGACACTTAAGCCGCATATAATAAAGATAATTTCATCAATCTCTTTCCTTTCTCTGATCCCATCCACTCATCCCCTTTCTCTTTGACCACTTTCCCTCTGGTCCCTTTGATCTTGCCTCTGTCTCTATTCCACTCCTCAGTTCACATTGTTCATTGGATTTCTCAAATAAGTGAGGTCATATGATATTTTTCTTCCTCTTCCTAGCTTATTTCACTATGCATAATAGTTTTCAGGTCCATCCATGTTGTCACAAAAGGTAAGATTTACTTCTTTTTCATGGCTACATATTATTCCATTGTGTATATGTACCACTGCTTTTTAATCCACGTGTCCACTGACGGACACTTGGCTGTTTCCAGATCTTGGCTATTGTAAGCAATGCTGCAATAAACATGGGGGTGCATTTCTGCTTTTGAATCAGTGATTTGGTATTCTTAGGATATATTCCTAAAAGTGGATGGCTGGGTCAACAGGCAGTTTCACTTTTAATTTTTTGAGGAATCTCCATACTGTTTTCCTCAGTGGCTGCACCAGTCTGCATTCCCACCACCAGTGCAGGACGGTTCCCTTTTTTCCACACCCTCGCCAGCACTTATGTGTTGTTTTGTTAATGAGCACCATTCTGACAAATGAGGCAGTATCTCATTGTGGTTTTAATTTGCATTTCTCTAATGACTAGTGATGTTGAACATTTTTTCATATGCCCATTGACCATCTGTATGTCCTCTTTGAAGAAATGTTTATTCAGTTCTTTTGCCCAATTTTTGATTGGATTGTTTACTTTCCTGGTGTTGAGTTTTACAAGTTCTTTGTAGCTTTTGGTTATTAACCCCTTATCAGACATGTTGGTGAATATGTTTTTCCATTGTGTGGGTTGTCTTTTTATTTTGTTCATGGTATCTTTTGCTCTGCAAAAGCTTTTTAGTTTGATATAGTCCCATTTGTTCATCCTGTCCTTTATTTCACTTGCCTGTGGAGATAAATCAGCAAATATATTGCTGTGAGAGATGTCAGAGAGAACTGCCTGTTTTCTTCAAAGATGATCATGGTTTCATGACTTACATTCAAATCTTTTATCCATTCAGAGTTTATTTTTGTGAATGGTGTAAGTTAGTGGTCTAGTTTAATTTTTTTACAGGTAGCTATCCAGTTATCTCAACACTATTTGTTAAAGAGACTGTCTTTACTCCATTGTATGCTCTTGCCTCCTTTGTCAAATATCAATGTGAGTTTATTTCTGGGTTCTCTGTTCTGTTCCATTGATCTACATTCCTGTTCTTATGCCAGTACCAAGCTGTTTTGAGTACAATGGCTTTGTAATATAACTTGATATCAGGAAGTGTGACACCACCCATTTTATTCTTCTTTTTCAAGATTGCTGAGGCTATTTGTGTTCTTTTTTGGTTCCATATAAATTTTTGGAATATTTGTTCTATATCTTGAAGGATGTCATTGGTATTTTAATAGAAATTGCATTGAATTTATAAATTGCTTTGAGTAATATAAAGATTTTAATGATGTTTCTTTTTCCTATCCATGAACATGGTATGTACTTCCAATCCTTGTTATTTCCTTGATTTTTTTAATCAATGTTTTATAATTTTTCGAGTACAAGTCTTCAACCTCTTGGGTTAAATTTACTTCTAGGAACTTTATTATTATTATTTTTGCAATAGTGAATGGGATTGCTTTATTTTTTTTTAAAGATTTTATTTTTATTTACTTATTTTGTAATTCTTTCTTTTTTTTGTTAATATGCCAATTTTATTGATTGACTTTTAAACATTAAACCAATCTTATACCTCTGAGTTAAATTCCATTGGTCACAATGTATTTTTTTATTATTATTAAATTTAATGCAGTGACATTGATAAATCAGGGTACATATGTTGAGAGAAAACATCTCCAGATTATTTTGACATTTGATTTTGCTGTATAACCCTCCTCCAAAGTCAAATTGTCTTCTGTCACCTTCTATCTGGTTTTCTTTGTGCCCCTCCCCTCCCCCATCCCCTCTCATCTTCCTCACCCCATCAACCATCCCCCCACCCCCCACCCCCATTGCCATCACATTCTTGTTCATGTCTCTGAGTCTCATTTTTATGTCCCATCTATGTATGGATTCATATAGTTCTTAGATTTTTCTGATTTACTTATTTCACTCCGTATAATGTTATCAAGGTCCATCCATGTTATTGTAAATGATCCGATGTCATAATTTCTTATGGCTGAGTAGTATTCCATAGTATATATGTACCAAAGCTTTTTAATCCACTCGTCCTCTGACGGACACTGGGCTGTTTCCAGATCTTCGCTATTGTGAACAATGCTGCCACAAACATGGGGGTGCATTTCTCCTTTTGGAGCCGTTCTATGGTGTTCTTCGGGTATATTCCTAAAAGTGGGATAGCTGGGTCAAAAGGCAGTTCGATTTTCAGTTTTTTGAGGAATCTCCATACTGTTTTCCACAGTGGCTGCACCAGACTGCATTCCCACCAGCAGTGCAAGAGGGTTCCCTTTTCTCCACCTCCTTGCCAGCACTTATTCTGTGTTGTTTTGTTTGTGAGCGCCATTCTGGCTGGTGTGAGGTGATATCTCATTGTGGTTTTAATTTGCATTTCTCTAATGATTAGTGATGTTGAGTATTTTTTCATACGCCTATTGGCCATCTGTATGTCCTCTTTGGAGAAGTGTCTATTCATTTCTTTTGCCCATTTTTTGATTGGATTGTTTGTCTTCCTGGTATTAAGTTTTACAAGTTCTTTATAAATTTTGGTTATTAACCCCTTATCAGAAGTATGGTCAAATATGTTCTCCAATTGTGTAGTTTGTCTTTGTCTTTTTACTCTGTTCTTATTGTTTTTAGCTGTGCAAAAGCTTTTTAGTTTGATGTAGTCCCATTTGTTTATCCTGTCTTTTATTTCACTTGACCGTGGAGATAAATCAGCAAATGTATTGCTCTGAGAGATGTTGGAGAGCTTACTGTCTATGTTTTCTTCTAATATGCTTATGGTTTCAAGGCCTACATTTAAGTCTTTTATCCATTTTGAGTTTATTTTTGTGAGTGGTGTAAGCTGGTGATCTAGTTTCATTTTTTTGCAGGTAGCTGTCCAATTTTCCCAACACCATTTGTTAAAGAGGCTGTCTTTACTCCATTGTATTTCCTTGCCTCCTTTGTCAAATATCAGTTGTCCATAGAGCTGTGGGATTATTTCTGGGTTCTCTGTTCTGTTCCATTGAACTATATGCCTGTTCTTATGCCAGTACCAGGCTGTTTTGAGTACAATGGCCTTGTAGTATAACTTGATATTAGGAAGTGTGATACCTCCCACTTTATTCTTTTTTAAGATTGCTGAGGCTATTCGTGTTCTTTTTTGGTTCATTATAAATTTTTGGAATATGTGATCTATATCTTTGAAGTATGTCATTGGTATTTTAATTGGTATTGCATTGAATTTATAGATTGCTTTGAGTAATATAGACATTTTAATGATGTTTATTCTTCCTAACCATGAGCACGGTATATGCTTCCACTTGTTTGTATCTTCCTTGATTTCTTTTATCAATGCTTTGTAATTTTCCGAGTATAAGTCTTTAGTCTCCTTGGTAAAGTTTATTCTTAGGTACTTTATTTTTTTGGTTGTAATAGTAAAGGGGATTGTTTCCTTAATTTCTCTTTCTGACTTCATTGTTGGCATATAAAAATGCCTCTGATTTCTGAGTATTGATTTTATATCCTGCCACTTTGCTGAATTCATTTATTATGTCCAGTAGTTTTTTGACTGAGACTTTAGGGTTTTCTATATACAATATCATATCATCTGCAAATAATGATAATTTTGCTTCTTCTTTTCCAACTTGAATGCCTTTTATTTCTTCTTCTTGTCTGATTGCTGTGGCTAGGACTTCCACAACTATGTTAAATAAGAGTGGTGAAAGGGGCACCCTGCCTTTTTCCTGATCTTAAGGGTATTGCTTTTAATTTTTTCCCATTGAGTATGATGTTGGCTGTGGGTTTCACATAGATGGCTTTTATCATGTTGAGGTATGTTTCCTATATTTCCACTTTGCTGAGAGTTTTGATTATGAATGGGTGCTGGATTTTATCAAATGCTTTTTCTGCATCTATTGAAATTATCATATGGTTTTTCTCCTTCTTTTTGTTTATGTGATGAATCACATTGATTGATTTATGAATATTGTACCAGCCTTGCCTCCCAAGAATAAATCCCACTTGATCATGGTGTATGATTTTTTCCATATATTGTTGGATCTGGTTTGCTAATATTTTGTTGAGGATTTTAGCATCTATATTCATTAGAGATATTGGCCTTTAATTTTCTTTCTTTGTGTTGTCTTTGCCTGGTTTTGGAATCACAATTATGCTCGCCTCATAAAAGGGGCTTGGAAGTAAGTCTTCCTTCCTCTTGAATTTTTGAAATAGTTTGAGAAGGATAGGAGTTAGTTCTTCTTTGAATATTTGGTAGAATTTACTTGTGAAGCCATCAGGCCCCAGACTTTTCTTTGTTGGGCGTTTTTTGATAACTGTTTCTATCTCAATTGGTGTAATCGGTCTGTTTAGGTTTTCTGATTCTTCCAGATTGATTTTTGGAAGATTGTATGTTTCAAGGAATTTGTCCATTTCATTTAGGTTGTCTAGTTTTTTGGTATACAGTTCTTCCTAGTATTTTCTTACAATATTTTGTATTTCTGTTGTGTCAGTTATTATTTCTCCACTCTCATTTCTAATTTTATTTATTTGAGTCCTCTCTTTTTCTTGGTGAGTCTAGTTAAAGGTTCATCAATCTTGTTTACCTTTTCAAAAAATCAGCTCCTAGTTTCATTGATCCTCTGTATTGTTTCTTTAGCCACTATGTCATTTATTTCTGCTCTGATCTTTATTATTTCCTTCCTTCTACTTCATTTGGGCTTTACTTGTTCTTTTTCTAGTTCTTTTAGTTGCAGGGTTAAGTTGTTTCTTTGAGCTTTTTCTAGCTTCTTAAAGTGTGCCTGTAGTGCTATGAACTTCCCTCTCAGTACTGCTTTTGCTGTGTCCCATAAATTTTGAGTTGTTGTATGCTCATTGTCATTCGTTTCTAGAAATTTTTTTATTTTTTCTTTGATCCCATTCTTAATCCATTCATTATTTAACAACCTGCTATTTAGTTTCCATGTGTTTGAGAATTTTTGAGCTTTTCTGTTGTGGTTGATTTCTAGTTTCATGCCGTTGTGATCTGAGAAAGTGCTTGATAGGATTTCAATCTTCTTAAATTTGTTGATACCACTTTTGTGCCCTAACATGCGGTCTATTCTAGAGAATGTACCATAAGCACTTGAAAAGAATGTATATTCTGCTGCTTTAGGGCGAAAGGTTCTGAAGATATCTATTAAATCGAGTTGATCTAGTGCGGTTTCCCAACGTAGGTCCCATGCCCCACAGGCGGGCAATTCGATAGTTAAGGGGGGCAATTTGAAAATGGACTCGACATGACTTTAACTCTTTCGCCCCGGGCCATTTAAATGCAATGCTAGATATCGGTGCCAAATTTAACAAAAAATGTAATTCTTAAATAATTGCGGTAAATAATTATTAAGTATAATTTCGTTTGACGAGACCAAAATATCAACTGGGTGATTGGCGTCATCAAGTAAACTTCGTCCTGGGTTCACCACGGAGCGTGCTGTCTGCCACGGGGAACCCCGGACATTTTAAAAACTCGCTAAACAACGCAGTTATTCTCACCTAATTGGCCCATCGCAACTTCTGTAGTGTTTCACATCATTCAGTTGGTGTTAATTTGAAATAAGTGTCAGTCAAAACTGTTGTAAAAGCTCATTGATTTAATAAATATACATATATATTGTATAGATATAATTGGTAAGTATTTGATTTTATTTTTATCAATATTAAACTCTTTATTAAGTACTTCTTGCATCGGGGATAGAAAGCACTAATATTTTATAAATATTATTGGGGCTATAATAGTGCATGCACGACAATTTTAATTTTAGAAGCATAACTTTCCAGAAAATTTTGTCAAGTGGAAAAAATATAGATACCTTTTGATTTGTGGTGGTAGTGTAGTAAATGTGTTATATACATTTAAATAAATATGAATTTTTAGTATACGTTTACTCTATGTCACATTGAATATATTTAAATCGGCTGGATATAACACAACGTGGAGACTTGAGACTAAAGCTAACCAAATTGGAACCTAATATAAAATCTCTGTGCAGCAAGCATCAAGCACAAGGATCACACTAAATTAAAATAATAAATTAATATAAAAAATATGTATTAAAATTATTTGGAATTTAAATTTCTGTTTTTTATTATATGTTTTGAAATTTTACTTACTGTGTGTTGTTAACAATTTCATAGTGATTTCTTCCTAGAACCTATCATTTATGTTTATTAAGTGAACAAATCAATTTTTTAATATTAAAAATGATGTATGTTACATAGGGGGGACATAAAAATTTTAGAAAGGTTAAGGTGGGGCATGGTACAAAAAAGGTTGGGAAACACTGATCTAGTGTGTCCAATAAGTCTGCTGTTTCTTTGTTAATTTTCTTTCTTAAGGATCTATCCAGTGATGTTAATGGGGTATTGAAATCCCCTACTATTACAGTATTGCTGTTGATCTCACCCTTTAGATTCATCAAAGTCTGCTTTATATATTTAGGTGCTCCTATATTAAGTGCATAGATATTTATAATAGTTATATCTTCCTGTTGGATTACCACCCTTATCATTATGTAGTGGCCTTCTTTATCTCTTATTATATCCTTTGTTTTAAAGTCCAATTTGTCTGATATAAGTATTGTTATCCCAGCTTCTTTTTTCATTTCCATTTGCATGAAATGTTTTTTTTCCATCCTTTTACCTTCAATCTATGTGTATCTTTTGTTCTAAGGTGTGTCTCTTGTAAACAGCATATGTACGGGTCTTGTTTTCTTTTCTTTTTCTTTTTTTTTTTTTGTATTTTTCTGAAGCTGGAAACGGGGAAGCAGTCAGACAGACTCCTGCATGCGTCCGACCGTGATCCACCCGGCACGCCCACCAGGGGGCGATGCTCTGCCCCTCCGGGGCGTCGCTCTGTCACAACCAGAGCCACTCTAGCACCTGGGGCAGAGGCCAAGGAGCCATCCCCAGCGCCCGGGCCATCTTTTGCTCCAATGGAGCCTTGGCTGTGGGAGAGGAAGAGAGAGACAGAGAGGAAGGAGAGGGGGAGGGGTGGAGAAGCAGATGGGTGCCTCTCCTGTGTGCCCTGGCCAGGAATCAAACCTGGGACTTCTGCACACCAGGCCGACGGTCTACCACTGAGCCAACCGGCCAGGGCCAGGTCTTGTTTTCTTATCCACACAGCTACCTTACGTCTTTTGATTGGATCATTTAAACCATTTACATTTATGGTTATTATTGATATGTAGTTGTTTACTGCCATTTTATTCTTTAAAGCTGGTTTTTGTTTGGTTTTTTTTTGCTATATTCTTTTTCTATTTGATCTTTTTCTATTTGATCTATTTATTCTTTTTGATCTGTTTACAACAGGCCCCTTAACATTTCCTGCAGCACTGTTTTGGTTGTAATGAATTCCTTGAGTTGTTTTTTGTCTGGGAAGCTTTTTATTTCTCCTTCAATTTTAAACGATAGCCATGCTGGATAAAGTAGTCTTGGTTGTAGGTTCTTGTTCTGCATTACTTTGAATATTTCTTGCCATTCCCTTCTGGCCTCAAGTGTTTCTGTTGAGAAGTCGGATGTCATCCTTATGGGGGCTCCTTTGTAGGTGATAACTTTTTTTTCTCTTGCAACTTTTAATATTTTCTCTTTATCGCTTAGCTTTGGTATTTTAATTATGATGTGTCTTGGTGTAGGTTTCTTTGGGTTTCTCTTTAATGGAGTCCTCTGTGCTTCTTGAACTTGTGAGAGTTTCTCCTGCATTAATTTAGGGAAGTTTTCAGCTATGATATGATTGAACAAAGTCTCTATCCCTTGTTCTTTTTCTTCTTCTTCAGGAACCCCTATGATGCGGATGTTATTTCTCTTCATGTTGTCACAGAGCTTTCTAAGAGTTTCCTCAGACTTTTTGAGTCTCTTTTCTTTTTTCTTCTCTGCTTTCATGCCTTCATTCCAGTTGTCCTCCAACTCCCTGATTCGACCCTCAGCTCTATCTATCCTGTTTTTAATTCCTTCATTGTGGTCTTTATTTCTGATATTGTATTTGTCATCTCTGACTGATTCTTTTTTATACTTGCTATTTCTTTATTTAGGTGTTCATAATGACCATCCATTGTTGTTCTAAGATCCCTAATCATCCTTACAATCATTATTTTGAACTCCGCATCTGGAAGTTTGATTATTTCCATATCACTCAGTTCATCTCCTGAAGGTTTCTCTTGTGGTTTCATTTGGATTGCACTCTTTGTCTTCTCATTGTCTGTGTTTGGGTGTTTTGTTTGTAGAGTTGGTTGAGTCTAGGCTTGGTGTTGTCTGTCTCCAGTTTTCAGTTGTTATTTCTAGGTCTTCTTGGGTTGGTATCAGCTATTATTTGTCATCCACTTTCTGATTTGGGCCACTTTGAAGTCTTGATTTGTTTGTTTTCTTAACAGCTGTTAGTCTTATTTACTGATCTCAGCAGGGGACTTCCTTGAAACTGTATCCAAGAATGCCATGGGTGTAACCTGAGACTCTGAAGGCCTCTTCCACCAACTAATCTCTCTGGGGGCAGGGTGTTTTCTCAGCTTCAGTAGGGGGAGGTGTATCTCAGATCTCCATGGAGACCTGAGTTATTGCCCCTCCTCCCCACTTCTTGTTTTCAGCTGTGTCTTGTTGCACTGATTGGAGCTGGAGAGATGTCTGGAGATCTCTGATCTGGAAGCAATTCAGTACTGTTTTGTGGAAGGATCAGTCCCTCCCCCAGCTATGACCGCCTCCAGCACAGATGAACCAGCTTTTTTAGGTCGTCTCCTGCATTCCTTAGCCCCTCACAGTCTGTTCCTCTCTCTCTCCTTTCTACTTGGGAGATAAGCTGATGTTTGCAACACACCTTGCTCCCTGTTTGCCAGACAAGTGGCTGTGAGCAGTATTTTCTTCTCTTTTCCCTGGAGTGAGATCCCCTCTGGGCTCTTAGCCTCACCCCCCTCCATTCTGGTAAGCAGGGAAGATTCAGGCGCTCCCTACCAGGTTTGTTGTGGCTTCTTCTTTGCTACTAGGTTTTTGAGAGCTGTTCTTGTAGTCCAGAGTTGGTTTTTCATGCTGATTTTTCCTAAATTGATTTGTATTCCAGTTTGGTGGTGAGAGCTGGGCGTCTGTGCGTCCTCCTACTCCGCTGCCATCTTCCTTGTTCTGTAATTCTTTCTTTTTAGATTTTGTTTATTCATTTTTACAGAGAGAGGTGAGGAAGAGCAGGAAGCATCAACTCCCATATGTGCCTTGACCATGTAAGCCAAGGTTTTAAACTGGCAACCTCAGTGTTCCAGGTCAATGCTTTATCTGCTACACCACCATAGATTAGGCGGGATTGTTTTCCTAATTTCTCTTTCAGATAGTTCATTGTTGATGTATAAAAATGCCTCTAATTTCTGAATATTAATTTTATATCCTGCCACTTTGCTGAATTCATTTATCAGGTCTAGTAGTTTTTTGATTGAGACCTTAGGGTTTTCTATATACAGTATCATATCATCAGCAAATAATGATAGTTTTACTTCTTATCCAGTTTGGATGCCTTTTATTTCTTCTTCTTGTCTGATTGCTGTAGCTAGGACTTCCAGGACTATCTTGAATAAGAGTGGTTAAAGGGGGCACCCCTGCCTTGTTCCTGATCTTAAGGTGATTGCTTTTCATTTTTGCCATTGAGTATGATGTTGGCTGTGAGTTTGTCATAGATGGCCTTTATCATATTGAGGTATGTTCCCTGTATTTCCACTTTCCTGAGATTTTTTATCATAAATAGGTGCTGGATTTTATCAAATATTTGTTTTCTGCATCTGTTGATATTACCATGTGATTTTTCTCTTTCCTTTTGTTTATATGCTATTTATATTTATCACATTGATTGATTTGCAACTATTGTACCAGCTGCCTCCCAAAATAAATCCCACTTGATCATGATGTATGATTTTTTTTAGTATTGCAAGATCCGGTTTGCTAATATTTTGTTGAGACTTTTAGCATCTAAATTCATCAAGAATATTGGCTTATAGTTTTTTTTCTTTGTATTGGCTTTGCCTGGTTTTGGAATAAGGATTATGCTCACTTTACAAAGGAAGTTGGAAGTCTTCCCTCCTTTTGAATTTTTTGAAATAGCTTGAGAAGGATAGGAGTTAGTTCTTCTTTGAATATTTAGTAGAATTCACTTGTGAAGCCATCCGGCCCAGGGCTTTTGTTTGTTGAGAATGTTTTGATAACTGTTTAGATCTCATTTGTTGTTATCAGTCTGTATAGGTTTCCTGTTTCTTCCAGACTGATTTTTGAAAGATTATATGTTTCAAGGAATTTGTACATTTTACCTAGGTTGTGTATTTTTTGGCATACAGTTTTTCATAGTATTTTCTTACAATCCTTTGAATTTCTGCTGTGTCAGTTGTTACTTCTCCACTCTCATTTCTAATTTTATTTATTTGAGTTATCTCTCTTTTTTTCTTGTGAGTCTGGATGAAGATTCATCAATTTTGTTTACTTTTTCAAAGAACCAGCTCTTGGTTTCATTGATCTTCTGTATTGGATTTTTTTTTGTTTATTTCTTGTGTGTGTGTGTGTGTGTTTGTTTTTGTGTTGTTGTTTTTGTTTTTTTTTTGCCTCTATGTCATTTATTTTCACTCTGATCCTTTTTATTTCCTTCCTTTTTCTTCCTCTGGGCTTTACTTGCTGTTCTTTTTCTAGTTCTTTTAGGTGCAGGGTTAAGTTGTTTATTTGAGCTTTTCCTTGCTTCTTAAGGTGTGTCTGTAATGCTATGAACTTCCCTCTCAGGACTCCTTATGCTGTATCCCATAAATTTTTATTTTTGTTCATTTTTGTTTGTTTCAAGGAATTTTTTAATTTCTTCCTTGATCTCATTGTTAACCCATTCATTATTTAATAGCATGTTATTTAGTTTCCAAGTGTTTAAATGTTTTTCAGTTTTTCTATTGTAGTTGATTTCTAGTTTCATGCTATTGTTGTCAGAGAACAAGCTTGATATGATTTCAATCTTCTGAAATTTATTGAGACTTGTTTTGTGTCCTAACATGTGGTCTATCCAGAGAATGTACCGTGAGCACTTGAAAAGAATGTATTTTCTTCTGCTTTGGGGTGAAAGGTTCTAGAGATATCTATTAAATCCAGTTGATCTAGTGTCTTTTAAGGACTCTTTCTTTGTTAATTTTCTGTCTGGAGGTTTTATCCATTGATATTAGTGGGGCATTAAAATCCCCTACTATTATAGTATTGCTATTGATTTCGCCTTTTTTGTTCATCAAAATCTGTTTTATGTATTTAGGCACTCTTATTTTAGGCGCATATATATTTATAATAGTTATATCTTTCTGTTGTAATGCTTCTTTTATCATTATATAGTGACTTTCTTTATCTCTTACTATATCCTTTGTTATAAAGTTTATTTTGTCAGTTATTAATATTGCTACCCAGCTTATTTTTTTTTCCTTTCCATTTGCATGAAATATTTTTTTCCATCCCTTTACTTTTAATCTACATGTATCTTTTGTTCTGAGGCGGGTCTCTTGTAGACAGCATATAAATAGGTCCTGTTTTCTTATCCATACAGCTACCCTATGTCTTTTGATTGGGGAATTTAATCCATTTACATTTAAGGTTATTATTGATATGTTGTTGTTTATTGCCATTTTATTCTTTAGATCTATAATCCTTTTTTTCTTGATTTCTTTTTTCCTTTGCTCTTTCTGAAGCAAGCCCCTTAACATTTCCTGCAGTACTGGTTTTGTTGTAATAAATTCCTTGAGGTTTTTTTGGTCTGGGAAGCTTTTTTTTCCTTCTTCAATTTTAAACAGTAAAGAAGTCTTGGTTGTAGGCTCTTGTTTTGCATTACTTTAAATATTCCTTGCCATTTTCTTCTGGCCTCAAGTGTTTCTGTTGAAAAGTCGAATGTCATCCATATGGGAGTTCCTCTACAGGGAATTGACTTCCTTTCTCTTGCTGCTTTTAGTATTTTTTTCTTTATTTCTTAACTTTTTAAATTATGATGTGTCTTGATGTTGGCCTCATTGGGGTTGTTTTTTTTTATCGGGACTCTCTGTGCTTCTTGAATTTGTATGACTTTTTTCTTCATCACTTTAAGGAAGTTTTTAGCTATGATTTTTTCAAACAATTTCTTTATCCCTTGTTTCTCTTCTCCTTCAGGAACCCCTATGATGCAGATGTTATTTCTCTTCATATTGTCACAGAGTTCTCTTATAGTTTCCTCAGACTTTTTGAGCCTCTTTTCTTTTTGCTGCTCTGTTTTTGTGTTTTTATTTATCTTGCCCTCTAATTTGCTGATTTGATCCTCTGCTTCATCCAGCCTGCTGTTGATTCCTTCTAGTGTAGTTTTCGTTTCTGATATTGTAATTGCCATTTCTGATTGATTCTTTTTTATGATTTCCATGTCCTTTTTGATGTTTGCAATTTCTTTGTTTAGGTGCACATACATTGACTCCATACATTGTAGGTTTGAGATCCTTAAGCATCCTAACAATCATTATTTTAAACTCTGCATCCAGTAATTTGATTACTTCCATCTCATTCAGTTCTTTTTCTGGGGATTTTTCTTGTTGATTCATATGGTTTCCATTCTTCTATCTTCCCATTCTTTCTGTGTGAGGTTTGCAATCTTTTAAGAGTTGTGGGTCTGAGGTTGGTTTATGCAATGCGGCTTCTTCTCCAGGACCTTATTTCTCAGCCTCTGCTGGTTGCTTGGATTTTAATTCTCCTTAACTAGTAGAGACACTTAAAAGTCTTAATTTCCCTGCTGTTTGTTTGCTGAGTCCAGCAAGGAGCTTCTGTGTTTAGAATGAGGGAAGAGGGTGTATCTTGCTCTTTGACCCCAGTTGAAACTCTATCCAGGAATGCAGTGAGTGTGACCTTTGAGAATCAGAAGGTGTGGTCTGCCCAGTTACTATCCGGGGGCATGGTGCATTCTTCGTATTAGAAGGGAAAGATGTAGCTCTGGTATCCCTGGAAACCTGAGTCACTGCTCCTCTGCTTTACTTCCTCCTTTCTGAACTGCTTTTCACGCTGATTGGAACTGGAGAGTTTTTTGGAGGTTGGTCAACTGGCTTGTGCTGGACAGAGGGCCCCCCCCAGCTGTGGCTGCCTCAGCACTGGAGAATGACTCAGCTCAGTATTCTTCTCCCTGTCACCAGTTGTGTCCCCATGTCTCCATCTCCCCACTCTCCTCATTAAAGACAAGTACTCTCAGCCCTCCTAACCCCCAGAGCTCCAGGCAAGTGGCTGTGAGCAAATTTTCTGTGCTAGCTCTTTAAGACGGCAACTTCTTTGCCAGATGTTTCCCACAGACAGAAATCCTGCTCTTCTCCCCACTCAATGCTGACAGGCTGTTTCCTTCAGTCTCTGGGTTTCTAGGCTGGGGCTCTGGTCCTGGGACTGAGGACTCCCACCTCTCAGGGTCTCTCTCTTCACTATGAGAAACCCTCTGGACCCTCAGCCTCCCCTTGCTTCTGGGAGCAGGGGAGCCCCCACCATGTCCCACACTCCCTACTTGGCTTGGTGTGGTTTCTTCTGTGCTCCTTGGTTTTTGAGTCCTGTTCTTTTAGTCCAAAGTTGGTTTTTCATGATGATTGTTCTTAAATTACTTTGTAATCCAGTTTTGTCCTGGGAGGTGGCAGTCTGTGTGTCTGCCTACTCCACTGCCATCTTGGAATCTCCCTAGTGTTAATATATTTAACCTTCTTCTGAAAAACATAAAGACCTCAGAAACTTGAACTCTGAGGTCCTTCTTCTGAAATTAATGCACTTACTTTGAGAATTTTAGTTCTACTCTTCTTTGTTTATTCAAATGGTTTCATTGAGGTTTAGTTGGCAAAAACAATATTGATTTAAATTTTGATGTATTTTAACTTGAGTATACATCTCACGAACATTGGAAGAATAAACCTCCACTTTATTCTCAAACCATCTATCAGCCGTAGTTATCACTGTTATTTGATACAGCAAATTCAAGCCCCTGGCTGGTTTGCTCAATGGTTGAGCATTGGCCTGGCATGTAGATGTCTCGGGTTCAAAATTCCTGGCCAGGGCACACAGGAGAAGTGCTCATCTGCTTCTCCACCCCGCCTCCTCTCACCTCTCCCTCTTTCTCTCTCTCTCTCTCTTCTCCTCCCCTCCTTCAGCCATGGCTCGATTGGCCCCAGCACTAAGGATGGCTCCATGGCTTCTGCTTCAAGTGCTAAAAAAATGGCTCTGATAGCAATGGGGCAAAGGCCTCAGATGGGCAGAATATCACCCCTTAGTGGGCATGCCAGGTGGATCCCTGTTGGGGCACATGTGAGAGTCTGTCTCTGACTCCCCTCCTCTCACACACAAAAAATCATATTAATTTGTTCAATTTTAATTTTCATTATTTATTTATTTGCTAACCACTGTTTCTTTCAACTCACTCTTTCCATCCAGGTTCATTCTTTTTATTTTTTTGTTTGTTTTTACTTGAATAAAAATCTTTGTTTCCTCGGTAAGGCTCCATGAACAGTAAGTAAATTCTATTTTTGGCCTCAAGATGTTTTCATTTTACCTGTACATACAGATTTAAAATAAAATCTTACCTGGATCTAGAATCTTAGGTTGACAGTTTTTCTCAGTATTTTAAAAATACAGTCCCAAAGCTACCGACCTCGAATGTTCTCAAGGACCCTTGGTCAGGGTAGCTGTCACTCCTGTGTGGGCAGTTATTTTTCTTCTCTGCTTGCTTCAAAGATGCTCCCTGACATTTATGGTTTGCAAGCTTATGCTGACAATTCGACTCATGAGTATTTGTTACTACTGAAAAATGATAGGACGTGTGGGGCTTAAGCAAATACGTTTTGTGGGGCCCTTGTCTCTGTAAGTCGGCTCACTCAACAAAATCAGTGTGCCAACATCATCTTGGCAGCTCAATCACATCGGATCCCAAGAAAAAGTTTGCTTTGTTCAATTGGAATGGTCCACTCAGCAGGCTATTTCCTGAGGCCAAGTGCCAGCCACAGGGCCCCAGGAAAAGCCAAGGGGCAAGATTTAAAGATATTTGGGGCATCTACCCCCACAAGCCAGGTAGAGAACCAGAGAGTGCCTTCAAGGAAAGCAATAGGACTGTAGTGGTCCACAGTGGCCTTGCTTCAGGCTCTAGGCCCCCTGCCTAAACATTGCCTAATCCTAATCTTTGAAGGTGGCAGGTGGGGGGGAGGTATAGAAAATTTCAAGGTAGGAACTCTAGATCACGGGAGCTTCCTGAGATGCAGAGCCCAGGGCATGGCACCTGCTCTCTGGGGTCTGAATGCGGAACTGTAGATACTGCTTGGTATCTACCACTGGAAAATAGTCTGGATATTTTCTTCTTCTGTCTTCTATATTCTTTCTTTCTGGAACTGCTATAGATTTATATTAGACTTTCTCATTTTATTTTTATGATTCTATCATACATTCTTTCATTTCCTCATATCCAGTTTCTAATTTGCTAATTTTCTTTATTTTTTTATTGTCTATTTTTATTTTTAAAATTTATTACCTTTTTTTTGAGAGAAGCAGTTTCTAATTTGCTAATTTTCTTTTTTTTTATTTATTTGTCTATTTTTATTTTTAAAATTTATTACCTTTTTTTTTTTTTTTTTTTTGAGAGAGAGAGAGAAGCAGGGAGAGAATGACAGGAACACTCCACTGCCATCTTGGAATCTCCCTAGTGTTAATATATCTATGTGCCCTGACCAGGGAATCAAACTGGCAACCTCCACAGTTGAGGCTGATGTTCCAATTAACTGAGCCATGCAGTCAAGGCTTAATTTTTTTTATTGATTTTTTAAAAGAAACAGAGAGAGAGGAAAGGGGAAGAGGGGTTTGGGAAGGGAAGCATTCATTTGTTGTTCAACTTAGTTGTGCATTTTTTGGTTGCTTCCTATGTGTGCCTTGACCAGGGATTGAACCTGTAACCTTGTTGTTTTGGCACAACACTCTTAACTGACTGAGTTAACTGACTATGGCCTAATTTTCTTTTAATTGTCTCTTTTGGTTTTTAACCCTTCTTTTAGTTTTAAATTTCAGTTATTTTATTTTTCATTTTAAAAGTTCTATTGGTTTATTTTCCAAATCTGCTTGTTTTCTTTCTCATAATTTTGTGTGGGGGGAGTTATTTCATTGACATCATATAACAAGATTTATTCCAGACTATGTGGCTCCGTGAGAGCAGTTCTTGGAGATGAATGCCAGCTTGCTTGTGCTGGTTCTTGCTCATGGTGGCCAGTTTTATTTTCTGAGATACTTGGGTGGTAGACCAGGCAAGAGAGTTTGTGCTTGTCTTCTCTGGATAATCCTGTCTGGTCCCTTTTCCCCTCGCCACTGTCAAGTATTGGGGGGTAGGATTCATTTCAGTCTCTCTGACTTCAGAGCCCAAGCTTCTAACAACAGCATTGTGCGGCCTCTATATGAATACATCCCCTCTGCTGCGGAAAATCCCCATGAGGCTAACAGGTTCGCACATCATCATCAAACATGTTGTCTATGCTGAAATGATCTCAGAAAGTGTAAATGAAAGTCAGAACAAATATGTGAGGAGTCAAAGGGACACCACAGTGAGCCAAAAACTCAATAAACCACACAGATGCTCGACCTCATTTAATCATTTGTTCAACAAACATTTGTTAAGCATGTACTATATGCTGCATAATGTCCATATTATGGACATTTAATGATGAACAGGACAGACCTATCTTTTCCTTATTTTGGACTTAATCATTATATTGGAAGGTAGATGAATGGGCAGATAAGTAAATGTTATGTATATGACAGTAAATGCTGAGCATTTGGGAGGGAAGTAATGGTAGCATGTGTATTTTCTGTAAGCGTAGTCAGGGAAAGGTTCTCAGAAGGGTGCTCTTCTTGGAGGGGTGCTCCTGAGCTGCAGTCCACAGCTATCTGCCATCACAGTTCAAGGGAAGAATAAGTGCAAATGCCCAGGCATCAACAAGAGGGCCAGCAGGAGGCAGTGTGAGATGACTGAGAGGGGGCAGGGGTGGGGTCAGCAGGGCCTTGGAAACTAAGATAAAAGGTTGGTAATTTATTCTAAGAATCATGGGGCTCTAAGACATTTGAGAGTCACTCATTCATTCAGGAAATGGTAACAAATACATTTATATTTGCATTATATACATTAAATGTGTTATTTATATGAAACTAGAAAGCCTGGCGGTCATACGAAATGACCGCTGTTCTAAATATTATAAATTGTAATTAAAATGATTTGTGCAAAGATGTCTGCTAATTCAAACTGAATTACCCAGGGCAGGCGGCAAGGACACCCCTTTACTTAGTGCCCCACGGGGTTTCTCCCTTCTACTTGCTTAATTGCTTAAAGTAGAGTGCAATGAAGGAAACCACTGGCGATACATTTCTTAAGAGCCACAGCTAACTCAATAAATAAAGGTGATTTAAATAATAAAATGTTAATTCACATGTCAAAGATCTCTTTGTACACCACATTTCTTGTGTAGATCTTTCCATCATTTTTAAGCTCGCCTTGCAGAGGACCATCAATTATTTTTAATTTTACGTCTGTTCTTTCACGAACTCTTGAACAGGCAACATAAAGTTGACCGTGTCCAAATGCAGGCTCAGGTAAAAAAATGCCAACATGTGGATGCTGATTAGTCAATAATTTATTCAAGAGTGGTGGATAATTCTCAATTAGTGGAACTACAACATTGAGAAAATCCTTTCTTGCCACGGTCAAATCGATTAGTTTCTAACTTGAAGTTTAAGGACTGACAGTGTTCACATTTAATATTCATGTCACCAGAGGAATGCTCAGAAATGAAAGTTTCTCTGTTCGAAACTGTTTTAATCCTTTTTGCGTTTCAGTCAGCATTACTCTGTCGTTTTTTTGCATTTCTCTCCTGCCTTTGTTCAAGGGACTCATTTTGTCGAAACAGGTTTTTTTGTCTTGCATCTGAGGCAAGCCTTGTTTCTCTATGCTCATCAGTCTCATTTTGCCGAGAAAGACGCATTTGCTCTGCGACTGAAGCAAGCCTTGTCTTTCTCTGCTCAGTGGTTTCTTTTTGTCGAGAAAGCCGTTTTTGTGCAGCTTTAGCTCCTTTTCTCTCCTCTTCAGTGCTGTATTTTCTAGGAAGCATTCTTATAAGAAATTACGTTAAGATGTAGTTTTTATGTAAAACAGATGATTGCCAATACAAACAAATGTTCACCTTCCCCCTGACATGCTCAATTTGCATTCAGCCTTAAATTGTTTCAAAAGCAGATGATTGCCAATGCAAACAAATGTTCACCTTCCCCCTGACCTGCTCAATTTGTGTTCAGCGGTGGCAACTTCACCCCATTGGCTAGTACAGTTACGCAAGCAACCAATAAGCTATCGGCGACAAACAGACACTTAATCAGCATATAATAAAGATAATTTATTTATAGAAAATAAATATTTTACTTATTTAACACTTATAATTAATAAATAATAGTTAAACAAGTAAATATTTATGTATGGTAATAAATAATCAGTAAATAAACACCCATGATGTATGAAGCATTGTTCTAGGCTAGAAATGTAAAAACAGAGAGACAAAAGTCTACATTATGTACAGTTTTTTTCTTCTTTGCAGCCTAGTGAGAAGAAAGACACACAATCATGAACTAATATTACTATTGCTAAAATAAAATTATAGCAATAGAAACCTTAGAGCAGTGGTCCCCAGTCCCTGGGCCGCAGACTGGTACCAGTCCGTGGGCCATTTGGTACCGGTCCACAGAAAAAGAATAAATGACTTACATTATTTCCGTTTAATTATATTTAAGTCTGAACGATGTTTTATTTTTTCTAAATGACCAGATTTCCTCTGTTACATCCGTCTAAGACTCTTGACGCTTGTCTCAGTCACATGATACATTTATCCGTCCCACCCTAAAGGCCGGTCCGTGAAAATATTTTCTGACATTAAACCGGTCCATGGCCTAAAAAAGGTTGGGGACCACTGCCTTCGAGGAAAGAATATTTTAAACTGTGTGATGAGTTTAAGAAGAGTTTGTGTAGAAGTTAAATATGTGCTATAATTTGTTATGCATGCTAATGATTTGGACTTAGAATTTGAACTCCCCAAAGAGACCAGGAGTTAAGACCAGAGGAGGGCAGAACAACCACTTTGTGAGCAGATGTGAGAGAATAGAGTGTGTTGGGAAACTCAGTCATTTTAATGAGCCTGGGATGGGTGGCAGACTGGAATGGGACAGGAGACTGAGGGGGATGAAGCTGAGGTGGTGACCTGGAGCCAGATCATGAAGAGCCCTGACCGTCCCACTAAGGAGGCAAGATTTAATATTGTTAGATTGAATAGGGCCAAATGGCTTGAGAAGGAGGTACATAATCATGCCATCTTCATATTAAAAAGGCCATGAGTAATGGTAAGGTGGAACTTAAGATCCTTCTACTAGCTGAAAGGGTTGGCATTAGGATGGAACTCAGTAGGAGGAGGAGGAAGATCAGTGGATTTGGGACCAGCTGACTAAGGGTGAAGTCAGGCTTCTCTGGGTTCTTGCCACATCTCCATTTGCAAAATGAAGAGGCCAGTGATCCTGTGTTGAAAGTAGGGTCACCATGTTCCCCCAACCCAGGTCGCGCTCATTCCCGGAGCCTCCTCAGAACTCGGAGGCTCCACGGATCACCATGCCAAAACTTGTAGACCAGACAATCTCTGCGGTTCTTTCTAGCTCTAGCCTATTCTGAGGTAAAGCACAGAGGCCTTCTCCATGTTATAACAATCCCACACCCTCATTGTTCATACACATGGTCGCACAACCTGGACTCTCCTCTCATTTTACTTGAATTGCATTGCATAGTAGACAAATCATGGCTCAGGGAGTCATAAATCCAGGGTTCAAATCCCAGCTCTCCCATTTACTGGCTGAAAACTTTAAACTATATTTTCTACAACTTTATACCCTTTATTATTTTCAGAGCTGGTTATTTAATCTCTTTGAGTTTCCATTTCCTCATTTTTAAGATGAAGCTAGCTAGTAATGCTAATGCTACTTATTGGACAGATGCAAAGGTCAAATGAAATAACCCATGTTAAAATGTTCCATAAGAGATGTTGTTTTCAGATGTTACGTGTTATTATCATCCGATCCCCACATGAAGAATCTGGTTTTAAGTACATTCATTACTTCTGACAGAAACGTGTACTGTCTGAGGTCTAGCTATAAAGTCCTGAGATTTTATTTTAAACACGCCTTGAGTATCCAGATAAATATTACCTTCAAAGATATCTGCCCATTGGACAGTTTGCTATTTTGATAATGTAACTCTTACTTAAGACTTTGTATCTCTTGGAGCTGTCTCCAAAGCTGGTATCGCCTTGGTGGCGGTAATTTATTTATTGGACTGAACTTTATTTTTTTATTTTTTAAAGGTTACAAGTGACCTTATAGATTTTTAAAAATTTTTTATTTATTCATTTTAGAGAGGAGAGGAAGAGACAGAGAGAGAGAGAGAGAGAGAGAGAGGAGAGACAAAGAGAGAGAAGGGGGGAAGGAGCTGGAAGCATCAACTCCCATATGTGCCTTGACCAGGCAAGCCCAGGGTTTTGAACCGGCGACCTCAGCATTTCCAGGTCGACGCTTTATCTACTGCGCCACCACAGGTCAGGCTGGACTGAACTTTAGTGAAAACCCATAGTGCTATAGGTAGTATGAGTATAGGAGATCAACCTAGATAATGCAAATGTGTTTGAAAATGAGAAATTCCTTCAGTGCCACAAGTGTTTTTCTTTTTGTGACAGATTCTACTGTACTTTTTAATGTATGATTTTTTCTAAAATTCAGGCTCCTGATCTACACTAACAAATTTGACCATTTGTTTGAAGAAGTACGGAAACTGACAACTGAACTGGTTTGCTTATGAAACGGCAGGCTGGGCCTCTGGGCCAGGAGAGAGAGCTGTCTGAGGGGGTCGTTCCTAGGTTTGCTATTTTGATAATGTAACTCTTACTTAAGACTTTGTATCTCTTGGAGCTGTCTCCAAAGCTGGTATCTTCTTGGTGGCGATAATTTATTTATTGGACTGAACTTTAGGGAACTTCTAGGTCCCTGAACCCCAACGTGAGAGAGCAGTGCAGAACTTGTGTTTAGAAAGAATAAAACAAATTCGTTCCCTCAAGTGATTTATAAGATTATGTAGGTGGGGTTGGCTTTTTGAGGAGGGAGAAATTATGCTGCAGGGACTTCGGGTCTTGGGAACAAGTTTCTACCGGACTAATGAAAAAGGTGCTTGGGAACTGTAGATGCCAGAGCTTCTTTCTCCGAATCTGTGTCTGAGTCACTGGGAGACCTTAGGCTCTTTCTATGTATGTATCACTCTTTTTACGGTCAAGTCATTCCCACTTTCCGGACTGTTAAAGAGATGGACTAATTACAAAGCCTCCCGTTCTCAGACAACTGAAATCATGCTTAACAGGCTGTTTTCCATCTCTTATTAGAGCAAGTGACATGAGCATTTTAATGCAAGGGCTCGCTTCAGAAAGAAGTGTTTTGGCCACTCTTCCAGAATAGAATTACTAATTTCTTTTTCTTATTCTCCTTGAACTAATATCTAGTCTTCATAACAAAACCAATGAGAGCCAGGCCTTTCCCTTAATGGAGGATTTCATCTTTAAAGAGAGGTAAAGTCCACATTGTAAAGAAAGGAGGTGGAGAGCTAAACCTCAGTCTGAGTTCCTAGAAGGGAGGGCCGGGGAGGAGCACAAAAGGACCTGCTTGAAGAAGGAGATGAGGAGTTCCAGTAATTTCAGACTGACCGGCCAATGGTTTCTGGGTCATGTTACTTAAACTCTTAAGTAAACCTTGAGCCTCTTGACATTCTACTGGTCTGCCCACAGACAACAGTCCACTTATGTTGCCCCTCCACACATTTTGATAACTGGTGTCTATTTTGCTTGGAAAATTGATTTATTTATTGGTTCTTGTATTATTAGTGTTTTCCAGAGAAACAGATCCAACATGGTGTGAGTGTGAGTGTGAGTGTGTGTGTGTGTGTGTGTGTGGAGAGAGAGAGAGAGAGAGAGAGAGAGAGATTTTAAGGGACTGTTTCATGTGATGGTGGGGACTGATAAGTCTAAACCTGCAGGCAGACCAATGGGAGAGGGAAGAGTTGGCGTGGCAGCTCGGATCTGAAGGCCATCTGGGGGCAGAATTCCTTTTTCCTCAGGGAACCTCAGTCTTTTCTCTTAAGTCCTTCAGCTGCTCAGGTGAGGCCCTTCCACATTACGGAAGGTAATCTGCTCTGCTCAATGTTTACTGACTGGAATGTTAATTCCATCTTTTAAAAAATGCCTTCACAGCAACATCTGGACTGGTGTTTGACCAAATAACTGGGTAATGTGACCCAGCCAGGTTGACCCATGAAATCAACCACCATACTCCTCTGTACAATGGACCCACTCAGAGAGTAAGCTAGAATCCACTCAGTTAAGGATAGTAAACTGGTTATAATCTGAGAAGAGAAATTCTCTGGCGAGGCCTCAGTTGGGAGCTAGCCTCTGTAACAGCCTCCTCCTCCATCTCAGGAGAGGACATCTGCACAGCTGCCTGCGCCCAGGTCTACCATCCAAGCTCTGGAATTCCCACACAGGTTCATTCATTGTGAGGTTCCTCAAGAGAATAGTCAGGCATTACTTGACTGCAACCTGACTCCACAACTAGTTCCATTTCGTGTGCTACTGTGTGACTCTAACTGGTGGCTGTTGGACAGATGAGGAGGCAGCCTTCATATTTGGGGGTGAGGGGCTGCGTTGCTGGGAAATTGGAGACAAGATTTTCGGTCACATGGTGAGGGACACAGGAGAAAGAGAAGGCAATGATAGAAAGAGGAAAAAAAATCCCTTTTTACAAGTACCAATTCTAATTTTTCCTCCCTACATTAACCCTGAACTACCTAAATATTGCATTTGAAAATCACTGTAGGCCCTGGCCAACTAACTCAGTGGATAGAGCATCACCCAGCATAGGGACATCTAGGTTTGTTCTTGGTCAGGACACAGAGAAGTAACATCTGCTTCTCTCCCTCTCCCTCTCCCCCTTTTCTTTCTCTTCCCCTCCTGCAGCCAGTGGCTCAACTGGTTTGAGCGTGGCTCTGGGCACTAAGGATAGCTTGGTTGATTTGAGCATCGGCCCCAGGTGGGGGTTGCCAGATGGACCCCAGTTGGGGAGCATATGGGAATCTGTCTCTCTATTTCTCCTCCTCTCACTTAAAAAAATAAAAAAGAAGGGCCCTGGCTGGTTTGTTCAGTGGTAGAGCATTGGCTAGCATGTCAATGCCCTGGGTTCAATTCCTGGTCAGGGCACATAGTAGAAGCTACCATCTGCTTCCCCTCCCCTTCTCCTGCTTTCACTCCCCTCTCCCCTGCAGCCATGGCTCGATTGGTTCTAATGAGTTGGCCCTGGGAGCTGAGGATGGCTTCATGGCCTCCACCTCAGATGCTAAAAATGGCCCAGTCACTGAGCAACAGACCAACACCCCAGATGGGCAGAGCATCACCCCATAGGGAGCTTGCCAGGTGGATCTTGGTTGGGGTGCATGCAGGAGTCTCTCTGCCTCCCCTGGTCTCAATTAAAAAAAGAAAAATGAAAAACACTGTAAATTCTACTTTATCTTAAGATCCAAAGCCAGGTTTTAGCGACATTAGTGTTGACATGTTCATTCTACTGAAGGCTGCAACCGTCTGGTCAGATGATTGCAGCAGCTGCTGCTCCTCAGCTCCAGGAGCCTCAGGTGTGGGAATAGGGCTCTGGGAGACCCTGGGTGCTCTGGGTGGCTCCTCCCTCCACTTTATGCTTGAGCACCACCTCTAGCTGGTTGGCTTATGTACCTCTTGGTGCCCTAATTTGTGGTTAAAATATCCAAAAAGATCTCAAAGATGGGTATCAGCTTTCAGTTACTGCAGGGGAGCAAAGTGCAGCCACAGAGACAAGGACTCCTCATGGGCAAAACTAACGAGGGCACAGGCTGCCTGCCCCACACCGGATGCCAGCCTTCCTGCCCCACAGGCTTCCTGAGGGAGGCTGCTCAGCCCGGTGGAACAAACAGCTAGAGCAGTGGTGTTGCTAAGAGAAGGACAAAGGGCCGAGGAAGACCAGCAGGCCAGATGTAAGCTCAGGTGAAGGTGACTGGGTACGATTTAGAAATGAGAGCACAAATATATTCTACCCTAAGGCCACCCCAGGTGTGGGGGCACAGATGCTTGGAGCTGCTGGTGGAGTGGGACCAGCAGTCTGAGCCTCGGGCTTGGGAGAGGAAGGCCATGATTAACGTGTGATGTTGTCCACGAGCTCCATCCACCAGGGTGGCTGTATTGTCATCCTTGACTTGCATTCTCAGGGACTCGTGCAGAACGCTGATTTCATGTGAGCAGGTGGTAAAGCCAAGTCCCACACATGTAGCTACTGTTTGGCACTGTCCTCGTCCCCACTTTGAAACCAGGGACGGACCAAGGGACCTGATGACAGAGGACAGTCTCAGGCTCACTGTTTCCAAACCAGGGACTGAGTGTCCACCTCTCCTCGAGTATGTGGCCATGTCCCCACAGTTACTGGGGCTATGCTGTTCTAAGAGACTAGCAGTTTCAGAGTTTCACACAGTTTTACCCATTTGTTCAAAGGCAAGTAAATTTCCTTCACAGTGAGTTCAAAGCCCAGGCGGAGTCCTCTGGACGCTTGTCAGGCTGGGGCTCAGGCCTCAGGAATTTGACCCCTGCCTGCTCCACCCTCTCACCCCCACCCCATGCTGTGCTCTCAGAATGAGCTGGGCCTTCCCACGTGATGTGCTCACTCCTCTTGCCCTCTCTCTGAAGGGTGAGCTCTACACACCCCCTCAGGGCCTACCTAAATGCCACCCAGCTTTTGTGCTCTTCCTGACTTCCTCCAGAACGGCCCTGTGTCCCCCATGTCCCAGAAGAATTGCACTTGTCTTCGCAGTCAAGACACATTTTTATAAACGCTTAAACAGTCTGTTTCTCTCTTACTTCTTAGTGTCTGCTTCATCCCGGCATTGTACTTACAACTAAGTACATATGCTATGCTACTTTGTAAATGTATTTTAGTATGTGGATGAAGAAAGCAGTGGCCTTTTCTTGGGGTCTTCTGAGGGGAATTAGACTTATGCTGAGAACTGATAGATATGAGTATTCCAAACTGCCCTCTTGATGTTCCGCTTATCTGTCAGACCTCACCCTTACTGGACTATTGCCCCTGAGACAGAGGAATTCCAAAAAGCTGACAAGCCACCCCAAGGAGGGGCTCCGGACACACCAGGACTTTTGATTCAACACCCACATGTTCGAAGCCCCCCAAGGAGGAGCATTCCGGACATACCAGGACATTTGCCTCAGTATCCCCTCAGGCTCTATATAACTCGCCCCTAGTCTGTAACCTGGTGCACTTCTCCTGGAGGAGTGCCCCGGCAGGTCTTTCTCCTCTAATAAAGCCTGCACACCTGGTGATGGAGTGCCGTCTCATTCTTACAAGAACGTCAAGGGAAACAAGTCGAATCTGATACTTGCGGTGTGTGATGTGCGCCTCCCTGCTGGGCAGCCCGCCCCCAGTTGGTCAGGGAAGGGTTGCCAGCAGGGTTCTGTCATCTTCTATTTACTGTAAATAGTCAGACAAGGTAAGGAAAATCCCTCTGCAGCGTTCCCTTGACTAAATTCAACCCCAAACAAACGGCTAGAGCGAAGCTATTTCTGTCTTTAATGGGAATACTGAACTCCATTAGAGATTAAGATAAAAAGAGACTCCTCTGTCTGTATACTGATTGAAACCTGCTTCAGAAGACCACCCCTGGTCACAGAAAAAACAAGGGGGTTTTGCTGGTTACATTTCTAAAATTCAAGTCTTTTGGAGAGGATAAGTTGAAAGCAGTCATAAATCACACTAACTCAAAGGCCCCTGGTGGTTTATGAAAGGGCGTAGCTCTGGCCTGCCTAATCTCTACAGCAGAGCCCTGTGACCTTCCTCTGGCTGAAGTGTGACAGGAGCAATATCACTGAGAACTGTCGACTTGAGTCAGTGTAATTATATCTTAAGAAGGACATACCAGGTGTTACTGAAGTTTCTTAAATATTAAAAATGACCAAATGAAACATTTAAGCTGTATTGATATATCGTATTGGGTGCCAAATCAGTTTTTAGAAGTCAGACAATATCTTTTCAGGTTAAAGTGGGACAAATAGACAAGTTCAGGATAAAAGTAGCCACAGCAAGGAGAACTTAATCGTAGTGGGAATAATGAAAATATGTCCTCTATGTCACTATAGGATACCTCAGACCTCCTGCTGGAACCTTACAAACTTTGGATTTCATTTTCTCAGAGAATTGATGGTAACCCATAGCCCAACCAGTCCGCACGGACCCTGGAGAGGTCTGTGCGCCAGAGACTGGCGCGAGGGCGGCCTGGGCAGGGGAGGCGCTCCTGTCCTCCCTCGCAGAAGCCGCAGTGTCATACCACCACCCACTAACCAGCTGAGAAATAGGGTTTCACTTTAATATAACCCCCTTTTATTCAGAAAATTTAAAGTCCTCTCTCAAAATCTAATCCTATTTTTTATTAGCTTCCTAAGGGGAGAGAAGGGAAGAAGGAATAAAGGGATTGAGCAAGAAGGAAGGTAGGAAGCTCAGAAGGGAAAAGGCAGCCGTTAGGTGACCAGCGTTGCTCTATGGAAGTTTCTGTCTCTCTATGGTCCACTCCCCGGCGGGAGATGTGCTGTCCCCTCCACAAAGAGCGAACATAAAACCTTTCTAGCTCCTTCCCTCTCTGTGTTATAAAATGGGGAGGGAGGGGGGGCGGAGAGATCATAATAAAATCTTGACACCAAAGCTTCTCAAATGACTCAGCATTGTCAGTTGCTTGACAGGCCTTGGAAATATAGCCAGATCACCAGCAAGGATCATACTGGGAAGACAGGAATCAGCCGGACCCTCACAAGGGCAGTAAGATGGTGTGCATTCACACCACACACTGCTTTCTTACTGGACATACAAATAAGAATACCAGGTAACAATTTTATTCACAAATAAAAAAGGTATTACAAAACTATTCATATAAGAAAATTCCAGTATGCAAAACTAAATTGAGTCAAACTGACTGCCTTAAACCAATGATGTTTCTCTTCTTCTTCTTCTTTTTACTAGCATAGACAGTAAGTAGTGCTTAACCTAGGTTAACAGCAATATTTACACTTTACCTAAAGTAAAAAAAATATCATTGAAAAATATAGTCCATCTACACAAAATTAGAGAACCCATGCCTTTATGTGGTTGCTTTTCAACAACTCCTTGTCTCACTCTCGTCAATGAGTTGCTGCAGCATTGAACATGATGATTGTGCACTCCCAGTTTCCTGCCATTGGCACCCTACCTAGCAGCTGAGCTGATCTGAGTGCTGGGTATTCCAACCATGTCAAATGCAAAATGGGTGCTTTCAAGTGTTTACTGAGTATAGCATATAACATTGCATATTTCTATAGTAGGTGGGGCTAAAAGTCTTTGTCTTGATAAAAACCACCCAGGATTTTTCAAATGCAGTATGAAACCAGATCAACTTTTGACCCTAAGTATTTCTCTACTGATCAAAAGTGATGTTTCAAGGTTTTTGGCCAAAGTTTCATTCTTGTCAAGTGTTTGTCTTTAAAGTTAATAAGGGCTCTACATATGGAGAATATATTCAGTTTACATAAATGAGCACAACCCTGGCTCACTCTGATCATCCCTCTGCTAAAACAAAAATGATCAGGTTGCAAACAATGGCACACACATGTGAGTTATAGTAAGGCCAGTCTACTTGCATTTCATAGACATCTTGTGATCAAATCATAAATACTTCACCTGAGTTTCCTAAAGGCAGTTCTCATAAGAGTCAGTGGATACCAAGGTTTAAGAACCATTGGATTATGCTAAAAAAAAAAAGTAGAATCAATCAATTATGACAGGGCACTTGATAGACACAAAAGATAGTGTGTTAAAGGAGACACTCTAATTTCCTATGTGGGCTAGAGGAACGGTCGTGAACATGACTGAGCCCAGGCAAGCCAACACGCACATATCACAACCTGAACCCATGGATAGAAAATGTCCAGCCACAGAAGGGGGGCTTGTTAGGTTTTACTAATGTCTTGCCAAAACAGAAAAGTATGGGGTAATAAGTGAGAAGATAAAAATGTCCATGGAAAGGCAGATTTTTAAGGTCCAGTTTAAATATTCAGTTTAGGTAAGAGTGATTTGCATGAGGTAATTTTGAAGCAAAGTATTCTAGTGCACTCTCACACACTGAAGTTCAAAGGTCTCTTTCTGTGTTAAGTGCAAATGGGACAGAGCTAATGCAGTCAGCTAAAAGGCAAAGGCTGGATCTGATCATGTAGGTTCAAATAGGAAAAAAATAAATCCTGCTCAATTAACTCCTCTCCAGGCCATAAAGGTGAAGAGAAATGAGCCACGCCCAGTTGGTGAGTGACCTGGGTTCGTCTCTGTCTCAGCCCCAGAGATCTGTCCAGTGCGTACACGCCTTGGTAAGCAGGGCCGGGGAGGCGCCCAGCCGAGCGGCAAGCTCTTCGTCAGCACTGTCCGGCTAAGACGGGGTGTCACTGCTGACTACGCTGACAGGTCGGAGGAAACACTGTAGCACCTTGGTCAGACTACAGCACAGCAGTTACAGGCTGTTCACCAAAAGGCTGCTGGCAAACTGCTTTGTCCCCGGCTCTAACACATAGTCTCATAAGGCTGTCCCTCAGTAACACGTTTCGGTCATAAGGAACGCTGATATACTGTAATTTCTAAATCCCTTAGTATGATATGCAAAGTAAAAAACACCCCCAAACTGAGCTCACAGATACAGAGAACAGATTGTTGTTGCCGGAGGAAGGGGGAGAGGAGAGGATAAGAGAAATAATAATAAAAAAATCACTATCTTTATAAATACCATTTTACTATGGAAGAGAAATTCTGCATCTTCTAAGTTCAGTCACAGGGATAGATGCTTCAATATCAACTGATTTTCACAGACATATGCTCATCTTTGTGTGCAAGTACTAGACTGTGTGTATTAAGTGGTTTTAGACTCAGGGTGATGGGCGGCCCTGTCATCACGCACTATCTAGCTCAGTCCCCTCCTTACTAGCTCAGGCCAGTAGACGTTTGGGAGACGGTGGCTGAGATTAGAAGTGTCAATTCTTTAAAAGACTTGCTTTCCTTTAATTTCTAGTTAGGCAAATTGACTTCATTTAATAAACCCAAGGTTTAGGCAGACAGTACAAAGTCAATTCTAATCTCCTAACTAAACAAATTAGCTTAGATAACAAAAAAGTGACTTTCCTCAAATGGAAACACCCACTTTTGAAACCAATCTATATAAAAACTAAGGTAAATAATCTAACTGACTCTTAGTAGGGTAATCGGCCATGTGAAATTATTTTTGGAAGAAAATACAAGATGAAAATTTATACTCTGGGTCCTCAGCCTTGTACAACCACGTTCACATGAAAATAAGCATGACTGTATTTCTGGTTCTTATTAAGGCCCGCAGTCTCATAGGCTGCCAGTGCAGCGCGTCAGTCTTTGAAGTCGTGTTTGCAGCATAGAAGCTTCTGGTTTGGGAGAGATGCAAAGCATCGTGAGCGCCTGCAGTTTTTCTTGTTGTTCCTTGAGGTTTCAGCTTACAGCTGGTCTGGCTCAGAAGCAACTGGTTGAATGGCTTAAAAAGCTATCAGTATAGTTCAGATTTATTTTCTTCCCCCAGAAGCCAAGCAAGGTCCAGACCGTTCAGTCTGTAAGCGCAAACGGAGTGCGTGCCCCTGGGTTCCAAATGTGCGCGTCTGTTCCAGAAAGAGCAGAGTCCGGTAAGCTCCCTAAAACAGCAACAGAAGGAGAGCTTTAAAAGACCACACTTTACAAATTAAAACTGTGAAACTGTAATTGCAAAAAAAAATTAATATACATAACTTTTACTAGTATTACACGTGAATTAAATCACATACAGTCAAGCAGCTCATGTACCGGTGTTCAAATATTCAGATACCTATTATTCTGAGGATAAAATAAAAATTCCATAACTCATCGTTAATATTTGCAAAAAGTATTTAAAAGATGATATTGTCACCCACAGTAAACAAAACATATTAACTAACAATCTGCTGCTGATTTTCAACCTCATTTAAACACTGAAAGCTGATTCTGTGCTGCATCCTTTAAACCATCACGGGTGAAGATCTATGAGCCATTGGACCCTAATTTAAAAGAACAAAGATGATTAATGAAAAGTGCCACTCTTCGTCTTTGAATTTAAAACATACATTAAACTACTGAAGAGAGCTGACCCTGGTTGGTTGGTTCAGTGGTAGAGTGTTGGCCCGGTATGTGGATGTCTCAGGTTTGATTCCCCGTCAGGGCACACAGGAGAAACGCCCCTCTGCTTCTCTACTCCTCCCCCTCTTTCTTCTCTCTTCTTTCTCTCTCTTTCTCTCTCTCTTTCTCTCCTGCAGCCATGGCTCATTGGAGCGAGTTGGCTCCGGAAGCTGAGGATGGCTCCATGGCTTCCACCTCAGGCACTAAGAAAAGCTCATTTGCTGAGCAATGGAGCAACAATCCGGATGGGCAGAGCATCACCCTAATTGGGTGGATCCTGGACAGGGCACATGCGGGAGCCTGTCTCTACCTCCCCTCCTCTCACTGAATTAAAAAAAAAAAAAGCCACAAAAAAACTATTGGAGAAAGTTTAGAAATAGTTTGGATATAATATTTCCCTTATAATGATCTCCTTGGAATACAGTATTCACAATCTCCATAGGGTCAACAGCCTTCGCAAAGTAGAGCCCTGAGATTTGTCCTTGTTACCAAAGGGCAGTGATCTCACCTATAGAGGGGAAGAAGCACCCACCAATGGCACCTTGCTGGAAGTAAAACCTTCAGGGTGTGCACTGACTCTCCATTAACTTATGTATCACTGATTTGGCATTGGTGACATATTAGAAAAGTTTATAAAAAGGATTCCCCCCCCCTAGGTTTAAGGAGAGTATCTGAAAATAGAAACTTCTGATATACTCTTCATAATCAGAGATAGTTTTGTCAATCAGATATTATGATAACCACATTGATACTTCTATAGGCGGCAAATTAGATTCATTTTGCAAAAATAAAACAGAGGTTTTAACAGATTAAAAAGCTGGAACCCAGGTCATTTCATATCTTTTCTACTATTACTTTCATTGTTTTATGTTGACTTAAAATGTTGGTTTAGAAACAACAGCAAGAAGAGCTTCTCCCGTAAGTTCAGACTCAAATATCTTCGTTCCCTTTGGGGAGGGGTTAGGATGAAGTCACACAGACATTAGAAGGCCCTGACACCTCTTCTCTTTGTCTTGAACTATAACCTCATCATCACATTCTGGGTGGTCTTAAACCGCTCACAAGAAAACTACTATGTAAAAATACGTTTTTGGAAACAAATATAATACATCCTGCAGTAGAAATCTGAGCTTCACACCAAGTAAAGACCAAAGTGCTGTTATATATGTCGCAACATATACATACAGCAAATCACATTGTAGATCTTCAACTTATACAATGTTATATGTCAGTATATCTCCATAAATCTGGGGAGGAAGTGAAGAGATGTTAACTGAAAATATTTATATAAATGAATGCCTGTGGAGGAACTTAAAGTTTTATTTAAAATAAATTAGTCACTTAAAAAAAAGGCTATTCTGCTGGCTCTCACTGCCCTTACACATCTAAACAGAATCCAGTGTTTCCCTGAATTACGAAAGAGCCCATTACAGGTAGCCAAGCTGCCTAGCCATGACCTCACTTTGATTCATAATAATAAGCTGCTGAAATAAATTTTTTTTAAATGAGAAGTAAATATATTCTCCACCTTGGAAAATTAGCCTGCAGAGAGAAATCTGAATTGCTTGTTGGAATCTAAAGGATTGGAAACAAACAGAACTAATCGAGTTAAATATTTGGCTGACTTGAAATAAAAAAAGAGGGTCGATTTCCCAAAATGTACAGTTGCTGCTATATCTTGTTTTCTTCTGAAAATTAAGCTTCAGTCACTAAGTTTCGCACATTTAGTAAATACAACCAGAGAAAATGCTTCTCAGAATCTGGAAAAAGGTCTTAGAATGGGCTCAAAATAGTATTTGCTGATTTTAATTTTAGGGTAAACATAAAAACAATTTACATTTTTTTTTTTTTGTATTTTTCTGAAGCTGGAAACGGGGAGGCAGTCAGACAGACTCCTGCATGCGCCGGACCGGGATCCACCTGGCATGCCCACCAGGGGGCAATGCTCTGCCCACCAGGGGTCGATGCTCTGCCCATCCAGGGCATCGCTCTGTTGCGACCAGAGCCACTGTAGCGCCTGGGGCAGAGGCCAAGGAGCCATCCCCAGCGCCCGGGCCATCTTTTGCTCCAATGGAGCCTTGGCTGCGGGAGGGGAAGAGAGAGACAGAGAGGAAGGAGAGGGGGAGGGGTGGAGAAGCAGATGGGCGCTTCTCCTATGTGCCCTGGCCGGGAATCGAACCTGGGACTCCTGCACGCCAGGCCGACGCTCTACCACTGAGCCAACCAGCCAGGGCCAACAATTTACATTTTAACAATTTTTCCTCTAAATTCAGAATGTCTTATATAGATTTACTAAAATTATGTAATCATTATAAGATAACACATCTTGGAATGCTAATAAAAAACCTTTCATTAATAAATTCTATTGTGCAACTTGACTATAACACTTTCTTATTCATGTTATGTGTAATTATAACTTTCCATAATAACTTGTATTGAAAATAACTTTATGCAGATCATAGTCACCTTAAGAATGCTCTTTGAAAGAGAATTAATGTCTATTATACACCACTCATATATACGACATGTTTCTAAATTTTGACATTCATGCACCTGAGATCATAGTGTTTATCAGCCATATGTCCACCTCACCAACAAGATGAATAGAAAAAGTAGAGAATGAGTTGGTTATATGACTTGGTATCAAGATGGTTCATTCCTTAGTCTTAGAATTTCATCACAAAATTGGGGACAAGCTACAAAATTAAGATGAGTGGTGATTCTAGTTACTGACAATAGTACAGTTATTCTAGTTACTCAGACTTTCCCCTAACAATGATGTATGAGAAGATGTAATTGATATTTGTGAAGGAAACACAAGCAAGTCTGATATCAGTGCCAATTCACTTGACATAAAAGAAATTTCAACATCTTGTAATGAAAATGAGACTCAGATTAAATTTTAGGAGCTCTAAGACTTTTATTTTGGAGTACCTGGCAAGGCATCTGATTGGGATGTTGGGATTGGTTGTGAAGGGGCTGAGGTCCTCTTCATCCTGTTTCCCGCATCTCTAACCTGTTGTCAGGGACAGTTACATGCTCTGAGCTGCTGGGAGTTCTCAGCCTGGAAGGTTTGTGGGCCACAAGCCATTCTTGAGACCTACATGGAGTTAGGCTAACTCTTAAATCTTTTCTTATTATTATCATGAAAATTATAAAAGTTATGAGATGGTTCAAAAGAATAAGGTCAGTTAACAATCTTTCCCAGCTACAGAGTTATGTTTTAACTGTCAAATTTGTTTATTTTCCCCCCTTTACTTCTCTCTTCTTCATTTCCTTTCTTTTAAGAAACACGTCTCCAAAAACAATTTTTTTTGTATAGAATTCCCTATAAATTCTCTATAGAAATTTATTGTAGTTAAAGAGAAAAGTACTGCAAATTTATACAACATATGTACTATTTTGAAATTTTGCCACCAATTTGAGAGAGAAAGAGAGAGAGGAAGGGAGAGAAGCATCAACTGGTTGTTACACATATTATATTTTTCACTCCATAAGACACATTTTTTTCTTTTGTATTTTTTCGAAGTTAGAAGTGGGGAGGCAGTCAGAGAGACTTCTGCATGCATCTGACCGGGATCCACCCAGCATGCCCACCAGGGGATGATGCTCTGCTCATCTGGGATGTTGCTCTGTTGCAGCTGGAGCCATTCTAGCACCTGAGGTGGAGGCCATGGAGCCGTCCTCAGCACCCGAGCCAACTTTGCTCCAATAGAGCCTTGGCTGCGGGAGGGGAAGAGAGAGATAAGAGAGGAAGGAGAAAGGGAAGGGTGGAGAAGCAGATGGGCGCTTCTCCTGTTGCCGGGAATCACACACGGGGCCGGCGCTCTACCACTGAGCCAACCAGCCAGGGTAAGACGCATTTTTTTTTCCAAAAAAGTGGAGGGGAAAATGCCCCTGCATCTTATGGAGCAAAAAATATGGTATTTTATTAAATATTTTAACATGCCATTTGGTTCAGAATATGTTTTTTTCTTATTTTCCTCCTTAAAACCCTAGATGTGTCTTATGGTCAGGTGCATTTTATGGAGTAAAAAATACGGTAGTTGTGCAAAAACTGATTGCTTCTAGCACCTGCCCTGACTGGAGATGGACCTGGAATTCCTGTGACCTCGGTGTGCCAGGAGAATCTATCCACTGAGAAAGTCAGCCAGGGCTCTTTTAATTTTTTCAAGTAATTGACAGAGGAGGGGAGAGAGAGAGAGAGAGGCATCAAGTCATTGTTCCACTTAGTTGTGCACTTTTTGGTTGCTTCTCCTACATGACCTGACTGGGGATCAAGCCCATGACCACAGGGATGCTACGACGAAACTCTAACCACTGAACCACCCAGTCAGGGCCATGAACTATTCTTAAAAGGAACACATGTTCCTCTCCATGTAACTTGGAGAGGAAACTTGGCTTGTTTCCTAGATAAGTAGACAAGGATGCCCTCAGGAGCACAGGCAGCACGTCTGAGTGCCGCCTTAGTGCCCAGGCCCCCACTGGTCAGTGCCGTGAGAGCAACGCTGGTCTCGTGCAGCCTGGGAGACTTGCTGCTCTGTGACTCCGCCCTTATCCCCAAGGCTGGCATCACCCTTTCAGAAGAATGTATGCCAACAATATAGGTAGGTGCTGACATTAAGGAAATATTTATAAACATGAAGTCAAACTCAGCAAAGGCCACATCCTTGTCTACGAGTCCCAGAGAGCTTCCTGGCCTCCAGTCCAGTGGCATGCCAGAAGACCCATTGGCCTACAGTCACCACCTCCCTCAACCTTATTTTAAAGCCTTTTATCTAGAATGCTCTTATGTTATACTTAGTCTCTGATCACAATGGACAATCAATTTCCAACCAAATTTGTCAGCCAGTCAAAGCAGAGTAATCAAGAAAACAATAGTTGGCCGTGGCCGGTTAGCTCAGTCCGTTAAGAGCATCATCCCGAAACAGCAGGGTTGCAGGTTTGATCCGGGTCAGGGCACACACGGGAAGCAACCAAAGAATGCACGACTGAGTGCAACAAATACTTCCCTTCTCCTTCCCCTCTGTCTCTCTAAAAATCAATACAAATTAAACCCTGGTCAGATAGCTTGGTTGGCTGGAGCTTTGTCCCAGAGCCCAGAGGTTGCTGGTTCAATCCCCGGTCAGGGCATATACAGGGACAGACTGATGTTCCTGTCTCTCTCCTTGTCTTTCTCAAAACAATAACAACAACAAAACAGTACGAGAGAGCAAGGAAAAGCATAGCTTTAGGAGATCTAAATTCCCAAGAAGTTCACACTAAATGAAGTGCCTTGATGTATAGGGCATTAGAATATTACAGGGAAAAATGGAGGTAAGTGCTGTGGTCCCCCAGTCCATGCACATATGAGAAAGCAACCAATGAACAACTAAGGTGCCACAACAAAGAACTGATGCTTCTCATCTCTCTCCCTTCCCGTCTGTCTGTCCCTGTCTGTCCTTCTTGCTGTCTGTCTCTGTCACTCACACACACACACACACACACACACACACAAATGAAGGTAAGGAATTGTTTACAAGATGCTCCCATGACTATGCCTTCTCTCCCCATCAGGAATGGAGCCTGGGGCCCTGTGCTAAGTAGCGCTGACCCTTGGACAACACAGGTTTGAACTGAGTTAGCTCGCTGATATGTGGATTTTTAAAAATACATATGTATAATATTGTAAATATATTTTCTCTTCCTTATGATTTTATTAATGTTTTCTCTCATTTTATTTTAAGAATACAGTATATAATCCATATAAGGTACAAAATATGTGTTAACCTACCTTTTATGTTATCTATAAGGCTTCTGGTCAATACAGCGGTAAGTAAAAGTAGGTTTACAGTTGTGAGTACAGAAACACAAAATTTATCATTATTTATATTTATTAATTATTATATTATTTTTCATATAAACAACTGTAAGTCTTGTTTGCTTGCTCTAAGTCAGTAGTTAAGATTTGGAGAGTCAAAGGTTCTACTTGGATTTTCCACTGTGCAGAGGTTTTGTGCCCCTAACTCTCATGATGCTCAAGAGTCAACTGTAGTTGGATTTACAGAGAATTAAAAACCACAGCTGCCCTTTACAACCTTATACATTAGCCGTTAGCTAAAGAAAACTCCTGAAATTTCATTGAAAATATATTTTTCATGAAAAACCTCCCGTCAGTCTCCCCCACACATTGTGGGAGGAACAGAACTCCGCTCCCTAAGATCTTCCAAAGTCAGGGCCACGTCCCCGCTGCCATCATTCTCCCCTTACCTGGAGGGACATCTGAGTGGTCGGGGTCTGATATCACGCTCGCTTGATGGAGCGGGCTTCAAGCAGGGGGTCATCCTGCACTAGCACTGGTTCTGGCGCTGAGTTGTATCTAAACAAATCAGTAGTTACTGTCAAGTCTTCGGAAGGAGCTTGCCCTGGAACAGCGCTCCCAACCAAATACTGACTGCTGTTTGAATCCAGTGATTCGTCTTCAGGACTGAGAGAATGAATGTCTTCTCCAGTGAGTTCGGGATAAGAGTCACAAAAAGAGATGCCATCACCACAAACGGGATTCTGCATCAGAGGCCAGGCGTCCAAAAACTCGCCACAGATGGACCGGGAAAGGGACCCGAAGAAAGCCGGCACCGTCTCCCCCACTGGATCTGCATTTCTGAACACACGTTCAAAAAATCTGTAAGTGGTCTGTAGGGAGAAGAAAGCACCACTACAAAGCAAAATTGTAACTATACTTTTAAATTTTCTGGATGGAACAGTAATTTACTAAGTCAGAATTCTAGTTGTTATACGCTTACTTAATGCAATACATTGAATTCCTCATTTACTTTAAACCTGAACTGATATGCCTACTTTTAATCAATATAGATATACTTAATATGATGTCTAAACATGCGCTTTCCGGGGTCTTACTGAATCTGAAGGCTGTTCTAAAATTTTATGAGTACATGACATGTTAAAAATTACTTGCAGATGACAGAAGTGTCAAAATCATGAATATAAGACAAAAGGAAAATTGAGTTTAAAGTACAAAAAATGTTGCACTGGAATTTAGTAACCCTGAGAAACTTAGTTAATTCTTGCCAAACTCATGTCCCCTTAAATGACCAGAATGTCATCAATGGCATCAAAAAAGTAAGGCCCTCATCAAACATTTTCAATTGCCCCACATGAAAACTGATAAATGCATATAACACACACCTGCACAAGGGATTACACAGTTAGAGTGCTTAGAAAATACCCAGTTACCTCTCCTGAAGTGTGGCCTTGGAATGTACCCTGCAACCAAGGGCCACCTGGTCCATGCTGCAGGTGTCCTCACAGCACAAGGATGGGATCAGGTGAACGGGCCCTAGGAAAGCCAGCAGAACTATGAAGCGCCATGCTTTTCCTAGGGATGCTCTCTTTACTACCAGTTCAAACTGGTCTTTGACCTTGAGCTATTTCCATGGTTATCTTTTTGGGAGAAGGGGATGTGAGGCTTAATTTGTTTCTCTTTTTTATCCTAAAAAAAAGATTAACTACTTAAGTGATGGGCCTAGAGTAGTCGAATTCACCGAGACAGAAAGTAGAGTGGCAGTTGCCAGGGACTAGGGTGCAGATGGGAATGGAGAGTTAGTTTTCAGTGGGCACAGTTTCAGTGAGGAAGGTGGAAAATTCCAGAGATGACGGGTGGGGATGGTTCCACAATAATGCGAATGTATTTAATCCACTAAAATTTATACTTAAGTTTATTGAAAAAAGGTATAAATAAAAAGAGATATTAGATAAATTTAAAAATAAATCTTCCTCAGCCTTATAACCTAGAAATAAACACTGTCCATATTTGATGAACAACCTTCTAGACTTCTCTCTCTCTCTCTCTCTGTGTGTGTGTGTGTGTATACTATGTAATTCTAATTTTATAAAACTATAGACAGACTAAGGCATGCAGGAACATACAAACACATACACACACACATATATATATAGAGAAAAAAACTTGAAATAATCATATATTTACATGTACACATACATGTTTGTGTATATTCAAATTTAACATGATTATCTATTTTTATAACCAGGAAAATAATATGAAACCATTCATTTTAAAAAATGAATGTTAGAAAGAGAGATACAACTGCAAACCAGTGTTAAGTTGGATGTAGGATGACATCCAAAACATTTATTTTCATCTGACTTTCAAAATAGGCCGCCATCTTGTACTATCTGAATAGATAGACTATAATCATGGGAAACTCATCGGGATTCACTATTAATTAACAAAAGTGTCATAGTCACTTTTAAGGAATTTCTCAAAATTCCTTAGAGAGCAAAGGCACTGTCATTCCTTATAGAAATGACTGGTTCTAGGGCTCAACCAGAGAAAGTATAAGATGAGCCTGGGAATTCTTTTTGTGTCAGAAAGTAATAAAGTGCTAAAAGAATAATGGAACATGTCAAAATGAAGCTGAAGGGACTTCCACTGACTAAGTCTAGAAAAATTTGAGCACCAAAATAAATAATGATAGCAAAGGATTGTAACCCACTGAATGGAGTCCATGAGTCCACACTAACTAAAGTAAATAAATAAATGAGGAAGAAGGGAAAGTTCCCTCTGACCATAGGAAGTCAACTAATAAATGTAGAAAGAATGTTGGAATTAGGCCTGACCAGGTAGTGGCGCAGTAGATAGAGCGTCGGACTAGGATGCGGAAGGACCCAGGCTCGAGACCCCAGGATAGCCAGCTTGAGCGTGGGCTCATCTGGCTTGAGCAAAAAACCTCACTAGCATGGACCCAAGGTCACTGGCTCGAGCGGGGGGTTGCTCAGTCTGCTGAAGGCCCGTGATCATAGCACATGTGGGAAAGCAATCAATGAACAACTATGGTGTCGCAACGAAAAACTGATGATTGATGCTTCTCGTCTCTCTCTGTTCCTGTCTGTCCCTATCTATCCCTCTATCTGACTCTCTCTCTCTGTCCCTGTAAAAAAAGAAAAAAATAAAATAAAATAAAGAAGTAAAAAAAAAAAGAAAAAGAAAATGGTGGAATTAGAAAATCAGCAATTAATCATCATACTAATGACTGAGTCAGGAAGAATCATCAGAGAATGCTAAATGAGTGGGCAAAAGTTTAGAAGCAATAGGATATTTACACAATCTCAAATAATTTATGAGGTTTTATTAATTACAAAGAGACTAACAATTTTCCAGCAGAGAAAGCTTGCAGACCCACTTTAAAAAAGTGACCCAAGTTAATCTGACTAGGAATGGGACAGATATATCTGCTGATACAGGGCACTGAGGAGGACACAGCATCACCTCTGTGGTTTTTCTGAATCTAGTCATAAGAAAACACCAGAAAGCCCAAAGGAGGGTCATTCTAAAGAATTATTGGCCTGTGCTCATAAAAAATATTAATGTCATAAAACATAAAGGAAGATTAAAGAAATATTCCATATCGAATGAGAGTAAAGAAAGAGGACAACTAAATACAACAGTGTTATCTGGGATTCTTTTTTTTTTTTTGCTGCAGAAGACATTATTGAGACAATTAAGAAAATCTTCCCTGGCCAGTTGGCTCAGTGGTAGAGCATCAGCCCGGTGTGTGGATGTTCCATGTTCAATTCCTGGTCAGGGCACACAGGAGAAGTGAACATCTGCTTCTCCACCCCACCCACTCCTTTCTTTCTCCCTTTCCCTTTAACTCCTGCAGCCATGGCTCGAATGGTTCAAGCAAGTTGGCCCCAGGCACTGAGGATGGCTCCAAGGCCTCACCTCAGGTGCTAAAATAGCTCAGTTGCTGAGCAATGAAGCAGCAGCCCAGGGGGCCTGCCGGGTGGATCCCCGTCAGGGCGCATGTAGAAGTCTGTCTCTGCCTTCCCACCTCTCACGTAAAAAAAAAATCTGAATATATTCTGTATAATAGCAATAGACTTAATTTTAATTTCCTGATTTAATAATCAAGCTGTTATGTAATGGAATGTTCTTGTTCTTATGAAACAAACACCAAAGTATGTATTAAGGGGTAAGGGAATAACATATCTGCAAATAATTTTAAGTGGCAAAAAGCATATGTATACATACAAAATACACAAAATACAAAAAATATATATATATACACACACACCAACATACTTAGAGAGAGATAATAATAATAAAGTAAATGTCAGATGAGATCAATGTTAATATTTGGGGAATGTGGGTAAAGGGTATGTGGAAATTCTTTGTCTTAGTCCTTCCAAGTTTTAGTAAGCCTGGAAATATGTCAAATAAAAGGTTGAAAGAAAAAAGCACTGTCATTAAGGAGGAAGCAATTTAAATGAAAAATTAAACTGAACCTGGGCATTAGCATGCGGGGATTAAGATCAGAGTTCTGTTTAGACCAGGGGTCCCCAAACTTTTTACACAGGGGGCCAGTTCACTGTCCCTCAGACCGTTGGAGGGCCGGACTATAAAAAAAAATATGAATAAATCCTTATGCACACTGCACATATCTTATTTTAAAGTAAAAAAACAAAATGGGAACAAACACAATATTTAAAATAAAGGACAAGTAAATTTAAATCAACAAACTGACCAGTATTTCAATGGGAACTATGCTCCTCTCACTGACCACCAATGAAAGAGGTGCCCCTTCTGGAAGTGCGGCGGGGGCGGATAAATGGCCCCAGGGGGCCGCATGTGGCCCGTGGGCCCTGGTTTAGAGGATACAAAACAAGGCTCTCTATACGTAATCTTTTCAGTTAAAAGGGTGGTGGGTATGCAACATAATTGAATGACAAGATAACCTGGACTTGTTATCTTTGAATATATGTATCCTGATTTATTGATGTCACCCCATTAAAAAAATAAAATTATTAAAAAAAAAAAAAAGTTCATGGGCCCTGGCCGGTTGGCTCAGCGGTAGAGTGTCGGCCTAGCGTGTGGAGGACCCGGGTTCGATTCCCAGCCAGGGCACACAGGAGAAGCGCCCATTTGCTTCTCCACCCCTCCGCCGTGCCTTCCTCTCTGTCTCTCTCTTCCCCTCCCGCAGCCGAGGCTCCATTGGAGCAAAGATGGCCCGGGCGCTGGGGATGGCTCTGTGGCCTCTGCCTCAGGCGCTAGAGTGGCTCTGGTCGCAACATGGCGACGCCCAGGATGGGCAGAGCATCGCCCCCTGGTGGGCAGAGCGTCGCCCCATGGTGGGCGTGCCGGGTGGATCCCGGTCGGGCGCATGCGGGAGTCTGTCTGACTGGAAAAAAAAAAAAAAAAAAAAGTTCAGGTAAGGGAGAGTTTGCACGAAGCTGTATTTTATTACATTTAAAATCTGAGTTCATCTCTCAAAAAATGATCCCTCCTCACTCTGATTCTGTGTCAATGTCATGTTAGAGGACCTAGGAAATAATGCTTGGCGTATTTTGAGGATCCCCGAGTAGTTGTTGGTTGCTGCCTGAGACTCTACAGTGTGTCCGTAAAGTCATGGTGCACTTTTGACTGGTCACAGGAAAGCAACAAAAGATGATAGAAATGTAAAATTTACACCAAATAAAAGGAAAACTCTCCCAGTTTCATACCTATTCAGTGCAGTTCGATGTGGGCTCATGCACACATTTTTTAGGGCTCCTTAGGTAGCTATCCCGTATAGCCTCTACAGACTCGTCACTGACTGATGGCCTACCAGAACGGGGTTTCTCCACCAAACTGCTGATTTCCTTCAACTGCTTATCCCACCGAGTAATGTTATTCCTATGTGGTGGCGCTTGGTTATAAACGCGCCAATATTCATGTTACACTTTGGTCACAGATTTGAATTTAGCGAGCCACAGAACACACTGAACTTTCCTCTGTACCATCCACATCTCGACTGGCATGGCCGAGGGCTGCTCCGCTGTATACAGTGTTACATCATCATCTGCGCATGCGCACATGCTGCCACATCATCCTACAGAAATTGGGAGGGTTTTATTTTCTTTTTTTTTTTTTTTTCATTTTTCTTAAGTTGGAAACAGGGAGAGACAGTCAGACAGACTCCCGCATGCGCCCGACCGGGATCCCCCCGGCACGCCCACCAGGGGCGACGCTCTGCCCACCAGGGGGCGATGCTCTGCCCATCCTGGGCGTCGCCATGTTGCGACCAGAGCCACTCTAGCGCCTGAGGCAGAGGCCACAGAGCCATCCCCAGCGCCCGGGCCATCTTTGCTCCAATGGAGCCTTGGCTGCGGGAGGGGAAGAGAGAGACAGAGAGGAAAGTGCGGCGGAGGGGTGGAGAAGCAAATGGGTGCTTCTCCTGTGTGCCCTGGCTGGGAATCGAACCTGGGTCCTCCGCACACTAGGCCGACGCTCTACCGCTGAGCCAACCGGCCAGGGCTGAGGGTTTTCCTTTTATTTGGTGCAGATTTCACATTTCTATCGTCTTTTGTTGCTTTCCTGTGACGGGTCAAAAGTGCACCATGACTTTATGGACACACTGTATTATCTACATAGGCAGAGGCAAAAATATATCCCCACACACCATAAAAGTCTTATGTTTCATTTTTAAACCCTTTTCTAGAATAGAATATGGTAATAAGTAGAAAAATAATTATGTTGAAAACTCCTTATTCCACGTATGAAATATTAGATAAAAAGATAAATCCTACACTTTCTTGGAAAGAATGATTGAATGAGGATAAGTCATGCTGATTGGGATCCACTTCACTTGAAGAATAAGAGACAAAGGGTGCTGTTAGTATTGCCTCAGAGATGCTAAAGAGAACAGGGAGGTGTGGGGGGCGAAGGGCGGCCAGGGCAGGCTTTTGGAAGGGATTGCTGACCGCATCAAATCTTACACTGCAGAGGAGATGAGGTCATTACGGTAGGGATAGGAATGGGGAAAGTGTAGAAACCTTATGTTGATGAATACATGTAAATGGCAAAGGAAATTGGTACTACCTTTGCCCATTTTTGCCCACATTAGAAACCAATTCCCATTTGAATTTCTTCCCCAAATTATCATTTCTGTCAATAACCTAGGAGGCAATTATGATTTGTGGAAAACCCGGTCATAGAGCTTCCTCCTCCCTCTTTAATCCGGGTACATGGACATTAAGTGTGACTCCACCAAACAGAAAGTAATATAAACTTACCACAAATCTGGGCGAGGTCCTGGTGGCACTGACAACATGCCCTGGGGGATTTGTCCCGCGGTCTGTCGAAACAGGACATTTCAGAACCACTGTACTGAGTGTCCTGTGCTCTCAGAGACCCTAGAGGAGGCGAGAATTCTGTCAGTGAGGCAGTTTCCTTCCCTGCATGATGCTGACCGGCACCACCGTAGCCTTTTCATTTTCAAAGAAAAAGAAGGCACAAACATGAAACAATTTGTGAAGAAAGCTCAAAATGGAGAGTACTTATGTTGTCAGAACCAAGAACGATTTTATTTTGTGTTTAAGTGTTATTTTTATTTTATTTAATCTTTTAATTGAATTTATTGGGGTGACATTGGTTAATACAATTACACAACTTGAGGTGTACCATTCTATCATAAAAAAAAGATTTTTGTTTTTGCCTGGTGGCATGGGGATATCCCTGCTGTTCCAATGTCCTTATAAACTGGGGCCACCCATCAGACGGCTCCTGCAGTGCCTCCTTGGAACAGAGGACTGTAAGATCTATTTTCATGTATTCTGTCCCTTTAATAGTGCCTTGACTCTCACTCTGCTCCAGTCTCCTGTGGTATACATAAACGCAGCGATGATGAACACGCTCACCACAGAGACACTGCATGGTGCATGGGGGGCGCAATGTGGGGTGTAGAGGGTGTTATGTTGAGTGGGACACTTGAAACCATGTCATCACAGTAAATTAAAAAGAAAAATTAAAAAATATGTAATTGAAAACTTACAGCTGGGTTTTTTCTCCATAAACTGCCTCTTACAGTAGATGATGCAGAGAATGAGCAGGGCCAGCAGGACGGTGGCCAAGGCACTGCAGATAACAGCGGCCAGTGCGGTGTCCCGCGGGCTGGAGGCGGTGGACGGGATCTTCACAAGGTTGACCTTGCTGCTACCTGAAATCCAAGCAAGCGGAATCAGAGGCTCAGATGCTTACACTGACCTTGGCTGTCATCACTAGCAATGGCCTTCATGCAACATGAATGAAACCCCAGGAAACCAGTGGGAGGCATGTGAAGATGGCTCAAGCACTTCCACTTCTTAGATTTCTTGAATACTATACCTTGCCCTGAACCCCGAGATGTGCAGGTGTGCCATTTCTCCATGCCCATAGCACGAGGCACAGCCCTCAACACTATGTGGCAGGAATGTGTGGCAGGTCTCCTACATCAGACCCACTGGCAAATCTGGGCATTCGCCATCTTTATCTCTTTGTCCTGGTACTTGACAATGTGTTTGGCATTTAGTAGGTACTTAGTATTTATTTCATTGGGATTACACTACATATATTTTTAAGCCGACTAAACTAAGGTATGCTTTTGGGGGCAACTTTAGGGAAAACAAGGCCTCAATTTCCAAAAAATTAAACCTTTTTAAATTTTAGTTGTTCAATCACTGAATAACCGTTGAGTTGTGGAGAAAAGACTGGTACTGTTGGTATACTGTGGAGAGGAGGGCAGACCAATGTGTTAGGAAAGAATCAAGAAAATGATTCTGTCTTAGAGGTTGGTATGGCATCATGGCTCCAGGCTGAGCTCCTGGGACCCTACTGCCTGGGCCAATCGCAAGACGTGACCTTGAACCAATTACTTAATATCTCGGAGTCTCAAGCCCACATCTGTTCAAACAGAGGTCCCTGTCACCTGGCCGGTGAGAGGGTGAATGGGTGATCAGGAAAGCACTGGAGACAGGCCCTGCGCCCAGCGCTGCAGACTCTTTAGCTGGTGCAGCAGTGGAGAGCACAGCTGGCCTTAGTCTTGGGGAACGAGGGGAGACAGACTCAGTTCAGAATCGCCTCGTGTCCTATTTAGCCTGAAAGGAATTTCAGAGATGAAAACCTAAATAGAGGGATGACTTCCCTGGCTCCAAGCAACTGCCCTTGGCTGAGAGGGGCCCTCTCTGCTCCCCTCGGTTGCACTCAGCTCCTTGTTAACCCCCAGCAAGGCTCCCCTGTGCGGAGGGCTCATCCAGATCCCTGCTGCCTGACAGAAGCAGCATGTGCCTCTCGTGTAATTTTAAGTTGTCTAGAATTCAGGTTAAAAAGGAAAAACAAACAAAACAAATCTATTTTTCTTAACCCAATATATCTTCAAACATTACCATTTCAACATGTATTCAATAGAGAAATTATTATTGACATCTTTTGCATTCTCTATTTTGTACAAAAATGTCGAAGTCGGGTGTGATTTCACACTGACAGCACATCTCAGTTTGGACTAGCACATTTCAAGTGCTCACTAGGCACGTGTGGTTAATGGCTATCGTACTGGATACCACAACACTGGAGACTGAAGACTGGTCTATGTACTATTTGTGTGACATGGCACCTAAACACAGGCCAGCTCATCCGCTGGTACCTTTCTCTGTGGCCCTGGCTGCTTGGGACCCTCCCCTCAGGAGCTCGGTTTCCACTGTATGACACTTGAGGCGAGAAACATAGAGAACCTTCTAAGTTACTGTTATTGAATCATAAATACAGCATAGAACTGTCTTGGTATTTCTAGGCTGATTCAGGGATAAACTGATAAAAAGGTTCTTATTGCCACCTGGAAAGACAAATAGTTTTTATTCAGGATTTATATAAGCTATATGCCTTGGATAAACAGCAATCACAATCCAATCATAAACTTTAAAGAATATTTGTTGGTGAACATGTTAATATATTTTATCACTTATAGCTGTACTCTATACACTTAGACAAACTGGGAAAATCGAATAGCACATATTAAATGTTTATTACACATCAAGTTCATTTACATCCATGACCTAATAGGGATTAAATCTGAATCTGAAATAGTCTCTGTCAGCGGACAATCCACAAGAGGATGTGTGAACCAGGCACCACTGTACAAATACTGACAAATAGATAATTGACAAGGAATTTGCATCCTATGCAAGTAAAATAGCAGGTTACACTGAAAGGGAGGTGATTCAGGAAATATAAGTATTGTCTATGTGGACCAAATAGGAAAGTTGTGGAAAACTGCCATCTCATTTATGTTTGTGAGAAAGGCAGTTTACTCAGGGGTGAGATCAGGTCCCTTAGCTTAACTTTCCATTAAATAAACCAGCTCTTGCTGTCATCAAAATGAGACATAATATATGATGTGAGTTGAAGATATCAAAGTTTTTAATCATGTTGTAATTATTGAGTTAAAGTCATCAATTAACATAGTACTGGATAGTCAGAAAAACCCTCCTAAGGATCGGGATTTTAAATTATTTAATGATTAGACTCCTGTAAGTTCTTCTTTTAAAATCTTCCTAAAATATATTAGTCAATTTATTTGCCTTCATATAAAAGGAACTATTTCTGACTTATAAACAAACTGAAATGCCTTCAAATGAGAATTTTTGTTTTTAATTTGATGGTTGTGATTCAGGATTTATTTTCCCCAAGCCAATCATAAAAGTCTTGCTAATATGCATTTTTCCATGATACAAAACTAATTCTGCAATTTCAGTAATATAGAGTTGCCATAATATCATCAGTTTTAAAAGAAATAAGCTCCTTCTTTCTATACCTCTCCCAGGCTGTACATCTGAAGATGAACAAGAAAAATACAGTAGTTTTACCACTTAATTGTTGAGACCTATAGAAGAAAAGGTACAGTATTTTGTTAACTCAAACGCTCCCTCAGAGAGACCCCACGGGAGTCAGGCTCTGATCCCTGTTTACGTGTATGTGTTTATGACACAGCAGACATACCCTTGTTCAGAGGAAGCGGTTCATCACCCAGGCTCAGCTCTCACGTACAGCAGCACAGACACAAAGGAGGCTATGGGCTAGGCTATCATTCGTGTTTGGAACAACCCCAGAAACTCCACAAGGGAAAGCCTATTTTCTTTTTGTCTTGAGCAGGAAAAAGAAAAAGAAGAAGGAAGAAGAAGGAAGAAGGAGGAGAAAAGGAAGAAGAAGAAGGAGGAGGAGGAGGAAGAGAAGAGGAAGAAGAAGAAGAAGGAGGAGGAGGAAGAGAAGAGGAAGAAGAAGAAGAAGGAGGAGGAGGAAGAGAAGAGGAAGAAGAAGAAGAAGGAGGAGGAGGAGGAGGAGGAGGAGGAGAGGGAGAGGGAGAGGAAGAAGAAGAGGAAGGAGGAGGAGGAGGAGGAGGAGGAGAGGGAGAGGGAGAGGAAGAAGAAGAGGAAGGAGGAGGAGGAGGAGGTGGGGAAGGAGGCTGGTACTAACTATAAGAAGTGGCTTCTACTCTACTCTATGAAGTCCTGGTTAATGCAGATGTTGCTGAGGACTCCTCAGAAAAGGAATCCTGCTACAGACTAAGAAGTATGGATGGCTTTGCTGATGTGCAACAGCTGCAATGACTTTGAGATTAAAGGTTCTTCCAACCACACATCTTGACCAAATTCCCTGTTCACAGTTCACCATGTACACTGGATGTCTGCGAGGAATTATCCCCAAATCTTATTAGAATACTGACTGTACTTTTGAAGAACTGGGAATAGAATACTTACATTTTGGGGCAAGTTTTAACTTTTCTGGACTATAAAAGCACCTTTTACCCTAATCAATTAAGTTATTAATTCCACTATAATCTCAGCACTACTTGGCAATTTGCTTCAGTGAGAACTGCTTCCTTAGATTATATTTTACATCACTTTACATACATGACGTAGGTTCAATTTCACATTATACATTTCCTTAGGAGTTCAGCTCAACTGAACAATGAGGTACTGAGTATCTATTTTACAAAAGACAGCCTACAAATTACTCAACAAGATGAATGAGAATCAGAATAGAAGAAGAGAGAATGGAGGTCACCAACAGAGTCTGGCAAGTGTTATCAAGTCTACGTTTACCCTCTGAGTGTGACCGAGGTACACAAATCCAAACAGCAGAGATGCTCTCCTCACATCTCCCCTTCTGGGGAGCTCTGGAAGACAGCTGGAGACACACATGTATTAAAGAGACCTGTGTTATGGCCTCTGACTGGTCATGGGAAAGTCTTAGAAGAGGAACTCTTGCAGGCCACATGACAGACTGAAAGGTGAGCACCTGTTTCTGCAGATTTCTGTGTGCCTTTGTTCCTGACATTGCTCACACACCTTCAGTCACTCACCCTCCTACAAACAAGCGAAGCGCTGACTGTATTGCTGATGAGATCTCATCTGAATGATGAGAAGCCGAGTTTCTGAGTGATTTGTCAAGGTCACACAGCAAAGTGGAGACTGCTCGAGAGCTGGAATCAGGCCTTTTGATCCCTTCCAGTGGACCCCAGTGTTCCACAGGTGCATGCAGCTTCTAAGAGAGTAAAATATTCTTCAAGGTAACAAACAAAATGTGGCTCAAGCCTGTTTCTGTGAAGGCCATGCTCAAACCTGAGAGGAGAAGCCAGCCAGGCCACAGAAAGACTGCGGGACCTCCTAACAGCAGGCCTGCTCGTGTGCAAATGGGAGAGGCTCCACATCGGCCCTGAGAAAAGTCGCAGCGCCCCTCTGCCTCCATGGGACCTCCGTGTCACATGATGAGCTGCCATGAGTAGTGTGCCGGGAGCGGGCACACTGAGCAATGACAGAGTGTCACTGACACGGGAAAAAGAGGAAACTTTATGGGGGTGACAGAATCTGGAAAGGGCCAATTAGAGAGAGAGAGAGAGACAGACAGACAGACAGAGAAGGATTTGCAAAGATGGTTGCTGGAAGTATCAGGCTCAGCAGTGCGCTCTGTCTGGATTCTAGGTCTCACCTCCTTTGTGTAGACATACCGATGCCTTTTCTGTTGATCTTCCTATATGTTTAACCACTCTGACCTTCTAGGAGATTATTGTTCAAGTCTCAAGCTCTACCTATTGACCTGGCCAGGCAACATAGCAGGCTACGTTTAAAACCTGCTAAACAAAAGATCCTTCTTCCCAGAGGATACGCCTAACAAAGGGCTCTGTCCAGGAAGGCTGGCTGGGAGGCAGGGGAACGGGTCTCTTAACCTGGCTCAGCCCTTTCTGCCCTGGCCATGCACAAGACCTTTTACCTCCAAATCTCAGTTTCTTCACAGGGGAAATCAAACAGTGGCTCACAATGCAGACACCGAGATCCACCGTGGGGGCCACTAAAAATCCCTCGTTAAATTTTAAGCCAATAAACAATGCTATCCTAGCATCCATACACACTTGGATAGCTATTGAGAAGTCCCATGATCTCTCTATGGCCTTGTTGGTTTCTTCCAACAGAAATAAGCATCACTTTTAAAGAATAAGATGAAGTAGGATGTATGTTTCACTACTCAGAAATGTATATTTCCAGTTGGAGCTGCCTTCTTAAACACTGGATTCATATATCCAACAGACTATTGAACATTTCCACTGGGTCAGAGATGTACCTTAAACTCAACAGATTCAAAAAATGAGTTCTCCATTAAAATTATGATCCCCTTTTTTCCAATCCCTCCCCAAAACCGACCGCCCACAGATTTCAGCTACCTGCATACCTGTTTCTGCAACGTTCTTTGGGTGGCTGCTCTTTCAGCTGCTGTAGGTCCTGTCTCAAACATCACCTACGCAGTGAGGCTTCCTCACCAAACTAAAATTATTTTTCTCTCTCCAGTATTTTCTACCCACTTCCCTGCCTTCTTTGCCTCCCTAGCACTTATGGCCACATAACATTTTATATCTTTAACTTGTTTGCTTCTTGTCATTCTCCCCTATGGTTGGAAATAATATAATCCGTGCTGCTTCCCCAATACACCCACCTGGTTTATGTTTACACTGGGCCCAGCAAGAGCCTGCGTTTTCCAGCCTCCTTTGCAGCTGGGGTGATAATATGTCTGTATTAGAGTCAATGGGGAACGGCAGGGGTAGGGGGCAGGGAGAAAAAGTGATATGTGTGGCACCTGTGTCATCTCCAGTTTAGGAACAAATTGCTCGCCTTAGACTTTCCTTCCACTACAGGATGGAAGCTGGATGTAGCAGCAGCTGGGTCTTGATTCTACAGGTGAGGAAGATACCCAAAGGCTGGCAAAGCCACGGGGCCTCTGAATGATCTGCAGTCCGGCTGCTCCACCAGGCTGAGCTGGCTAGACTGCCACAGAACAGAGAGCGGAAACTCTCTTACTGAAGCTGTGATATTTGGGGGTTTCCTTGTTACAGCAGCTTAGTGTTTGCCCTGACCAATAAAATCGCTCACTAAATACTAAAATAGAGGTTCCACAAGGGCAAGGGTTTGGGCTGGTTTTGTTCACTACTGTGCTTCTAATAATTACAAGAGGTCCTGGTACACAGATAGTGCCTGATAAATGTGACATTCGAATAAAAACTATAAAATACATTAATAGGCTTGGGAAAATAACTTAAAAAGGAACTGGTCCAGTAAGTACAGTACATTCCCGGAATAGATGAGACCAGACTCCCAGGATGAATAAGACAGATGAGTCCTAGAGATAGGGAAGTCGTTAGACTCCCAGGATGACTAGGAGCTGATGAGTCCTTGAGATAAGGAAGTCGTAAAAACTCCTAAGATAGTTAATGTGACCACATCCTAGGGGATAGATAGGGACATTTCCAGCTGGGGGCTTTCAACTGCATAACTGGTTACTAAGGCACATGACTAAAAATTTAATTTGGAGGAGCCAATTGCTAAACGCCAAATTCGCTTCTGTATGAACTGCTTGCTTGCTACGCTATAAAAACCCCTAGACTGTAGGCGCTCGGTGTGGCTCTTGTGACTACCACTTGAGTGCACCCCTGCGCAGGTTTATTTTCCTTTGTTTTGTTCTCTTTTTCTCTTGGCCATAAAACTTTGTCTGAAACTCTCCAAACGTCTCCAGTGTTTGTTTTACCCGGCGAGTGCAACAATAAATATTTGATAAGTGATCAAATAAGTGAGTATTTGTGAAAGAAATTGGAAAGTATTGCAACAAGTTTATTTAATGGGGAATTGTCCCAATCAATAAGATGAGATTAGGCAATTTGACTTTGAGTGGTAAACACACAATGTAATATACAGATTATATATTATAGAATTGTACACTTAACACCTATATAATTTTATCAACCAATGCTTCCCCAATAAATTAAATTAAAAACTTTTTAAAAGATGAAATTATGCCCCAAACATGCTTGTCTTCTATCCTTCCACCTTTGGCTTTATAGCTGGTGACAGTATGGATGGAAATAATGAGGTAAATAACGGAGTTATTTGCATGCACTTATTTTATATAATGCTAATTTCAGTATGTATGAAAAAACAAGGGTTGCTCAGATCTATCAATACACAAGCCTTGAAGATGACTGACTATAACCTCGGAACGAATACTAAACAAAAATTTAGTCTTCTCTCATCAATTTTAATTAGTATTATATGGAATCATCACAAGGGATCTTATTTTAGTTATTATATGCCAAATGTGTTCTTAGGTGATGACGCGCACTTAGTGACAGCAGGTCTCTGAGGCATTACCAAGAACCCCGAGAACAGGAGGACCTTCTGGAGAACAATCTCATCTTACACAGGAGGCTGCTCTGCTGTCAATTTCAGAAACTGATTATTAGACAAATTGGGTAAAGGGAACAATTAAGCATTTGTATCATTTTATCAAATTAAGCATATTAATCTTACCTGTACACATACCCTCTACCCTTAAAAAGTATTTAGAAGTATGAATAAATTGACATGAGCATCTAGAACACTGTTAGCAACAAGAACCTATAATTATTTTTTGTGGAAAGTTATCCAAATGATCATCAATACCACGACAGCAACCACATACCAAACACCCACAGTGGGCCAGCCCCTTAACTTACTTTTTAGAATGTCACACTGATCCTTTATGGTAAAAGTTTATACATGAAGAAGTCTATACATATCTATAAATAATTCTTTTTTTTTTTTTTTCATTTTGAAAAGCCATCAGGTAGTTGAATCTAGATTTGATCTTGGTTTGTCTGACTCTAAAACTTATGCTCCCCCCCCCAAGAAATTATGCTATCTCTTTCTAACCATTTAGAGCAAAAAATACACTAGAGTGTGAAGGATTATTGGTTCAAATTTTATACAGGCCATTAAACTCTAGTTAATTAGTTAACATATACAATGTAACTTTACCTAATTTAAAAACAAATATAGCTTTAAATTTTAAGGTTAAAGAGGCTATTATATTTTATTGCAAAGAAAAATAACATGACTTTTAAAATTCCTTTTTTAAATGTTATTTTTACATAGTATAATTAGATGAGTATCAAATAAACATGGTAGAGACAAACACATTGTAAATAAAGTACTTATGCTTTCTGTCTGGACTTCCATTTTTGAGGTCTCACTAATGCCTTGTGCTCACCAGAGAGTTTAGCACACAAAGAGCACACATCAGGTTTCTTGCTGTGACACAAGTCACTTTGGAAATGCCAATAGAATTGGAAATGTGAGCATTTTTTACTTGTTGATGATTACATTTTGGCACATGAAATTCAATGAACAATTATTTTGGGATATAAACATACAATTGAGACATTTTCTAATAATTTTCAGTAAAAGATTTTTTATTTGACTTTTATGTTTGTTTCAAGGAAACAATTTAACCCATTGCTTTCTGTGCTCTACCACCACGAGTACCAAAAATCCCATGTTGAATAAAGGTGTAACAAGATTAACACCTGATGCATCTACCTCTAGTCATGATCTTTCTTTAAAAACAAGTAACAAATAATTCCTTCAAGTCTTACTGAGGGAAGGATATAGTTCTATAGGGCAAGATTTCTCTTGTTAATCTAACCTGGTTAAACAAAAATACCTATGATAACACCCAGCATATGAATTCCAGATGCACTGCGAAGGAGTCTGCCAATCAACAAAATCGTTTGATTTTAAGCCTTTATCTTTTACTTTTTCATTTTAGACTTTGGTCTTAGAGCTCTGTGGCATGTTTTTCAATAACTGATAAAAATATTACTCCTAAAGAGCTTTTTTTGTTTACAGTTAATAAATAAATATATAAATGAAACAGATTTTTTATTATAGTTAAAACGTGAAATATAATTTACTATTAGTAACATTGAGTATAGTCACAATGTTGTGAACCATCACTACTAATTTCAGAACCTTTTTTCATCACCCCAAAAGGAAACCCCAATTAAGCAGTCACTCCCCAATCCCCTTGATCCCCTCCTAGCAAGACTACTCTGCTTTCCGTCTCCCTGGATTTGTCTATTCTGGATATTTCGTGTAAATAAAATAATGTAATAGTATGTGGCTGTGTCCAGCTTTTTTCATTTAGCCTTGTGTTTTCAAGGTTCATCCATGTTGTAGCATGGATCAGAACTTCTTTCCATTTTGTGGCTGAAAAACATTTTATCATACGGATATACAGGTATACTCTACTTCTGGAAAGTTCATCTTATGCCACATCGTTTCTACTAAAGACCCATATTAGTGCCTGTTTTTTGGTAACCAAAAGAAATGCAAAGAGAATTTTTGCTTTTATGAAGAAAAGCAAAGACAGCATTCAGCATTTGCAGTAAGCGTGATAGAGGCAGCAGCACCCAGGGCGTCACGGGTGGCACCTCCAGCTCTTTCCTGGGAACCACACTCAGCATCTCAGCATGGAGCCGCCAGAGCTTTGAACTGTGTGAGCATCTGTGCTTTATCTCCGTTTCCTTTGTGCATCTGTTAGCAAGATGTGTCTTAGCGTAACTGCTCTTAGCTTTATGCCATTGGGCTTACAAAGGGTTTCACAGGAACGCTCTACTTTTGGATAACAGGCAAAATCTGAACCACATTTTGTTTATCCATTCATCAGTTGATGGACATTTGGGTACTCTCCAACTTTTGGCTATTGTGAATAATGCTGCTATGAACATTCATTTACAAGCCTTTTTCCCATATATTTAAAATTTTTTCACAAAGATACACAGAAATTATTCCAAATGCTATCAAAAGATATGTTATTATTACACTAAAACATTAAATTCATTAATAAGTTAGTTATATACTCAGTATTATTACACTAAAACATTAAATTAATTAACAAGTCAGAAAATAAGTATGTTTACTGAGCAAGAACTAGAAGAGTGGAGGGAGATGACCCCAGAGAAGGGGTTAGTGGCAGTCCATGTTTAAATGGTGAGGACTTTGGTTTCTAGTCTATGAATAATAGGAAGTACTCAATGACAGCAGAGTACACATTCTTCTCAAGTGCATGTGGAGTGTTCTCCAAGAGAGACCATATGTTAGGTCACAAAGCAAGTCTCACTAAATTTAAGAAGACTGAAATCAGACAGTGTATCTTTTCTAATAAAAATGGAATTAAACCAGAAATCATTAATGAAAAGAAAACTGAAAAATTCACAAATATACAGAAATAAAATAATATACTGTTAAATAACCAATGGGACAGAAGAAATTACAATGGAAATCAGAAAATATTTTGAGATGAATGAAAATAAAAACATACACCAAAACTTATGGGAAACAGCAAAAGCATTGCTTAGAAGGAAATTTATAGCAGTAGACATCTACATTAAAAAAAAAAAATCTAGCCTGACCAGGCGGTGGCGCAGTGGATAGAGCATCAGACTGGGATGCGGAAGACCCAGGTTCGAGACCCCGAGGTTGCCAGTTTGAGTGCGGGCTCATTTGGCTTGAGCAAAAAGCTCGCCAACTTGGACCCAAGGTCGCTGGCTCAAGCAAGGGGTTATTCGGTCTGCTGAAGGCCCACGGTCAAGGCACAAATGATAAAGCAATCAATGAACAACTAAGAAGTCGCAATGCGCAACGAAAAACTAATGATTGATGCTTCTCATCTCTCCATTCCTGTCTGTCTGTCCCTGTCTATCCCTCACTCTGACTCTCTCTCTGTCTCTGTGAAAAAATTAAAAAAAAAAAAAAAAAAATCTAAAATCAATTACCTAATCTTCAAGCAAACTATATCCAAAGCTAGCATATGGGAGGAAACAATAAGAATTACAGTCTAGAGAAATAAAAGAGAGAATATAAACACAATAAAAATCAATAAAAACAAAAGTTGGTTCTTTGAAAACAACATTGACAAAATTTCAGATTGACTAAGTAAAAAGGTAGATGATTCAAATTCCTAAAAATCAAAATAAAAAAGGATATTTTTACTGACTTTACAGAAATAAAATGATTATAAAAATACTATAAAACTGTGCACCAAAAAATTGGATGAACTAGAGGAGATAGACAAATTCTTAGAAATACATGAACCAACAAAACTGACACTTAAGATCCCTTACAAATAAAGATGAAAAAATCCTCAACAAAGTAGTACTAAATCTAATTTACAGCATATTAAAGAATTATATACCATGACCAATGGGGATTTATTCCAGGAAGGCAATGATGACTGAGCATACAAAAATCAATCACTGTAATTAATATACAATAAAATGAGAGGGAAAAACTCACATGATTCTATCAACTATGCTGAAAAGCACTTGACAAAATTCAACATCCTTTCATGATAAAAGCACTAAATAAATTCGGAAGAGTCATTGCCTGCACGCACCCTGAGCCAGTGGTTTTCCACAAAGCCAGCATCCAGCCCGACTCACTGCACACTCAGGGCAGACAAGGGCAGAGCGATGGTGGCCAGGTTTGGACTGGGGATGCTGCTTCTGGCCCTGCTCTTACCCGTACAGATTTATTCAAACTAAACAACACTTTAAGTAATTCTCCCAGAGTATTATTCAGTCTTAAAGAGGAATACAAATTTGATACATGCTACACCATGGATGAATCTTGAAAATGTTATGCTAAATAAAATGAGCCAAATACAAAAGAACAAATATTGATATAATTCCACATATATTAAAAATCTGGAAGAGGCAAATTTATAGAGACAGAAAAGAGATTAGAATTTAAAATTCCAATTATGTATGTAATTATATACCACTGAATTGTACAGTTAAAGTGACAAATTTTATCACAATAAAAAAAAGAATACTAGGAAGTGACTAGAAGATTTCAAGTGTGGAGAGTGACATGCTCTGTCTCATACTTTAGAGAGGTGACCGTGTGCAGGGCGCTGAGGGAAAGATGTGAGGGGCGAGGGTGCTGCAGTGGATGATGATGACAATGATGATGCCCTGGGTAAAGATTATAGCCATGGAGATGCTGCCAACTGGCTCTATTTGAGAGATATTTGTTCTTCTGTATATTGACTATGAGTCAGGAATCAGTGATGATGCCTAATTTTGGAGTAAACCACCAACTAAATAGTGGTTCCATTTACTGACTGGGATAGCAAAAACTTGAGGGTCAGTGGATTTGACAGGGGTTCGGGGAAGATGTTAAGTTTGAGATCCTATTATCCACGTAGAGCTGCTGAGTTGGCATTTGGATATTTGAATGAAGCAAAAAAGAGTTTGGAATTGGAGATAAAAATTTGCAAATGCTCAGTGTATAATTTCCGAAGCCGAGGACTGTTAAAGTCACCTACAGGTGTACTGTAGATAAAAAGGAGGACCGAGGAGTGAGCCAGGTGCACTCTGAAATCAGGAGGTCAGAGGAGCAGCCAGCCTCCGAGCTGGGAAGAAAACAAGCAGGGCTGGTGTCGAGGAAGCCCAGAAAGGAACTCACTGCACGAAGCAGTCAACTGAAGCTTAAGGAGATGAATTCTTCTGATGCTTACATGACTAGGTGACCTTGGGATTTCTTAATTTGGGGATTAGCTACAGAAAGTAAATTTCAACATTTGGAGGAAAGATAAAAAGACATTATTTTAAAAAGAATTAGTGACCTTGTAGCAAATTTATTGAATGAAACTTTGAATTAAAATGAAACCAAAATGTGATTTTAAAATGTGATGTCACAAAAATAAGAGGAGCAAAACTCAGAGAGTTTATAACAAATAGTAAACATGATTAAATCAAGATTCCATAATTTCATAAGCAAGATTATGTAAATTAATAGAGTACCATTTTTCAAGTGAATGATAGACGGTTTATACGTACTAGGAATTACATATTTTTCCCAAGGAATTATTCTGACTTTACTTTTGAAGCTTCATCCAAACAAGTATATGTATATTTTTGGCCTGACATCTCTTTACCAGCATCCGAGATTAGTAAACATTGGCCAGACTTTCTTCTAACGTGTATCTAGAACTGAAAGTAGGTCGTGCCATACCACTTTCCAAACATCCTCTGATTAGTGTTCTAATCTGTTTTTACTGACTTGCCTTTTTGAATAAAGAGCACATTAAAAAATAGTCCAGCTCTGCAAGCATTTTTCCTTTGTTGAGCAATGTTTTAACACTTGTTTATAAATACAGTATTTCCAGCTTGATTCCTTCTTTTAACTTCCCTTCTGGCACTGCCCTAATGACCAGTTCTTCAGTGATTTAAATTGAAGTGAACCAAGGCAGAACCCCAGGGTAGCCCCAAGCTTGCTTTCTCCAAATAATAATACAGACGAGTCACAAAGATGGCTTTATTATAAGCAGAGCCCATCCCTAAGAAGTCAGGTTCTAGATCTGTACTTCCCACTTGGTCAGGCTGTAGCTAAGAGCTACACAGTGAGAGCACAGAAAGTGGAATGTGGAGGGGAAAGGACATCCCAAGAACCAAAAAAACCTAGGGTGGCTGCTGCAGAGGCACCGACAGCCTCTTCCCCTGTGGCACTATGACATGGAGGTTACTCGGGTTACTTAGAGCAGGCGGGCAGGAGATCCTCAGATTCCTCCACAAAGGGCCTTTGAGTTCTCTCTGATTTGACTGATTTCTGTTTTCCTCTGGGGTGCCTGCTCATCACTGTGTTATTTCCCTTCTCAGCCCATTACCATGTTTGTTGGGAGGAAACCATGAAGAAATTGTTAAATGTCCTTCTTGAAACTTGGAGGCAGAGGTGAAGAGAGAGGGGAAATACAATAGTTGATCCTTGATCAATATGGGTGTAAACTGCATGGGTCCACTTACATTCAGAGTGTTTTCCATACTGTAAATACCTATACTGATTTTGATCCATAGATGCAGAAGGCTGACTGAACGCATTGATCTGTGGCTATTTTATATAGGTAACCTCTGAGCATCTGCCGATATTGGTATCAACAGAGGGTCCTGGAACCAAAAATTAAACTTTTGGCTCTGGCCGGTTGGCTCAGAGGTAGAGCATCAGCCCAATGTGTGGAAGTCCCAGGTTTGGTTCCCAGTCAGGGCACACAGGAGAAGCGCCCATCTTCTTCTCCACCCTTCCCCCTCTCCTTCCTCTCTCTCTCTTCCCCTCTTGCAGCCAAAGCTCCATGGGAGCAAAGTTGGCCAAGGCGCTGAGGATGGCTCCATGGCCACAACGGAGCAATAGAATGGCTCCAGCCACAACGGAGCAATGCCCCAGATGGGTAGAGCATCACTCCCTGGTGGGCATGCCATGTAGATCCCAGTTGGGCACATGCAGGAGTCTGTCTGATTGCCTCCCTGCTTCTAACTTCAGAAAAATACAAAAAAAAATTTAAATTTTTGGGGAGTCAAAAGTTATATATATCTTCCTTGGAAAAGTATCTATTCAGGTCCTCTGCTTTTTTTTTTTTTTTACCTGATTGCTTGTTTTTGTGTTGTTGAGTTGCAAAAATGAAGAATAGAGCTACCACATGCCTCAGCAATCTGTCCTCTGAGTATCTATCTGAAATATTTGAAAATACTTCTCTGTAAAGGTGTACATACCCTTCTGTTTACTGTAGCATTATTCATAATATCCAAGACATGGAAACAACCTACATGTCCTTCAACAGATGACTGAATAAAGAAGATGTGGTATATACACATGATAGAACACTACTCAGTCATTAAAATGATGAAATACTGCCATTTGTGACAATATGGCTGGATCTTGAGAACATCATGCTAAGTGAAATAAGTCAGTTGAAAAGGGACAAGGACTGTATGACTGTATGGGATATAAAACATAAGGCAACAAACAAACAAAATAAACATACAGACAACAACAAGAAAACCTCATAGCTACAGACAACAAAACGGTGGTTCCCAGAGAAAAAGGGGGCTGAAGGAAGGACAAGAGGGATCAAACGCATGTTGTCTGAAGGACACTAGATTTTATGGATCAGCACACATTAGAGTATACAGTTGTCATATTATAAAGTTGTACACCTGAAATGTATGTAATATTATTAACCAATATTACCCCAATACCTTTTCTAACTTAAATTAAAAATTTAAAGAAGTTATAGTGCAGATTTGTTTTTTGTTTTTACTGCAGAGAAGGTTGGTGCCCCTAACCCCTGCTTTGCTCAAGGGTTAACTGTATATTCATTCTTAAATTTAAAGCACTTAGAAGTGATCTTCACATCTATGTTTATTCTTGTAATCTTATATGAAGAGTCATTTAAATAATAATTATTATTTAGATTACTAATAAACATTATTCTCTAAGACATTTAAAAAGATATGATTATAGACAATATTCTAAAATGGTTCCAATTATCCCAGTATCTTTTTTTTTTTTTTACAGAGACAGATAGAGAGTCAGAGAGATAGACAGGGACAGACAGACAGGAATGGAGAGAGATGAGAAGCATCAATCATTAGTTTTTCGTTGCGCATTGCGACTTCTTAGTTGTTCATTGATTGCTTTATCATTTGTGCCTTGACCGCGGGCCTTCAGCAGACTGAGTAACCCCTTGCTGGAGCCAGCGACCCTGGGTCCAAGCTGGTGAGCTTTTTTGCTCAAGCCAGATGAGCCCGCACTCAAGCTGGAGACCTTGGGGTCTCGAACCTGGGTCCTTCCACATCCCAGTCCAACGTTCTATCCACTGCGCCACTGCCTGGTCAGGTGTATCTTTTGAATTATAGAAGGAAAGGTTCAAATCTTGTAATTAAAGCATTAGTGATATGAACCAAAGCGCATTATTATATTTTGTAAAGTTTTCATCTGACAATTTTATTGAATTCCTTATAACAGGAGAGGTATGTGATCAGAAAAGCAGAAATTTCTTTAATAGGCCTACCGGTTCTTTGTCTATCTGTTATTTATTTATTTATTTATTTATTTATTTATTTATTGTGACAGAGACAGAGAGGCACAGATAGGGACGGACAGACAGACAGGAAGGGAGAGAGATAAGAAGCATCAACTCTTTGTGGCACCTTAGTTGTTCATTTATTGCTTTCTCATATGTGCCTTGACCGGGGGCTACAACAGACCAAGTAACCCCTTGCTCAAGCCAGTGACCTTGATCTCAAGCTGGTGAACCTTGCACAAACCAGATGAGCCTGCGCTCAAGCCGGTGACCTTGGGGTTTTGAACCTGGGTCCTACATGTCCCAGTCCAACACTCTATCCACTGTGCCACTGCCTGGTCAGGCCTGTCTATCAGTTCTTATCTGCAACTTTATCTCTGTTCTTAGAAAGTTTTAACTAAAGTCTGTAGAATAAGGTAATAAAAGAAGTAAGGTGATCGATTGTTAGTAGTTTGGTACTAACAGAACACTATTAAGCATCAAAGGGTTAAAAATAAAAATGTAATATTAATATTTTAATTATATAGAATAGTTGTCTTTAATTAAACCTACTAATGACAAAGCAGAAAATGGCAGTAATGACTGTCCTGCTAAATTACTATTTACTGTATAATAACAATTAGCAGATTCTAGTGGTAAACAGCCCATATATGTATAATAGAACATACTCTAGTTGTGTTTACACAAGCCTGATTTCACTAAGTGAGAATTAAAATAGCAAACACACATATTCCAAAGGCCGGACCTGCTCTCTCTGCTGGGGCTCTGGAGTAGGCGGCTACTGAGAGAGCCAGAAGCAGTGCTTGCTGATCAGCATAAGCCCTTGCTTCTAAAAGGATGGGCTTATGCTTTTAGAAAGGATGGGCTTATGCTTTTAGAAAGGATTTGGGCAGAAGCCTCCCTCCACTGGCACATGTGTGATACACGTAGGTCAGTAGGCCTTCGTTCATCCTTTTTCCTTCCCCTTTTCTCCTGCTTTAAAACTTTCTGTAAAGTGCTGCACATTCTACTGGCTACGAGTGTTATCACTGACAGTCCAGGTTCAAACCTGATTTTGCCATTTACCAGCTGTGTTAAGGCTAGCAGGTGACAACTTTTCAGCTCAGTTTCCTCATCAGTAAGATCAGAGAATGACAATCCCTACTTCACAGGATTTTTGTGAGAAATGGATGAAGTGAGGCACATAGTTAGCATGGCACCTCACATAGAAAAATTCCTATAAACATTAGCCATGCATTCTCCTCTTACTATTTGGAATCACACATTGTATTGCAGTTATTATTATGTTGGAATCTGGATTGTCTTTTAACTGAATTGAAACCACCTACATAGTAGGTCAGTCATTGAATAAATTGATAGAATGAGCTATTTGCCACTGGATGTTCATGCATGTGTCCCCATAAAAACATCCTAAAGCACTAGAATGTTCATGAGGAAAGTTAATAAAAATAAGCCCAGATAATTCTCTCTAGAAGTAAGCCCCTCTCTAGAGGGGCTTCTTATAAAAGAAAAAGCTGGCCCTGGCCGGTTGGCTCAGCGGTAGAGCGTCGGCCTGGCGTGCGAGGGACCCGGGTTCGATTCCCGGCCAGGGCACATAGGAGAGGCGCTCATTTGCTTCTCCACCCCCTCCCCCTCCTTCCTCTCTGTCTCTCTCTTCCCCTCCCGCAGCTGAGGCTTCATTGGAGCAAAGATGGCCCGGGCGCTGGGGATGGCTCCTTGGCCTCTGCGCAGGCACTGGAGTGGCTCTGGTCGCGGCAGAGCAACGCCCCGGAGGGGCAGAGCATTGCCCCCTGGTGGGCAGAGCGTCGCCCCTGGTGGGCGTGCCGGGTGGATCCCTGTCGGGCGCATGCGGGAGTCTGTCTGACTGTCTCTCCCTGTTTCCAGCTTCAGAAGAATACAAAAAAAAAAAAAAAAAAAGGAAAAGCTACTACTATTTTCATCTAAGTATCCCAAAAGGTCTTGTAATATGATCTCCTAATTGGTATCCATAATCAATGTTATGTAAGAATAAGCAAAAATATATAAAAAGAATTAGCAAAATATGTAAACCTCAAAGCCAATACTAAGAAAATCTTTCAGGGGAAAAAAAATAACCCTTTGATAGGCAAATAAGAGGAAAATGTAATGATTTGTCAGTTACAGAGAGCACTCTTAGCATACAGAGCTGAGGCACACCCACCAAGACTTTGCAGATAACCCTGGGATAATGTTCTCACTGAAGGGATCTGGAAGACAAGCTACAGGACCTGCATATACTTTTCTTCAAATACATTTACAGAGAGTTCTGCATGGATGAGAAGCCAGCTGATAGTACCACAACTGAGCGTAAGTTTTGTACAAGATTTCCAAACCTTTTCAAAGGCTTTTATTAAATATTACTGGTACAGGTTTTTTAAGAGAATGAACTAAAACATTAAAATTGTTTCTTCCCTCACTCCTTGAGCACTAAAATCATGATTTGGACTTACTAACTACATACTGACAGAAATATAAACAAATGTTAAGCAAAAATAATCACATATTTAAATTACATGCAAAAAAGTGGTCACTGAAGGAAAACAGAGACGAGGAATCATATATTCTTAAAAAAGAAATATATATTATATATACATATATTTGGTTCTACGCTAATGTTTAAATGGTCTTGCCTTATTGCAAATTACGGCACAGGAAAAGATCAGTTGCATGGACATTGATAATTATCTTTGTGGAAAAGTTTTTTTGACTTAATTCATTTAGGTGGATCAGTGACACTCAGATGAATATTTTTAATGTTTTGAACTGCCAATATGAGAAGAGAAATATTCTTATGTCAACAATACAGATGACCATCTTGCCCAGCATAGCATTTATACCCAAAAAGAAATACTGATCAATGGAAGGTTATATCCACTGTTGGTGATATCGTATATTATGCCTCTTCTCTCTGCTTAACTTTACTTTTTGTCTTTAGTTGGAGAGGATCAAACTCTCACTCAAAGGTGGGTACATTTTAGCAGTCAAGGAAGTCCGTGATAGTCTTTATTTGACAATAAACTGACAGTGTGAAGTTAAGAAGAGTAGAACATTCTCAGCAACACAGCTAGCAACATTTTCTGACTTAAATTACTAACCTGTGTGATTACAAAAACTGATTTTAAAAAATAAGGCAAAGAAGACAAGATGGCGATGGAGTAGGCAGACATACCAACTTCCACCCCCCAGAACCAAAGTGGATTACAAACTAATTTTAAGAACCATCATCTGGAAAAACCAACTTTGGACTAAACTAAGAGGATTCTTCAACCAAGGAACACTGAAGAAGGCACAGTGAGACTGGTAGGAAAAGCGGAAACGTGGAGAGGGCTGCCCAGCTCCCAGGAGTGAACGGCAGCCAGGAGAGACTCACATGGCAGAAAGTGAGTTTAACAGAGAGGGGAGGGTCCTGAGTCCCAGGAACAAAGCCCCAGCCTGCAGCTGCAGAGCCTAGAAGAGGCATATGGACAGTACTTAGCTGGAAACAAGACAGGATACTGTTTGTGAGAAAGAGACTGATTTCTCAGACCCAGGATTCTTCATAAAGGGACCACGCAGAAAACCTCTCTCACAGCCACTCCCCTGGGGTCCGGGGGACGGGGAGAGAGGAGAAGACTGGAGTAGCAGAAGAGAGTGTAATCTAGGAGGCACAGGCAGAAACACTTTGAGAGACAGCCACCCTAACCTCTGGGATGAGTTTCTCCCCAAATCTGAAGTGAATATTTCCCCTGGAAATAGCAATACCAGCAAAGGGAAGCAGGACACCAGCCAAACAAGCTCTCCTGCAGCACTCAGAACAGAGTCGCTTAGAAGGAGGGAGCTTTCGGGACTACAGTAGTTACTTAGAGTCTGAGCTGCAGTGCCCCCACCCACACGGCTGAGGGCTCGTCTGAGGGCGGGCGGCGGCAGGACGCGGAAGCGAGGTTCTGTCGGCAAGGGCGGAAGCCGGCTGGCCACCACTGAGACCCAGGTGTGAGCTCAGTCTTGCCCGGCTGGGGAGAAGGGACGTGTGAAAGTGGTCAAGGGAGCTGTGTGCTGCCTGCAATCCAGTCTGTGGGAGAAGGGCAGGGGCCCCAGAAGGGGCAGAGACCTGCCCTTAAGCAAAGGCGCAGGGGCCTTGCCCCGCCTGTGGAACCAAGGCTTGTGGCCTAACTTGGGAGCCGGCTCCTCCCGCAGGAGTGGAGCCAAAAGCCTAGAACAGGTGGAGTCCCAATACTGAGCAAGGGCACGCAGTCCTGCCTGGCCTGTGGAGCCAAGGCTTGCAGCTGTCCCATGAGTGGGCTTTCCTGCAAGGGCAGGGCGAAAGCCTGGAACCAGGTGGAGACCCGCAGCTGAGCAAAGGTGCTCACCACTGCCCTCAGGGCAAGTATAACGCCACCCATGGGGGCGGGGCCAAAGCCAAGGTCAAGGCCACCGAGGCTTGCACAGCCACTCTTATGAAGAAGAGGCGGAAACCACAGCAACAGCCCCAGTGGGCAGGCACTGGCAACACCCATACCCAAACGCCCTAGGCAGCAACAGCAGAGGGGGTAGCGGGCCTATAGACAGACCACACCTACGGAACACAGAGGCCACACCCAGTGGACTCCAGTGGCCAAAACCTTCTTTTACAAAGATAAAATGAGAAGGCAGAGAAATGCAAAACAAATGAATCAAGAGAAATCCCCAGAAAAGGACCTGAATGAGTCAGATATAACCAAATTTCCAGATGCACAGTTTAAAATAATGATTGTTAGGATGCTCAAGGATATTAGTACAATAGATGGTCATTATGAACACCTAAATAAAGGGATAGCAAATATAAAAAAAAAACATTGAAATAATAAAAAAGAATCAGTCAGAAATGACAAATACAATATCAGAAATGAAGAGCACAATGGAAGGAATTAAAAGCAGGATGAATGAAGATGAGAATCGAGTCAGCGAGTTAGAGGACAAGATAAATAAAGGCACAGAAGCAGAGCAGAAAAAAGAAAAACTCAAAAAGTCTGAGGAAACTCTAAGAGAGCTCTGTGACAACATGAAGAGAAATAACATCCACATCATAGGGGATCCTGAAGAAGAAGAGAAAGAACAAGGGATAGAGACTTTGTTCAAACATATCATAGCTGAAAACTTCCCTCAATTAAGGCAGGAAAACATCTCACAAGTTCAAGAAGTGCAGAGAACTCCATTAAAGAGAAACCCAAAGAAATCTACACCAAGACACATCATAATTAAAATACTAAAGCTAAGTGATAAAGAGAAAATATTAAAAGCTGCTAAAGGAAAAAAGACTATCACCTACAAAGGAGCCCCCAATAAGGATGACTTCCGACTCTCAACAGAAACACTTGAGGCCAGAAGGGAATGGCAAGAGATAAGTAATGCAGAACAAGAGCCTACAACCAAGACTGCTTTATCCAGCAAGGCTATGGTTTAAAACTGAAGGAGAAATAAAAAGCTTTCCAGACAAAAAAACCCCCAAAACTCAAGGAAATCACTACAACCAAACCAAGGCTGCAAGAAATGCTAGGGGGCCTGTTGTAAACAGATCAAAGGAGAAAAAGAATATAGCAAAAGAGGAATACATTTTTAAAGAATAAAATGGCAATTAACAACTACATATCAATAATAACCTTAAATGTAAATGGATTAAGTGATCCGATCAAAAGACATAGGGTAGCTGCATGGATAAGAAAACAGGACCCATATATATGCTGTCTACAAGAGAAACACCCTAAAACAAAAGATGCACATAGATTGAAGGTAAATTGATGGAAAAAATATTTCATGCAAATGGAATTGAAAAAAAAGCTGGGGCAGCAATACTTATATCAGATAAAATGGACTTTAAAATAAAGGCTATAGTAAAAGATAAAGAAGTTCACTACATAATGATAAAGGGAGAAATCCAACAGGAAGAGATAACCATTATAAATATCTACATACCTAATATAGGAGCACCTAAATATATAAAGCAGACTTTAATGGATTTAAAGGGCGAGATCAACAGCAATAGTATAATAGTAGGGGAATTCAATACCCCACTAACATCACTAGATAGATCCTCAAGAAAGAAAATTAACAAAGAAACAGCAGACTTAAAGGACATACTAGATCAACTCAATTCAATAGATATCTTCAGAACCTTTCACCCTAAAGCAGCAGAATATATATTCTTTTCAAGTGATCATGGTACATTCTCTAGGATAGACCACATGTTAGGGTACAAAAGTGGTGTCAACAAATTTAAAAAGATTGAAATCATATCAAGCACTTTCTCTGATCACAATGCATGAAACTAGAAATCAACCACAACAGAAAAACTGAAAAATACTCTAACACTTGGAAACTAAATAGCATGTTATTAAATAACGAATGGGTTAACAATGAGATCAAAGAAAAAATAAAAAAAATTCCTAGAAATGAACAATAACTGCATACATCAACACAAAATTTATGGGACACAGCAAAAGCAGTCCTGAGAGGGAAGTTCATAGCATTACAGGCATAACTTAAGAAGCTAGAAAAAGCTCAAATAAACAACTTGACCAAACATCTAAAAGAACTAGAAAAAGAGCAGCAAGTAAAGCCCAGAAGTAGTAGAAGGAAGGAAATAATAAAGATCAGAGCAGAAATAAATGACAGAGGCTAAAGTAACAATACAGAGGATCAATGAAACCAGGAGCTGGTTCTTTGAAAAGGTAAACAAGATCGATGAACCTTTAACCAGACTCACCAAGGAAAAAAGAGAGTACTCAAATAAATAAAATTAGAAATGAGAGTGGAGAAATAACAACTGACACAACAGAAATACAAAATATTGTAAGAAAATACTATGAAGAACTATAGGCCAAAAAACTAGACAACCTAGAGGAAATGGAAAAATTCCTTGAAACATATAATCTTCCAAAAATTAATCTGGAAGAATCAGAAAACCTGAACAGACCAATTACAACAATTGAGATTGAAACAGTTATCAAAAAACTCTCAAAAAAGAAAAGTCCTGGGCCTGATGGCTTCACAAGTGAATTCTACCAAATATTCAAAGAACTAACTCCTATCCTTCTCAAGCTATTTCAAAAAATTCAAGAGGGTGGAAGACTTCCAAGCTCCTTTTTTGAGGTGAGTATAATTCTGATTCCAAAACCAGGCAAAGACAACACAAAGAAAGAAAATTATAGGCCAATATCCCTGATGAATTTAGATGCTAAAATCCTCAACAAAATATTAGCAAACCAGATCCAGCAATATATGAAAAAAATCATACACCATGATCAAGTGGGATTTATTCTTGGGAGGCAAGGCTGGTACAATATTCGCAAATCAAAAAATGTGGTTCATCACATAAACAAAAGGAAGGAGAAAAACCACATGATAATTTCAATAGATGCAGAAAAAGCATTTGATAAATCCAGCATCCATTCATGATCAAACCTCTCAGCAAAGTGGGAATACAGTGAACATACCTCAACATGATAAAGGCCATCTATGACAAACCCATAGCTAACATTATACTCAATGGGCAAAAATTAAAAGCAATCCCCTTAAGATCAGGAACAAGGCAGGGGTGCTCCCTTTCACCACTCTTATTCAACATAGTTCTGGAAGTCCTAGCCACAGCAATCAGACAAGAAAAAGAAATAAAAGGCATCCAAATTGGAAAAGGAGAAGTAAAACTATCATTATTTGCAGATGATATGATATTGTATATAGAAAACCCTAAAGTCTCAGTCAAAAAACTACTAGACCTGATAAGTGAATTCAGCAAGGTGGCAGAATATAAAATTAATACTCAGAAATCAGAGGCATTTTTATACACTAACAATGAACTGTTAGAAAGAGAAATTAAGGAAGCAATCCCCTTCACCATTGCAACCAAAAAAAAAGTACCTAGGAATAAATTTAACCAGAGAGATTAAAGACTTGTACTCGGAAAATTATAAATCATTGATAAAAGAAATCAGGGAAGATACAAACAAGTGGAAGCATATACCGTGCTCATGGTTAGGAACAATAAACATCATTAAAATGTCTGTATTACCCAAAGCAATTTATAAATTCAATACAATATCGATTAAAATACCAATGACTTACTTCAAATATATAGAACACATATTCCAAAAATTTATATGGAACCAAAAGAGAACACGAATAGCCTCAGCAATCTTGAAAAGGAAGAATAAAGTGGGAGGTATCACACTTCTGGATATCAGGTTATACTAAAAGGCCATTGTACTCAAAACAGCCTGGTACTGGCATAAGAACAGGCATATAGACCAATGGAACAGAACTGAGAACCCAGAAATAAATCCACACTTTTATGGACAACTGATATTTGACAAAGGAGGTAAGGGCATACATTAGAGTAAAGACAGCCTCTTCAAAAAATGGTGTTGGGAAAATTGGATAGCTACCTGCAAAAAAATGAAACTAGACCACCAATTTATACCATTCACAGAAATAAACTCAAAATGGATAAAAGACTTAAATGTAAGCTGTGAAACCATAAGCATCTTAGAAGAAAACATAGGCAGTAAGCTTTCTGACATCTCTCGCAGCAATATATTTGCCTATTTATCTCCACAGGCAAGTGAAATAAAAGACAGGATAAACAAATGGAACTATATCAAACTAAAAAGCTTCTGCACAGCTAAATACAGTAAGAACAGAATAAAAAGAGAAACTACACAATGAAGAATATATTTGACAATACATCTGATAAGGGGTGAATAACCAAAATTTATAAAGAACTTGTAAAACTTAATACCAGGAAGACAAACAATCCAATCAAAAATGGGCAAAAGAAATGAATAGACACTTCTGCAAAGAGGACATACAGATGGCCAATTGGCATATGAAAAAAATGCTCAACATCACTAATCGTTAGAGAAATGCAACTTAAAACCATAATGAGATATCACCTCACACCAGTCAGAATGGCGCTTGTCAACAAAACAACAAAGAATAAGTGCTGGCGAGGATGTGGAGAAAAGGGAACCCTCCTGCACTGCTGGTGGGAATGCAGACTGGTGCAGCCACTGTGGAAAACAGTATGGAGATTCCTCAAAAAATTAAAAATCGAACTACCTTTTGACCCAGCTATCCCACTTTTAGGAATATACCCCAAGAACACCATAGCACTGTTTCAAAAGAAGAAATGCACCTCCATGTTTATGGCAGCATTGTTCACAATAGCAAAGATCTGGAAACAGCCCAAGTGTCCGTCAGAGGACGAGTGGATTAAAAAGCTTTGGTACATATATACTATGGAATACTACTCAGCCATAAGAAATGATGACATTTGATCATTTATAACAACATGGATGGACCTTGATAACATTATACTGAGCAAAATAAATAAATCAGAAAAAAACTAAGAACTATATGATTCCATACATAGGTGGGACATAAAAATGAGACTCAGAGACATGGACAAGAGTGTGGGGGTTACGGGGTGGGGGGGAGGAGAGGGAGGGTGTTGGGGGAGGGGAAGAGCACGAAGTAAACCAGTTAGAAGGTGACAGAAGACAATTGGACTTTGGGTGATGGGAATGCAGCATAATCAAATGTCAAAATAACCTAGAGATGTTTTCTCTGAACATATGTACCCTGATTTATCATTGTCACTGCATTAAAATTAATTAAAAAAAAAATAAGGCAGAGGCCTGACCAGCTGGTAGCATAGTGGATAGAGTGTGGACCTGAGACACTTAGAACCCAGGTTTGAAACCCCGAGGTAGCCAGCTTGAGAGTGGGGTCATATATATGACCCCTTGGTCACTGGCTTGAAGCCTAAGGACTCTGGCTTGAGCAAGAGGTCACTGGCTTGGCTTGGATGGAGCCCTCGGTCAAGGCATGTATGAGAAGTAATCAATGAACAACTATAGTGACAGAACTACAAGTTGATGCTTCTCATTTCTCCTCCTTTCTGCCTGTGTGTCTGTTTCTCTCTTTAAAAAAAAATAATAATAAGCCAGAAGTCACCAGGTCTTTACTAGGTATGTGTACTCGTGGACTTGGTTCCCTGTCCAATTGAGACCATTCTCTTCCATGGCAAACCTCCTCAATTTAGTAAACAGCCTCCCACAGCAAATTCTAACAGAGTCTTCGGGAGGCCAAGCTGTTCCTCTGAGCCAGCACCACCCAATACCACCCCGCACGCTCTCTGCTCCTCCACTCCCTGTTCCCTTCCCCGCTAGGCTCATGTATTAGACTACTGTAAACACTGACTAGAAAGTAAGTTGATGGTACTTAACAACTTAATTACCCAGCATTGTTACCCTGCCAATATAGTTTTGTTTGGTTTCTTGGTGGAAAAACCACAGGATCATCATTCATTCTGACTGCAATTGTAAGTACTTTGTATTTCAATTGCTACAAAAATAATGATTTTAGCATATCCTTTCACATCCAGTAGTGCATACTGCTTTGAAAACCATCCTTCTGAATACTCGGGCCCTTCTCCTCTTCTCTTCAGCGATTGCCCGGGTTCTGGCTAATCATCTCCTTGTCCACTGCAAGGCCTCCTAACTGGCCTGCAACCTGCCAGGCTGGGCCATACAGACCGCTGTCCTGTGGCCTGAACTGGCCAGGTGAGCCTATTTTGTTTGGACCACACACTACTGGCTGAGGAGCTGCCTAGGAAATAAAGACTAGGTGTGGACTCTTAGAGCCATGCCCTTTTATAGTTTGCTCCCCAACACTGGTGGGGAGGCACCAGGGGAAAGGGGAGGGGAAATCTACCCAGGCTGTGGGCATGACTGAACACAGGCACAGCTCCGGGGTGAGGGGACTTAGAAGGGTGTGAAGGGAACAGGTGTCCTGGCCAGGCCAGTCATCACCCAAGAGCACCAATAACTGATTGAGTGCTTGCTCAGTGACTGCCGATTGTTACCAGTAGTGAGAGGCAAAGATTTTTAGAATTTTTTTTTTACATTTGCCTTTGGGTTTTATTTATTAGTACAAAAATGTGAATGTTTCTATCCAGAAAATGAAAATTAAGTATATTTATAAGGTATTGAAGCGAACAGTTTCATCTCTTCTCAACAGGACAAAAGAAAATTATAGATGATTGAGATAGAGTTCTCTGGTCTTTAAGGTGTGAATGTCATCAAATGTACTGTCAGAGGTGTAACAATAAAACTACGGAGAAACAGGATTGAAGGGCTGTCATTAGCCCAGGGGTGTGACTGGCTGAGGTGTGCTTGAAGGCTGAGCAAGCAGAGGGGGCAGGAACTTTGTTAAGAGATATATATGCTGGGTGATGGAGAGGCTCAGGCTGGCGACAGACACAAGGCTCCCGGGAAGGCCTGGAGGCAGCTAGAGTGATCTGAAGGACTAGAGGTCGAAGGGATTCCCCAACACGACATCTAGAAGCATTTGAAGGGAGGAAATCGTCGGAAGTGATGCTTGTTGATAGGAGCAGGAGGTCACAGTGGCTGAGACTCAGTAAACCACATAACTGAATTTAGTTTCTGCGGTTCTTAATCCTGCTTCCAGACCACTCAGCCTAGCGATCTGTTTGCCACCAGAACTGCACCAAATATTATCATGCATGTCTTTAAGGAGACAGGAAAGAAAGAAGATAACTATCACAGGACAGTAGCTGGTGAGGCAGGAGGTGAACAGGCCATTGTGACCCACAGCTGGGACCACAGGATCGATTAAAGGCTTTTGCTGCCATTTGCTGTTCAGAGAAAGTCTGTTATGCCAAGAGTGAACTCATTACTTTAGTTTTTTTTTTTTTTTGGCACTTAGTGGATTCTAAGCATAACTGTTTGGTATGTTAATTAAGATAAACACCATAATTGACACTGGAGAAATTATAAACCACAAAATGGCAGCAGATTGCCTTTAGTATTTCTCTGAAAACATGATGAAGTAAAATAATTTTTTCCTGCTTCCAAGGATGTTTTTCTTTTTATGATCCCACAGCCCTATAGGGTCTTGCTGTGTTTGTTTGACAGATGAAACAATGAAGCGTTTAAACTTGACACCAAGAAACAGAAAAGACACCATAAAAGAAACACATTATAATGTCCTGAACATCTGTGCTGAAGGACACACAGACTCAAAAATAGTTTTTGCTTCAATTGGAACTAACAAAGCTACCATCTGGGAGTTGAAACAAAGATATGAAACTTTTGCTGCCCTCCCTATTCCTGCACGGACTTTGCTTAACCCTTGCAGTGCCAGGCTCCATGTACAGCCCTGGGCTCTGTCTCAATGAAAGCACGGCCTTGTTCACTGTATCTCATCTTTGGAGAAGGCACCATCAAGATAGGCATGCTTTCACCTGAGGACGCTGCATCCTGTAAGTCTTAGGTTCCCTGTTATTAGTAAAGCGGATAATTCTTATTTACCTCACTGCAGTATTAAAAGAAGTATTTTCTGTGAAATTATTCTAAGATGATGAAACTTAGATGATTTCCAACCATTAACTTCCTCCTAAGAAGAAAAATGTGTGTATGTCTATGCATGGTTTAATATGGCTGGCCTACACTGAAAAAGAAATCTGGATTTAGACTGTGGTTCTTCCTATAGCCTATTCCAGAAGACTGGATACTGCTATCAATTGACTTATGATTTTATAGTAAACAGATTTATGATAAAGAGCAAACTCTAGGGTAGGTCAGAAATAACACACTTTCTGGAGGCTTGGAATATAAGGCAGATTCAGGAATTTAACCAAATCTTTATTCCTCTTTTAAAAATGTTAGAAAAGACTGGTCACAGAAAGTTAAATAACTTGTCTGTAAGTTAGGTGTTAAGACAAGGACTCAAAATCAAGCCCTCTTCATTGTGAAGATTAAATAAACTAATCCGGGAAAAGCATCAATATGATATTAGTTTGCATAAGCCTGGAAATGATCAAATGAGGTAGATATGAGAAAATGTCCTTTCAGTGATCACTTGTATTAGAAGTTAGAAAGCCCCCTGTTATTTTTCTGATCTTCATCTATATTCCTATGGCCTAAAAATCTATGGTACAGTGTAAAATCTTAAGTTAACCTCTTCCAAATTTGGCTTTTGCTCAAGTTTAGGAAAAAGAAAAATCAACCAAATGCTACTCTTCTGTAATTTTCTTTGACATCACACAGAGCATGCAAAACATAACAAATATATTATTACTATAATAACTAAGTAAATTAAATGTATTTGAATTAAATTAATTATACTCATAATTAACTCTTGAGAAAAGAGTGGAAAGCCTATTCTTCCAAGTATATAAATTTATTGTATCAGCTAAAAATATTGCATTCAGGTCCTGGCCTGGTAGCTCAGTAGATTAGAGCATGGCCCTCAACATGCCAAGGTTGTGGCTTAGATCCCCGGTCACAGCACAAACAAGAATCAAACAGTGACGGCATGAATGAGGGAACAACAAATTGACACTTCTCTCCCTTTCCACTTAAGTCAATAAAAATTTTTAAAAATTAAAAAAAAATAAGCTAAAAATATTGTAGTGTTTTTAACTAGCTATCTAGCACCTTCCCTTGTTTCCCTGAAGTTCTCTCCACAGCAACCAGAGGATCTTTTTATAACTTCCTTCAGATCATGTTATCCCTGTAATTCTCATCTGCCATCTCCCTCAGAGGAAAGGCAGGTCTTCCCCAAGTCCCTCCTCCCTGTTCAGTGGGCTTCAGCCTCTGCTGACATTCTGCCCACAGCTTGCATCCTCCTCCCTTCCTTCAGAACCCTGTCCATGGCCCACCTTATTTAGGCCTTCCCTGACCACCTATTTTATTTATTTATTTATTTTTACAGAGACAGAGAGAGAGTCAGAGAGAGGGATAGACAGGGAAAGACAGACAGGAATGGAGAGATGAGAAGCATCAATCATTAGTTTTTTGTTGCGCATTGCAACACCTTAGTTGTTCATTGATTGCTTTCTCATACGTGCCTTGACTGCGGGTCTTCAGCAGACCGAGTAACCCCTTGCTCTAGCCAGCGACCTTGGGCTCAAGCTGGTGAGCTTTTGCTCAAACCAGATGAGCCTGAGCTCAAGCTGGCGACCTCGGGGCCTCAAACCTGGGTTCTCTGCATCCCAGTCCGATGCTCTATCCACTGCGCCACTGCCCGGTCAGGCTTACCACCTATTTTAAATAAGCCCACACTGTGCAAAATGAAAATGTCACTTCCTAAGGACTGGGAACTTATTCTGTGTTTGTCACGGTGGGGTCTCCAGTAGTGCTCCTGGTTGGCATTCCGTATATTGGTCAGTGAATGAGAGGATAAACTCATCTGCAGGTAATTTACAACACAGGAGAAGTGTCTTTATGATGCATTTTGCTGAGATTTAGACAAGCATTAGGCACTCAGACATACTCCCTGACATGCCTCCTGAGTTAAAAAGCCTATTACTATGACTTTTAAAAAGTAATTTTCCTCATTTTGAAGAAAAGCTTGCCTCCTGTGACCACTAAAAAGTTTTCTGGAAATGATTATTTTCAGTGACATTTTTTTTAAGTTTGATACTTAAGCTTTTGCAGAAAATCATTCAAAGACAAAATTCAACATTTCATAACACAACCCTTTGGTCTCCTGATAAGAAAGGAGAAAAAAAAAAACATGGACAGAAAACACTACAATACACATACATAAATGTTAAAGAATATAAAACAGAAAACTATCCAAACTATATATATCTTCAATATATCTTCAAGGCAGTTGATATAAGACAAAAAGAATCTTCTGAGTCTACTCTCAAGTCATTGCTTAACATGAATTACTTTTGGGGGTGATGACAAGAAGACTTTACATCTTCATTGGGGAGACAATTACCCACGTATATAACGCGTCAAAACTCACTGAATTATACACTTAAAATGGTGCATCTTATATGTCAATTATATTTCAGTAACAGTAAAAAAATATTTTGCATCAGTTAAAAAAGAAGCACTTCTCTTTTTTTTTTTTATACAGAGACAGAGAGAGAGTCAGAGAGAGGGATAGATAGGGACAGAGAGACAGGAACAAAGAAAGATTAGAAGCATCAATCATCAGTTTTTCGTTGCGACACCTTAGTTGTTCATTGATTGCTTTCTCATATGTGCCTTGACCGTGGGCCTTTAGCAAACTGAGTAACCCCTTGCTCGAGCCAGTGATCTTGGGTCCAAGCTGGTAAGCTTTTGCTCAAACCAGATGAGCCTGCGCTCAAGCTGGCGACCTCAGAGTCTCGAACCTGGGTCTTCTGTATCCCAGTCCGACACTCTACCTACTGCGCCGCCGCCTGGTCAGGCTTCTCTTTATAACTGTATAAATATCAAGCAAAGATGTTGCTTGAATATTTAATTAATAAAATAGCTACAATTCATAATATAGGCAACACGCTAATGAATGCTTAATATAATTTCTCTTGAGATAGTCAAAATAACAAATAAGTCCGTTAAAACATGTTATCTTTAAAAAATTAATTCCTGGCCCTGGCCGGTGGCTCAGTGGATAGAGCATCAGCCTGGTGTATGAAGATCCTGGGTTCCATCCCCGGTCAAGGCACATTGGCACACAGAAGTAGTGACCATCTGCTTCTCCCTCTCCCTATCCCCCTTCTCTCTCTCTTCCCCTCTTGCAGCCTGTGTCTCAATTGGTTTGAGTATTGGCCCCAGGTGCTGTGGATAGCTTGGTTGGTCCAAGCATCAGCCCCACACAGGGGTTGCTGGGTGAATCTCGTTTGGGGCGCATACGAGAGTCTATCTCCCCTACTCTCACTTAAGAAAAAAAATTAATCCTGTTTGATATTTGACTTCAGGCATTCAATTTTCATTTTCTACTACCTTTTCCAAACTTTGAGTTATTTTACACTATTTTTTCTAGTAAAGATGACTCAACTACATTTCATTTGTAGTCTGAAATTTTTTCTCAATTTTAAAATTAATTTTAAATACTCTTCCTCCTAAGCTCTTCAGAGTTCACCAGGAGAGGCAGTACTGAGCTCAGCAAGTCTGTGCAGTCAGGTTGGCTTCAGTTCAAATTCTGTCTCCTCTTTCATGTACTGTAATTGCTTTCTGGTTGTGAAGCGAGGGCATTAGCAAGCCCACCACAGAGAAGTGTTTGCTATTTTAAACTCTCCTGGTAGTTCTCTCTTCCCTCCTCAAAACGGAGTTTCTCAAATTCAATCCCCCTCCTTAAGCAGTTGACGCAGAAAGTAGCCAGGCACTCACGTGTGCTTCAAGACAAAGGACCCTACAGACCACTGTTTTTCAACCACTGGTCTGTGGACCCTTCTGCCAGAAATTTTGCACTGGTCTGCAAAAGAGTTAGTCACCTTGATGTTGTGTGAAGATTTTAGAGCCAATAATCTTAGTCAAATTCGCTTATACTCAGGGTGATTTCTGCCTTAGCAATCCCTAAAATAATTCTATTTTCACCAGGCCTCAAATGTAAAAAAGGTTGAAAACCACTGGCCACTGGTGATGGCTACGTATTCTGGTCTCCTCTAGAATGGAGGTCCACAGAGGACAATCCTGGCAAAGTGTGAGCCCTTACACACAAACCTGTGAGAATAAATGTTCTGTGTATGAAAAGGAGCGATCTCTAAACTTAAGCTGAGTATTTCCACTATAGGTTTGGCAGAAACGTTTAGATTGCTTTTCTCCGCATATATTTATTTTAAGCATATAATGGATACATACACCAATCACTGATCCATTTGTAAAAGTCCACAACTTAATGAAACAGGCCTGCTAGATGACATATTTTTAAAATAAACTGTACTTAATCTAATATTCATTTAATTTTGTGACGGGCTTTAACAAATTGCAACCTGTTTCTTCATGAGTAAATATTTAAACCAGCTCATTGACTTTAAATGTCTAAAAGAAACTGAAGATAAAGGCAGAGAAATTAGATTTATAACTGACTAAGTAATAATCAACTGCTACTGTTCTTGGAGGGCTGATCAAAGCCTCCAGCCCGCAGCCTGCAGCCCAGGGCTCCCGCCGCCCAGACAGTGGCAGGCCAGTGAGGACTCCACGAAGCATCTCTCGACTCAGGGCACACGGAAACCTGACTCAGTTGGGCAGTTACGTTTTTCTTTTCTCCACTTGCGACAAAGTAAATGGCTTGCAAATATTTAGAAATTTTATACTGGGAGAAAAGAATGAATGTGGAGCACATGAGTTTAAGTAAACTCTTTTTAAGAATGTTTGATTTCTATAACTCTAATGAAACTAGGCCTAAGTAAAGATAAATGTTTGAAATCACTAAATAATTATCCAAAGCAGTCACATTTATAGCACTTTTTTTTTCTCTAAAGGGGGCCAAGACAGTTAAACTGCCCAGTTATTTTTTCAGCATCCTTGGAAAGTGAGCACCTTGCTGTAACAAGCTTCCAGCTAACAGCTATTGAGCTCCATAAGCAAATGAGTATAAAAAAATTGTTCAAATAAATTATAATGGTTTTCTGCTTTCTTAAAAAGACTACAGCAAATTTGCAATCTTATCCTCCCGCACTCCCTTTCCACATCCAGGATAATAATGAGAACTATCACTGCTGTGCTGAGCAGTGTTAGAAGACCTCAGGGGCTGGTCATCCGACTGTATGGGTCTGTTTGCTTTACACCAATTAGTTCCAATTAGAACAAAATTACAGTGTATTTGGAGTTCTTGTGGCTGTTTTGCTGTTTCTGACTCCTCCCTGCTGGACTGCAGGCTGCCCGTTTGCTGCTTGCTGCATTCATTCCTCTGCCTCTGTTACCTTCTTCCAACTCTTCTCCACCCCTTCAGCAGGGCTGTTTAGTTTGGCAGAGCAAGGCTTACAATAAAAAACAAGTGGGTTCCACGGGAGGGCTATAAAAGGCATTCCTCTCAAGTAGCACTGCGGAGCCTCGATTCTGCGAAAAGACATGCTGTTGTTGTTTTGGGTTTCCTTTGACTATTACTATTTTAGATTTGTTTTTCAATAAAATAATGAAATGATATAATATTGACAAAAAAGAAAGGGTGATGTAAAGGACAAGCAGGGAGCTACAGAGAGCGGAAGGAAGAGCAATCGGACCCTAACCCAAAAGATACGTTTGTGGAAACAAGGAATGTTTCAAATGTTAGCAGTCTGTCTGCCACAAGCGGTGGGCTGTTTTGTCGGTTTTGCCAAGCTCTCTTTGATGTCATTGTCCTACTCCCCACCCTGAAAGTCTATCAGGAAAGAGCCATATTGCTAAGACTTATTTTTATGAAGCTCCCTATCTCCACTGCTTTAACCATTTGTTCAGGACACACAATGGCACTCATCTTATCCCAAAACCAGCCCCAAGGAGGGCTCCTAAAACACAAGACATGGCAGTGACCCCCTTACACTTAAGAATCTTGGCGTAAGGACCACAGACTACTTGAAAAACTTCAGTAAACTGAACCCTTAATTAGTACATACTGGCTCTGTGGACTCATCCTGCAAAGACCTAGTAAGATCTCTAAAAGGCCTGACCAGGCAGTGGCACAGTGGATAGAGCGTCGGACTGGGATGCGGAGGACTCAGGTTCGAGACCCCGAGGTCACCAGCTTGAGCGTGGGCTTATCTGGTTTGAGCAAAAGCTCACCAGCGTGGTCGCTGGCTTGAGCAAGGGGTTACTTGGTCTGCTGTAGCCCCACGGTCAAGGCACATATGAGAAAGCAATCAATGAACAACTAAGGTGTCACAACGAGAAACTAATAATGATTGATGCTTCTCATCTCTCTCTGTTTCTCTCTCTCTCTCTCTCTCTCTCTCTCTCTCTCTCTCTCTCTGTCTCTGTTAAAAAAAAAGAAAGAAAAAAAAAAGATCTCTGAAAAGCTAGGCCACTAGATATCAGCAAACTCATTGGAAGAACTCTGCTGCAGAAACAAAAGAACCAGATACAAAAATCATTTAACTTCTCCAAAGCAAATGTACAACAGTTCTGGATTTCAACATCTCTTCCGTATCCCATTATACAGGTATTGACAGTGATCAGGTTCAGTAAGTGTTCAAGCACCCCATGACGCAAAGATGTTTGCTCGGGAGAACACCAGGCACTGGTTTTTTAACATCAGGCATCTACTGGCAAAATCATTTCATTAAAGCTTAAGTCACCTTGTGATTCACCTCCCCTCCTCATCCTTCTCCCCTTTTCCCTTCCCCTCCTTTTCTAAAGAAAACTGCAGAATTCATATTGGTATTGATTTCAAACAATTCCAATTTATTTTTTTAAATTTGTTTTTGTTTTCTTTAAAAGAGGCATTTACCAGGTACCCTTACTTAAAATGATTTAACACTGCATGTCAAAAGACAAAAATAATGCCATCTCTGGATCCATAAACACACTGTGAGCGTCAATTTGTTAGTGTAAATATGGAAAGATGTCTATAGAGAGACATGAACAGCAGCAGTTGGGGAACACGCAGCCTAAAACCCCTGTCGTCCAAACACGGTACTTTACTCAATAAACACATCAAAGTAATGCTCAGAATAGTATGTGAACAAAAATTTACATCTAAAAATTTATATCTCAAGAGGGAAAATGATACAAAATAATATGGACGGCATAATTACATTTATTTTTTAAAAATCAGTGGTACAGATAGAAAAAAGACAAATAAAACATCAAAAGGCTATATCTTGCCTGACCAAGTGGTGGCGCAGTGGGTAGAGCGTCGAACTGGGATGCAGAAGGACACAGGTTCGAGACTCCGAGGTCGCCAGCTTGAGCGTGGGCTCATCTGGCTTGAGCAAAAAAAAAAAAAAAAAAAAGCTCACCAGCTTCACTGGCTCAAGCAAGGGGTTACTCAGTCTGCTGAAGGCCCGCGGTCAAGGCACATATGAGAAAGCAATCAATGAACAACTAAGGTGTCGCAACGAAAAACTGATGATTGATGCTTCTCATCTCTCTCCATTCCTGTCTGTCCCTATCTATCCCTCTCTGACTCTCTCTCTGTCCTTGTAAAAAAAAAAAAAAAAAAAATGGCTGTATCTTGTTTTGTGTGCTCTGATGTTGGAAATGTTTTGTTTACGATGTTTCCACTTCTTTTTTCTATTTCACTTTTTACATTACCTTGAATAAACAAATGTTTCTCTTAAAAGTTTATTTTGAAATTACTTTGATTCACTATTTAGAAATTTTAAATTTCCTTTGGAAAAAATTCTTTTTTAATAATGTGATTACTTCCTGGTACCGGGCCCTGCTGTGCTCCGAGGTCTAAGCGGATAAGATTCCTCAGCAGTTCCAGGTCAGCAGAGCGGCCTGTCTCCCCCACACAGGGACTAATCTGATCGCTTATCTCTTCGCAATCACATGACTTGTTTTACAAAGCCCCCAAGAACAAAGCAAACATCTAGGTTAAATACACTTAAATAAAGCTGGACTTGGCTAAAAACTGCTCTAAATTTTTTCAAAACCATTTGGTCCAACTTTGTTCCACAGTAAGTAAATACTGCTAAAAGAAATAAGACAAAACCTTCGTTTCTTATCAGGCCCAGGGCAGAATGTCGCTCTTCTAAAATCTCTTGTGTGTTTTTGTCCATTTTTCTTTAATGCCCTAAATGGGAGCATGCTATTAGGAATTGAGAGCACAAAGAGGCTCAGAGCCTTAAAGCAGGGATCTCTCTGGAAATGTCCCTTCTATTCACCTGCGATTCACGGTGAGTCCACTAACCAACACTGGGCTCCACACCCAAACAGTCAAGGTCACAAATTAGTGCTCCTAGTAACTGACAAAGAAGTTATGGATGGACTAATCAATTTATGTGCACATACTCATCATTATGTGGAGGGGGGCAGGGCTTAAAGCCATGCTGATTGGGCATGGGGAATGAGGCCTTGGGTCATGGGACAGAGGAAACAGAGATGGGCCCAAAGAGGGCTTCTTCAGCCTGGTAGTCCAGCCATTCAAGGAACCTAACAATCTACTGGTGCCCCTTTCTAGGTGTCTTCCATTGCTCACCCGCCACTGGAGGTGAAGGATCAGCAAAACGAACATCAGAGCCAGCTGTATCATGAGATCCTCCCTATATGGACTACTCCCACCTGCCATTCCCTCCACAGAGCACACCTGGCCAGGGGTGCAGGGCGAACGCAGCCATTATTTGGAAGAGGGCAGGCCGGCAGGCAGAGTGGTCACTGAGTTCACTCTGGCAGGTATGCTTCTGGATACTGTCTCATTTCGTTCTGTCTAATATCTACCAACATGGCGTGATCATCTCCATTTTCCAAGGAGTGAACAGAAGTTCAAAGTGGTGAAATGATTTTACCAAGGTTACACCATCAGTACAAGGCAGAGCCTAGATGTGAATCCAAAACTTCTAGCAACAGGACTCCTACTGTGTTCAGCTGCACCCTACTGCCTCTAAGAGATGCCAAATTTTTGAGGGCTGTGTCAATATAAAAAATCATGAGGAATAGAAACTTATTTCTTGTTTTTGAAATCATTTTACAAACAATACAGGTATATCCTACAGGAAAGAAACCTATTTAGACACTTGATTACACATTTACGATGTAGAGAATCTGTTACTTGATGGCTCAAGTTTCCTCAATCTCCCATTGCCCCACTTCCTGAGTAGTGGGGCCGTTAAACACACAGTTCTAGCTCAGTGGTCGTCTTTGTACCACTGCCTCTGCTGAATACCAAAGCCCTGGGCAGTGGGCTCTCTCCCAACACAACAGGTCCCCCAAATACGAAGAGATAAGCTCTCAATATCCAAGAAGCATTGCACAGGAGGAGCAAGGAAGGGGCCCACAGACTGGAGACCCTGCTCATCACCAGACACTGTGCCAGCGACTGACATATACTGACTAGTCGGTACTTACAACAACCTACGTAGGTAGGTGTCACCCCATTCTACGGAGACCAGTCCGAGCCTAATGAAGTCAGGACGTCACTTGGCCAAAGCGACACCTGCAGGGGGTCCACGTGGGGACCTGGAGTGGCTCCTGGAAGCCTGGCGTACAGATGGGAAGTTTTCAACCTCTTGTTTTCTGTTAAGTTGTTACTTTGGTTTGCTTTAGGTATTATAGAAATATTTTTTAAACTATTATATTAATTTTAAATTATTCTTGTGTTGACAGTAATCCTTTTTAAAAACTTGTTTGTAACTTGCTCTATGCTGCATATTTAGGGTGCAACTTATATGTCTTGGGCCAATTCAGAGGTGGCCTGAGTCATCCGCACAGTAGAAGCTCCTTCGGACAGCATATGAGAAGTAAACAATGTGTCACCAGGACCACAGACTTCACACCAGGAAACCCACTGTGTTCTCTAATCCACTTGCCTCCCCTCTCTGTAATGAGGACTTTAAGCACCTATGCTCTTCCAGCCTCTGTGGTCCTTGTCCCCTGCGTTACTTGGTGGAACACAGTGCCTCACCTCCTCTGTCACACACACAGAAGCAGTGTACAGAAACCCCCAACCCCCTCGCTGAGTGACAAGCCCATGCTCATCAGCCCTGCCCCTCCTTCCGAGGTCACGGCCAGGATCGCTCCCTCCTCCTTGCAGAAGGTTCGCCAAGCGCCTGAGCTTCAGGCTCCTTCTCCATTATGCCCTCTGTGCCTGACTATGTTTTGATTCTCTCAACATGAAAACATGCAGATGTGTCTACACCTAAAAAATGAAATAAAATAAAGCCCTTCCTTTGCCTGCAGGCTGCACAGGCAAACATCTGCAGAGTCATCTATAAGGTCCCCATTCTTCCCTTACAATAAATTTCTAGTTTCATTTTAATAGGGTTTCCATTTCCATTACTCACTAAAATGGTTCTAGTCAATGTCATCAAAGACCTCCAGGGTGAAAAGGACATTTCCAGTGTCAACTGACTCAACCTGCACACAGCTTACAATGCTGCTAGCCACTATACTTCCTGGTTCCCCCAGACTTCTCTGGACCCTGTGTTTAGTATCCCTTTCAGGCGCATCTTCCTCTAGCCAATCTTTTCCATCACAGCTCAAAGCCTTCCCTCTTGCTCCTACATCATTACCCATGATTCACCCTCAGAGCCCTATGGATCCTTCCAGACACGAGACTAAGCAGTCCCAGTTTCACCTCTACATGTATTGTATTTGAACACTGTCTAACTTGGAGTAGCGGTTTGACAACTCCTCCACTATACTGTGTCCGCCATGAAGAGAAGGACTGGGGTCTGTCTGTCCTCCGCTGTGTGCAAAACACTCAGGTGTTTGTTTGACAGGTAAAAAGAAGAGGGCCTGCCCCACAGGACATGGTATTGAACTAGGCCAATCAGACTCCCCCCCTCCGGAGCTTGAATAGGGAAGCGGTGAAGGAGATGACCAAAGCAGTTCAGTGGAAGTATGAGAGAGAACCAGGGGCCAAAAACAAAGGCCTACAGGCTGAGCAAGCAGCTGGGTGGCTGATACAGGGCCCCGGGCAGGGCTCAGAGCCTCTGGCTACAGCAGGGCCATGGCCCCAGACTCCCGTTGCCTGGAGTCTCAGGCAAGGGCTACCCCTGGGTTCCAGGAAGTTCCTGCCTCTGTCACCACGCCTGCATCCTTGAAATAAACCCCATTACTTGAGGTAGCTTGAGGAGCAGCACTTTCTTACAGCTAAGAGTCAATAATACAGGAGCTCAAGGGAGAAATACCACGGAAAAAAAGGTAAAGTAGGTTTTTTTGTGAATATATTGAAAAGCCCAAAGTACGAGAAATTAAAATATAAGGTGCCTTACATAATTTCCCCCCAAAAGGTCAAAGCTCTTTTTTGAGATTAGTTGCGTTCTGAAATGATTCCCAAGAGCTGTGCCAAAGGCAGCAAGCTTTCCTTCACAGAGATAAGGATTAACACTCGCAGAAGACCAACAGGCTTGTTTCACAGTTCAGACGGGCACCAGCTGAGCATATTACATTTCCGACTGAAAAATAATTCATTTTCCTTTCCTTTCTAAAAAGTTTCATCTATGGAGAAATATATATATATATATACACATATATATATATACATACACATATACATATAAGTTAAACTAATTCTTCTTTTCAAATTATAACTTAATTAGGGCTTTACGAGACATTAAAAATTAAATGTGAAATCTATGTTTAAAGGCTAATTTATGATGTCCAAACTTTGCCAGATCTCCAAAGGCAAAAAAATTCCAATGCCTCAGACTTAGGACTAGATTATTAAACAGAAGAATTTTAACCCAGTACGTTCCAACTCTAAATTGGGCAATGTCAATTTCTTTACTAAATCTTTTAATTGTAGTTTTGGGGGTAATCTTTGCCTTCCGGACAAAACAATGGCTGCGCTGACCCATGGGCAAGACCAAGCTGCAGCCCCATCTGAGCTGGCAAGAGAACATGTCACTTTATGGATTGTGGAGCACAAGGAGGCTCTTTCAGGGTTTTCTCTATGTTAGATTTTTATAGTTTTCATTAAATTATGAATATTAAAGCAAACACTATAAGAAGAAGTCAACAAGTGGTAGATTACATCAGCGAACAGATGACAGATTAGATCGTTTGGTTTTTCTTAGGGAGACAGCAGAGTATGGTGGAAAGAGCACCCCACTTGGACCTGGACAGACTTCTGTTTGGATCTTGACTCTGCCAAATACCAGCAACAATGAACCGTTAGTAACCTCTCTGGACCTGCGGTCCTCCTGGACAAATGTAGGCTGATGATGTGGTATTGAGAAAATTAAGTAAAACCAATTGTTTCCCCATGGTGACTAATACATAACAGGCATTCAATATCACATTTGTTAACTGCAATAAATTATTTGCTGAATGTATGGATAGTATAAAAATGAGGGTCAAAATACAGTTCTATAAAAGTTAGAGTCTTCTTTCTTTTTCTTTTCTAACACTTCAAATGAAGAATAAAAAGTAATGCATTTTGGTAAAGGATGTACAATAATATGGACTTCAATATTCAATGATGCTCTGGGAGAGATTACTACTATGTGACCTTATCAAATAATGCTGTAATTTTCAATTAGTTATGCATTGAAAATTATATCAAAACAACCCTGAAATGTAACCACTGATGTTACCAATGCTCCCCAGGAAGGCATGAGCAACCTATGCTTGGGATGTAAGCCCTCCGCCCCCTCTGCCTAGAGCTGCTATCTCTTGTGTGCAGTGAAGCCCAGTGCACTCAAGCCCTGCTCAGCAAAGACAAGCACAACAAGCAGGCCACATGAGGGGCCACCTGCTGAGCTCTTCCCTGGCCCAACACCTGTGGGTTTCCATTGGCCATATTTGTACTTAGGATTCCCATTCAAAATCAGTGCAGGTTCATAAACTTGCAACAAACATCTTTTGTATCTAAGGGAAAAGTATGGTTAAAAAGATGAACTAATATTAATAGAAACAGAAAAGGGCACAATTTTCTCATTTACAGTTATATTCTCAGTACATAATGGGTTTCTCTTTTTATTTGTTAAATGATAAAAATAAAGGAATGAATGGAGTGAACTAAGATTCGATTTAACACTATATTAATTAGGGCAAACGACTCATGGAGAAAAATGTCTCTGGAATGGCAGAAAAGACACCATGTGACAGTGTCTGGGGACGAAGATGAGAAAACATAGGAATTCATGGGGCCATGGCATGAAGACATTATGCACTAGGATTTGGACCACCTGGTTAACTGGAGTTGCCTGAGATATGTGTTCAAATGAATACAGCAGTCACAAAATGTCCCTATTTCATTTTGAGATTCAAGTCAATGGGCACAGTTTACTAACTGAGGCCCACAACAGAAGGGCTTTATGTCCTGCTGGAAGCTTGATGAAAGAGTGCACACTATAAGCCCCACAGTAGAGGGAGAATTTGCTTCATTTGCCAACTGAACAAAGGTTTTTTGTGTTGTTGTTGTTGTTGTTTTAAAACAAAAAGGCGGAGAGCCCACTGCTGCATAGTATTTGTACGGAGTTCACTCACAGAGCGGTTCATAGGGAGGAGGGGGGTCTCCACAAGGTACACACTCCATGTCTTGAAAACCAACAAGTTTTGTCTTCCTATAAAATCTAGAAGAAAAAGGAAAATAATCCTTGTTAGTTCTTTTATCTAAGCTCACAGTTGCAGTGAGCACAGTATATAAATTACTGGCAGACTCCATTATCAATGCTATTGTTTAAAAAAAAAAAGGTTTCTCAAAGCCTTAAATACAGTATACCTTAGACAGACACCCTTAGAAACCCCTCTGAGCATGCAGTGAATACTTAGGGTTCCAATTCCACTAACCATGACTTGGTAGATTTTACTCAGCCTTACTTTTTCTATATTGGGGGGGGGGGGGACTGGTGAGGGAATGAGAGCTCAGTTTAAATGATAAAATGCCTTATAAATAAAGTGCTAGTTTTTAACATTTGAAATTCAGAAACCAAAAAAATCAAACAAATCATAAAAGCAATGGAAAAATGTAGGGAGATGCTTATAGAATTTTGATACAGAGATATCTTATAGACATGACAAGAAACAGAAGCCAGAATGGAAAAGATTAGCAGCTTTGAAAACAACACACCTTGAGAACATTATACTGAGTGAAATAAGTAAATCAGAAAAAGTTAAGAACTGCATGATTCCACACATAGGTGGGATATAAACCTGAGACCCATAGGCCCTAGTCAGTTGGCTCACTGGCAGAGCATTGGCCAGGCGTGTGGAAGTCCCAGGTTCGATTCCGGGCCAGGGCACACAGAAGAAGCACCCATCTGTTTCTCTACCCCTCATCTTCTCCTTTCTCTCCCTTCCCCTCCCGCAGCCAGGGTTCCATGGGAGCAAAGTTGGCCCAGGTGCTAAGGATGGCTCCATGGCCTCCACCTCAGGCACTAGAATGGCTTCAGTTGCAATGGACAATGCCCCAGATGGGAAAAGCATTGCCCCCTATGGGCATTCCGGGTGGATCCCAGTCATGTGCATGCAGGAGTCTTCTGCCTCCCTGCTTCTCACTTCAGAAAAATACAAAAATAAATAAAACTGAGACCCATAGACATAGGTAAAAGTGAAGTGGTTACCAGGCGGAGCAGAGGGGGGAACAGTGTAAAGAGGGACAAATACACATGACAAAAAATGATTTGACTTCGGGTGATGGGTATACAACATAATCAACAGTTTAAATGCTATAAAAAGGTTTACCTAAAACCTATGTACTCTTTTTTTTTTTTAAGATTTTATTTATTTATTTTAGAGAGGAGAGAGAAAGAGAGGGGGGAGGGAGGAGCAGGAAGCATCAACTCCCATATGTGCCTTGACCAGGCAAGCCCAGGGTTTCAAACCGGTGACCTCAGTGTTTATCCACTGCGCCACCACAGGTCAGGCGAAACCTATGTACTCTTATTGATCAAAGTCACTCTGTTAAAGTTAATTTTCTAAATAATATTTTTTAAAAAAGAAAACAACACACACCCAATATTAAAGATAACTGAAAAACAAAAACAAAGCATCATCAACCTAGTTAATTGGCAAAAATAAATAAATGAAAATTAAAAATAATAGTTCTGATCACAGCATTTTCTATAACAAGTCTATAACATTACACTTAAAAATCATTATGGCAAAAGGAAAATACAGGCAAAGAACATTAATTCCCAAGAGAATAACATTTCATAATTTTACTTTTCATAATTAAAACTCAAAAGGATGCCATTTTTTCTTTAACATTAAAATGTTTACCCTCATCACTAATCATGTAAATATAAATTGCAATGAAAATACACCATTTTTACTGAGAAAACTGCAAAAGTATAAGGACAGGCAGATAGGCACATGTGTATGCTGCCTGTGGGAATATAATGCCCACTTGCAGGAGGGCAATTTAGCAATATGTCATCAGAACTTAATAAAATAGTTCAGTTATCTTAATAATTATCCTTTATCCAATAATGTCATTTAAAAATGTATTGTAAAGAAATAATCAAGTTGGGGTAAAAACATAAATAGAACATAGGAGAAAAGCTTAATGACACTAAATTTGACAATAACTTCTTGGATATGACACCAAAAAAGGATCAAAAGGTATACACGAAACAGGCAGGAAAAACAAAAATAGACAAGTTGAACTACATCAAACTTAAACTTGTGATTAAAGAACACGATCAATGTATACTGATTCCCACACTCATCGAGTAAATATGTACAGCTTTTCACGTCAGTCATATCTTAATAAAGTGGTTAAAAAAAGTCAAACCAAAAAGTTTTAAATTATTACACACTAAGTAACAGAATTATTGAAATAGAATTTATAAACCACAGAATGCATCCATTTCAAGTATACCATTAAATGGTCTTAATATATTCACACATTTGTGTAGCCATCAGTATAATTAATTTGAGAACATTTTTAACATCCCACAAAAGAAACTCTGTATCCATATCCCCTCATCACCATTTTTCTGACCCCACCCCAGCTCTAGACAACCACTAGCTTAAAATAATTTCTCTCTTTATAAATTTACCTATTCTGGATATTCATGCAGTGGTACATACAATAGGTGGTTTTTTGTGAGTGACTTCTTTCATTGAACATAATGTTTTCTAGGTTTGTCCATTTTGTAGCATGAATTAGTAATTCATTCCTTTTTATTGCTGAATAAAATTCCAATATTTGCATACCTTCCATTTTGCTTATCCATTCACCAGTTGAAAGAAACTGAGGTTGTTTCCCCTTTTGACTACTATATATAATGCTGCTATGAACATTTGTGGACAGGTTTTCTTGTGGATGTTTTCAATGATCTTGGTTATATAACTAAGAGCAGAAGTGCTGGGGCACACGATTACAATGTTTCACTTGTCCAGGAACTGCCAGACTTTTGCAAGTGGCAGCATCATTTTACATTTCCTCTAAGAGTGTATGTTCCATTTTCTCTGCATCTTCACCAATACCTGTTACTGTCTTTTTAGTAATAGCCACCATAGTGGGTCTGAAGTATGCAGTTTTAATTTGCATTTTCCTGATGGCTAATAACGTTGAGCATTTTTTCCCTGTGCTCATTATTGACCATTTGTATATCTTCTTTGGAGAAATGTCTAATCAAATCCTTTGCCCATGTTTTAATTGGGTTGTTTGACTTTTTATTATTGAGTTGTAAGAGTTCTTTATATATTCTAAATAAGATAATCCCTTATTACATACATATATATGTATAATTTACAAATAATTTCTCTAATTCTGTGGGTTGTCTTTTTATTTTCTTTCTTTCTTTTTTTCAAGTGAGGGGAGAAGAGGTAGTGAGACAGACTCCTGCATGCGCCCCAGTGAGGATCCACCCTACAATCCCTGCCTGGGGCCGATGCTCAAATCAGCCAAGCTATCCTCAGCACACAGGGCCACACTCAAACCAATCGAGCCACTGACTGCAGGAGGGGAAGAAGGAGAGAAGGGGGAAGATGGGGAAGAGAAGCCAACGGTCACTTCTCCTGTGTGCCCTGACCAGAAATAGAACCTGGGACATCCACATGCCAGGCTGACACTATCCACTGAGCAAACCTGCCAGGGCTCCTTTTCTTAACGGTATCCTTTGAAGCACAAACAATTTTAATTTTGAGTAAGTTTAGTAAAGCTATTTTTTATTTGATTGCTTACACTTTTGGTGTTAGACTACTACTTTTTGCACTGTTTTTGGTGTTGAGTTGTTGCCTAAGGCCATCCTCGACCCACAGGCTATTTCCTACCCAGCTTCTGCCTTTCCAGTCCAGAGCTTCCTCTCCCCCTCTGGCCTCAACAAGAGCCCCAGAACTATCACTGTGACATTTGCTCAAAAGCACCCTGATCTTGGGGCATGTTCTGGCCAAGTCCAGTTAGAGTCAGTGACCTGGAACACAGATGGTGGCCTGGATGTGGCTCCAAGCTCCACCACATAGTGGCTAAGTGAACTTGCCTGAATAACCTCCAACCTCAATAAGTCTCACTTTCTTATTTTTAAAACACTATGAACATAACTCATGTAAAAGTACTTAGCCAAGTGCCTAGCACATTATAAATCATAAATGTTTGCTGCTCCTGTAATGCTGCTTGGTTTTTTGTTTTGTTTTGTTTTAATCTCTTCAGCAAAACCTGCTTTCCACAGCTCTGGGAATTCTGGGTTCTCCCTCTTCCGTCTGTCTTTGGCTGCTAACAGGCTGCACTCTACACCCATGACAGTATTCTGATATTCCGCTTTGCCTCTCTTTCTTTCAACCTTGGGCAGTAATACAGCTCATTCCCTAACAAATCAGCGCCCATGCCTCACTGAGACCCACTCTTCAGACAGAGTCTGTCCCTAGCTGCACGCTCTATTGGGCATAGCTATCCAATGCTTACTCAGGAACACTCAAAACTTTAAAATTACTCTTCCTGGGCTTTGTCTCTCCACCTGGCCCAGGTATAGTCCCCTTTCCTTCCATGACCTGGGTTCCTTTTCAACGCACACATTTAAGATGTCCACTGTTCACATGTACTCAACCCCTCCCACCCTCTCTTTCGACTTGACTCTTCTGGCCTCCTGAAGATACCTCTTTGCAGCTTCTTAAAAATCCCAGGTTCATGTCCCCCTTGGGGCCTGTTCCTAGTGGCTGCCAGTGTCTACATACAGGGATCTTCCCCACACAGCTTCTTGGCTAACCTCCTCATCTCCTTCAGGTCTCTGTTCAGATCCCTCTTTCAGTAATGCCTATATTTTAATAAGAAATTTGTCTATCCATTCCCAGATGCATGCCCAATCCCCCTTAGCTGTTCTATGCTTTCTTTTTTTCCCATAGAAATCATCATCATCTACCTTTCTGCATAATTTACTTGATATTTACTGTTTAGTTATTTTTAAAAACCTTACTGGGATATAAGCTCCTCACAAGCAGGGATTTTGGCCTCCTGACCTAAGCAATGCCTAGCTTTTACCCAGAGCATGTTGGACAAACATCTGCTGGAATGACTAGCCGGTCACAATTTGCATTTCTCTGATCTCCAGTGAGGATTTGAACATCTTCAGATCACAAGCCATATGTTTTTCTTCTTTTGCGAATTGCCTCTTCATTTTTTTATCCATTTGTTGATGTTTTCTTTTTTATTGACTTATAGGAACTCTTTAGAATTTTGTGACACTAATCTTTTGCTAGTATGCTTATTCATTTTATTTATAAGCGCACCCATCACAGTGCACTAGATTCACAGAAACTGAGAATGCAGAGGAGACTGCCGAGAGGCAAAGTCATGAACACCCAAAGGATGTGTTCAGGTTATTATCAGTGTGCATTTACGTTTGGAAAAGAACATGAAAAATTCCTTTTTAAAAAACGATTAGATAACTTTTATGGAAAGAAATCACCCAACCTACCCTGGCAAGCAGTCCCCACAGACGGCATCGCTGGCAGCAGAACAGTTCGCTCTCTGGAAGCGGTTCACCAGCACACAGTCTAGGCACGGCTTGCACTTCTGAGAGCCCCAGTCCTCCTTGAACCTGTACGGCCGGCAAGTCACACACTGAGCATCCTCCCCATAGCCAAAGCCACATTCCTGTGGGGATTAACGGGCAACAGAAAACTATTCAGACATGGCAAGCAGGGAAAAGCAAAGATGCTGGGATGAAACGAAGATCTGTTCTAGTAATTACGGAGTGCCTTCCTTCCTAGAGACAAAGGCAGCTCTCTAAGCAAGTTCAAATGTGTCTCCCACTGCTAATCATCTCTCTTACTATAAGAAGCATACTTAGTCATCCACTTTACTCAAGAAGCCACAAGTATTTGAATAACAATGGTTCTCCGGGACCCCCATTGCTGCATCATTGCAGTTTATGGCAGAATGATGGCACTTTACCCTTTTTCTATTTAAGCCAGGCTTGTGAATGTTCAGAACCTAAAGTCAGGAAAATATTCATTATTCATTTATCAAGGCAGAAAAGTACTTTGATATCAACAGAGGTACTTTAGAAAATGAGAACGCATAAGAAATTTCATAAGCTTACAAGCCTGGAAGTCTAGTCAACAGAAAACATCCTGAATGTTTAGCAGCTGAACACTGTCTGATAGTAGGAAGATTCTTACACATTTCTTTCAAAAACTCTACATTCTTGTTTGAATAAAATTGTGTGGTCTTAAGCATCTCGGATTTGGATATCAGAACACAGCACTGTTTTCCAAGGCTGGGCAAAACAGATGGCTCTTTGACCCACATTATGATCCTTTCCACAAGTTCAGGAACTAAACAAATTATAGCAAGTCACATAATGTAATTATAATGCAACCATAAAAAGAATGAAACAGATGTGTATTCATGATTGTTCAAAAAATAAGCTATAATTCAAAATTAGAAGTATGATCCTATTTCTTACAAAACATTAATAATGAGCACTAATATTTGTTGGGTGCTTACTCTATGCCAGGAACTTTTTATCTATTATCTCATTAATTCATACTCCTTCTCAATGAGATAAACATCATGATTCCCATTTCACAGATGAAAGTATGGAGCTTTCCAGAAGGTAGGGAGTCACCTTAATTAAGGTGACACAGCTAATGTCAGAACCAGGCTTTCAATTGGCACAGTTTAATTCCAGAGCCAGACTTCATAACACTACCCTGCAGGGTCTGTCAGCTATTTCATCTGATCCAGACATAAGAAGATGTCGGAAAGATTGCATACCAAATGTCAACACTGGTTATCTACACTTTGTAATGGTTTCTGGGGAACACTGGTCATAAAAAAGGAAAAGACAGCAGCTTAAGACTGTAAGGAGAATGCGTGAAGACAGCATGCTGAGCAGACCCACAAACAAGGCACAGAGGGAGGAAGGGCTCTGAGAGAATCCTTCGAGACTCAGCCTCCTCATCTGCAAACCCCAGATGCCAGAAGCAAATCCTAGCTACTTCAAACTGCTTAAAAATTAAATCAAAACTAACACAAGGGATAGTATTTCCTATACTCAATAAACTAATCAATAAAGAATATTAGTTGTAACACTTTAATCTGGATTTTTTTTTCACTAATGAACTCATTCAGATTGTAGAGAGTGGTACCTCCTTTCCACCTTTTGTTTACTCTGCCTGTCTTTCAAATGTATACTTTGAACACACATAACAAAGAGCAGGGAAGATAAAAGAAAAAAAACAAGAGCAGAAGGCCAACCACCTTCTTCATCCTGAATGCTCCAGCTACAGCTATACAACTCTCTAAAGCAAAGCACAGACAAGAGGACCTAACCATTTGATTTAAAGAATAATTAATGAATTAGAATTTCTTTAAGACTATTAATAGAAATTAGTATAATTATGAGTCATTTTCAATTTTTATAATTCTGTAATAATTTCTTTTTTTTTTTCAAAAAGCACCATTACTCTAGTAATCAGGAAAAAAATAAAGATATATATTCACAAAGAATTTCTTGGGACACGTACTAGGTCTCTGTGGGGAGGCCATTGCTATCTATTTTTTTCTGGTGCTCTGTCCATGGGCAACATTGTTCTATGTGGCAACAGATGTGTGTTTGTGCTGAGCACTTTAGTTGTTAAGAGAACCCAGTTCATCCACAGGTTTTCTTTAAGTATAGAAGGAAGGCTCCACCCAGTCTCCGAGAATCAGGGGGTGATGAGACCCAGCTGTTCATAGGCAAATGCAATATTTCAAAATCATGATTTGATCCAGGCAGCTTGGATTGTAAAGGTCTCACACACAAATTAAAACACAACAAAGAAGGGAAAAAGGAAGAGTAGAAAGGAAACCAAAGGGAGAGAAAGGAGAAAGACGAAAGAGGTGTTCAAACCTGGTTGACAGAGGAAAAGTGTGTATTTTCCTACATTGAAGTAAAGACACATGAGTTTAATGCCTACTCTACACTTGTCAGCTGAGTTATTCTGGGAACTCTCTGATCCTGTCTTCATCTATGAAATGGTTGACAATAGAAATGGGGTTCTTCCAGGGAATTGCAAGAAAACCATTTTGGGGACCTAAATGAGAGGAAGAGGTAGAGTGGTAAGATATATTGGAGTAGAAATAAAAGACTACCCCCAGGTTCCCAGTGTCTCAATTCCATCTGTTCTGCTGTGGAAGAAGTCCAGCCTTGTCTTCATCAAGCCCAGATGAAGAGTGGGGTCCAGAACTTCTATGCCTTGGTCCAGCATTGGTAAGGCATAACAGGGGTGCAGGGCCAGTAGCTGCGGTCACATCACAGCTGCCTGGCCTTTGCAGGTTCGCATTTGTTTTGGACAGACAGTAATAAAATAACAGAGCCAAGAACTGGTGGGCCATTACCTTTATTCCTAGCTCGCACTCGGCAAGCGATTAAACACAAACACAATGAGCTCCAAAACCCACTCATTCAGTGCTCACAAAGCTACTGACACATCCGAGTTTTCCTAGAATCAAAGGCCCCTACTAGTCTTATCCCCTCTGGTTCCCCATCTCCCATCTCCTCTCTGCACAAACTGGCTTCTCCTTCAGCACCCGGCCATCTTGACTGCCTCCTCTCCTCCAAACCACGTGGTCTCCTCCTCTCTCCACAACAATGTGGTCTCTCTCTCAAAATGGCCTCCGAGCTCCTTCTTTTAAAACTTTTTGGCATAAAAGTCCTCCCCCAGCACACATTAGCATAACCACGCCCCTTCCCAAGCATGAAAGCAATCACCTGTATCACGTGAGAGCATCATCACGTGAGCAGTGGCCATTTTTAACAATAAGAGTGAGCAAAAACAGAAAATACAGTTTTTACAACTCATTTGCCCAACAATGGGTTAAACTAGGTGTGGCCAACAGTTTTTGCCCCCAGGCCAGATTAGAAAGGAAACTTTTTTCACGGGCTGGATGAAATATTAAAATTAAAAAACATTAAATATAAAAATGATTTGTTTAAGTAAACAAAATTTTATTATGTAATTTGTTTATGAATAAATGTAAGTAATTTAGTACAACAAATTAACAAAAAAAATCTTTATAATGGAATTTTTTTTAAAAATAAAGAAGTATCGTGAATCCATTCAACCAATTATTGGAAGTAAACCCTAGATTAGTCACACGCGGAATTCTTTTCCACGTATCACTATCTTCTTATATATCTCCATTTCCAATAATCAAAGATGCTTCCGCTTCTGAGTAGCTGAGATTTTAACTTTCATTGTTATACAATGGTTAGATATTGTAGTTTATGTATAATGATTTTAAAGTACCACTTATTTCATTTCCACAGTGCGATGTGCGGAGAATATTAAAAATTTAATTGCGGGTCACATCCGGCCTGCGGGCCATATGTTGGCCATGCCTGGGTTAAACCCATACTTCAGTTAAACTCATGCCAAAGCTTAGTCTAGTCTCTGTCCCCGTCCAGCTAGCTTAGTCTCTGTTATGTCTGCACTCTAGCCAGCACACTGCATTGCTGTACCAGGTCTGTGCTTGGAGACTACCAGCTGCCCGGCCAGCACTTGGAGCCCATGCTTGAGCCTGTGTGGCTTCTATAGAAAGAATATGTGCCAGTGAAGGGGCAAATGCTACCAAGAGAGACCTTTAACTTTGATTGTATTGCAGGCTGGAAAAAGACCAGGAATTCTTTTGAACTAACCAACCTTTTTCCCAACCTTTTGGGGCTTGTGCTGAAGCTTTCCCCTACCCAGTCTTGTCTTTTCTCCAGATTAGGCACTTCCTCTTTATGGTCACCATCTTAGCTTCGACTGCACATGTCCCAAAGTTCTGCTGTGTCACCTGGTTTCTACTGTGCATGTGTTCACTTCCCTCTGCACCAGGGGTCCCCAAACTACGGCCCGCATGTGGCCCCCTGAGGCCATTCATCCAGCCCCCGCTGCACTTTCGGAAGGGGCACCTCTTTCATTGGTGGTCAGTGAGAGGAGCACATTGACCATCTCATTAGCCAAAAGCAGGCCCATAGTTCCCATTAAAATACTGGTCAGTTTGTTGATTTAAATTTACTTGTTCTTTATTTTAAATATTGTATTTGTTACCGTTTTGTTTTTCTACCTTAAAATAAGATATGTGCAGTGTGCATAGGGATTTTTTTATAGTTTTTTTTATAGTCCGGCCCTCCAACGGTCTGAGGGACAGTGAACTGGCCCCCTGTGTAAAAAGTTTGGGGACCCCTGCTCTGCACCATCGTGGCTTCCACTGGGCATGTGACCCGCAGCGGAATTCCTCCTCTTATCTCCCACCCATAATCCCTAACTGGGAAGATTTTTCCTGACCACTTACAGAAGTAAGTCCCAAGGGCAAGGATGCCACCATGCCCAGGGGAGCCTATGAATGCTGTGGCTTTCTAGTGAATGAGGCCTAATGTCAGATTCCATTTCCTCCCTTCCTTTACTCACAACTAGCTAGCTATCACTGTTAACAAAATGGTGCTAATAATACCTGCCCTATGAAGTTGTTCTGAGAAATAAACAAAAAACCTATTAAGCCTCTAAACCCATGATGGGGGCTATGACACGCGTGTCAGCACTGACACGTGTAGCCATTTTCTTTTTTTCTTTTTTTTTATCTTTTTTTCAAAGATTTTATTTATTTATTATAGAGAGGGGGGAGAGAGAGAGAGAGAGAGAGAGAGAGAGAGAGAGAGAAGGGGGGAGGAGCAGGAAGCATCAACTCCCATATGTGCCTTGACCAGGCAAGCCCAGGGTTTTGAACCGGCAACCTCAGCGTTTCCAGGTTGACGCTTTATCCACTGCGCCACCACAGGTCAGGCGCCATTTTCAATGACATGCGGCCACATACCAGAGAAGTATGGGGCTGCATGCCAAGAAGGACGTTTCATCCTCGGCTCCTGCACGACCAGGTGCAGTAGCCGAGGATAAAACATTTGCTGCAGTGTAGACACCCTGTGCCGGAGATCTATAGGCCTAAACAACAGAACTCCGGCACAGAGCATCTAGTTCTGGGACTTCCGGTTGCAGGGGTCGTCAAACTTTTTATAAAAACTGCCCACTTTTGCAGTGCTGGTCAACCTGGTCCCTACTGCCCACTAGTGGGCATTCCAGCTCTCATGGTGGGCCAATCATGGCACCGTTTGGTTGCTCTGCTACACCCACCAATAAAGCTGAAACACCCACTAGTGGGTGGTAGGGACTAGGTTGACCAGCACTGCAAAAGTGGGCGGTTTTTATAAAAAGTTTGACAACCCCTGCTAGGGATCTTTGACCTCACTTCTGGCCGGTGGAGCAGGGAGCAGCGGAATGCGTGGGGGACGCATCTCTGGGGGCCCTTGATCGCCATTACCAGCAACCACATAACCACAGCAACCATCATCCAATCTACTGTTCTGGGGTGTCGTGGATTTCTAATTGACCATCGTTACTGAGATAAGTGAGGGGGAGGCTGGGAGAGGTGAAGGCCTGTGCTATGGGTGCCGTTTCCCGCCCTTAGAAATAGCGGCAGCCATCTTAATTTACATAAGATGCAACTTGCAGAATTTCAAGACAGCATCTGGGCTCAGGTGTTTATCGACTTGGAAGTCAAAACTTGTGAATCTGGAAAGGTGCCGCTTGGAGAATCAAAAGGAGTATCACTATGAACAGGAAATTTGGAGTGCTTGCAACCGATTACCAGACACTTTTAGCACCCTGAAAAAGATAGCAATGGCTTTACTCACAATTTTTCCTTCTACGTACTTTGTGAGACCTTATTATCAGCGTTAAATAATATCAAAACCAACAATAAGAAACAGACAGATGAAGTTAGTAGCACTTGCTTGGGCTTGAAGTGTACAAAATACCAACCTTCAATTGAAGATTTAGCCAATGAAATTCAGCAACAAAAAAGTCACTAATAGCAGGTTAAAGAATTCCCCCTCCCCCTCACTTACCTTAGTTCATGACACCCCACACAAGTTAAATAATATCAAGACCAACAAAAGAAACGACTGACAGATGAACAAGAAGTCACTAAGCAGGTAGGTTAAATAATTAGTTTTTGGTTTATTAAATACAGTTATATATTACAATTATACATTTTTGTTATTTAAACTTTAAATATTGCAAAATTATGTTTTTTTTTCTCTCGAAGTGACACACCACCCGAGTTATGCTTGGTTTTTTGGCGAATTTTGACACACCAAGCTCAAAAGATTGCCCATTACTGCTCTAAACTGTAAATGAAGCACACAGTAAGCATTTGTCAAATAAATGATACCCATATAGGGTGATTATTATTTTGGGTTTTCTACAACCCAGCAAACCACCTTTCCCGATTCAAGTGTAACCCTGGGGAATAGGGAATCTTTAAACTCCCAACTTTTTTCTAGGTTACTTAAAACATTACTTTCCATCTTAAATATTTTTACTGAATAAAAATGTTTCAAAAAATAAATCACAATTACTTGCTTTTTAAAAAAACAAGTTACCTGCCCTGGCCGGTTGGCTCAGTGGTAGAGCGTCGGCCCAGCGTGCAGGAGTCCTGGGCTCGATTCCCGGCCAGGGCACACAGGAGAAGCGCCCATCTGCTTCTCCACCCCTCCCCCTCTCCTTCCTCTCTGTCTCTCTTTTCCCCTCCCACAACTGAGGCTCCATTGGAGCAAAGTTGGCCCCGGGCGCTGAGGATGGCTCCATGGCCTCTACCTCAGGCGCTAAAATGGCTCTGGTCAAAACAGAGCAATGCCCCAGATGAGCAGAGCATCGCCCCCTGGTGGGCATGCCGGGTGGATCCCGGTAGGTGCATGCGGGAGTCCGTCTGACTGCCTCCCCGTTTCCAACTTCAGAAAAATACAAATAAATAAATAAATAAATAAACAAACAAGTTACCTAAAATAGAATTTCACCTTATCTGGTTGAATCAACTGCTGCATTGTGCTGTAACACAAAGACCCAGGGACCCATGCCTGTGAGTGGCGGCAGCAAGGGCGGGCAGTTTGCTGTTCTAACACCCCTGCCAGGCAGTCAGTTACCATTTCTTGCTCCTGCTGAGTATCACTGTCTACAAGGCCTCACTTCTCTCCATTTCTAAGAAACTAGATTAAATGATCCAAAAGAAATGAACTTGAAAAATATAAACAGTCACATCTGTGTTCAAAAAGGATCACAGACTTTAGTGCTGAGATCTTTGTGCTTATTTTTTACTGTGTTCTAGAGTTCACACTGTACACAAGGACTATTTTAACCAATGCATTTTTACCATAGATCATTTTGTGTCATCATATTTTGTAAATGAAGATGTCATAAAAAAAATTGGGGGTTTATTCTATACTGCCCAAAATCATGTACAGAAATAAAAGCTCTCCAAGCATCCTAGTTGCCTTTATTATCTGGGTATCAAGTTACTGTTTCTGCTTAGAGTTTATGTTTTGGTGACAAAATTCATTTTGTGGTAGATTTAGATGAGGGCTTGAATGAGGCGTTGTATCAATTACTACCATAGTACCACAAATAATGATATGATGTACTGAGCATACACTATATATAAAACAGTCCCCTAGGAATTTTTATAGAGATTATTTGGGGGGGGGGGAATGTTATTTAAGTTTTTTTTTGCTAAAGTATTTGCCAATTAAAAAATATAACATTAGAAAACCTGGCCTGACCAGGCGGTGGTGCAGCGGATAGAGCATCGGACTGGGATGCGGAAGGACCCAGGTTCGAGACCCCGAGGTCACTAGCTTGAGCGCGGGCTCATCTGGCTTGAGCAAAAAGCTCACCAGCTTGGACCCAAGGTCACTGACTCAAGCAAGGGGTTACTCGGTTTGCTTAAGGCCCACGGTCAAGGCACATATGAGAAAGCAATCAATGAACAACTAAGGTGTCGCAATGAAAAACTAATGATTGATGCTTCTCATCTCTCTCCGTTCCTGTCTGTCTGTCCCTATCTATCCCTCTTTCTGACTTTCTCTCTGTCCCTGTAAAAAAAGAAAAAGAAAAAAAGAAAACCTGCCTATTATTTTTAAACACTTAAAAATAACATAGCTTTCAATCTATGATAGTCAAGAAATTTATGAAGTGACCATTCTACATGTTATAAATCAGAAACATTTAATTAACTGAAAATTCAGAGAATGTAGTTTCCAGAATTTAAATTACAGTATAGTGTCCAGGGCAGTAATCACTTTTAGAATGGACTGTCCTATTTCTAAAGCACTAGAAAAAGAAATAAATAAATACAGAGACACTATATAAATCACAGAGACACTATAATTATTTTAAGCCATATTTGGTGGCTTTGCAGTAATAAAATGACTCAAAGTAAATAGTCTTCAAATCCTCATCTCCCTCTGCACTGAATAAAAACATAAAGGGGTCCCACTGACACCTACATTTCCGAGGAGCAGGTCCTCAGGCCATGGGAGCCTCACAGGCCCACTATTGTCCAGGATATACGTTCTGGAGCCCTGGGGCTAAAGCACTATTGAAGCATTATTTATTTGTATAGCCAATAAGTTATTAACTTTGGTTCTTTGACCTTTAAAAGTTCAATTCTGGATGAAGAAGAAATTAGTTGTGGAGAAAATCTAGGGCACACAAATGAAAATGACAAATTAGATTGCATGGCTGGTGTTCAGAAATCAACTTTTTAAAAGTCCTTTCATAAAACAAAACCAAAGTCATATTTCTCCCAACTTTCAGTTTATGAAAATCTGCGGTTTGAGTTTCTGAAATAAAAAGTACAAGCTAGAGCTTGTTAATATCTGCCAAACATCACAGGACCCGATTAGGTATAATTAAACATAAATAAAGCAAGCAACACTGTAATTAAGTAGCAAAAATGAATCTTTTTGTGCTTGCAAATTACATTTTTTATGTAATTTTCTTCATATGGATGAAAACAGTTTTACAAAAAGTCGTTATCTTTTAAAATAGGAAGCTGCACATGCACCTGTGTAGAGAGAAGTGTGCTACTGCTTACAGGAATTAATTTTCTCCCAGAGCTAAAGTCACCCCAATAATTGGTTAGAAAAGCTTACTTGGAAAATTGTGCCAGAGACTTGAAAGTCTCTTTCAAGTGGTTCATGAGAAAATGAGCTTCCTGATTTACTGCTGGGAGGTGATCATGTTAAAAGCACATTGTTGGCCTTCATGCTCAGGAGGGAGGAGGGGCCGGGGCCAGGCACATTTCAGACAGCAGAAAGTAAAAGTCTGAGTGGTCACTTTAGGAAAACAAAACTCAGCCCCTCTTATATATCGCAATGGTGTTTATTCTCATGAGCTGAAAGGATGGCTATGTCACACTCCTACCCACACTCACTGCCCAGAACGAACGCCCAGTGTGTACTTCTTGCAGAGCAATGTAAACAGTATTTTGTGTGTTTTTTGCCTCAGAAATAGGAAAAAGACATTATCAGTTATCTTTCTCATAAGCTTTCAAAATCTAAACCCTATAGTAGAAGAGAGAAAAACCAAATATGGCTCAAAGTATAAAATCCTTAAAACAGTCCCCTAATGGCTCAATGATGGGTCAGCAATTTCCCCAAAGATACAAGAAAAACTACTAATTAAGCTGAATTATTAAAATAACCTAAATAAGAAGAAATGATATTGGGGGCTTTCAGGGAGGGAACTGGAAACCAAATGTGATGGGATGCTGAAGAAGGCCCAAGAGGGTCCCTCTAGGCAGAACCACACAGGAGCTGCGAAGGAACAGAAACAGGTGTGTTTGGAAACCAGCAGCCAGCACCAGGGAAGCTCAAAGGAGGAAGGAAAGGACAAAGGCTGACGAGAGGACAGCACCAGCACTGTGCATGGGCATGCAGTCAACACAATTTGGACAGCTATCTGTTTTAGAAGTTGGCCCTATGCTAGAACTTCTGGAGGAAAGCTCACCATTCGAGAAAGGCACTGTCTGATACAACAGCTATAACAGTGCAACTTAAATTCAGTTGTTAAAATCAAATAAACAATCCAGTTTCTTGGTGACACAAGCCACATTTCAACGTCTTTTCTTTTCCCAAGTAAGATGAGGGGAGATGGAGAGACAGACTTCTGCATGCACGCTGACCAAGATCCACCTGGCAATGCTTGTCTGGGGCCGATGCTCTGCTCATCTGGGGCCATGCTCACAATAAAGCTATTTTTAGCACCTGAGGTAGAGGCTCCATGGAGCCATCCTCAGTGCCCTGGGCTGATGTGCTCAAACTAATAAAGCTATGGCTGCAGGAGAGGAAGAGAGAGAGGAAGGAGTTGGGGAAAGGAAAAGCAGATGGTTGCTTCTCTTGTGCACCCTGACTGGGAATCGAACCCAGGACAGGGCAGGCTCTACCACTGAGCCAACCAGCCAGGGCCATTTCAATGTCTTAAACAGTGAGTAGCATATACTTAGTATTCCAAGTAAAACGTAATTAGACTCTTTATAAATGCAGTCACCTGACAATTAATAAAAACTTTAGTCTCAGTTAAAAGACTATACTTTCCCTTGATTTTTAAGGTGGGATGTGATAATTAACCAGTTAAATATATTTCTTAATTTATCTGATTTTAATATGTTCAAAACTTACTTTTCTTTCCTATGAAAGGTATATGTTATTGCTAAAAACTTAATAAAGGCAGCCCAAAAAGAAACTGCAAATTTATGAGTGGTCAAGTTTAGAAATTTTAGGCTCAAAGTAATTGCTTAGAAAACCTCAAGCTCTCTGCCTTGATTAGTTAACTGGGAAATAAAAATATATTCATACTTCCATTAGCAAGTTTGATTCCTTTGCCTCGATTATGTTTTGCATCTTAGACCACGGTCAAGGCTCAGTGCTAATTTTATTTACTAAGAGTTAAAATCAAGATAAAAGACTTGGTGAAATATATTATTTATAACACATACAAATTTGTTAACTTTTATATTACTAGATTTAATTGTCACTTTTTCCTGAAACTACCTGAGATTCACTGATTCATTCACTCCTTTAGCAAAGATATGCTCTGTGTCCGCGAGGAGCGAGGTGCTCTGCATAGACAGTGAGGATGCAAGCTGAGTGAGGCAGGCACCTGCCCTCAGGATGGACCATACACATTTGTAACATTTGTGCGTCTAAGTGGAGCTTGAGAATCTAATATTTCAGTGACGTCATTACTTCCACTTTGTTCTTCCTCACTCAATTTGTCCTGGTCTTTCTTTTAAGTGAAGAAAATAGTAAGAAATATTGAAATGAAAATTAATAAATGAAATAAGTACATAGAGAAGAATCATTTGAACTGTTTCCCTTTGGCTACTTCCACTGTAATGAGATTGGACAGCTAGTTCAACGCTCAGGGAAAACTGCTACCTACAGAAAAATATTTCTCCTGGATGTCCATGAAACATTACAAAATGTGAAAACTATTATCAGATCATCTCAGGAGATCGATTTTTTTAAAATAAAAAATATTAGAGCTAATAGTAGCTTCATCTTCTGGTTTGATTCTCCAGAAATTATTTTGAGATTACAGTCTCTGTATTCAAAGGATGAAGGTTAGGGAGCAATTTCTCAGAAATGATTTACTCATCTTGACATTTGTAAAGTTTCACAGAGTTGTGGGGAAGGAAGAACTTCAGAGGTGTAGAAACATCATCTGTGCTCCTCTTGGGACCCACTGCGTTTTTAACTACTTTGCCCACTGATTCTACATAGATATGCAGATCTTCTATGAGTCTTTATACACCCACACAGAGCAAAGCCTCTGTCTGAAAATGCATGTTACTACAGTCCACAGATTAAACCATATCAGCTGAGGTGCTACCATTAACTGGACATCACACAAAGTTCACAGGTTGGCCAGTTTCAATCCAAATGGAAAGCCCAGGATACTAAAAGCTACCACTTATTTAATGCAACAACCAGAGAGAGGCCATACGCCAGGAATTACTTGTGGTATGCACAAATCTTAGTTTTCTACTATTTGTAGATCATTGAACAAAAAATCTATGAATGAGAAGATTCAACATTAAATAATGGCAGTCTGTAGGGGCAAAAAACTTCTAAGTCACTTTAAATAAAAAGAAAAATCTTTTGTTCCTTTTCTAACAGGAAGAGTTTGATGCTTTATTTAGAACCAAAGAATAATATATCCCTAGCCTATCACAAGGGTAGGTTTCAGAACCCACCCCCCACCCCCACCCCCACCCCCCTTGAAGCGTCATTACTTAAGACACTATTGAACTCTACTTCTTGTGACGTCACGGAAATGGCGCCGTGAGAAGCGCGTCCGACAGCTCTCCGCTAAATCACAACAAATTTATCAACTAGAAACAGAAAAATTTATCCTCGGAGCATTCCGGAGTTCCACACAAACTGAAAGCAAAAGGACTGTTATCACTTGAATCTGAGAGACGAGGGTGTGGAGGAAGCTACCTCAGCGACACTCATTCAAGCCGCCAGGGAGTGCGGCCGCGGTGAGTCAGCCCATATACTTGGGAACCACAAGCCGCCGCGAGCGGCCGACCGCGAGCCGCCGCGAGCCCCTGCGAACCGCCACCGCGAGCGGCCGCCACGAGCCGCCGCGCGCGCGCCCGGTCCGGTTGAGCACCACTGACGTTCCCAGCGGCCCGCACACTGCGAGTGGGGGTCGCCGGCCACCGGTGCCCTGAGCGCCCCATTCGCGCGCGTGCCTTGGGCATTCCACGCGCCCAGGGCGCCCTACTGGCCCGCACACCCAGGGGGCTCCATTATCCTGCGCCTGGTGCGGTCCAGCCGCCAGCGGCGGGGCGAGCGGGAGAGGCTTGGGAGATTCTCTCCGTGGGCGGGGCACCTCACCCAGCCATTCAAGCTAACAATCAAGCGTTGGGGGAGGGGCGCGCGCAGGCAGCCTAAAATACCTTCCGAAACACAGCTGCGACCCAATCACTGAAATTAGCTTAACCCATAAAATCTGCGCACCCTCGGTTCTAATTGATAAGATCTCTCTCAGTTCAGCGATCCAAGACAAGAGGCGTGATATTTTTTAGTGCCTCTCGCTAAAGGGGCGGGGGCAACTTCTGATTGATAGAGCCTCCATATTCAGGGATAAACGCTAACAAGAAGGACTTGGCAGATAATAAGGTCTATACTACACTAGTCGTAAGCAGAGACTAGTGCCTCTTCTTCCCTGCAAAAACAGGCTACAAAATGTGGAAAGCCTGGGTTGAGAGGTCCAACTAAATGATAGGCGCTGAACAGTCACCTTGACAACAATTGACTCCCACCCCCGCCTGATTACACTGGAGGCCCTGACTCTCAGAGCCTTTCCCAAAGCCTTGCACTGAGTGGGGATAGAGTGGGGATTTCCCAGCTCTTTGAGCCTCTTACTCCCCAGGCAGAAGCAGTTGCAGCCTTATAGCTGGATCACCAGGCTGCTAATTCAGAAAGGGGGGACTAGGAGAGAGAATCCAGGAAAGCAAACTCTCTCATCGCTGGACCCTGCAAACGCCAACAAGCCTTTACTTCCAGCAAGACTAAAGCCAATTATATGACATTGCCATAGAATCCCATCAACTGCAAATCCCTACCTAAGAGTGACACAGGGGCAGAGCCTGGGGTACAGAGTCACCGACTAGGAAGAGGGACAGAAAAGAAAAAGGAAGAAGTAAACCTCTCAAAATCAAGAAAAACCCACAGACTTTACAACTTAATCCACTAATTTTTTTTTTTGTTGTTGTTGTTGTTGCTTGTTTCTTCTATCTTTTTGCCTTTATTTCCTCCACCTCGGTCCTTCTATTCTCTGCCCATCTTATGCTTCCCCTTTCTTGAACTACACTACCCATGAGTGTTGCATTTTATTTTTCTTCTTCATCCTCACCCTCCTTTAAGGTTATACTCCAAAACACTTAACTCTCACTCTCTCCTCTTTTGTTTTTGTTTTTTTGTCTTGCTTTATTTTGTTTTTTTCTCCTCCTATTTTATTTCTTCCTTCATTTTTCTCTTTTTCTTATTTTTTCCTTTCTATTCGTTTTTTCTTTTCTCATTTTACTTTCCTCCCATATAATCCTCAATCACGAACAAATTAGTTAATTTGGGACTCAAGGCTTTTTTTTGGCTTTATTTCTCTTTTTTGCTTTTGTTTTTATTTTTTTTTTCTCTTGTTTGTTTATTTTTGTGGCATTTTGGGTCCTCCCAACCCAAGGTCTCCATTGTATTTAGTCTTCGCTCTACTTAATACAACGGATTTTTACTTATTATTTTTATTTTTTCTTCTTTATTATTCTTTTTTGGTCCTTTTTTCTGATTCCCTCTTATCCCTCTCATTATATCTCTTAGTTGACCATCACTTACAAGCAAATCATCTTATGCTTGTCTAAGATTTTCTTCCTTTTTTTTTTTTTTTTTTTTTGCATTTAGTAGGTCCCTACTCCCTTTTTTTGCCCCTTGAACTCTTCACCCCAAATCAGGCCCTCCATTATACGCACGATATTTCCCTGAGGAGGGGAGAGGAGGGAAAGAGAAGAGAGAAAAAAGGGGGAAATAATAAATTATTACTGTTTTTTTTGTGGGGTGTTTTACCCTTTTTTTTTTTTTTTCTTTTTACTCTTTATTAATTCTAATTAGTGCTATCAATAAGACCACCCTCAGATGCCGATAAGAAAGAGGAAATCGAATATTATGGATACAAAAGAAAGAGAGGTAACACAAATAGATGTGGAAAAATCTATGGAGAAAAGACTTAACATATTGGAAGCCTTGGAGCTAAATGACAGAGAATTTAAACTAGAAATCTTAAAAATACTCAGAGATATACAAGAAAACACAGAAAGGCAATATAGGGAGATCAGAAAACAACTCAATGAACACAAAGAATATATTACCAAGGAAATTGAAACTATAAAAACAAATCAAACAGAAATGAAAAACTCAATTCACGAGCTGAAAAACGAGGTAACAAGCTTAGCTAACAGAACAGCCCAGATTGAAGATAGGATTAGTGAAATAGAAAACAAACAACTTGAGGCACAACAGAGAGAAGAAGAAAGAGACTCAAAAATAATAAAAAATGAGAAAGCCCTACAGGAATTGTCTGACTCCATCAGAAAGAATAACATAAGAATAATAGGTATATCAGAGGGAGAAGAGAAAGAAAATGGAATGGAGAATATACTCAAACAAATAATAGACGAGAACTTCCCAAGCCTGTGGAAGGAACTAAAGCCTCAAATTCAAGAAGCAAACAGAACACCAAGTTTTCTTAACCCCAACAAACCCACTCCAAGGCACATCATAATAAAGATGACACAAACCAATGACAAAGAAAAAATTCTCAAGGCAGCCAGGGAAAAGAAGAGTACAACATATAAAGGAAGGCCTATTAGATTATCATCAGATTTCTCAGCAGAAACTCTACAAGCTAGAAGAGAGTGGACCCCAATATTCAAAGCCCTGAAAGAGAGGAACTTTCAGCCAAGAATACTATACCCATCAAAGCTATCCTTCAAGTATGAAGGAGATATAAAAACATTCACAAATACAGAAAAGATGAGAGAATTTATCAACAGAAAGCCCCCACTCCAGGAAATACTAAGGGGGGTTTTCCAACCAGATTCAAAGAACAAAAGAAAACAACACCACAAGTAACAGCTCCACCAAGAACACAATAAAACCAAACTTAAACTGTGACAACAAAGGAAAAAAAGGGGGGAGAGGATGGAGATTAACAGTAGCAAAGGATGATGAAGTGCAGAAATACTTATAAGATAGGGTACTACAATGAATATGGTAGGTACCCTTTTCATTACTTAATGGTAACCACCCTTAAAAAAACCACCACAAAAACACTTGACTTAAAAAAGGTAGCAACAGAGGAAAGAAGTATGGAACACAAACAAACAAAAACAAATGATAGAAAAACAAAAGAGAAGAATCAAACTAGATGCAAAACTAACAGAAAGCAATTTATAAAATGGCAGTAGGGAACCCACAAGTGTCAATAATTACACTAAATGTAAATGGATTAAACTTACCAATAAAAAGACACAGAGTAGCAGAATGGATTAAAAAAGAAAATCCAACTATATGCTGCCTACAAGAAACACATCTAAGCAACAAGGATAAAAACAAATTCAAAGTGAAAGGCTGGAAAACAATACCCCAAGCAAACAACACCCAAAAAAAAGCAGGTGTAGCAATACTCATATCTAATAATGCTGACTACAAGACAGAAAAAGTACTCAGAGACAAAAATGGTCATTTCATAATGATTAAGGGGAAGTTGAATCAAGAAGACATAACAATCCTTAATATATATGCACCAAACCAAGGAGCACCAAAATATATAAGACAGCTACTTATAGACCTTAAAACAAAAACTAACAAAAATACAATCATACTTGGAGACCTCAATACACCGCTGACGGCTCTAGATCGGTCATCCAAACAGAGAATCAATAAAGATATAGTGGCCTTAAACGAAATACTAGAACACCTGGATATGATAGACATCTACAGGACACTTCATCCCAAAGCGACAGAGTATACATTTTTCTCTAGTGTACATGGAACATTCTCAAGAATTGACCATATGTTGGGCCACAAAGACAATATCAGCAAATTTAGAAAAATTGAAATTGTACCAAGCATATTTTCTGATCATAAAGCCTTGAAACTAGAATTCAACTGCAAAAAAGAGGGGGAAAAACCCACAAAAATGTGGAAACTAAACAACATACTTCTAAAAAATGAATGGGTCAAAGAAGAAATAAGTGCAGAAATCAAAAGATATATACAGACAAATGAAAATGAAAATACGACATATCAGAATCTCTGGGATGCAGCAAAAGCAGTAATAAGAGGAAAGTTCATATCACTTCAGGCCTATATGAACAAACAAGAGAGAGCCGAAGTAAACCACTTAACTTCACACCTTAAGGAACTAGAAAAAGAAGAACAAAGACAACCCAAAACCAGCCGAAGAAAGGAGATAATAAAAATCAGAGCAGAAATAAATGAAATAGAGAACAGAAAAACTATAGAAAAAATCAATAAAACAAGGAGCTGCTTCTTTGAAAAGATCAACAAAATTGACAAACCCTTGGCAAGACTCACCAAGGAAAAGAGACACAGGACTCAAATAAATAAAATCCAAAATGAAAGAGGAGAGATCACCACAGACATCATAGATATACAAAGAATTATTGTAGAATACTATGAAAAATTATATGCCACCAAATACAACAATCTAGAAGAAATGGATAAATTCCTAGAACAATACAACCTTCCTAGACTGAGTCATGAAGAAGCAGAAAGCCTAAACAGACCAATCAGCAGGGAGGAAATAGAAAAAACTATTAAAAATCTCCCCAAAAATAAAAGTCCAGGCCCAGACGGTTATACTAGTGAATTCTATCAAACATTCAAAGAAGACTTGGTTCCTATTCTACTCAAAGTCTTCCAAAAAATTGAAGAAGAAGCAATACTTCCAAACACATTTTATGAGGCCAACATAACCCTCACACCAAAACCTGGCAAGGATGGCACAAAAAAAGAAAACTACAGACCAATATCTCTAATGAATACAGATGCTAAAATACTAAACAAAATACTGGTAAACCGAATACAACAACATATTAAAAACTAATACATCATGATCAAGTGGGATTCATCCCAGAATCTCAAGGATGGTTCAACATACGTAAAACGGTTAACGTAATACACCATATCAACAAAACAAAGAACAAAACCCACATGATCTTATCAATAGATGCAGAAAAGGCTTTTGATAAAATACAACACAATTTTATGTTTAAGACTCTCAACAAAATGGGTAGAGAAGGAAAATATCTCAACATGATAAAGGCCATATATGATAAACCATCAGCCAACATCCTATTAAACGGCATAAAACTGAGGACTTTCTACCTTAAATCAGGAACAAGACAGGGTTGTCCACTCTCTCCACTCTTATTCAACGTGGTGCTAGAAGTTCTGGCCAGAGCAATCAGACAAGACAAAGAAATAAAAGGCATCCATATCGGAAAAGAAGAAGTAAAGCTATCACTTTTTGCTGATGATATGACCCTATACATCGAAAACCCGAAGGACTCCACAAAAAGATTATTAGAAACAATAAACCAATACAGTAAGGTCGCAGGATACAAAATTAACATACAAAAGTCCATAGCCTTTCTATATGCCAACAATGAAATATTAGAAAACGAACTAAAAAAAATAATTCCCTTCACGATTGCAACAAAAAAAATAAAATACCTAGGAATAAACATAACAAAGAACGTAAAGGACCTATATAATGAAAATTACAAAGCATTGTTAAGGGAAATCGAAAAAGATACAATGAGATGGAAAAATATTCCTTGTTCTTGGATAGGAAGAATAAATATAATCAAAATGGCCATATTACCCAAAGCAATATACAAATTTAATGCAATTCCCATCAAAATCCCTATGAGATTTTTTAAAGAAATGGAACAAAAAATCATCAGATTTATATGGAACTATAAAAAACCCCGAATAGCCAAAACAATCCTAAGGAAAAAGAATGAAGCTGGGGGCATTACAATACCTGACTTTAAACTATATTATAGGGCCACGATAATCAAAACAGCATGGTATTGGCAGAAAAATAGACACTCAGACCAATGGAACAGAATAGAAAGCCCAGAAATAAAACCACATATATATGGTCAAATAATCTTTGATAAAGGGGCCAACAACACACAATGGAGAAAAGAAAGCCTCTTCAACAAATGGTGTTGGGAAAACTGGAAAGCCACATGCAAAAGAATGAAACTCGACTACAGCCTGTCCCCGTGTACTAAAATTAATTCAAAATGGATCAAAGACCTAAATATAAGACCTGAAACAATAAAGTACATAGAAGAAGACATAGGTACTAAAATCATGGACCTGGGTTTTAAAGAACATTTTATGAACTTGACTCCAATGGCAAGAGAAGTGAAGGCAAAGATAAATGAATGGGACTACATCAGAATTAAAAGTTTTTGCTCAGCAAGAGAAACTGATATCAAAATAAACAGACAGCCAACTATATGGGAACTGATATTTTCAAACGACAGCTCAGATAAGGGCCTAATATCCAAAATTTACAAAGAACTCATAAAACTCAACAACAAACAAACAAGCAATCCAATAAAAAAATGGGAAGAGGACATGAACAGACACTTCTCCCAGGAAGAGATACAAATGGCCAACAGATATATGAAAAGATGCTCAGCTTCATTAGTTATTAGAGAAATGCAAATCAAAACTACAATGAGATACCACCTCACTCCTGTTAGATTAGCTATTATCAACAAGACGGGTAATAGCAAATGTTGGAGAGGCTGTGGAGAAAAAGGAACCCTCATTCACTGTTGGTGGGACTGTAAAGTAGTACAACCATTATGGAGGAAAGTATGGTGGTTCCTCAAAAAACTGCAAATAGAACTACCTTATGACCCAGCAATCCCTCTACTGGGTATATACCCCAAAACCTCAGAAACATTGATACGTGAAGACACATGTAGCCCCATGTTCATTGCAGCACTGTTCACAGTGGCCAAGACATGGAAACAACCCAAAAGCCCTTCAATAGAAGACTGGATAAAGAAGATGTGGCACATATACACTATGGAATACTACTCAGCCATAAGAAATGATGACATCAGATCATTTACAGCAAAATGGTGGGATCTTGATAACATTATAAGGAGTGAAATAAGCAAATCAGAAAAAAACAAGAACTACATGATTCCATACATTGGTGGAACATAAAAATGAGACTAAGAGACATGGACAAGAGTGTGGTGGTTACCAAGGGTGGGGGGGGGGGGGAGGGAGGACATGGGAGGGAGGGAGGGAGAGAGTTAGGGGGAGGGGGAGGGGCACAGAGAACTAGATAGAGGGTGACGGAGGACAATCTGACTTTGGGCGAGGGGTTTGCAACATAATTTGATGACAAAATAACCTAGTCATGTTTTCTTTGAATATATGTACCCTGATTTATTAATGTCATCCCATTACCATTAATAAAAATTTATTAAAAAAAAAAAAAAAAGAACTCTACTTCTTGAGTAGCAATAATAACATTCATTTTAAGAAAAAGAAGTCTCAGTAAATGGTTGCATTACCACTTGCTGTTATCAATGCTTTATATTTAAATCTTAGTAGACTACCAATTCTTCTTAATTAATGCAAGTAAAACTTAATGCTATTCTTTCAATAAAATACAACAAACACTGACATATAATATAATGACATTTATTGAGTTCTGGTTATTAGAACCTGTTTCTTTTATCTCAGTCAGACACATAGTTAAAAGTATAGAAAAGTGCCCTGTCTGGATAGTTTGGTTGGTTAGTTAGAGCATCATCCCGAAGTGCAGAGGTTGCTGGTTCAATCCCTGGTCAGGGCACATACAGGGACAGATTGATGATTGATGTTCCTGTCTCTCTCTCTTTCCCTTTCCCCTCTCTTTAAAATCAATAAAATAAACATTTTAAAAAAGTACTGAAAAGGGAATTGTGTTATATTTAGCTAAAGTGACACAAGGAACCATGAATCCTGTCATTGTGTCCAAATCTTCACTAGTAATTAACTAAAAGAATTTAGCTAAAAAGAATGTATTTTAAAAACACAGATCTACAATCTTACCATGCAAACCATACCTTAGACAACTCCATGCCAGGCCCACATTGCTTGCAGAGAACACAATTTCCAGACCGAGCCCTGAATTCTTGTTGTCTACAGTCCCCTGTTTCACAAATCACTTTACATACCTGAAAAAAAAGTTTCATAAAACATTATATTTAAAAAAGTTTAAAAAAAAGAAAAAAAAGTTAATTGCATTTTTTGCAAGAAAGAAACAATATCATCAGTGTAATTCCCATAATCACTGAATGTAAACATTAAGCTAGAGTGAGGCCAATTTAATTTTCACTTTACGAAGTCAGTGGAACAAATAAATCAATACGCCTAATTCTTCTTTGTATTCCTTGAATGAGATCTCCTTTTTTCTTGGAATCAACTGCTATCTTCCTCTGATACATTTCTGAGGACCCGAGCTAGAACACTACTTAGGAGATGCTCTCTTTTCTGAGAGGCTATATAAAAGAATAGTTATGCAGAGGCCCAAGGTCCTTTTGCAATCTGAAAATTTCTGATTTCCAAAACTATATTTTCCTATCATCAAGAAATATCGCACATTTAAGGATAATCAATTGAATAAATAAATAAATGAAATAAATTGGTAAAGCTACAGGCACTTTGCTATTATCCTTCAGCTATATCTGCCACCCAGTTTTGATGTAGAAGTTTCAACCTTTTTCAGGCGAACTGTATTTTTTTAGAAATTATCTTTCAAAAACTTCTGACAATCATGTGATCAGTAAATTCTGGCCTATGATGAAGATGACAGTAGGAGCTAAACTCCCTGAAAGATTCAAAGTAAAGTGCTATGTAAATATGAACTTACATTCTTACTGATTACCATTTAACAATTGAAATGGGACCTAATATTATACTTTGCTTCACAGTATAGGACTTAAATGGAAAGATGATCTATTTTGGCAAAAATAAAAGTTGTATCTCATTTTCCAAAATATTTCTTATTTTATATAAAAACAGTAAAGTCACTTTATATACTATCATCCTACAAAAATGTGTGTTAATCTGCTTAACACTATTTTGTAAAAACTGTTGGAAATAACAATTTCAGGTTGGTGATAACAATCCATTCAACCTTTTATCAAGAGCAGGAATGCCCTCAATGACCTTCCTGACTATCCTTTTGTTTTCTGAGATGAAAGCTGAAAACCTTAGGAAGCACTGGGAGAACAGACTGCTGGCATGGATCAAGTCTGTCACACAGAGGTGCACACAAAATTGGTTTTGGTGATTTTAATTATTAGCAATTATTCAGTACAAACTACCTGCACCTTGAATCAGAAATCCCTATAACGATGTCCCCCAGCCTCTTTCTATAAAATCAAAGCCTGAACCTCCAATGTGGGCAAGAGGGAGAGGTCAAGAGGAAATTTAAGACTAGAACATGACTTGGTGCTAAAGGTCTAATAATCTCCTGTCTCTCTTAACTGCCCTTGACTACCAGTCTTAGAGGAGTTTAATTTTATTTAATAGAGGAGGGAGATTCCCTCCCACCGCAAAGAGACTGTAATGGCTTTGAAAATGACACTCCCCAACCTCCCTCCTAAACCTGCATTCTGATGTATAACAACCGCAACTGCAAGGAAGCTTGCCTCGCATTGCCTGCATCCCAGTCCGCAAATGGACCCCATTTCCTCTTATTTTGTCTTCCAAGAAGACTTTGGATACTGCCTTCAGTGTAAATTCTTTTCATAGCTGTAGATCATGAGTATATCTTCAAACTAAACAAGGTGAACAGTTTCATAGATCTTTCTGTCAAGCTTTCAATCATGAAAATTCTCCATCTGTCCTTAAATGCTTTTTGGAGCCAAGGATATAAATAAGTATATAAAAATAATAGAACTAAGAAAAAATCAATTCTAAATACTCCACAAATTCTGTGAGTGCTGGTTCCAAATTAGACTCTGTGTTTCTAGGATCTAGGCTGTGCTGTGGGGATACCGATAAACCCAAGGTACTAACTGTCAAGGGGCTGCAGGAAATGCTGTGATTTTGACTTCATCTAAGTTTAAATACAATAATTTTAACAATGTTACAAATGTCCAGACTCAGAAGCAATTTTTAATTTGTTAACGAAATGTAAAAATATAAAATGCAACTTGAAAAAAATTTAAAATATGGAATCAGACGTAGAAAATAGTTTGGTAGCACTGTTAAGAATTCTTTCATCATATTCTTATGAAAGTAGAGTTGACTTACCAAATAGGCTAGTAAAATTACAATGGTGAAAAATGTTTTGTCTTGTTCTGGTAGTGCTTTTAAAGCCATGGTTCTTATCGAGTGTATTTATTGTTGAAGAGTTCTAAAAGATAAGAACAGTTGACACAATAACAATTAGTGACTGTGCTCTGTATTTACCATATAATGTTTACTATTTGCTTATACATACTAGATGACAGTAGCATTTATATTTTAAAAAGAATCACTATTAGAACGATATAATAGGCATAGAATATATAATGTTTAAAAATTTAAGTTATGTGAGTTGATGCTTTGTCTATGAACATACCATATGCAAAACTCCCTCTGATTTTTGAATTCCCAGGTCTTTATTTTCTACCCAACTCCAGTGGTGGGATTCAGCTGGTTTGCAACGGTTTGGCATAACCAGTACCCTAATCATTTGTTGAGTTCGGCAAAACAGTTGTTAAATGGCACTCGTAATCTGAGTTTTCTCTAAAGTGAGTGCCTGGGCAGCCGTCCAATGTAGAAATCACAAGTTTACATTCCTTACTCTTTAACATTCATCTGTGCAACAGCTTATTGTAAGCTTCCATAGTTATGTTCATTCTGTTCATAGGTGAAAAAAATGGCATGTGAAGACACCAATCAAGAAACAGTATGGGGTCCTGGCCGATTGGCTCAGTGGTAGAGTGTCAGCCTGGCTTGTGGATGTCCCAGGTTCAATTCCCGACCAGGACATATAGGAGAAGTGCCCATCTGCTTCTTCACCACCACCCCCTCGCTTTTCTTTCTTTCTTCCCTTCCCCTCCTGTAGCCAGGGCTCGAATGAAGCAAGTTGGCCCCAGATGCTGAGAATGGCTCAATGGACTCCATAGGCTCCACCTCAGGCACTAAAAAAAAAAAAAAAAAAAAAAAAGGCTCCAGTTGCAATGGAGCAAGGGCCCCAGATGGCAGGGCTTGCCTGGCAGATTCTGGTCAGGGCCCATTCGGAGTCTGTCTCTGTCTTCCCTCCTCTCACTAAAAAAAAATTAATTAAAAAAACCCCACCAATATGGAACTATCTTAAATAAGTTTTATTGTTTTGTCAGATATTATTAAATATTTTTTCATTAATATTTTAAAACTCTTATAACATAATCTAGTTTTGTGTACCTCTTTTATTGTTCTTATTTAAGTATTAAATGCATGAAATAACAAACTACCATATTTTTTGCTCCATAAGATGCACTTGACCATAAGATGCACCTAGGGTTTTATGAAGGAAAATAAAAATAAACAAATTCTGAACCAAATGCTGTGTTAAAATATTTAATAAAACATACCACAATAATATTTCAACAATGTAAACTCAACAGCAGTATTAACATCCATTAACACTGTTATTAACAAATGAGAAGAGACTTTAATGTTCAAGTACTCTTCTAGTTGTCCGGGAACCCCAGGAACTCATCACCCTTAGTGTCAGAATTTAAGAAGCTCAGTTGCTCACCACAATCAATATCACTTTCTTCGCTATTTTCATATATGTTAGCATCTTCAGTACCATAAGACATTGTTAATGCCACAGTTTTGAATGACTGTACCACGGTTTCCTTCTTCACTGACTGCCATGATGTTTTCACTCATTCACAAACTTGAGTGATGGTGGGTCTCTTCATTCGTCCAGTTGGTGTCAGATCATGATCACCAGCAGCCATCCATTTGTTCCACTCTTCTCGCATAAAGACTTTAAATGGTTTGTTGATGGAAACGTCAAGAGGTTGCAACTGGCTGGTAAGACCCCCAGGAGTCTTCACTTCTTTAAAGTTGTTTTTGTTTGTTTGTTTCGCTAATATGTGCTCTAAACTGATCAGGCACTAATCGAGCAGATTTTTGTACGATTTGAACCAAACTTTTTCAATCCACTCTCTCATTCCATTTTCATCCATCCATCCTTTCTCATGAATGTGCACAACAACTCCTCGTAGGATCACTTCTTTTGGCATGATTTTCCTTTTGAATATTAACATCGGTGGCAGTTTCGTGCCACCTGCACAGCAGGACAACACAACTGTGTAATGGGTTTTCTCATGTCCTGATGTTTTCACGGTTATGGTTTTGGCACCTTTCAGATCAAATGTCCTGTTAGATGGCACATCAAAGGTTAGCGGGACTTCGTCCATGTTCCCAATCTGGCCAATTTCAAAATCATTTTTCTTCCTAGCATCAATTACAAATTTGTGAAAAGACAGAATCTTTGACTCATATTCTTTTGGCATGTTTTGTGCAATTCTAGTTTTGGTACACATGGCAAGGCCACATCGCTTCATAACTCTGTAGCACCGTGATGGTGATCCAGTAAAATCCTGAACGCCTTTCTCTACAGCTATGCCTTTGGCTTCATATATTATAATTTTTGTAGAGATTGAGAAACTATTATTCCTGTGATGTGTGATCCATTCTTTCATGTCCACGTCTAACTCTGGCCACTTTATAGCATGCCCATGAAGAGCATGCATACATTTATCTTGCTTTTTGCAGCTGATCCTCCTGTTTTATCCACTCCCTTATCATTTTTTCAGTAGGAGGTGGCCCAAAATGTCTCACCGCTGCTCTGTTTCCATGTTTCTTAGCATATTTTACTATCTTCAGTTTAAAAGGAATTTTATATGCTAGCCTTTTCTCCTTTGACATTTGTGTAGGTAGCAAAAGAATGTGGTATTTTTCTGCAAGAAAATACAGTAATATCACACTATTATGGAGTGGATCTACTACAGATGCACTGTTATGCAGGTGGACTAGCTGCTGACACACTGTTATGGGGGACACCATTAGAGTTATACCCTCATAGGGGACAGGTTATGGAAAGATACTTTCTTAGACTCCATTCACATGACTGTATTTTGTTTCCACAGTCAATGGGTCTTGAAAAAAATGGACGCAACACAGACATCATCAGTGGTTTTTTTTCGGATTTTCAAGGATATGGTCGTGTGAATGGACCCTTAGGGGCGCATCAGCAGATCCTGTTCCCAGACCCAAACATTAATATACAGAGCACCAAATACAGACTGGGGAGGGGGGATATATGAGGGGTTCTGGTCAGCGGCTGGGGGTTAGGTGAGGGGGTTAATGTCAGAAGCTAAGGAGGGGGGTTAGGTGAGGGGTTTACGTCAACGGCTCGACACCAGGTGTTGGCAAGTTGTAGCACCAATCCGGCAAGGTCCGGACCAGCAGCTGCAGAGGGAACCTGAAACACAGCAGTGGGCTTGGGGAGCACAGTCTATAGTTTCGTCCCATTTTTTCATCTACGAGCATGGTTTTTTTAAATTTATGGTACATGCATGAGGCCTGTGTCCCAGAATTATGCTTTTTAGGAAAATGGGTGTTGGTACTCGCATACTAGGCTTACTTGCACATTGCCCCCCTGAAAGACTGGCATCTGTGATTGGGCAATGGCAGTCAGGCCAGCTGCAGGTGTGCAGGTGCAGTTTCGCCGGGGAGCGTGGTGAGGTAAGTGAAACCAGCCTTCGAGGACGGCGGTTCCTCGCAATCGGGATGCTCCCCTGAGCCTAGTGCGCGGGTACTCAGACCCATTTTCTCACAAATTGGTGTTGGTTTGCTTTAAAGATGAAATCTATCGATACTAAAAAATGACTGGACTTTCCGTTAGTCCACAGCAGGGGGCATTCCAAATTGGGATGCCCCCGTGTACATTGGCCCTCCGTACCGCTGGAAACGAGGCCGCTGATTCTTACCACTTTGTTATTTGTGCCCTATATGCCCGCCAGCAGTTTATCATGCTTGCTGTACAGCTGTGCACATTACTGCGCACCCTGCAAGCCTGAGGGGCTGCTCTGTGGCTGCTACAGAACGCTTCTAGAAGAGGTACGGTAAGTATCAGCAGTTCCTGGTAGTACAGAGGACCAATGCCACAAGGGGTGACTTAAAATGGACCAAAATGTGGGGTTTTGGTCCATTTCCTTGGGGCATCCCGATTTGAGATACCCTGCCATATGAAACCCCCTGGATTGCTCATAAACGGCACCTTTCCCATGTTCCCATGGCACATGTGCAGGCTCTGGTCCACTCAGCACTTTATGCCATGCTATACATGGCATAAGGCCCTGTATCAGACACAGCTCCAGTATTTGGAGGGAACGGCAGTATCCCCGGTACCACTGTGGTCTGCGGCATGCTCAGGCATCCAGTCTACTTGAATGGCTGGGTTTGGGAGCACAATTTAGCTGCGAAGATGCAGCGTGAAACACCCCGAAACAGTGAGTGTTTATGGGCGATGTAGGGGATAGTAAATCTGCTGGCCCTGAAGTATTTTAGATTCCAGGACCCGTCATTCAGGTTGTTGCTCTTCTTTGATTCAGGATACCCTCCTGCTGCTGCACTAGGAAAAGTCCAGTTATTTTTTCTTCTAATGTCACCACATAGGTAAACTACCTGGATTCCAGCTGGAATAAACTGATGCAGATGAGCAGCACAGCCTGCTCCCTCTGCTGCTGCTTTGTCTGTGCTCTCACTGGCTTCCTTGCTCACTGCACGTGCCTCGCACCTTTGCCCCCTCTCCTATGTGCCAGCCAGCCAGCCAATGAAATGCTATTGCTAGCAACAAGTGACGTCAGCACTTCACACAGAGCTCCAGCAGCTGCAGCGCAGCCCTCCACCTCTGCAGCTAACCTCTCACATCTGCTCTCAATGATGCCAGATGAATGCGCCCACACAACGTTGCTCACCTTCGCTCCTGCTCTGCATGCAACTGTGGACACCGGAATAAGGAGAACACTCAGCAGATACTGGGGTTCTGCACGCCATCACGGCAGGTATGATTATGCTCCCACTGGTGCTCATTCTACATACGTTTCCAGAGCAGCACCCCGCAGCAGATTTAAAAAAATGAACATTTGCTGCATAAGATGCATGGGCATTTTCCCCTCCACTTTTGGGGGGGGGGGAGTGCGTCTTATGGAGCCAAAAATATGGTACCTTTTGGTGTATTGTTTTTTTAATACTTAAAACAGTTATTAGGGCAGAGAACTGGTTGTTAAATTATTTGAATCCCACCACTGCCCAAGTCTCTGTAGTGTCCAATCTACCTCATTCAGTAGTGAATTACATTTGAAATATAACTATGTAAACCTTCCATTCTATGGATGGGACCAGTGCCAAGAGGATAATAATAGTGATAAAATAACAGCAACCTGCTAAGTATCATGTGCCACGCACTATTTTTAGCATGTTAACTCAACTAATCTTTACAACTATCCTAGAAGGTAGATACTGTTGCTATCCCATTTTAGACAGGGGAAACTGAGGCTGAGAGAGAGCTGAGTCACATGCCCAAGGTCACATTGCTGGCAAGAGGCAGAGCTGAATACAAACCCAGATGGGTTGCCTCCAGTGTCGCTATGTCACTATTCCCCGCATAACAATCTTTTTTAGATCTTGGAACTTCAGCTCCACTTAGAAAAAAATACAGCTAACATTTGGCATTTTTTCCCCAAACCAGTTCAGTACATATTATATATTAGCAGAAAAAAATATGCATTCATTTAAAAACATCTAAAAAATCATTTGCAAGTGATGAAATTGGAGGCACTAATCTGACATTTCAATTAAAGATCATCCAAGCTTCTTTGTCTTCACCAGAAATTATTTAAAGTAGAAACAAATCTGGTTGTTTATTACATCAGACAATGGCATGAGACAGACATTTTTTTAAGTGAAGACTTCTCTGGGAGCTCCACCTATCCGGTAGTAAAACAGTGTTCTCTTTAGAGCTGAATCTTCCAAAACTAACGGAGACCCAGAGCAAATAATTTGACTACTTTAAAAAAAACCAGAGCAGAGAACCAGAACTGTGGGCAAAATAGCTCAAGAAAAACAATAACAATAATAATAAAAGCAGCAGAGTTGGCCACACTGCTGTGTCGACTGCTAGCCACATGGCCAGCCCGGAGTGCACCTGAGCACAGCCCAGACATCTAGAACACACACGCTCATTTCAGCACCTGCACAGGTCAAATGCGCAGGGCAATAAAAATATTAGTTTTAAGTTTGTTGAATGAATGACCCATTTGTAGTAAATTCAATCAGCTTTTGCTGCTTTTCCAGCTTCTTGGTTGTAGCCTTTTTCTCCCCTTGCATATCTCAGAATCATCCAGCAATTACCCAACCATACAACTCACTGCCTGTGCAGACACAGGGTTGGGGTCAGAAGATAAAATCACATTTTATGAAAGGTATGCTGCTAGTTATCTTTCTCAACATGGTCCTAAAGTTTTTTAAATGTGCTAATTTTTAAAGGTATAAAACATCAGGCCCTAGCCGGTTGGCTCAGCAGTAGAGCATCATCCGGGCATGTGGAAGTCCTGGGTTCAATTACTGGCCAGGGCACACATCTGCTTCTCCACCCTTCTTCCTCTCCTTTTTCTCTACCTCTCTCTTCCTCTCCCACAGCCAAGGCTTCATTGGAGCAAAGTTGGCCTGCGCTCTGAGGACGGCTCCATGGCTTCCACCTCAGGCACTAGAATGGCTCCAGTTGCAATGGAGCAATGCCCCAGAAGGGCAGAGCATCACCCCCTGGTTGGCATACCATGTGGATCCTGGTCAGGTGCATGCGGGAATCTGTCTCTCTGCCTCCCTGCTTCTCACTTCAGAAAAATACAAAAAGGCCTGACCTGTGGTGGTACAGTGGATAAAGTGTCAACCTGGAATGCTGAGGTTCAAAAGCTCGCAGTTTCCTGGTCAAGGCACATATGGGAGTTGATGCTTCCTGTTCCTCCCTCCCTTCTCTCTCTCTCTTTCTCTCTGTCTCTCTCTCTTCTCACTAAAATAAATAAATTTTTAAAAAGGTATAAAACATCAAATCTATATGGAATTAAACTAATATGAAAAAAGAGGGTATAAATACCAAAGCATTTACAAAAGATTTGAGAAAAAAGAGATTTGAGTTGGTGCATACAATAATTGAGCAACTAGTTTGGACAGAGTGATCTCAAGGGAGTAATAATGACCCCCTGTACTAGTGACTTGAGGAAGATAGACAAATACTGTAGCATATTCTTATAAAGGCAATTACTGACATGCACAAGTTAGAAGTCATGGCAATATGATTTGACTCCATAAGATATACTTCAGGGGTTGGGAACCTATGGCTTGCAAGCCAGATGTGGCTCTTTTGATGGCTGCATCTGGCTCACAGACAAATCTTTAATAAAACAAATAATAATGTTAAAAATATAAAACATTCTCATGTATTACAATCCATTCATTTCCTACCACTCATGTTCATGGTTGCAGGTGGCTGGAGCCAATCACAGCTGTCCTGCGGGACAACACCAAATTTTTATTGGATAATGCATAACATACATGGGTCATTATATGCCTCTCATGGAATTACATTTTAAAATATGTGGCGTTCATGGCTCTCTCAGCCAAAAAGTTTCCCGACCCCTGATATATACTTAATTTATGTCAAGCCTGACTAGGCAGTGGCACAGTAGATGGAGCGTTAGACTGGGATGTGGAAAACTCAGGTTCGAGACCCCGAGGTCGCCAGTTTGAGTGCGGGCTCATCTGGTTTGAGCAAGGCTCACCAGCTTGAGCCCAAGGTCGCTGGCTCGATCAAGGGTTCACTCGGTCTGCTGTAGCCCCCCAGTCAAGGCATATATGAGAAATAATCAATGAACAACTAAGGAGCCGCAACGAAGAATTGATGTTTCTCATCTCTCTCCCTTCCTGTCTGTCTGTTCCTATCTGTCCCTCTCTCTGACTCTCTCTGTCTCTGCCACACACACACAAAAAAATTATGTCAAAATAATATCAATATTAGGTTCATACTGTGGCATTGTGGGTGAATTCCTCCCCTTTCTTTCCTAAAAATTCTTTATATTGTTATTATTTCATTAATAATGAAAAAAATATGTGTAATAATTTTAGGGCCAAAAGCTAAGTAACATGGTCCTCCTTGAACAGTTTATGAAAGAGGTGACAAGAGAAAAACCATACACATCCTACCAAAGGAAGAGGAAAATTAAATAAAGTACTATGAATTTTTGTACCACAGAGTTTTTTCAATTTTTTACTGAATTTATTGGGGGTGACATTAGGTTATAAAATATATAGGTTCCAGGTGTATAACTCTATAATGCATCATCTGTATATTGTACCGTGTGCTCACCACAGCAAGTCAAGTCTCCCTGCATCACCCTTTGTCCCCCTCTTCACCCTCTTCTACCTCCCTACTCCTTTCCCTCTTGTAACAGCCATACTGTTGTCTGTGTCTAAGAGGGGCTTTTCTGTGTGGTTTTTTGCTTAATCCCTTCACATTTTTCTCCCAGCCCTCCAACCCTCACCCCCTCTGACAACTGTCAGTCTGTTCTCTATCTATGAATCTGTTTCTATTTTGTTTGTTAATTTATTTTGCTCATTAGATTCCACATATAAATGAAATCATATGGTACTTGTCTTTCTTTGACTGGCTTATTTCACTTAACATAGTGCTCTCCAGGTCTATCCATGCTGTCACACAAAAGGTAAGATTTCCTTCTTTTTTACAGATGAGTAGTATTCCATTGTGTAAACGTACTGCAGGTTTTTTACGCACTTGTCTACTGATGGGCACTTGGGCTGCTTCCAAATCTTAGCTAATGTAAATAATGCTGCAATGAACATTGGGGCACATATATTCTTTCAAACTAGTGTTTGGGGTTTCTTTGGACATATTCCCAGAAGCAGAATTGCTAGGTCATAAAATATTCCAAAACATAGCAAAATCTCAGACATTCTCGTAGCAATATTTTCTCTGATATATCACTTGGCCAAGGGAAACAAAAGAAAAACAGCCTGACCAGGTGGTGGTGCAGTGAACAGAGCATCGGACTGGGATGCAGAGGACCTAGGTTCAAAACCCCGAGGTCGATAGCTTGAGCACAGGCTCATCCAGTTGAGGGCAGGCTCACCAGCTTGAGTGTAGGGTCATTGGCTTGAGCGTGGGATCATAGACATGACCCCATGGTGGCTGGCTTGAGCCCAAAGCTGTTGAGGGCAGGCTCACCAGCTTGAGTGCGAGGTCACTGGCTTGAGCGTGGGATCATAGACATGATCCCATGGTGGCTGGCTTGAGCCCAAGGTTGTTGGCTTGAGCAAGGAGTCACTCACTCTGCTGTAGCCCCCAGGTCAAGGCACATATGAGAAAGCAATAGATGAACAACTGAGGTGCTGCAACAAAGAACTGATGCTTCTCATCTCTCCCTTCCTGTCTGTCTGTCCCTCTCCTTATGTCAGACACATACACATAATACACACACACACACACACACACACACACAGAAAAAGAGACACATAAGACTACATCAGACTAAAAGGTTTTTGTACAACAAAGGAAACCATCAACAAAATTAAAAGACAACCCACTAAATGGGAGAATATATTTGCCAATACATCTGATAAGGGTTTAATATTCAAAATTCATAAGGAACTTACAAAACCCAACACCAAAAAAGCAAACAATCCAACTAAGCAATGGGCAAAAGACTTGAATAGACACTTCTCCAAAAAAGACATGTAGATGGCCAATAAACTTATGAAAAGATGCTCAGCATCACTGATCATCAGGTAAATGCAAATTAAAGCCACAATATCACCTTACACCTGTCAGAATGGTGCTCATCAATAAATTAACAAACAAGTGCTGGTGAGGGTGTGGAGAAAAGGGAACCCTCGTGTACTGTTGAAGTAAATGTAGATGGTGCAGCCACTGTGGAAAGCAGAATGAAATTACCTTAAAGAGATTTTTTAGATGATAGGGTAGAAAAAAATTAATGGATCCATTCCCCATGGGCTGAATTGTATTTTCTCTCAATACACATGTTAAATTGAACAGTCTGAACAGAAAATATGAAAGTAGCATTGCCTTGCCTAAATTTCCAGGGGTTACGTGTAGGTTTATCCCCACAAATTCTCTTCTAAACTCTTTAGTGTGGCCCCTGTGCCCTTTATAATTTCACCCACTGGCCTACCAGTCTCACCACTGGTCAGTCCTCTTATTGCCCATCCAGCCCAGCCCTACCCCCATACTCATGTTTCTCCTGAGTACCTATGACCTTGCCCTTGCACACAGGCTGTTACCTTGACCTGGAGGGTCTTCCTCCTAATCTCTCTACAAGAATCGGTTCAATTATTATCCTGCTGACTGCTGTCCATAACCCAGCACAGAGAAAAGAGTTGCTCCCCTTGGCCCTATAGCCCCTTCCACATTCACATACAGTATCTATCATGTTGCACAGCAATTATGCTCATATGTGTCTCAGTTTACTCACCATGTTGTGTTCTCCTTAAAACAGAAACCACATCTTATTCCTCTTTGTATTCTCAGTGTCTAGCATGGTCCCCAGTGCATAAAGGTTCTCAATGAATGCTTGGGAATCAAGTGAATAAAGAAGCACAAAACAAGGAAGAATATATTGTTGGAAACAAGTTGGTTGCACATAACAGACTTAATTCTTCTGTGGTGAATAGAATAAACATTCTAATATATGTAAACATTCATATATATATAATCTTATTACATCTTCAAGGCATTAAATAATAGAGTAATATATTTTTTAAAATCTAAATTCACTTTTCTTACATTGGGAGCTAGAGACTAAAACTGTGTCACTGAATCGTGTCACTTCTGTTTTCTGTGAGTTCTCCTTTCTGCTGGTTTTTGATACTAAGAGGCTGGGAAATAATTCAGACTAGGTAGACTGTCCTAACAGCAACTAGGATGCTCCCAAGTACAGGTGTACCCAACATGGGTAAAAATAGCATGAGATTTATCAGGAACTGTCAGAAAAAATGGCAAACTAGAACACATGAGTTTTCAGTCCCATTTCTTAGCAATGTCACTTTCAGACTACCCAGCTACAGAGAGAAAAATAAAACATTTTCTGAGGGATGTGGTGAGGATTAACTGAGATAATGCCTATAAAGTGTCTAGAACAGAATGAAGGCATAATTGATGGTGGTTGCTGATGTTGTTATTGTGGCTGCTGTTAAGGAGAACACCACTCATTAGCTGTGTGAACCTGGACAAGTTACTTAACCCAGGTCTCAGTTTCCCCAACTCTAAATTGGGCATAGTGATAGTACCTACCTCCTGAGATGGCTATGAGGAATGTGTGAGTTTAACAGCTGTAAAGCACTTATAGGAGAGTTCATTGATATATAAACTGTTTCTGGCAACCAGAAGTGCTAAGTAAGTGTTAGCCATGATGGCTGTTGTTATGAATGATATTACTACTGAGGATCAAAAGATCCAACGTACATGATAGTTCTTTGAGACTGTAACTGCTAGACAAATGTGTGACATTACTCAGAGGGTTTCAGACCTTTAGACATACAAAACCACAGAAAGCATTTGAAGACTAAGAACCAATCCAAAGTTTGAACTAAGGATTTTTAATGTCAAGTACAGTACTGTGTTAGCTTCATAAAAAAATCTCTTCCTAACTACCATACTCTAAAGTAGACAATCTTCCCTACACAATGAGAGAAAACTGGAGTCAAAGGACACGTGTCTTAGTAAAGGTTGAAAAGAATCTAATTCATTCCTGTTGACTCCTAGCAAAATAGGGCTCTTGGCCATTCATTCTGCTAGGTTGACTTCTGATTGTATCCTATGTTGCAGCATCCAGTGACTCCTTCCATTTGGCAAAGTGGGACTACATCAACAAAATTGATCAACAGAAACAAGGCTATATAACAAAATAATACAAATCATGATTTATCCATTAATTCAATACACCCCAATTAAAGAGTTATTGGGGGCCCTGGCCGGTTGGCTCAGTAGTAGAGCATCGGCTCAGCGTGTGGAAGTCCTGGGTTCGATTCCCGGTTAGGGCACACAGGAGAAGGGCCCATCTGCCTCTCCACCCTTCCCCTCTCCTTCCTCTCTGTCTCTCTCTTCCACTGGAGCAAAGTTGGCCCAGGTGGTAAGGACAACTTCGTTGCCTCCGCCTCAGGCGCTAGAATGGCTCAGGCCGCAATGGAGCAACGCCCCAGATGAGTCTGTCTGACTGCCTTTCCGCTTCTAACTTCGGAAAAATACAAAAATAAAAGAGTTATTAGGTACCTGAAAGGAGGCAGCATCAGAGTGGGGAGGACACCTACAAAGGTGTGCTTTTGAAGGTGCTCCCAGTTGGTGAGATCTCTTAACCACCTTTAAAATACAGTTTTAACACAGCAGGCTTTATTTTAAAGGAAACAATTTAGCTAGTGGGATATTATCTATGTAACCTGAAATTTCTTGGAATAAAATGAAATACCTTAAGAAATGCTTCAGCATTCATGAAAATAAGGAAAATGTAATGAAATAACAGGTGCTTAAGTACTAGGATTTAAAATTAAAATAAGACAATAAAAAGGTATTTATTAAAATTGATTTTAAATTCTGGGAATTCAGGGCCTGGTCCAAATAGAAAAATGCTTTTTTTTATACTTCAGTAGTCTATTTCTTTGGGGATACTTATCAACCATGAGACATACAAATTATTTACATTATGTACAATGGGTCCACGGGGGTTATCTCAGTTTGCCAAAATACACATACTACACAACATTGACTAAATATCCAGCAACCATTTTGGCAAACTGTGTGCAGAAAGCAATTAAGAAGTCTGATAATATCTGTGTTTCTATATTCTAGGAGTATGAAATTTCTGCCTCACTACTATCTGCTGTTCAACAATATCCAGCAGGGTGGCAATATCAGGAGAACCAGGCAAGATAAAAAAATTAATAAATAAATAAAAAGAAGGAAAGACTGGAGTCTAAGGCTCAGAGCTGGCAAGCATTCTGTTCAGCTGCACAGAAAGGAGCTGCTTATCAACAGAGCTCCTCAGCTCACTCATTTTAACAAATGATAAGTAACATGACTGTGTCTTCATTGGCCAGCATCTAAAAGAGGCAAATCCAACAAATACTGAAATACACACCTTTTCTACTTCCTTGTCCAAACCATGAAAACCTGCACTGGTATTTCACCAGGCAAAGAGGCAGGGCCTCAGGGATGGCAGTTTGCAGGAGTGACGCAGTGCCAGGCCACATCTCTTCCTGGCTGGGCAGACCACTGGGTCCAAACCCACTGTGATTATCTACCATGCCTGCGTCCCAATCTGTCAAAGTTCTTCTGGGGTCTCCCACCCTGAGCACCTCTCCCCTGTTCCTCCATAGCGCCCTGGACTCACCTCTACACCCAGCATGTCTGACTACCTCTTTCTCTTTGCAGCCCTTGTGTTGCCAGTAGCAGCATTAATTTTCCACTGTCTACACAGCACTTAATTTTTTAAATGTTTTTAATATTAAAAATGAATAGTTTTCTTGAAAAGTTAGAGAACGTGGCCACCATAATTCCTACGACAAAGCAACATGAGCTAGAGCTGAGTGATCAGTTGTTCTGTACATAGACAAACATATACTTTCCAGGTTCCTGTCTCCACCATTCCCTATTGTCACCTGGGGCTCTGTTCCTTCATTTTATTACCAGCCAAGCCAAGAAAGTTTACCAGCAATTAGTGTTTGCGCACTTAATGACAAGAAATTTGATCTTTCTCTAGAACTGCAATTCACCCAAAAATCTACCCCATACATGTTGAATGAATGAAATAAATACATTAACCTAATTAATATTAATAACCTAATATTTTCCCTAAGATAATATTTTTACCTCTTAGGGTTGCTATAAAAACTAAAACAATATATGTGAAAAATAACTTGAGATTGAAGTACAAGTTACTATAATAGAATACACCTTAGGTCAGGACCCCATGTCTTGCATGTAATGCTATAATAATGACTGCAATCCCTAAGGAGGAACATCTGGTATTTATCTCGCTAATCTTAACAAATCAGTAACCTTCTGAGAAGGATCTTTGTTTTTCATCTTATAAATGACCCAAATATATGATTCAGAATAATTCCAACAACCTGGATAATTTTTTCAAAATAAATTAATTTCTTTATTTTTCCATCCTTTAAAACTATATGATTTATTATCGAACATGCAGTGTATGCAACAGGTAGTAGTTCTAGTAAAACTGTAATAACATTATGTGATGAATATATTCAACTCATACATTTTTCCAATATGCAATAAGCCGAAATATTTTTTAATCAACATTAAACTGGCAAGCTTACAATTTATAAAATCAGCATTAAAATAAATCCTGTGCTACACATATAGAATTTTACATTTTAATGGTGGAGCATAATAATAAATGGCTTAGACATAATGTCAGTCCCATATGCTAAGAGAATAAAAAATTAACTAGAAATTCAGGGTACTGCTATTTCCAAATAGGACAATAACCCCTATAGCCTCTAGCTATTCTGTACCTTTGCCTTCAATTTCACTATATTCTGTAAATTGTTCTTCCACCATCATGGAGTTGGCAGCCCTTTCTATAGCATAAGAAGCTCATAAAGGTATGCTATAATAAAAAATACATATTGTTGTTGGCTAGGAAATGAAAATGAATTTCCTTTCTCAAATCATGAAATATTTTATGCTAAAAACTTGGTAAGCTCTAAAATATTCCATTGTCAGTTCCCCCAAAGTTAAAAAAACATTGAGGACCACACACTGTTGTGATAATTTCTTTTTAACAGAACTTAAAGTAGGGCAGGGTTTTTGAAACTAATTCCTTTTATTTCTCTGAGTTGTAGACTCTATCATTTTTGCCTTAGGAAAATAATTGTCATACAGTATTCTTAAATTGTTCAATCAACAAGCATTTTGTAACTAAGGTACTTTTCCCCAAATTCATAAATGTTTATTTTAAACTATAAATAGAACAATTGAAGCATGAAGTACTAAGGGGACATCAAACATCGACACAGTCTATTCTAAGAGAATTATGCATAACCATTTCTAAAACACAGCTGTTTAAATTTTTATTTTAGAAGTGAGTCTGGATAGATTCCAAACCACTCCCTAAAACATTTGTAGTGTTCTTCTCCAGTATAAGTAGCCCCCATTCTTTTAGGATTTACTCATATTAGACCCGGCCAAGCCAACTCAAGAGTAGCTAAATAACATTTTATTTTTCAGATGTACAAGTTCCTTTGTCATATATAATTGTTAAGAGGTGGTTTTTCTCTTTTAAAAACCCAGGCTTTAAAACTTTGGTTTAAATGGTACATATGCTCTTATGTATGGACTAGAAGAGAACCCAATACTGTTTAAACATCCTACTTCTAAAAGTAAACATTTTAGACAGATAAAATACAATGAATGAACTCAATGCTCAACCAGTAAATCAAGAAAAGAAATTATGCTTATACTGCTTTACTGTTCTTTTCCTTCAAATAGGTTACTTTAAAAAGGCTATGACCATTTTATAATTAGCTGCCATGAGACAGTTAACTGTTTAACTGTTTCTGCTTCTCCTACCACATAAAAGTAGATGTCTATTTATCTGATGTACATTTATTAAAAGTGGGAATTCTTATTCAATCTGAACTCAACACAGAAATTGTTGGCCTTCTCCAGAATTTAAATGCTTGATTTTACACATTGATTCATCAGATTTAAAAGGACTTGGTTTTTCCTGTATTAAAATGTCTGCAGTTTTTCATTGGTGTTGTGTTAATTTCTGAATGGTAGGACTGAATAGTCACAGGGGATTGGGTTAAGCGTGGGTTCAGAGATTGAAATGTGTGAAAAAGGAGAATCAAATGAATGTTAGCAGAATTCCTCACTTACATTTCAGAGTATCTCACTAGATTCATATATTAGAGCTATAACTAGTAAATTAAAGCAGTATGTTTACCACAGCACGCAACCACTACATTCTCAATGCTCTTCCCATCCAGTCTTCTGGATAGAAAAGACGGTTTTCATTGCAATTTCAAGTTCATAAAAAACCTTCACATAACATTAACTTCACATTCAAGATCCAGCCTGGACTGAGTCAAAAGGCATTCCCATCAAAGAAACAAATAATTTCCATGAATGTCCCAGAAAATAATACAACATCCCAGAGTTAGCACTTGGTACAGGAAAAAAAAAATTCTAAAGTCACTAAAACCATGTGGTCTCTGTAATAAAGTAAAATGACAAAAGATATCTTCATGGGTTAAAAAGTAAAGAACTTATAGAGCTCATGATAACGCACCATGCATTGATGTTAAAACAATATTTTACAAGTGAAATGGAGTCTCTGTGTTTTGAATTATTTTCAGAACATCTTGGTAAGTATCATGCAAAGAAAATTTATTTTTATGTACCCACATCTCTGTGAATAATAATGTCAAAAACTCTCTTCCACACTAGGACTCAATTCTCAACCCCTCTAGTTACAAATCTTTAAATCAGTGCTTGAAATAAAATATATTTTTAACAACATTTAAAGTAGCATCAGCAAAAACGCCTAAGATGAAACTGCACAACAAGAAACATATTGAGTAAATTCTGAACTAATGCACCATAATTTCCTCTCTGGCATAAAGTATTTGATCATGAAAAAACAACATATTAAAACAAATTCTTCTGTTTGCATGAGACACATTTAACAACAACTCTTTCACTGTTTACATAAAAGAAAACTGTCATTGGAGTCAAAACCACCACTTCATAAATATTTTGAGTTAAATTGTTTCAATTAAAGAAATATTGAACAATGCTTACGGTTTTGTTTGCAAATTGAGCCCTTTTATTAAAATGCAAAAAAAAAGTGACAGTATTTCTTATAATGGTAAATGTAAGTTCCTTACCACCAAGACAGATCACTGAGTATATTAACTAAATTTTTATCCCCTGAAATGGCATGAGAACCTTGACAGAGGCTGTGAAAGCTACCCTTTCTCTCTAATCTATATATTACTTGCTCTCCCCATCGTCACTATATATTATGAAATATGCTTACATTTGCGAAACTGGCTTTTTCCACCCAATAACTATGTTTATGAACCACTTACAAAGCTCGTAAATGTTCTCTTCCTACCTCCCCAGCTATATAACTGGTTGTCCCGGCCTGCACACAGATTCCTCCCAAGCAGCGCTCCGGGCGCAGGCTGGATGGAGGTGCCCCGGGCAGGGGCCGAGCACCAACGGCTCAAGGGCGGGTTGGAACCGCAGGCAGACTGATTTATATACTTACACATGTTTGCCTTCCAAGCCGATTTTCTACCATATTTACAAGATCCCTGGAGAAAAACACTAAGTCCGGTCATTCCGAACGCCCACGGAGACCGGGATACGTGCACACCCTTTCGTCCCGCTAGCAGCTGCGACCGAAGCCCCAGCGTTTCGGGAGCCGCCTTCCCCGACAGCCCCAGACTGTCACTCCTTGCCGGGGGGTCGCCCTCGCCCAGCTCAGTCCGCCCCCTCACACACACACACACACACACACACACACTCACACACACACACACACACACTCTGCACGGGAGCAGCCCCTGCCTGCCTGCCTCCCTCAGGCCGCTGACCTACCTCTTAGAGCCGCCACCCGCCGCAGTCCCCCAGGGATGAGGGCTGGGGACCGCCGAGCAGCGCGGCGCAGCCCCCGGTCAGGGGCACACTTACCTCCCCTGTCACCTGAGAGGCTCTGTCACCTGAGAGGCTCTGCCCTCCGCCCCGCGCCCCGCAGGTCCCGGCGGGAGTCGGAGGCGCGGAGGCGCACGGGTTCGGGAAGAGGCAGGGTACCCGTTCCGAGCGGAGCCGAGGGTCCTCTCTCCGCGCGCACGCGGGTCGCTTCCTGGGACCACCCGCTCCGCGCTCTCGGTAGCCCGGCAACGACTGCCGCCTCCTAGGGCCCCGCCCACCCCGGAGGCCCGCCCACCTAGGGCCCCGCCCACGGCGCCACCCGAACCCTCCGCACTGCCATTAGGCTCTCGGCCGCGCCCCCTCACAGTCCCTGATCCGTTTGACCGGGGCTGGCAGCCCGGCCCGCAGCGGCTGTGGGAGCTGTGAATGCGACCTGGGGTGGGGATGGCGGGGGCGCGGGGCTTGAGGGGGTGTCAGAGGAACACCACGAGCACCGAGAGTTTGACTGTATTAGAGTAACTGTCTTGGCGAAGGGAGGGATCCTTCGATTCTACCCTGCACGTGTATCCCCAGCACCTTTCTGCCTTTCCCTTGCGGGTCACATTCTACCCAGCTCCCGCTTCGGCCCATGAGCAAAGGCCCCGGGAAGATAGCGGGGCACATTTGCTCTAGTCTATCAAGATCACGATGACCTTGCTCACCAACAGCCGCCTCATTCATTCATTGATCGATTTTTCCAGCAGACATTCACCCAACGCCCTTTGGGGGGGGGGGGGGGTTGGAGTGTGCTAGTCAACTCTGCCTCCTCCAAGCTAAGACCAGCTCCCAAGGTCCCTCAAAAACTAAGAGCCTAGCTTCCGTGCCTTCACTAGTACTTTGCATAAGGTGTTGACACTCCTGAACTTGTTTGTTGATTTATGAAGCAGAACTAAAGGGTGCCCACTTTGCAGATTTGTTGGAAAGAGTGAAAGAATTATGTATATAACAAAAGTACTTTTGAGGCAGTAGAATGCTCTGTAAGCAATTATTGTTTTATCTGTCCAGTGGGTGACTAAATATGTATACCAACACATTCAAACCCAAGACACCAGGTGACTTTGGGACGAAGAAACATCCACCGTATGTTATGTGTTCGTTTCATTTTCCCTACACGTCCTTTGGATGGACTCAAATCCTATGTTTTATATACCCCAACGCCCATATAGGCATATAGGCCTCTCAACAAATATTTGTTGGGTCAATGAATAAATTAATAGAATTAATTACTGATAAGCACATCTCCTGATCCATACTGAGAACATTGTAGTGTTGTAGTAGTTTCTTGTGAAAAATACATTAAAATATTATCACCCCAAGTGTCAAAATCAAGATTGTCTACTTTACATATGGGATGATCAAGATGTAAGTCACAATAATGACTTGCTTGCAAACAATTTACAAGTGATGTACACTAGCTTATTTGAACCGCAAAGCAAGTATATGTTTCCTTGGCGTAGGAGCTGTTACCTAGTACTACTACAGAATATGTACTGCCCTAATGTGTTGTCATTATATTGAAATTATCTGTTTGTCTGTTTTCCTTTCCCCAACTACACTTCAATGTCCTGAGGGCACATCTTATTTTCTTAATATCCCAGAGCCTAGCTAGCGCATAGGATTCTCAGAAATTTGTTAAGCTGAGTTATCGCACCTTCCTTTGTAAAGACTCATGCATTCACCTCTTATTTTTCTCTTGATCCCGCCACCTCCACCACAGTAAATGCCCTCCCCGCCCTTCACTTGAATATTGCCCCTACAGGGTTGGAATATCATCAAACCTTTCTCCCTGTGGCTTAGTTCAGTGGACCTGTTTCCTCCTGCCTGTCATTACTGTCACTGTCCAATTAAATGATTAACATTCCTCATTGTAAAGAATGGCTTCTATAATCCTTGAGATAGCAGTCAGAAATTTCCAGGTTTGGACTCCAACCACATTTTCAGCCTTATCTTTCTCCCCTCTGGATTGTACACTTTATATTCTGGCCAAACTGGTCTGCGTACCATGCCTCAAAGTGCCCTGAACTTGCTCTTCCCTTTGCTAAATTTCTTGTTTACGCTCACCTATTTCCCTTACCTCTTTGATACCATACTTGTCTGACTATTATTTCAGGACTACCTTAAAAACCACAACTCTCGTGGGTATTTCCAAGGTTGTGACCTTCTTATTAGAATGAAAGCACTTGCCACATTCATGTGTCATAACTGTCTATGACTGAGAGTTCTTCCTCATGAATTAAATGGATTCTGCTTTAAGAAAAGGGTCATGTTTTGTCCGAACTTGTGTCTCTGATAGTATCATTCACAGAAATGTTCAATAAATGTTTTCTGAGTGGAATTTATTCTGCCAGCTCAAGAACTGCCTCTTTGACTTTAGCCAAATGTTCTTTTTTTCTCTAGCCACCTTTTGTACTTAGAGGCAGTGATACATGATGTAGTTGATTAGTTCTTGCATCATTCCCTGTGGATGTGATCAATCTTCCCAGTAAGCCTGTTAGCTCATTGTGGAGAGAAACCCTATTGTGATCAAACACAGGCTTTGTCATCAGATAATCTAGTCTTAGATGACAATTGCCATTCACTGGTTGCATGCCTTTGGAAAAGTTATTTAACCGCCATTTCTTCAACTGTAAAATGAGTTGTTTCATTGGTGGTTATTAAAAATAAGATAAGGTATTGAGATCATTCAGCTCAGTGCCTGGAACATAGTAAGTGCACACTCAGTAGCAGCAAATATTAGCCAGCAGCCTACCTTTTATAGGGCAGATGATGCCTAGCATTGAAATGATATTGACAGTGGGGACAAAGAGCATCGAACCTCTGTGCTCTGTTAAATAAATCTAATTCTCCAGGAAGAGGCATGTTAAGTTAATAAACACTCCCCACTTTACCTCACTTAGAAAGTACATTCTATATGATCGGGAAACGGTATCTGAAGGAAAAACCAGGTCCACAGTTAAGAACCAGAGGTGGTACAAGAAGAACTGTCAGATCCCTAGGTTCATTCAGAATGAAACCAAGCTTATAATTAGAGCTGTAAGCATTTTTCTCTCTTTAAAACACTATTATTAATAGGTTGAAATGTTTACTGTAAAGTGGTGTTGGTTAAGGTTCGTTTTTTCTGAAGCTAGTTTTAACAATATCTAAGTGGATACAAAAGTGTATTTCTTTAGAATATTTTTTTTTAAGTTGAACTAATGAAGTAGCAAACGTCTTTTCTTTTTCTTTTTTAATTCATTTATTTTTTTTCCCTGGAAGTTAGAAGCGGGGAGGCAGTCAGACAGACTCCCGCATGCACCGGACTGGGATCCACCTGGCATTCCCACCAGGGGGCGATGCTCTGCACATATGGGACATTGCTCCATTGAAGCCAGAGCCTGAGGCTGAGGCCATGGAGCCGTCCTCAGCACTCGGGGCCAACTTTGCTCCAGTGGAGCCTTGGCTGCCTGAGGGGAAGAGAGAGACAGAGAGAAAATAGAGGGGGAGGGGTGGAGAAGCAGTTGGGCACTTCTCCTGTGTGCCCTGGCCAGGAATCAAACCCAGGACTTCCACACGCTGGTCAGATACTCTACAGCTGAGCCAACCACCAGGGCCTGAAGTAGCAAAGTTCTTGAAAAATATTTTCAGTGATAAGCTAGCTCACTGGCAGAAAAGTTAATGGAAAACTACTTGCCTTCATAGTAATTCTTAGTATAAATCATTATTCTTTGGGAAAATGGAGTAGAATGCAAGCTACATGAAAATCCTGATTTTTGTTTGTTAGTTCACATTGTCTATACCTAGTAGGTACTCAAAAATTTGTTGAATGAATTAATGAATGGGAGTAGGAATCCCAAAGAATAATAAAGTTTGACAAATACAGTTAAGGAAAAAAATTAGCAAGCTCCAGCAATTTAGGTAATTCTCAACTCCCACTGCTGTCCACTATAGACTATCAGTGTAGGATTGGGACCAGACACTGAGTGACTGGCTCAAGGTCATACACCAAATTAATAATAAAGCTAGAATTAAAACCTAGGCTCCTAATATAATCTTCACCATACCACCAATGCATAAGCACGAAAAGGCCAAGGAACTATTTATGTAGTTTATATAATGTCAAACTCATTACATCTACAGAGCAGAGTTGTTATAAGCTGTAGCACTTGCACTGATCCTTGTGAGTTTATGACACCCCTGTTGGTTAGACTGTTTTCATGAGTTTAATGAGAGAAGAAATAAGTCTTTAACTTTCCTCCTCTCCTTCCAAATAAATATGTAACACTTTTCTGCATATGGTTGAGTCAAGGAACAGGCTTGCTGTGCAATGGCCCATGATGCTAGGCCACAGGGTTGCCAAGGTATTGGAGACATTTAACAGGTAGAGAAAGTTGTACTTATCAGAACTCATCTCAGAGAGAGGAAGGTTTATGTTGGAAGGAATGGTTTGATAAAGTTGCTCCACACCCCCACCTTACCCTTCCCACTAAAGAGCAAAGTTGAGTCACAGTGAATGGTGTCGGTAAACTCTGAGTGGTGATTTCAACAAGTAGGTAGATTTGGAGCCAAAGCTGAATGACTTGTGACAGTAGAGGAAAAATTAAGCACTGCTACCAGGGAGCCTCCTTCTGTGATCCTTCCATTGCCCCTTCTCCTCAATTTGGCTGAAAATTTGAAAAGAATCGCTCTTTAATAGTGCACCAAATTACTCATTATTCCTGGCCAAACAAAATGTGGTTTCTTGAGTTTAGTTCAGTCTTGAAGCAGAGAAGGAATGGATCATATCTGGAGGTCCTTTATAGCTAAAGTTCTAAGCCAACTGATGGAAAACTCTTTCAAAAATTTCTAATAGCTTTCACAAATGTATCAAAAAAAAGAAAACGAAGACATTTTTAACTAAAATTTCAGCTCTATATAATGCTTATAACAGAAAGAATTAACTGCCTAGTCCAAAAACAAACAAACAAACAAAACCCCAGATATACTCTAGTATTGCCATTTAATTAGCCCTATGATCTTGCACATGTTATTTGACCCCCCTGAGACTCACTTGCCTCATCTGTATAATGGGCATGACAAATGTAATTGTACATTTAAATGTGATAGTATTTTTTAAAATGCTGTTAGATTGCCTGGTAGACAAATACTCAATAAATATTACTGAATTAATTAATAATTGGCCAATCAAATATTAATGAACATTACTAACTAATCATTTATAAAGCTTTATATGAAACCTGTATGAGAATAATAAGACATGACTAACAAACAGCTATTCGGCCTTGAGAGCAGTGTACATGTGCATAATTTACAGTCAATACAGAAATTTATTCACAAGAAATATACTCATTTTTTTCAAGAAAAAGACCCAGAAAGAGTTCATGAAAACATATTCAAGGATTCTTAACATAATCATGAATCCATATACGAATCTATATATGGAATACAAATGTAGTATGGAACACATATCATACACAAACCCATATTGAATTTGCAGACTGAAAATCTCAGAAAATCCCATTGGGAATCTCCCTTGAGGAGTAACATTCTCTACTTAACAATTAAATTTTTCATGGACTCCATTGACATCTTTAATTCCTTGGAAACACACAAAGATGTACTTACATAATTCCAAACTTGTATATATACACACACACAGGCACACAAATATATATAATTCCACATTGCATTGAAATATTAAATGTTGAGGTAAAATTATTTTAAAATTCATGGTAAATTATGTGTGGTAGTAATTGAGTTTAGAGACTGCTTAGAAATATGGAAGCAAAAAGAACATTTGGGAAATACCACACTAATCCAGTTGACAGACATATCTACCATGGAAATGAGAAAAAAATGTTTTGCAATAGGAAATGTCCGTCGGTATGATTCAAGTTAACACTGTCTTCTGATCGGGTACCAATGCATTTGTTTTATCAGTGATTGGAAAACAGACTACGCATGGTGAACTAGAAAGCACACTGGACTTACAAAACTAGCTATGTGACCTTAGTGAAGATAGTCAAGTTACTTTTCTCTAGTCTCAGTTTCCTCATCTGTAAAATGGCTATAAAATTTCCTTCCTGCTTATTTCATGAGGATGATCTGAGCAATTCCTTCATTTCATATATGAGAAAAATGAGTAGTGAAGTGACTTTCTTAAGGTCACATAGCTAATCAGTGACAGAATCATGACTAGAAATAAAAGTCTTTTGAAGCGTTGGACTGTCTGCTGTAACAAAGCCGCCATTGAAGCAATAACTAGGAAAGTGCTTTGAAGGATGTAACATCAAGGGTTTTTTTGTTCAGAGGAAGTGCTATGGAGTATACCTACTTAAACCATAATCAAGACCGTCATGTGGCAATTCAGAAATGCCTTTTGAGACTGTACCTGTACATTCAGCATTAGCTATCTTTCTTTTAAAATCAAATAGAATCTGTTTCATTTCCTTACAAAGATACAGAGGTAAACAATTAACTGAATTAATTCAGATACTGAAGTAGATTTTCAAGGACCTGACTTGCCCAAGCGAGTTTTCTACAAAGTCTAAATTAATCAGATAATTGCCAATTCTCCCTTTTGTGATGAGTAGAGCCTGCATTTGTTGACCTGAGCCTAGTAACAGAAAGCAGTCATTTAAAAGTTTAAAAATCCCAAATCTGAACTAACTGATCGATTTCCTAAGCACACTATTTATTTAGGCATCGTCTCCAGTTACTACTTTAAAAGCTTAATTTTATCTGAATATGAACATTAATACTGCTTTTGTGATTTAAAGGGAAACTTTTAGGCAAACAAATGAAAAAAAAAAAAGTCAACCTAAATGGATAATCCAGTATATTGTGAACATATTTTATTATACTCTCAATAAAACAAAAACTTAAATGCCTCTCTTGGCATTACCATAAAAAACAGTTTAGTCTTTTGATTCAATTCTTACTGACACATTGAAAATATATAGTCAGTGTAGTATGGTTTAAAATAATCTCCACTTAAAAGCTATCAAAGTTTTAAAATTAAGCAAACAGTACTAATTACCCTCCTTCTAATATCAGGAGGAAAGTTTTGAAGGTAATTTAATTAATTGGCTCTAAAAAATTAATTACATATGAAATGAGCCTCATTAGGCCTTTCCTGTTTCATCAGAATTTCAGACTAAAGGATGACTGGTCTTTTCACTTGTAATTTCTTTGTGGTTCACAGAGCATAAAATAAACTGTTGGTTGTGCTGATAATTAAATTTTTTACCCAAATAAATTTAGTACTAGAACATTAAAATAAACTGACCTGAACATGGAACTCTTAGTTCTCCACTGTATTAACATTTTTTAAATTGCAATGTAAAGATTTTACTCTGCATGTGTGAGTATGTGGGAGCGTGATTGCTTAATTGACACAAAAATAAAAAAAACTCCACAACAGCTAACTTTCAAATTTAACACACCAATATATTTGGTTTTGCCATGGTGAGTAAACTAAAGTGAAAACTCTATGTCACACATGAGTAAAAACTCTGTCACATAATAACTGTTGCTTACTCAGATACTTTTCATACACAGTTGGCCAATTATAACTTATAACAGCTGTCACTATACATTTAAAGTAAATATTAATTTGGGAATATTGACCTTGTAACTGTTTGTGTAAATAAGGCTTGTACTGTTTTCAGAGGTTACAGAATAGCACTAGAGGATTTTAAAACCAAACCTAGCCCCACTTCACCCTCACTGTTTTCAAATTCTTCAGTTATACACATAAAAAGCTTCAATCATACTTGAATGCCTTAAAGATACAAAGTGCATAGAGAAATGTATTTGATAGATTTACATCCTGGAGGTGAGAGAATAAATAAACTACAGAAATAATATTGCCAGACATGCACTGTGCTCTTTTATGTAAGAAAACATCGGCACAAGTAAAGTCCTACTGACTGTTTCCTAAATAAAGTAATCTGTAAATACTGAGAGCAATTACAGTTTACAGACCTCAGGCTCTGGAGCATGGGCTGTGTGCTAAAGTTAGCACTCGTCTTTGCTTGTCCTGTTTGAACAACTCATTCCCAAGTAAAATTTGCATGACAGATTGCAATCCCTTTTGTACAAACTACTAACATGGCATCCAGAATCATAATTACTCTGATACAGATATCGAGTATAATGTAGCAGTCAAATATAAAAACGCTTGTTTTTAATTGAGTAAAGCCATCTTTTTCTTAGAACACATAGGAGAAGCGAAGTGAAAGCTCACAACAACATGTAAAATGTACCTGCAAAGTGCTGAACTCTTTCCAGTACTCACCCTCCAGGCAACTGAGTTTCTCGTTGGCAGCGCTGCTGTGCCAAATGCTTCCACCTTCCCAAAACTGTGTGTCAGCACAAGCCTAGACGAAACTTCAAATCCAGGAAAATAAAATTAACCATGCAGATCAAAGGCAGGGAGCAGGGAGATGAAATGCGGTAATCTGATCGGTGATCAGTTGCAGAACATCAAAGGCAGGGCTAAGTTTATATATAAGCAGGGATATCAAGAAAGTTCACTTTCAGCAGGTAAGTCATCCTCCCGCCTCTTAGTCCGCAAATTCTTTTGTTTAACATGGATCACGTTGTTGTCCTCCTCTCCCCCCCCCAACCCCCCTTTTTTTTTGGCAAGAAGGCAAAGCCGGTGGTTCTCAAGAGCTTGGAGCCTGGGCTGAGTGGCTGGATCCGTACCGTAGCCTTTTCAGTTCCCAAAGCTGTGTTGTGGATTGTGTGCTGGGAGCTGCCTAGTGCCAGCGGCTTCTGCCTTATCCCTTTCATCTAGCTGAACTGCAGATCCCATGACATCATTCAGCGCCGTGGGACTGGTAGGAGAGCTATAATTCAGCCTGTGGGGGAGTGCAGCTCCAGAGAAGCTCGAGTTTGCCTGATTTCTAATCACGTTAGACTATTGTGCCTCCGGCAGGACAGTTTCTGTTATCTGCTTCCCAGTTGCAGAGGTCTGCAATTGCTGCGGTTTGATTCTAGTGTGATAAGATCCCTGAGCCACACAGGTTCCAAATGCCAGCATTTAATTGGACTGTTGATAAAACCAACTTTTTTTTTTTTTAACAAAGACTGTCGAATATTTAGAAGTTAAAGATTATTGTCAGACCATTCCAGAAAACACTGAGGGACACTGCCAGTTGGAAAAGATGACATTTAAAAAAAAATGTGTTTTTGTTTTAAATATTATAGATCCTTAAGCATTTCAAGTAAACTGTCATTTTTCTTGAAATTTAAGTTATTAAAATTGACTGACAATTAAATGTTTTGATTAAAAAAATTAATGGGCAGGCAGCCAACAGTTAATTGGAGACTGTTATCTGCCACTTTCTCACGTAAACCCTTGCGCAGGCTTAATCTTAGTCTAGGTCTTAGTTTGAGATTCTGGAAATTAGATTTTAAAACATGTAGTTCTTAGATAGGTACAATTCATTAACACCTGTTGAGCATTTTAAAGTTTACAAAAGAAAAGAATGATGTACAGCAAACCACAAGCCCTGTGCTAACCCAAAGCCGTGTTTCTTGCCTTTGAGGGTGTTTCTTCCAACACCCTAATTTGAACACTTAACTCACTAAAAATTGCCGCATTTTGTCTAATTATTCAAAATTTAAAAGTAACACATTATTTAAAATTGTCTTACTATTGTTTCTTAACAATAGCAGAGTCAAAAAAAGATTATTTCAATTTTAGTATTTACTAAAATAGAAGATAATCAGAAATTTTATCTTTATGACAATCCAGGATACAATGTGTTTCTGAATTCCAGGGCATTCTTCCATGGAATGAAGGAAAATTTTGTTTTATAATGGAAACTGGCCAACTTTTACTCTTAGAAGGTCAGTAAAACTGTATTTTTTCAAAACAGAAGATCAAATTTAAAAAAATTTAATCTTTTTTTTATGTTACTGCCCTCTCTAGTAGGTTTCATCTAATTTTTTTCTGATGTGATACTTGAAAATGTAGTTTATGATGTGTTTATTTCCAGATTTCTATGATTCTTGAAAAGATTTTAATAGTAAAATATTTGCTTTGAACAGTTGAGTTCAATATAACATTTCAATTGTCATGTTTATTTATTTATTTATTTATTTTTACTGAGAGAGAGAAAGAGACAGACATGATAAATATCAACTCAGAGTTGCGGCATCTTAGTTGTTCATTGATTGCTTCTCATATGTGCCTTGCCCAGGGGTCTCCAGCTGAGCCAGTGACCTCTTGCTCAAGCCAATGACTTTGGGCCTAAACCAGTGACCTTGGGCTTCAAGCCAGTGATCTTTGTGCTCAAGCTAGTGACTATGGGTCATGTCTATGATCCCACACTCAAACTAGAGACCCTGCACTCAAGCTAGATGAGCCCAGGCTCAAGCTGGCCACCTCTGGGATTTGAACCTGGGTCCTCAGTGTCCCAAGTCAATGCTCTATCCATTGTGTCACCACCTGGTCAGGCAGTCATGTTTATTTTTTAATATATATATATATCTATATATATTATCTTTTACATCATTTCTCAAAGATTCACAGAGCTCAGATAGAATTTGAAGTGCAGATGTGATCATCCATGATTTCTCAAAATTAGAGCAGAAAATTTCCTGTAATTCCTGACCTACACAAAATGCTTCCCGGGATCTTTTAAATAAAAAGAAAATATTTAAAAAGACAAGTGGATATTTGCCAATTTCTTCTCTTAGGTGCTATACCATGAAATACGTATTCCATCAAACTGCACTCAGGAATAAGGTTTCCTGATACACCAATACATTAAAACATAACCAGCCCTGGCCGGTTTGTTCAGCAGTAGAGCATTGGCCCAGCATGTGGAAGTCCCAGATTTGATTCCTGGTCAGGGCACACAAGAGAGGTGACTATCTGTTTCTCTCCCTCTCCCCCCCCCCCATCTTCCCCTCTTGCAGCCATGGCTCGGTGTAGCTGGGCAGCACATCACCTGGTAGGAGCCTGCCAGGTGGATCCCAGTTGGGGTGCATGCGGGAGTCTGTTTCTGCCTCCTCACTTCTCACTTAAATAAATAAATAACAACTAGACGCTTGGTAAGGGTCTTTGGATAAGCGAGTTTATCCTAATGTCTTGACAGAATTCAGTACCAATAGAAATACTGGAGGGACTGATAGAAGGTTCTTATAGTTTCCCTAGAAGCTTATAAGAGACATTTGGAAGTAGGGACTTAAGTGAGAACCAGTCAAATGAGCCTCAATTTATACAAATCTCATCAAGAAAGAACTGTAGTTCAAAATACATTTAGCAATACGATGTTATCTCTAGTGGAAGAGTTTGTTCACCAAGTCACTGAAAATGACTTTGAACTGATCCTCCTGTGGCCAAGCACTCACCACGTATGAGACGAAAAGGGATTGAGACAAGGTCCCCATCTGTTACCAGGAGCAGAGGGTGACTAGGGACCCACTAAATGAGCAATGACCTCCTGACCCTGGGCTCCCTTCAGTGTGTAGATGTGCCCGGACCACTCTTGTTGCTGAGCTGCACCGTGAAGGGGAGCTGCTGCGACACTTTCGTCCTTCCCCTCTAAGAAGCTGGGATTAGTGAACTAAATTTGATGTTCTGGTGACAAGAAATATGCCACTACACTGCACATAATTATTAGTTTTAGCAACACAGAGTTAGGTATTTTATTGGTGATTTCTAGTGCCAAGGCATGGCTTTTAACCCTTTCTACCAAGTTGCATTCCAGCCACCTGGTGTGTAATGGGCTCGAGGCAGCAATCTGATCTGAGGAACTCAAGGCTGCATTTCATTGCACTTAATAATGAGAAAATATTAATAGTTCACATCAAAGAACGGAGGGGGCTGAGTGAGATTCTTCAGGGGGAGGGTCTTGCGTAGCCCCCCTTCCGATTGCCACTGAGGGTTATTTTCTCTACAACACCTGGAACATGCTTTCTTGATAGGCAAACTACATAAATTCCTGATTGTGAGATATAGATTTAGGCAATTTACAATATTGTTTTCCTTTAAGTTTCAAAGTTCTTGGAGTTATCTAGAGCTTCTTTGTAATATCATCTTTTCTAAAGTTTCTGTTCAGAGGATACATCTGGAATTGTATCAGATAAGCCCAGCTTCATATATAAGTTAGAGGAATCATTTTCTAATTTATTTTATTTACACACTTGTGTGTTTGTGTGAAGTGGCTCAATGTTAAGGAAGTATCATTGACACTAGAGTCAGAAGGCCTGGGTCTCAATCTATTTATCTGCAGTTTGGGTCAGCTTCTTAATCTCACTGGGCTTCATTTTCCTAAATTATGAGAAGGGAACAACATCCACCTCGCTAATGTGTCTGGGACAACAAATGTACATAGAGAGCTTCAAGCAACCCATTTCTGGTATTTAGTCAAAGAAAATGAAATCACTGTACCTTTAAGAGCTGTCTGCACCCCCACGTTCACTGCACCATTATTCACAATCACCAAGATGTAGGAACAACTTAAGTGTCCATGGATGGATGAGTGGATAAAGAAAATGTGACATATATGATATAATGCAATATTAGTCAGCCTTAAATAAGAAGGAAATCTTCATGTTGGCAATAACGTGTATGACCCTGGAGGACATATGCTAAATGAAATAAGGCAGACACAGAGGATGGATAGCATATGCTCTCACTTATAGGGGGAATCTAAAACAAACAAACAAAAAGCAAAGTAACAACCTCACTGAACTCACAGTAACAGAGAGTAGAATGATGCTAACTAGAGGCTGTGAGGAAAAATAGGAGATTAAAAGTTTAAGAAAGTAGAATGGTGGTCACTGGGGGTTTGGGTGGGGGGTTATTGGGAGTTGCTGTTTAATGGGTACAGATGTTCAGTCTTGCAAGATAAAAAAAGATCTGGAGATGGTGATGGTTGTGCAACAATATGAATGTACTAATATTACTGAACTATCAACATAGACACTTTAAATGGTTAAGATAGTAAATTTTGTGTTATGTGTATTTTACCACAATAAAAAATTGAAAAAACAAAAAAGATAGTATCAAGCAGAATAAACCCTTAACACAGTTACTGAGAGATCAAACTCCAATTTGAGATGGGCTCATTTTCCAAAGGGGAAGGACAGGCCATCACATAGCTCTTGGGTCTGGTTAATCTGAAGCCAGGGTAACCCAGATGCCCCTAACAGTTCAGGGACCATTCTTAAATCATCTAGGACCACCCTGTACATGATCATAAAAAGAAAATGGTTCAAGCCTATTACAACTTGAATTGTATCCACCTAAAGTTATATGTTAAAATCCTAACCCCTTGCACCGCAGAATGTGACCTTATTTGGAGATAGGGTCTTTACAGAGGCAATTGGGTTAAAGTGAAGTCATTAGAGTGGACCCTAAACCTAGAAGACTGGTGTCCTTCTAGAAAGGGGAAATTTGGACACAGCCACACATCGAGCAAAGGTGATGTGAAGAGACACAGGGGGAAGATTGCCATCTGCAAGCCAAGGAGAGAAGGTTGAAACCGCTGCTTCACTCAGCTTTCAGAAGGAGCCAACCTTGTCAACACCCCAACTTTAGACTTCTAGTCTGCAGAACTGTGAGACAATCGTATTCTGTTGTTTAAGCCACCCAGTCTGTAATTATTTGTTATGACAGCCTTAGCAAAGCAGCATAGAGCCCCAGCCAACATCTCAGAAGGCCATGTGTTCCTCCTCAGTACAGCCTACCATCTGCTTTGTAAAACACCCTCTCAGCGTCTATAGATACTCCTGCTTTGAGTATGCCTTTTTTATGGGCAGAAGGTTCCTTCCTTCTCCCAAAGTGCCCTCCGGGTACTGTTAAGTGAAGCAAAGAATTACTGACAGCTATTAAAGAAAGAGATGAAAGCACAATTTTTGGCTATTATAAATAAAGCAGCAATGAACACTAGTGTACAAGTCTTTGAGTGGCTATATGTTTTCATTTCTCTTAGCTAAATACCTAGAAATAGAATTTCTGGGTTATATGATATATGTTTGACTATATAAAAAAACTTTCAAATTGTTTTCCAAGTGGTTGTACCACTTTACATTCCTGTCAACAGGGTATGAGATTTCCATCCTTGACAACACTTGGTATTATCAATAATTGTAATTTTAGCCATCCAAATGGAGTTGAGTAGTACCTCGTGATGGTTTTTAAGTTTTTATATGCATAGAATTTATTTTAAGAATAGTTTTAGATGTACAGAAAAATTAGGCTGCTAGTAGAGATACTGCCCATGTGCCCCCTGTACCCCATACACAATTTACCTTATTTATTATCATCTTACATTAGGGTGCTATATTTGTAATAACTAATGAACAAATATATTATTACTAATTGAAATCCTTAGTTTACACTGAAGTTGACACTTTTGTTGTACAGTTCTATAGATTTTGACAAACGCATAATGAAATGAGATTGTATGGAACCTATAGATCACATTGAGAAAGAAACAGACATCTTAGCAATAGTGAATCTTACTATCCAAGGACATGAAACAGCTCTCCATTTATTTAGATCTTTGATTTCTTTCATCAGCATTTTATAGTTTTCCCCATGTAGATATTATACATTTTAAAAAATTATACTTAATTATTTTAGGTTTTTTTGAAGGGTATTAACATAAATAATATTATGTTTATAACTTCAATTGTACGATGCTCATATAGAGGAAACATTGGCTCTTTTGTATATTAATCTTATATTCTGCAGTCTTGCTGTTATCATTTACTGGTTCCAGGAATGTTTTGGTCAATTTGGTTAACTCTTTGGAGTCAGTTCTTTGAGATTATTTGTAATCATGTCATCTGTAAGCAAACAAATTTTCATTTCTTTCTTCTCAATCTGTTGATTAACTGTAAATGTATATTGCAAACTCTAGGGCAAACAATAAAAATTAATTTAAATCCTCTTTCATACAATAATACTGTACTGCTTCACAGATACCACAGGCGACTTATAACCAAACATCCCCAACTCCTCTTACCCACCCCTTATAACATTGCTGTAATTTATTTCATGTATCCATCCATATTCTATCATCACCCAAGATGTTGTTGCCATTATTACTTTAGTTATATAAAGATCAATTAAGAATAACAAAAATTAAAGATTTTATTTTACAGGTATTTACTCACACTTTCTCTATGTAGGTCTACATTTTTTCCTCTGTCAGTTTACTTTTCTCTGAAAAACATCTAACATTTCTTGAAAGGCAGCTCTATCAGCAACAAATTCCTTCAGTTTTTATTTGTCTGAGAAAGTATTTGTTTCATTTTCACTTTGGGAGGATAATTTTGCCAGATAAGAAATTCTAGATTTGTGGAATTTTTTTTCAACACGTTGAATATTTAATCTTGCTCTCTTTTTGCCTGTGTAGTTTCTTATGAGAGGTCTGGTATTCTTTTTTTTTTTTTTTTTTTTTATTAGTATTTTTCTGAAGCTGGAAACGGGGAGGCAGTCAGACAGACTCCCGCATGCGCCCTACCAGGGTCCACCCGGCACGCCCACCAGGGGGCGATGCTCTGCCCATCTGGGGCGTTGCTCTGCTGCAACCAGAGCCACTCTAGCACCTGAGGCAGAGGCCACAGAGCCATCCTCAGCGCCCCGGCCAACTTTGCTCCAATGGAGCCTTGGCTGCAGGAGGGGAAGAGAGAGACAGAGAGGAAGGAGAGGGGGAGGGGTGGAGAAGCAGATGGGCGCTTCTCCCGTGTGCCCTGGCTGGGAATCGAACCCAGGACTTCCGCACGCCAGGCCGACGCTCTACCACTGAGCCAATCGGTCAGGGCTGAGGTCTGGTATTCTTATTCCTATTTTTCAATAGGTAGTTTATATTTCTTTAGCCTTTCAAGATTTTTGCCTTTGATTTTAGCTTAAATATTATATGCCTAGGTGTAGATGTTTTGGCATTTATTTTTGTTGGTATTCTCTGAGCTTCCTTGGTCTGTGGTTTGCTGTTTGTCATTAATTTTGGAATATTCACAGCTACTATTGTTTCAGTTATCTCTTCTGCTCCTGCTTCTTTCTTTCTTCTCCTGTTGGCATTCTGATTACTTGTAAGTTAAAACTTTTGTAATTGTTTCACAGATTTTTTTTCATTCTTTGTTTATTCTTGGCAATTTAGTTTGGGAAGTTTCTATTGATATTTCTTCAAGTTCACTGACTCTTTCTTTTACTGTGTCCAGTATGTGGATGAGCCTAGCAAAGACATTCTTTATTTTTGTTACAGTGATTTATAACGTTTCTTTTATATTCTTTCTTAGAGTTAGTGTTTGTTTACACAACCACCTGTTCTATCACATTGTCTATTTTTCCATCAAAACCCTTAATACAGGGATCAGCAAAAGTAAGTTTACTATAGTGAGTACACTAAACACAGAGTTTATTTTCATGTTATTATTTATTAATTATTGCATTATTTATTTGTATTATAACTGTAAACCTACTTTTGCCCACCACCTGTATATTAATCATAGTTATTTTAAATTTTCTATGTGATAATTCTAAAATCTGTACCATGTAATGAGTCTTGGTTCTGATGCTTGCTTTGTCTCTTCAGACTGTGTTTTGTCCCCGTTAGAATGCCTTGTAATTTTTTGTTGAAAGTAGGGCATGATGTATGAAGTAGACTCTTAATGTGAAGTTAATCTCTTATGTGATGTTAGGCTACTGTTATGTTAATCTGCTAAAGATATTGGCTATATTTAATGTTCGCTGCAGCTGTAGGTGCCAGAAGTTTCAGTGTCTTACAGTTTTCTTGCTTTGTTTTTCTCCCATTGTCATTGAATTTCCCTAAGAACTTCTTAAATGGAGTCTGTGTCTTAAAGTTCTCTCAATGCAATCCATTGTTATTTTATTAAAGCCTGTTTGATGTGGTGGTAAGGTTATAAGGAAGGGAAACTTCCTATGATCTTATATTTAAATCTCAGTTTTATAGTGGGCCAGACTCAATGAGTTGTGAAGCATTTCTAACCTATTAAAGGCAGGGATTCTAGAGGGGGCTGTGGTTGACCTGTTGCTCTTCCCAAGTTTAGATACATCTCTGGTAATACAGTTTCCTTTGGAAGACAGGCTTTTGTTGTGGAGAATGTTCTGAGCATATTTTGAAATGGTTACTTTTCTCCTTCCTTTACCAAAACACATGAGTTTTTGTTTTTTCCACTCTGATCATCATTGTGAGAATCTGGTGGAGTTCATGGAGGTAAAATATAAGTGAAGTTGTTTCACTAAAATTTGTCCCCCAGTTTTTAACTCTCACACAAGTCTACACTCAGCCTTTAATAATTCATCAAAAGTATCAGTTAGGTGTTTCTAACAGCTATTGGCTCCTGTGGCTTCTGCTCAAGTAATCAGATGTCAGCTTTTATTCTCTGTATTTGGCTTTCTCTTTAGATTTTGGGGTGGCAGTTTGCCTTGTGACCTTGTCTTATGGATCTAGAAAAGTCCTTAGTTTTCAGCTTTTTTTCTTATTGAGAGAATAGGAATAATGACTTTATTTATTTATTTATTTATTTATTTATTTAGTGAGAGGCAGAGAGGTAAGAAGGCAGACTCCCAGACTCCCACATGCATCCTGACCAGGATCTGCCCCTCAAGCCCATTAGGGCTTGCCTATCTGGGATGTTGCTCCAAATAACCAAGCCACTATAGTGCCCTAGGCAAGGCCATGGTGCCATCCTTAGTTCCCAGGGCCAACTTACTTGAACCATGAGTCATGGCTGTAGGAGGACAGGGAAGAGAGAGAGAGAGAACGAGGAAGGAAAAGGGGAGGGGTGGAGAACTAGATGGCCACTTCTCCTGTGTGCCTTGACCAGGAATTGAACCCAGGACTTCCACATGCCTGGCTGATGCTTTAACAATAAGCCAATTTAGTGAGAAGAGGGGAGGCAAAGACAGATTCCTGCATGTGCCTGGACCAGATTCTATCTGGCAAGCCCACTAGGGGGTGATGCTCTACCCATCTGGGGCCCTTGTTCCATTGCAACCAGAGCCATTTTTTAGTGCCTGAGGCAGAAGCCATGGAGTCATCCTTAGCACTCGGGCCAACTAGCTCTAATTGAGCCTTGGCTGCAGGGGGCAGGCGGAGAGAGAGAGAGAGAGAGAGAGAGAGAGAGAGAGAGAGAGAGAGAGAGATGCAAAAAGGGTAGGGGTAGAGAAGTAGATGGATGCTTTTCCTAGGCACTTTGACCGGGAATCGAACCTGGGACATCTACACACCTGGACGTTGTTCTATCACTGAGCCAACTGGCCAGGGCCAAGTTGTTTTAATTTTGTAATGTTTTGGTAATCATTATTATTATTTAAATATTTGGTTCTTATATTTTCTTTGAACCAGCTGTAGTTTAAGGAAGAATTTCAACATATCCAAGTATTGATAGTTAATGCTTATTTTGATGTTTTATGTTAAAAATATATGTTTAAATACTGTACGTTTCATTATTTCAATTTTTGTTAATTCTTATGATTTTCTTTGTCACTTTAAAAATATATCATTAACCTGACCAGGCAGTGGTGCAGTGGATAGAGCATCAGACTGGGATGCGGAGGACCCAGGTTCGAAACCCTGAGGTTGCCAGCTTGAGCGTGGGCTCATTTGGTTTGAGCAAGGCTCACCAGCTTGAGCCCAAGGTTGCTGGCTTGAGCAAGGGGTCTCAGTCTGCTCTAACCCCCCCTCCCCATCAAGGCACATATGAGAAAGCAATCAATGAACAACCAAGGTGCTGCAGCAAAAATTGGTGCTTCTCATCTCTTTCCCTTCCTGTCTGTCTGTCCCTATTTGTCCCTCTCTCTGTCTCTGTCACAGATACATAGACACACAAATATATATAGTACTGTTAGCTTCCATTTTTAAATGTCCTTCATGTAAAATTGGAAATTAGAGAAGCATTTAGGCATAATTACAGAAACAATGGAGCCATTAGTTATTTAAACAATCTGTCAAATTTAAGAGGTTTCAAAGTAGTGATATATCAGTAGTGTATCTGATAAATATGCAGTGCAGTGTTTCTAATTCTGGTGAAACAGCAACAATAAATTAATTCAACAGACACATAAAAACACAGCCGCAATCTGTTAGTGACCAAAAGTGTGCTTTATTCACAGTGCAATTTTCTCACACCACCTAGCTGCTTCTTTTTTGTTTTCTAACTTGGCTCAATAGATTCCAAAATCATTCTTATTTTCCATATCACCCTAAAGAATGTCTCAGCACCCAGGCTGGTTTTCAGATAAGCATCAAACTTATATTTTATAATTAAGTAAATGTTTTTCATTTTACTTCTGCCTATTTAAAACTCATGCTGATTAATATACCAGACTAATTGTGAATCTAAGCAGAGTTTGATAACGCTAACAAAACTGCTAATGGAATCATGAGAAAATTTGGAAAGAGACAGTAAGAAATGTCTTTAGAATAATAGCTCAAAAGAGAGAGAGAGAGACTTGGGTTCATCAGGATGTACGAGATTAGATATTCTGCCCTTTAAAGACTACTTTAAGATATGCTGATCTAAAATCAAAATATTTAGTGATGCAACTATTTATGAAATTGAAAAGACAGCTAGCATATAACTGGGGTCATAAAACACACAGAATAATTATAATTCTTGACCAAAATCAGGAAAAAAGAAATTTTGTTTTGTGAAAAAATAAGTAAAATAGAATAGTTCTGTTAAAACTAAACCACAAGGTAAAGTACTAGAGTCAATTAACAATCACTTTCAGACAGTGAAGAATAAGTTAAGAGAATGTTTAGAAATGCAGTTTGTAGTACATTTTAAACAAAATTACTAAGGCCAGACTAATTTTTTCTCTCCTAATATGTTTAAATAAAAGAAAGTTTATGTGAGAAATCTTATTCAGTATAGCATACTCAGTTTATTATAAAATTACCTTTGAAAAAAGTCTTCTAAGATAATTTTAAATTTACAGAATTGCAAAAATAGTACAGAGAGTTCCCATATATCTGACACCAACTTTTTTTAATTGAATTTATTGGGGTGACCTTGGTTAATACAATTATACATATTTCAGGTATACAATTCTATAATATATCATCCATATATTTTATTATGTGTTCACCACCCAAAGTCCAGTCTCCTTGTATCACATCCAACTTTTTTATGTATAAACATTATTCATAACAATAAAACAATTTTTAAAATTAAAGTATTAATCTTGATATAGTACTACCAGATAAACTACAGAAATTATTCAGAACATTTATGCTGTAGGTTATAGTGCTGTGTGTTTTAACAAATGCAAGGTCATGTATCCACTATCACAGCTCCATATGGTACAGTTTTATTATCCAAACAATATCCTTGCACTGTCCCTTTGTATTCAATACCTTCCTGCACTCTTCATCCATTGTAGCTACGTTGGGTGGATCATTAGTTGTTCCTTTTTATTGTTGAACATTATTTCATTGAATGGATGTGCCGCTATTTGTTTATCCATTCACAAGTTGAGAGACATCAAGATTGTTTTAAATTTTGGGAATTATAAATAAAGCTGGTAAATATATAATGTACAAGTTCTTGTTTGAACAAAAATTTTTTATTTCTCTTGAGTAGATATCTAGGTGTGAAATTTCTAAGTCAAATGATAGAAATTTTTAGTTTTATAAGAAATTTCCAAACGTTCCTAAAAAGGGTGTACCATTTGCATTCCTTCCTGTAATGTATGAGACTTCTAGTTGTTCCATACTCTCATTAGCATTTGGTATTGCTACTTTTTAATATCAGCTTTTCTAATAGATATGTAGTGTTATCTCATTGTGGTTTTAATTCTCAATTCCCTAATGATGAATGATTTGAGCATTTTTATTTTTTTATTTTTTTGAGCATCTTTTCATTTGTTTATTTGCTGCTTGCCTACATTTTGGGTAAAGTGACTGTTCAGATTTTTTTGCCCACTTTTAAATTGGTATTTTGTTTTCTTATTGTTGAATTTTCAGAGTTCTTTGTCAGGAATATGATTTGAAAATAAATTCTTCTGGTCTGCAGCTTGTCTTTTTAGTCTCTTATTAGTGTCTTCCACAGAGGAAATGTTTTATTTTTTATAAATAAAATTTTTTTAAATTAAAGTATTATAATTATAAATAAAAAAATTTTTATTTATAAAAAAGAAAGGAGAGAGATGAAAAGCATCAACTCACAGTTGTAGCACTTTAGTTGTTCACAGATTGCTTCTCATATGTGCTTTAACCCAGGGGCTCCAGCTGAGCAAGTGACCCCTTGCTCAAACCAGCAATCTTGGGTTCAAACCAGTGACATTGGGCTTCAAGCCAGTGACATTTGGGCTTAAATCAGCAGCCGTGAATCACGTTGATTCCATGCTCATCCTGGTGAACCTGTGCTCAAGCTGGTGAGCCCGTGCTTAAGCTGGCAACCTTGAGGTTTTGAACCTGGGACCTCAGTGTCCCAGGTCAGTGCTCTATTCACTGAATCTATTCAATGCTCTATTCACTGGTCAAGTGAGGAAATGTCTTAAATTTTGATTAATTCCAGTGTAGTAATTTTTAAAGTAAATCATGCTTTCAATGTCCTATTTTAAAACTGTTTGATGAACTCAAGTTCACACAGATTTTTCTCTTATATTTTCTCCTGGTAGTTTATAGATTTTTACTTTCCTTTTAAATCTATGATCCATTTTGAGTTATATATTATGTATGGTGTAAGTTGTACATTAAGATTCATTTTTTTGCCTATAACTATCCAGTTATTTCATAACAATTTGTTGAAAAAACCAAGTTTTCTCCACTAAATTACAAAATATAAAAAATAAAAAAATAAGTTGGCTCTATTATGTTCTGTTGACTCATATGTCTATTAATTTGTTAACACCACACTATATTTATTACTGTACTTTTATAATAAGTCTTGAAATGAGGTATTATGAATCCTCCAACTTTATTTTTTTCAGAATTGTGTTGACTATTCTAGTTCTTTTGATTTTCCATACAAATATTAGAAAAAGCTTGCTACATTATATAAAAAGCTTTCTGGGTTTTTAATTACTATTATGTTAACTCTACAGGTCTTATTTTTGAGACTTGACATTCTAACAATATTAAGTTTTTCAATCCATGAACATTGTAATACATTTCTCTCTGTTTTGGTTCTCTTTGATCAGTGTTTTGTATTTATAAGAATAAATATTATTCACTTTTTTTGCTAAATTTATTCCTAACTATTTAATTTTTTGGTGCTATTGTAAATTATATTGTTTTCTCAATTTTGAACTCTATTTGTTTATCATTAGTCTTTCCTTTACAGGTACTGCCAGACGATGAGTGAGTCTTCTGTGATCAGAGGGGCAGAGTGCCCCCAAACAGACAAGAATTTTGGTTCTTCACAAGTGCACAGGAGAAGAGTATGGTGGAAAGCAGGAATCTCCATGGAGACAGAGGAGAGTAATGGGGAAGACAATAGAGGTGGTCTGCATATGGCAGGAGCTCGGGAAGGGGCAGCATTTTATAAATCTATTCTGGGTTTTCTGAAAGAGGACAGAAGCCTTGAAGTACTGGGAGGAAACTGAACTTCTTATGCTTAGGCTAAGGGTATGATCTTGAAGAATTGTATATGACATGGGTGAATAGCAGAGAGCTCAGCAGGTTAAAGATGGAGGACGTCTAACTGGAAAAACTCAGACCATTAGAAATGAAATATCTCAGCGCTCAGTGTGCATCAGACACTGGCAGGCGAGGTTCTGATCAGAAGTAAGGAATTTTCTAGCTCCCTTTTGAATGCCTTAATGGCCTAACAAGTTCATTAGGGGACTTCAAGAGATTGGGAACACCCCAGAATTCTCAATTTTTATTTGCATTCTGCAGCGCTATGAACAATTGTTCTTGGTTAACTATCTCCCCTTAGCCTGGTACTCTGCTAGCTTCATAATCAACATCTCCAGTTAACAGCCAGGGACTCTAAGGGTCAGAAAAGCTATGTCACTTTTCAAAGTCACATGGTTAAAACCAACCTCAAGAATATATGACTCTAAAGCTGTGTTCTTCTACCAGCTCACAATTATTTTTCACTATTATTTTTCTGTTAATTAATGTCTTTCTAAAAGGCTGTTTTTGTTTTCATAAGTAGGAAGGCCTGCCAACTTAAGTGTTGATAGCTTCTGTAAATTAACTAGGTTTCTTGGGCCACAGGAAGCTTATGGGTCCTTTTTTAAAAAATGTTAAATTTCAATTATTAGCTTTTAAAATTATTATTATAAAACATCATATACTTATTATAGAGAATTGGATAATTATACATAAAATAACAGTAAAAATAATCACTCATATCATGCATAATTCTAATTTATTATTCTTTTGAAAGAATATAGATTTAAATAATTAATACAAGAAGCAGAAGTTTGTCCTTTCCCCCAGATGTAAACCTTTGACTGTCAACAGCTTATTGAACATAATTCTAGATAAGCGATTTTCAACTGGTGTGCTACAAGAACTTTTTAAATACACAATACCAGACTGTTTATTCAGGGGCACTGACCTCTTTTTCCTTTAGACTGTCAAATAAAAAAATGACAACAGTCAATACACAATAGCCATTGGGTATGAATGAATAAAAAATTATACCTATATTTTTCTGTAAAATGAACAAAAAATTTTTTTTTGGTGTGCCACTGAAATGAGAAAGGTCAAAAGTTGCTATTCCAGGTGGATATTCTTTTGATTTTTAGGACACGAATGTAACCCAGCCACTGTTGTTGCTACTTCTCTTGAGACTACCTTTCTCATTACTGACAAATACTGAATAAGGAAAGTTACTAGCACTCTATTTTTTGCCAGGGGTGTTCTTCCTTTTTTGTTTATTTAACCTCTGCTCGCTATCTTAAGTGCCATCTCCGTGTGATATTTAATACAGGAAAGGCATTTCTGCTGCTTTATCTCACAAATGTATCTACCTATGAAGCTTTATGAAATAAATGTTTCTGACAATCACTCCCTTTACAAGGAAGGTCTCTGACACTGGGGAAGAGATCGCAAAACAAGAGCCTCTGGTGAGGCTTTTTAAGTAAAAGGGCTCTGTACTGGAATTCGAATAAAAATTGCACCATTTCCTCTTTAAAGGTCTTGCATAGAAAGAGGAACGTGACTCAGATGAGAACATCAAGACATGGTTGTGTTATAAGAACTCAAAGGACACCGAAATGTATACAGTGACAATGACCTCCTTTCCTTGTCATTTCCATTCCAATCCTATTACACAGGGTTCACCTTGGCAACCCACCTGATGAGAGACCTTCCAAAGGTGTGTCTGTGCAGGCATACACACACCTCACACACAAACACCACCCATGCCTCCCACTCCTCCATACAAACCTCCACACCCACCCCACCATACATATACACCGCACACCGCACATGCATCACACACACATACACACCCCTGCAAAGGACACACACTACACACAGGCACACACCTTTCATTTTTCTTTTTTTTAAAAGGTGACTATACTATATTCTACTGTATTTTTGTACACTAAATATATCAGAATGCTAATGTGGTATTCCCTTATTAGTGGATATTAAGTTGTTTCCAATTAGTTTGTTATTGTAAGTAATATCATAGTTAGTATCTTTGCCAGCCTGTGTTAATGTTTCTTTAGGAAAGATTACTAAAAGATTGCTGAGCCAATTAATATGCGTTTAAAAATTTATAGTAATGCTACATTACTTTAGAAAATGTTTTACCAATTAATATTATTGCAGGAATATATGAAAATGAAGTTTTCTGTAAACTTCAGGTTTGCTTTACATTGAATTTTATCAGTATTTTCAAAATTTTTTGTCAACGAGGTGAAAAATATTATCTCATTGTTTTAATTTGTATTCCTCATTAGATTATAAGTGAAGCTAACAATTTTTTACATGTTTATTGGCCATTTATATTTTCTTTTTTTTCTTTTTTTTTTTTTTCTTGGTTTTATAAACTCAGTATATTTATTTATTTATTTATTTATTTTTGATAATTTTTTTTTTAAATAAATTTTTATTAATGGTAATGGGATGACATTAATAAATCAGGGTACATATATTCAAAGAAAACATGTCTAGGTTATTTGTCATCAAATTATGTTGCAAACCCCTCGCCCAAAGTCAGATTGTCCTCCGTCACCCTCTATCTAGTTCTCTGTGCCCCTCCCCCTCCCCCTAACTCTCTCCCTCCCTCCCTCCTATGTCCTCCCTCCCCCCCCACCCTTGGTAACCACCACACTCTTGTCCATGTCTCTTAGTCTCATTTTTATGTTCCACCAATGTATGGAATCATGTAGTTCTTGTTTTTTTCTGATTTGCTTATTTCACTCCTTATAATGTTATCAAGATCCCACCATTTTGCTGTAAATGATCTGATGTCATCATTTCTTATGGCTGAGTAGTATTCCATAGTGTATATGTGCCACATCTTCTTTATCCAGTCTTCTATTGAAGGGCTTTTGGGTTGTTTCCATGTCTTGGCCACTGTGAACAGTGCTGCAATGAACATGGGGCTACATGTGTCTTCACGTATCAATGTTTCTGAGGTTTTGGGGTATATACCCAGTAGAGGGATTGCTGGGTCATAAGGTAGTTCTATTTGCAGTTTTTTGAGGAACCACCATACTTTCCTCCATAATGGTTGTACTACTTTACAGTCCCACCAACAGTGAATGAGGGTTCCTTTTTCTCCACAGCCTCTCCAACATTTGCTATTACCCGTCTTGTTGATAATAGCTAATCTAACAGGAGTGAGGTGGTATCTCATTGTAGTTTTGATTTGCATTTCTCTAATAACTAATGAAGCTGAGCATCTTTTCATATATCTGTTGGCCATTTGTATCTCTTCCTGGGAGAAGTGTCTGTTCATGTCCTCTTCCCATTTTTTTATTGGATTGCTTGTTTGTTTGTTGTTGAGTTTTATGAGTTCTTTGTAAATTTTGGATATTAGGCCCTTATCTGAGCTGTCGTTTGAAAATATCAGTTCCCATATAGTTGGCTGTCTGTTTATTTTGATATCAGTTTCTCTTGCTGAGCAAAAACTTTTAATTCTGATGTAGTCCCATTCATTTATCTTTGCCTTCACTTCTCTTGCCATTGGAGTCAAGTTCATAAAATGTTCTTTAAAACCCAGGTCCATGATTTTAGTACCTATGTCTTCTTCTATGTACTTTATTGTTTCAGGTCTTATGTTTAGGTCTTTGATCCATTTTGAATTAATTTTAGTACACGGGGACAGGCTGTAGTCGAGTTTCATTCTTTTGCATGTGGCTTTCCAGTTTTCCCAACACCATTTGTTGAAGAGGCTTTCTTTTCTCCATTGTGTGTTGTTGGCCCCTTTATCAAAGATTATTTGACCGTATATATGTGGTTTTCTTTCTGGGCTTTCTATTCTGTTCCATTGGTCTGAGTGTCTATTTTTTTGCCAATACCATGCTGTTTTGATTATCGTGGCCCTATAATATAGTTTAAAGTCAGGTATTGTAATGCCCCCAGCTTCATTCTTTTTCCTTAGGATTGTTTTGGCTATTCGGGGTTTTTTATAGTTCCATATAAATCTGATGATTTTTTGTTCCATTTCTTTAAAAAATCTCATAGGGATTTTGATGGGAATTGCATTAAATTTGTATATTGCTTTGGGTAATATGGCCATTTTGATTATATTTATTCTTCCTATCCAAGAACAAGGAATATTTTTGTACAATATTTTGAGATACAATCCATCTCATTGTATCTTTTTCGATTTCCCTTAACAATGCTTTGTAATTTTCATTATATAGGTCCTTTACGTTCTTTGTTATGTTTATTCCTAGGTATTTTATTTTTTTTGTTGCAATCATGAAGGGGATTATTTTTTTGAGTTCGTTTTCTAATATTTCATTGTTGGCATATAGAAAGGCTATGGACTTTTGTATGTTAATTTTGTATCCTGCGACCTTACTGTATTGGTTTATTGTTTCTAATAATCTTTTTGTGGAGTCCTTCGGGTTTTCGATGTATAGGATCATATCATCAGCAAAAAGTGATAGCTTTACTTCTTCTTTTCCGATATGGATGCCTTTTATTTCTTTGTCTTGTCTGATTGCTCTGGCCAGAACTTCTAGCACCATGTTGAATAAGAGTGGAGAGAGTGGACAACCCTGTCTTGTTCCTGATTTAAGGTAGAAAGTCCTCAGTTTTATGCCGTTTAATAGGATGTTGGCTGATGGTTTATCATATATGGCCTTTATCATGTTGAGATATTTTCCTTCTATACCCATTTTGTTGAGAGTCTTAAACATAAAATTGTGTTGTATTTTATCAAAAGCCTTTTCTGCATCTATAGATAAGATCATTTGGTTTTTGTTCTTTGTTTTGTTGATATGGTGTATTACGTTAACCGTTTTGCGTATGTTGAACCATCCTTGAGATTCTGGGATGAATCCCACCTGATCATGATGTATTATTTTTTTAATATGTTGTTGTATTCGGTTTGCCAGTATTTTGTTTAGTATTTTAGCATCTGTATTCATTAGAGATATTGGTCTGTAGTTTTCTTTCTTTGTGCCATCCTTGCCAGGTTTTGGTATGAGGGTTATGTTGGCCTCATAAAATGTGTTTGGAAGTATTGCTTCTTCTTCAATTTTTTGGAAGACTTTGAGTAGAATAGGAACCAAGTCTTCTTTGAATGTTTGATAGAATTCACTAGTATAACCGTCTGGGCCTGGACTTTTATTTTTGGGGAGATTTTTAATAGTTTTTTCTATTTCCTCCCTGCTGATTGGTCTGTTTAGGCTTTCTGCTTCTTCATGACTCAGTCTAGGAAGGTTGTATTGTTCTAGGAATTTATCCATTTCTTCTAGATTGTTGTATTTGGTGGCATATAATTTTTCATAGTATTCTACAATAATTCTTTGTATTTCTATGATGTCTGTGGTGATCTCTCCTCTTTCATTTTGGATTTTATTTATTTGAGTCCTGTGTCTTTTTTCCTTGGTGAGTCTTGCCAAGGGTTTGTCAATTTTGTTGATCTTTTCAAAGAAGCAGCTCCTTGTTTTATTGATTTTTTCTATAGTTTTTCTGTTCTCTATTTCATTTATTTCTGCTCTGATTTTTATTATCTCCTTTCTTCGGCTGGTTTTGGGTTGTCTTTGTTCTTCTTTTTCTAGTTCCTTAAGGTGTGAAGTTAAGTGGTTTACTTCGGCTCTCTCTTGTTTGTTCATATAGGCCTGAAGTGATATGAACTTTCCTCTTATTACTGCTTTTGCTGCATCCCAGAGATTCTGATATGTCGTATTTTCATTTTCATTTGTCTGTATAAATCTTTTGATTTCTGCACTTATTTCTTCTTTGACCCATTCATTTTTTAGAAGTATGTTGTTTAGTTTCCACATTTTTGTGGGTTTTTCCCCCTCTTTTTTGCAGTTGAATTCTAGTTTCAAGGCTTTATGATCAGAAAATATGCTTGGTACAATTTCAATTTTTCTAAATTTGCTGATATTGTCTTTGTGGCCCAACATATGGTCAATTCCTGAGAATGTTCCATGTACACTAGAGAAAAATGTATACTCTGTCGCTTTGGGATGAAGTGTCCTGTAGATGTCTATCATATCCAGGTGTTCTAGTATTTCGTTTAAGGCCACTATATCTTTATTGATTCTCTGTTTGGATGACCGATCTAGAGCCGTCAGCGGTGTATTGAGGTCTCCAAGTATGATTGTATTTTTGTTAGTTTTTGTTTTAAGGTCAATAAGTAGCTGTCTTATATATTTTGGTGCTCCTTGGTTTGGTGCATATATATTAAGGATTGTTATGTCTTCTTGATTCAACTTCCCCTTAATCATTATGAAATGACCATTTTTGTCTCTGAGTACTTTTTCTGTCTTGTAGTCAGCATTATTAGATATGAGTATTGCTACACCTGCTTTTTTTGGGTGTTGTTTGCTTGGAGTATTGTTTTCCAGCCTTTCACTTTGAATTTGTTTTTATCCTTGTTGCTTAGATGTGTTTCTTGTAGGCAGCATATGGTTGGATTTTCTTTTTTAATCCATTCTGCTACTCTGTGTCTTTTTATTGGTAAGTTTAATCCATTTACATTTAGTGTAATTATTGACACTTGTGGGTTCCCTACTGCCATTTTATAAATTGCTTTCTGTTAGTTTTGTATCTAGTTTGATTCTTCTCTTTTGTTTTTCTATCATTTGTTTTTGTTTGTTTGTGTTCCATACTTCTTTCCTCTGTTGCTACCTTTTTTAAGTCAAGTGTTTTTGTGGTGGTTTTTTTAAGGGTGGTTACCATTAAGTAATGAAAAGGGTACCTACCATATTCATTGTAGTACCCTATCTTATAAGTATTTCTGCACTTCATCATCCTTTGCTACTGTTAATCTCCATCCTCTCCCCCCTTTTTTTCCTTTGTTGTCACAGTTTAAGTTTGGTTTTATTGTGTTCTTGGTGGAGCTGTTACTTGTGGTGTTGTTTTCTTTTGTTCTTTGAATCTGGTTGGAAAACCCCCCTTAGTATTTCCTGGAGTGGGGGCTTTCTGTTGATAAATTCTCTCATCTTTTCTGTATTTGTGAATGTTTTTATATCTCCTTCATACTTGAAGGATAGCTTTGATGGGTATAGTATTCTTGGCTGAAAGTTCCTCTCTTTCAGGGCTTTAAATATTGGGGTCCACTCTCTTCTAGCTTGTAGAGTTTCTGCTGAGAAATCTGATGATAATCTAATAGGCCTTCCTTTATATGTTGTACTCTTCTTTTCCCTGGCTGCCTTGAGAATTTTTTCTTTGTCATTGGTTTGTGTCATCTTTATTATGATGTGCCTTGGAGTGGGTTTGTTGGGGTTAAGAAAACTTGGTGTTCTGTTTGCTTCTTGAATTTGAGGCTTTAGTTCCTTCCACAGGCTTGGGAAGTTCTCGTCTATTATTTGTTTGAGTATATTCTCCATTCCATTTTCTTTCTCTTCTCCCTCTGATATACCTATTATTCTTATGTTATTCTTTCTGATGGAGTCAGACAATTCCTGTAGGGCTTTCTCATTTTTTATTATTTTTGAGTCTCTTTCTTCTTCTCTCTGTTGTGCCTCAAGTTGTTTGTCTTCTATTTCACTAATCCTATCTTCAATCTGGGCTGTTCTGTTAGCTAAGCTTGTTATCTCGTTTTTCAGCTCGTGAATTGAGTTTTTCATTTCTGTTTGATTTGTTTTTATAGTTTCAATTTCCTTGGTAATATATTCTTTGTGTTCATTGAGCTGTTTTCTGATCTCCCTATATTGCCTTTCTGTGTTTTCTTGTATATCTCTGAGTATTTTTAAGATTTCTATTTTAAATTCTCTGTCATTTAGCTCCAAGGCTTCCAATATGTTAAGTCTTTTCTCCATAGATTTTTCCACATCTATTTGTGTTACCTCTCTTTCTTTTGTATCCATAATATTCAATTTCCTCTTTCTTATCGGCATCTGAGGGTGGTCTTATTGATAGCACTAATTAGAGTTAATAAAGAGTAAAAAGAAAAAAAAAAAAAGGGTAAAACACCCCACAAAAAAAAACAGTAATAATTTATTATTTCCCCCTTTTTTTCTCTCTTCTCTTTCCCTCCTCTCCCCTCCTCAGGGAAATATCGTGCCTATAATGGAGGGCCTGATTTGGGGTGAAGAGTTCAAGGGGCAAAAAAAGGGAGTAGGGATCTACTAAATGCAAAAAAAAAAAAAAGAAGAAGAAAATCTTAGACAAGCATAAGATGATTTGCTTGTAAGTGATGGTCAACTAAGAGATATAATGAGAGGGATAAGAGGGAATCAGAAAAAAGGACCAAAAAAGAATAATAAAGAAGAAAAAATAAAATTAATAAGTAAAAATCTGTTTTATTAAGTGGAGCAAAGACTAAATACAATGGAGACCTTGGGTTGGGAGGACCCAAAATGCCACAAAAATAAACAAACAAGAGAAAAAAAAAATAAAAACAAAAGCAAAAAAGAGAAATAAAGCCAAAAAAAAGCCTTGAGTCCCAAATTAACTAATTTGTTCGTGATTGAGGATTATATGGGAGGAAAGTAAAATGAGAAAAGAAAAAACGAATAGAAAGGAAAAAATAAGAAAAAGAGAAAAACGAAGGAAGAAATAAAATAGGAGGAGAAAAAAACAAAATAAAGCAAGACAAAACAAAAAACAAAACAAAAAAAAAACAAAAGAGGAGAGAGTGAGAGTTAAGTGTTTTGGAGTATAACCTTAAAGGAGGGTGAGGATGAAGAAGAAAAATAAAATGCAACACTCATGGGTAGTGTAGTTCAAGAAAGGGGAAGCATAAGATGGGCAGAGAATAGAAGGACCGAGGTGGAGGAAATAAAGGCAAAAAGATAGAAGAAACAAACAACAACAACAACAACAACAACAACAAAATTAGTGGGTCAAGTTGTAAAGTCTGTGGGTTTTTCTTGATTTTGAGAGGTTAACTTCTTCCTTTTTCTTTTCTCTCCCTCTTCCTGGTCGGTGACTCTGTACCCCAGGCTCTGCCCCTGTGTCACTCTTAGGTAGGGATTTGCAGTTGATGGGATTCTATGGCAATGTCATATAATTGGCTTTAGTCTTGCTGGAAGTAAAGGCTTGTTGGCGTTTGCAGGGTCCAACGATGAGAGAGTTTGCTTTCCTGGATTCTCTCTCCTAGTCCCCCCTTTCTGAATTAGCAGCCTGGTGATCCAGCTATAAGGCTGCAACTGCTTCTGCCTGGGGAGTAAGAGGCTCAAAGAGCTGGGAAATCCCCACTCTATCCCCACTCAGTGCAAGGCTTTGGGAAAGGCTCTGAGAGTCAGGGCCGCCAGTGTAATCAGGTGGGGGTGGGAATCAATTGTTGTCAAGGTGACTGTTCAGCGCCTATCATTTAGTTGGACCTCTCAACCCAGGCTTTCCACACTTTGTAGCCTGTTTTTGCAGGGAAGAAGAGGCACTAGTCTCTGCTTACGACTAGTGTAGTATAGACCTTATTATCTGCCAAGTCCTTCTTGTTAGCGTTTATCCCTGAATATGGAGGCTCTATCAATCAGAAGTTGCCCCCGCCCCTTTAGCGAGAGGCACTAAAAAATATCACACCTCTTGTCTTGGATCGCTGAACTGAGAGAGATCTTATCAATTAGAACCGAGGGTGCGCAGATTTTATGGGTTAAGCTAATTTCAGTGATTGGGTCGCAGCTGTGTTTCCGAAGGTATTTTAGGCTGCCTGCACGCGCCCCTCCCCCAACACTTGATTGTTAGCTTGAATGGCTGGGTGAGGTGCCCCGCCCACGGAGAGAATCTCCCAAGCCTCTCCCGCTCGCCCCGCCGCTGGCGGCTGGACCGCACCAGGCGCAGGATAATGGAGCCCCCTGGGTGTGCGGGCCAGTAGGGCGCCCTGGGCGCGTGGAATGCCCAAGGCACGCGCGCGAATGGCGCGCTCCGGGCACCGGTGGCCGGCGACCCCCACTCGCAGTGTGCGGGCCGCTGGGAACGTCAGCGGTGCTCAACCGGACCGGGCGCGCGCGCGGGGGCTCGTGGCGGCCGCTGGCGGTGGCGGTTCGCGGGGGTTCGCGGCGGCTCGCGGTCGGCCGCTCGCGGCGGCTTGTGGTTCCCAAGTATATGGGCTGACTCACCGCGGCCGCACTCCCTGGCGGCTTGAATGAGCGTCGTTGCGGTAGCTTCCTCCACACCCTCGTCTCTCAGATTCAAGTGATAACAGTCCTTTTGCTTTCAGTTTGTGTGGAACTCCGGAATGCTCCGAGGATAAATTTTTCTGTTTCTAGTTGCTAAATTTGTTGTGATTTAGGGGAGAGCTGTCGGTCGCGCTTCTCACGGCGCCATTTCCGTGACGTCACCCTGCGCCGGTCACTCTCCGTCCCTCGGCCTCACTGGGCATCAACTTCCTCGCAGAAAAATGGGGTGGATGGCGACCTGTTCTAATCCTTCCACTGGTGGTTCTAATACTTCCGGATGCTTGATCCAGGAGTTCCTAGGTGCTCACATGGGACTCGCCCCACTGACGTCCTATATTTTCAATATTGTGATTTCCTCTCTTTTTCTATTATTTAACGTGTTTTGATTAATTTGCAACAGTGACTTTCATATTATTATAACTCATCTATTACATATGTTATCAATATTATCTCCTAATCTCCTATTTGCATTTTAAACTTGACTGTGTTTGGGCATGCCTATAACACAATCAGTGAACTATTCTTAGTTTGTGGCAAACTATTATTTATGTAAACTCTTCTGATTTACTATTTTATTATACTTTCCTTTATTTTATTGTATTGTATTTTTACCTTATTTTATTTTACTTTTTCCCTTTCATCTTCATTCCTGATTTTATCTATTCCCTTCCCCCCAATATCTACCATTGTGTATTAATGCAAATGAAAAAGTTTCACACTTTTTTTCCCTTGATCTGGATTTGTATCATGATAAGGGAAGCCTAAATTCTCAAAACTAGAGTATCTTCTTTTTTTTTTAACAGAAATATCAAGCTATCACATCACTTTCAAAGTACTTAGCTTACATTTGGGAGACTTTCTGGCATTTGTATGCTTTGTAATGTTAATATTTTTAGGATGACAGTTTTTAAGGTATAAACATATGACAATGCAGCATATGCTTTTACATTGGTATAAATTCTCTAATTCTGATTCAAAAGTGTCCTAGCTCATCACGTTTCTCAAGAGAGAAAAGACAGTCCTGGCTGGATAGCTCCGTTGGTTAGTGTACTGATACACCAAAATATACCCAGATTGCAGGTTTGAGCTTTGGTCAAGGCACATATAGAAATCAACCAATTATTTGTGTAAGTAAGTGAAACAAATCAATATTTCTCTCTCACTCTCTTTTAAAAAAAATCAATCAATGAAAAAAAAGAGAGAAAGAGAAAGAAAAGACAAGCATTTTTCTCCACCATGCCTCTAAGTGTCAGCTCCCTTAATCCATTTCCCATGTGGTCGTGTGTCTTACTCAGGTCAAGCTGCTATAACAAATTACTATAGACTTGGATGGCTTAAAACAACCTGTTATATCTCACAGTTCCGGAGGCTGGAAGACCGAGATCAGGGTACTGCTAACTGGCCACCTTCATGATGTGTCCTCACATGGTGGGGATAGAGTGGGGGAAGAGGCAGAGAGAAAGGAAGTACACTATCCCCTCTTTGTCTTCTTAGAAGGGCACTGATCCTATTATGATGCTTCTCCTCTCATGACCCACTCACCTCCCAAATGCCCACTTCCAAATACATTACACTGGAGATTAGAGTTTCAACAGAAGAATTTGGAGGGACGCAAATATCCAGTCTATAACACTGAGTCATTTCTCTTTTACCTATAGGATGGGGACCAGCTTTCTTACAACTGTGTGTCGTCTAACCTCTGCAATACTTCCAACCTGATTTCTTTGCAACTCTGAACTTCATATTCCAGCAGCATAAACCTTGTTTTTGTTTAGCAGTGCACATCAGTGCCTTGCACAGCACCTAATACAATGAAGAATATGAATTGAATGGGTAAGTGAATGAATGTGTGCATGAATGAATTTAGTTCTCACATGTATTGTCTTTCTACTCTTCTCTGGTGCTGCTTCATCTAATAGTATCTCCTGTGCTCCTCCTATCCTTGTTGTCTTTTCTGCCTAATTTCAGTCCATCCTCAAAATTCCCCGTTCACATCTAAATTGCTGGAGATGCATAAGGAGAGTAGAATTTGTCATACACTGATGGTAGGTTTATATCTGCATTTATCTATTCTAGTTCTGGGGATATGCTCTATGTGTGTACAAGGGTCATTGGCAAGGGCATCTGTCTCAACATTTTCTGTATGGCAGATACTGATACGATAGCTTCATCTGTACTTTTAGTTGAGAAGGTTGGAGATCAGAGGAAACATGACTGCTTGTGGTGCTGTTTGCCAGGATGGCTAATGCAGATGCATTCTCAGGTAAAGTGGAAACATCAGTAATAGTAATAGGCCAGGAGAGAACGACACATCTTTGACATAGTTCAGCCAAGGTCATTATTTCAAGAATAGGGTCTAAGCCAGGGTAATAGGAAAAATAGCCTTGATCACAAATTCTTCATGTAAATTAGTGGTAAACTGTGTTTCTTCAGGTACTTCAGGAGATAAAGCAGCCTCCAATTTGCTGATGAAGATACTACTAAGAGACGTTCATTTCTGTACCCTCTCCTTCCAGATGTAGGCTAGCCCAGCTTTCCAGAAGTCACAGCAGGACAGGGAAGAGAAAGAAAGGCTCCACTGTGATTCAGCTGAGGCCTCATCTGTTACTTTGTAGGGTGGGGCTAACTTTTCTGAGGGGCAGCGGTGTGGTGGCCGGGACCACTTAATGTCGGCCTTTGGCAGGTTCGGGAGATGAGGGGAGGCCTAGTCAGGAAACATCCACCTGAAAAGTGTCCTTCAAAGGACTAAACAGAAACACACTGCCCTCTTAGATGGAACAACAGAGGGAGTTAGGAGAATAAACAAGCAATTCTTGACTACCACCTCCCTCCCTTTCTTCCCCATACTGCCCCAAATCTGAAAAACCTTAGGATACTCAGAATGCTTTGTCTTTTAAGAAAGTATTACCTCTAGGGACCTTGGAGGTCAAAGTGTATTTGAGCTGAAAAAGATAGAGAGATTCTATTGTTTTTTAGGGAAGAGTACAACCCCTCATCCATAGTTTTCTGGAAAGTACCAACCATCTAGTTGTGGACCACTGGTGTAGAGGAGCGTTAGCCAGTACAGACCCAACTCCAAGAGCTGCAAGGCTGACCTCCAGACCCATCCTCAAGGCTGACCGCCAGACCCATCCTCAAGGCTGACCGCCAGACCCATCCTCAAGGCTGACCTCCAGACCCATCCTCAAGGCTGACCGCCAGGCCCATCCTCAAGGCTGACCGCCAGACCCATCCTCAAGGCTGACCTCCAGACCCATCCTCAAGGCTGACCGCCAGACCCATCCTCAAGGCTGACCTCCAGACCCATCCTCAAGGCTGACCGCCAGACCCATCCTCAAGGCTGACCGCCAGATCCATCTTCAAGGCTGACCTCCAGACCCATCCTCAAGGCTGACCGCCAGACCCATCCTCAAGGCTGACCGCCAGACCCATCCTCATCTCCACTGCACACACAGCTCCCATGGGACCAAATGGAGAGGTAAGCTGCCATTCAGATTATATTAGTAAAAATGATTGTCTTTAAAAAAGGAGCAAAGGTTAAATAAATGATGGAAATACAAACTTTCTAGTTATTTGAAAAAGGGAGGTAAATATGCATGGAAGGATGGAGATGGTAGTTCTTGAGTTTTTGTTGAAAACAAGTTGCCTAACAATCTGTATGAAGAAAAAAGCCACTAAAAACTATCTGTATGAATAGTTGTGTATAGACCGAGAGAAATAGAGAAAGAAGGATACTTAATAACCAAAACAGTTCTTTTAGGAAGCTTTCTTTAACATCATCAAGGTTTTGTGCCTCTTCTCTCCCTCTTGGGTCCCTCAGCACAGCACTTACCATCTCTACCCTGGCACCTATCACAGTCTTATAAGTTGATTTGTTTCCACTTTGTACCTTATATAGACCCTTGGCTCTTCAAGCGAAGAAATCGTGTTGTTCTCATCCTTTTTCCTCAAGTCTGGCTCAGAGCTGAGAACAAAGTTTGTAGTCAGTGAAGTACGAGGTCAATGGGTAAAGCCTGTCATTTATAATTGTGTGGTGCCATTCACACACCACAATCATCTTTCACTAGTGAATTTTTTAGGTAAAAATGAAACAACCATAGTCCCATCAGTAAAATACATTTTTTGGTGACATTATCTCAGACTATGGTGAGAATGCTATAATGGTTCTTGGCAACTCAAGGTCTCCTATTTCAGACTTAGGTGTGCCCCATGGGAAACCCAGTCTAGGTAGAGAAGTGGTACCTGAGCAGAAGTGTTTATTTGTATGCGAAGGCGAGCCCTTCTCAGCGCTCTAGTATCTCACTGTGTGGATAGGCTGACCTCCCATGAACACTGCTGCAACATCACTTTCATGTTAGGACAAAGCTGTATTGTTAATGAACCTAATTTGCCATTTAAAATAAATTTATTCTTAGCAATAGTAAAAGTGTGAATGTTTGTAAATTGACAACAAAAACTTTTCTAAAATTTGCTAATCATAACTTTCCAAAAATCCAACTAAGACTGCAAAGAAAAAGATGTTGCTGTATGACCGGAATCAGGCCCTACCATAGTGAAGACTTTGTTTCAGTTTTGCTCCATCATCAGGCTTGTGTATTTTAGAGACTTCACCCAGCCTTGCTGATGAAAGTGGTTACTGGTCTGATGAGCTTGCTTCTAGTTCTTAAAATTCTGTGATCCTAAACTGTGCACTCCTAGGTTTTAAAAGATGCTACATATGGAACACATATAGCAATGCAACTATGCACATGCTTTCTTATTTGTATGTCTGTATGACTTTGATACATAAATCATATTCTGCCTAAAAGTAGGTGCAATGTCATTGGTGAGACTTAGAAAGATATAGAAAACTTAGATGGCAGGTAGAAGAAAGTAAGGGTTAGTTAAGTATTAAATGATGGGTACAAACGACTCACAAATAAGGGAAGTTATTCATGAGTATTTTCTGCTATGGGCATAGTAGATGTAATGTTTCCCATTGTCTGGTTTTGCAAAACCACAACTGTTATTTGTTAGAAATATTTTCTGATATACTATGTACATGGTTCTTTCTTTAGTTTTACCTTTACTGTTTCACATTATGTCATGTCCAAGCAAGCAAATAAGGACTTGCCTTCTTTGGTGTTAACAACCTTTTAAATATTTGTAGACTTTTATCAAGTACCCAGGTATCTCCCCTCCACCATTACTTGACCAGTTGACACACTGCCAGGTCTTTTGATCTTAATGCACAAGTCATGCCTTTGATCATAAGGGTGCCTTGCTCTGGACCCTCTAAACTATATCAACTTACTTCTGTTAACAAATATTGCTCTGCACAGCCCAGCTGTAGTCTTTGAAGAAGCAGATTATAGAAAGAATATTTCTTTATTGTTCCATGATGTATATCCCTGAAGCATTTGACCCAACTCAAGACATTTTTTATAACTAAAGGTATTTCAAGCTTAGAGTTAAAGCTTGCCCTTCAAGTTCTTAACAATAATAAAATGTAGGATAGCTTTACCTGTGGAATAACAGAAAGAGCTCTTTGTTGGCATCTTCTGCTAATGAATTTGTCTACACCTGCTTCTGAATTTTTTTTCTGAAGCCAGTCAAGCGTTTCAATTAAAATATATAAGCTTTAAAATATTGATACGATTGGCAGAAATGCATTGATATAAATTCCCACTGAGATGGGACTACACTAACTATATATATTACCTAGAATAAGTTTTAAATTATGGCAGCCTAAAATTAGAAAATTAGCTACAGAGAGAGAAAAGGAGCTGAGAGAAGTAGGAAAACTGAAGATAAATGTTATATTGTGTATTTCACAAGTTAATTGGTGTGGGGCCCATCTTGCCCCTAAAGTTTCATTGGAAACTGGATCAATACCTTATATAAATATGTTGGTAGTCATTCTATAATCTCAAATAGGGTGTGGCCCAGCAGATGATCAATAAAGACTGGTTAAAAAAGTGAGTGGCTAATTTCTGTAAGGAATGACCTATTTCTTAAATGTGATTCCCTGGGTTCTATAATTCAATGGGTGGATTAACACGTATTCTTTTTTCTAAACTATGTCTTATTTTTAAATATGTTATCTGTATTTTTCTTGTAGAAATTCTTCAGCATTTCCCCAGCCTATTTCTTTTTGATGTTTTTCAATCTCATGTGAAAATTTCACTAGTCTGCTTACTCCTGTTTTCCATCATCCAAAAAAAGACGGGTTGGATGCTATCCAGAATTGTGCCTGCTTAATCTCCTGTGGCCTAACATGAGGATTATTCACAAACTACTATCTCTTCATGACCAAATTTCATATTCCCTGAAATTTACATCTTTGTATCATATGCAGTAACAGAGCCCCAGCATCTTAGTTATTATTAAATGTGCAAGGGAAAGCAGAAATCTTTAAGGAATTTTTGCCTTGACAATAGATCTTTGTAGAGTAAAATCAGTTCCTCTGAGTTACCTTAAGAAGTAAAATTGAAACCTTCTGTTAGCAGCCAGAGAATCCAGAATTCTTCATGGCTAGCTTTCCAAAACAGACATTGGTACTTTACATAGTTGTTAAAGTGTGTGAGTAAGGTGCAGAAAAATTCTCAAAGGGACTGGAGACTCCAAAGAGACGGATTGCTATGGTGTTGTTTATGGTCAGAGTTTTAAAGTTGGATATCTGTTGTTTTTAATTTCCTGTGGTATTTATTTTGCAATGTCCTATGCCATACCTGGAATTGGAAACATTTTCTAATAAGAATTGCTCCTTGTTCTTAAAGTGATGAGAATAAAATGTATAGGAAAAATGTTTAGGAACATATCAAATGTTTAGGAATGTATCAAATGTTTAGGAAAAGACTTTTGTCTTGGTTTCCTAGGTGACCAGAATATCTGTTAATGCCTTTTATTTTGAACACAAGCAAAATACTGTGGTTGGCACAGAGGGCATAAAACATAGCCCGGACCTTAAAGAAGCTTTTATATGGTGACAGAGACAGACGTGGACCCAGACAATGCGAACAAACTGGAAAGCACTGGTAGAAAGCATGTACACGAAGACTCGGCATAGAATAAAGAATGGCCCAGCTCCCAAACTGAAGTGCTGGGGTTTAGTTGTCTCCTGATGTGGAACTTATAGGTAGTCATAGATATTACTTTCATATTAGAAGACATTTTCCCTGTATTCATGAAGTAAAATTTTAACCTCTATCTCCTCTTCCTGTTGCCCAGGAAATAATTTGGATTGTAAATCTGGCTGACTGTGCAGCTGTTAAGTTCATCCACTGTAACACTCATTTCCTGCCTTTTCCTTCTGTGTGAGTGGCAGGCTTCTGTTTCCTCCCATCACTCTTCCTGTAGCTAACGGAGCAGAGTGGGCTGAATTAGTCTCAAGTAGAATGTTCGCTATTCATCCCAGAGCGTGAGTGTGTCTGGGCCCGCCCCATAGTTGCAGCTCATCTTCTGGCATGATCTAGGTGGACTTTTCTAGGAACTTGATACAGCAGGAGTCTCAGAAAGCTTTGCACCCTGCTTGTGCAGCTCACACTGGGGTCCAGCAGCACCTGCTTCCTACTGTGCTCCTTTCCTTCAGGTGCACACAAGGCTGCGGGACTGAGGCCCTGGCTTTTCAATGAACTGCCTCTCGCACCTGCCACCACTGCCCAGGGAAGACCTGCAACTGCAGGCGCAGGGACACTGTCTGGAAGATTTGTGCAGGCAGGGCAGAAGTGAAGGAGGAAAGAGCCATAAATAACAGGCTTAGGGGAGTTGTTCCTGCCCATATAAAAGTTATTCTCCACATTGATCTTGGTTATATACAAATTAATATAATGTACAACAAAAAACAAGAAAAAAGAAAAAAAAGGAAAAAGAAAAACAGAAAGAAAAAGAAAGAAGAATGAGAAAGAAAGAAAGAAAGAAAGAAAGAAAGAAAGAAAGAAAGAAAGAAAGAAAGAAAAAAGAGAAAGAGAAAGAAAAGAGAGGGAGGAAGGAAAGAAGCAAAAAGGGAGGGAGGGAGGGAGGGAAGGAAGGAAGGAAGGAAGGAAGGAAGGAAGGAAGGAAGGAAGGAAGGAAGGAAGGAAGGAAGGAAAGAAGGAAGGAAGGAAAATTGAAAACGAGCAGTAAAACTATCTTTAAACAACATCATTTACAATGGCATCAAAAACATGAAGAACCTAGTGATAAATTTAGCAAAATATTGTACAATCTGGTCACTAAAAACTACAAAACTTAGCTGAGAATAATATCTAAACAAATAGAGATATATATTGTGATTGTAGGTTGAAAGACTCAATGTATACTTAAAATTTTTAATTGTGGTAAAGTATTTTACATAAAATTTACCATTATAGCCATTTCACAGCATACAGCTCAGTAGTGTTAATTAAGTACATGCACATTGTGCAACCGACCTTCAGAACACTTCTGATTCTGCACACCTGAAGTTCTCTAAGCATTAAACACTAACTTCATATATTCTTACTCCCCTCCCCCCATAACCACCATTCTATTACCTGTCTCTGTGAATTTACTCTAGGTGCCTCATGGAAGTGGAATTATGCAGTATTTGCTTGTTTGTGACTGGTTTACTTCACTCAGCGTAGTGTCCTCAAAGTTGATCTACATTACAGCGTGTATCAGAACTTCCGGGGGGTTTCTGATTTAGTAGGTCTGGGTACGGCCATAAAATTTGCATTTCTAATAAGTTCTCAGGTAATGCTGTTGCTACTGGTTTGTGGGCCACACTCGTTTAATTAATTTAATTCTGACAAATACCTGTGAGGAAGATATTATTGTTTTCCCCATTTTAAACACAGGGAAACTGAGACATAGACTGAGTAATGTGGGTACACCCTTCCCTTCCCCCAAAGAAAAAGGTAAGGCTGGATTTGAACCCAAACAGTCTGACTCTGGTTCTGGATTTTAAATGCTATACTACACAGTGTCCTATATAATTAGTTCCACCAGAGAAATCTTACACATTTAAGACAGCACCTTGGCAGACTTATTGTCATCTATTATAGTTTTAAAGATATTATTCCTAAAAAGTAGCATAAGTTTGAGAGTTAGTGAAATAAGCAACATATATTGGCAAAATCTTTATTAGAAAAGGAATTCATTTTGCCTGACCAGGCAGTGGTGCAGTGGATAGAGCGCTGGACTGGGATGTAGAGGGTTCAAAACCCCGAGGTCACCGGCTTGAGCACGGGTTCATCTGGCTTGAGCATGGGGTTGCTGGCTTGAGTGTGGGATCATAGGCATGCCCCCATGGTGGCTGGCTTGAGCCCAAGGTTGCTGGCTTAAGCAAAGGGTCACTGGCTCAGCTAGAGCCCCTCGATCAAGGCACTTATGAGAAAGCAATCAATGAACAACTAAGGTGCCACAGTGAAGAATTGATGCTTTTCATCTCTCTCTTTCCTGTCTCTCTCCATCTGTTCTCTCTCTCTCTCTCTCTCTCTCTCTCTCTCTCTCTCTCTCTCTCTCTCCTCTCTCCCTCACGCTAAAAGGAAAAAGAAAAAGAAGTCATTTTGATAATTGTCTTTCAAAGAAAGTAAGTTAGATACTATAAGAGCTTGAAGTTAATATGATGGGTGGATAAATCTTATAAAACCTTCAAATCATTCTGGAATTTTAAGGTTTAACCCTGAATGTGGATTACTGTTTGCACTGAACTGAAAAGCTTTTTAATTTATTTACAGTTTTCTTCTCTGGCTTTATGCTGGGCTGAGCAGGTTAAAACATGGTAGATAAAACTCAACAGAAAACATTTCCAAGTTACATTTAGTTACTATGAAATTTGCAATTTCAGGAGGCATAGTGGGTAGATGGAACACATCTCAGATCTAATGATGACTGTGATTTTTAACCTAAATGGAAGCTGATATGCTCTAAATGGTGATAGTCACTTTCAAGCCCTCGAGGCCATAGTAAAGACAACATTAATCGCTAGTCAAGTCAGTTCAGAAAATAAGTAGAAAAATATATATTCTGATTAGAATATCTAAAGTTAGGTGAATCTTCAGAGAATCCTCTACAAGTCTGCTCTTGTTGAAGGAGAGAGCAACCTGTGAAAAAATCAATGTGTGGATGACTATGAGGGAAAGATGTCTGTTAGTTTGCAATTATTTTACAGCATCGGCAACTGGTGACACAAAAATGAGATCGTGATCACTATATCTCTACCTGTTTCTCTATGTCCAAAGATTGGGAACTACCCATGTTGTTCCAAGTCTAGGAAGCGGTGGCAGGAAACTACTCCTTCAACCTAAGTTAAGTCCCTAAGATGTTAGCCTCTCACTACTGACATTCTTTGTGTGGTGCTTGCTGTTTTGGCGGGAGGCTATCTCCCACATGGTAAGATGTTTAGCAACACCCCTGGTGAGTATCATGATACATGAGAGTATCAACTGCTCCGAAGCCCCAGGTGAGGTCATGAAAAATATCTCCAGACATTACAAATGTCCCCTAGGGGACAAGAGTACCCTCAGTTGTGAGAATCACTGATTTAAACACATTCATCTTCTTCTATCTTAAATCATTGCCACTAAGGGCGAGGACGTGCTTTACAGATAATGAAGATAATTATTAAATTATTAATAATTAATTAGTCTCTTGGTGTTTTTTTTTTCCTAGATGAAACAACTTCAAATCATAAGAGGTATGTTCACCTACCTGCTAACTGTAACCTTCAGAATTGGAAGAACTGTTCAAAAGCCTACACATTAACATCTTCATATTTCAGATTAAGCTAATGAAATAATATATTGGCTCTAGTTCTATAAGAGAATAGATTTAAAATAATGGTTCAAAACTCTTTGAAAAGGGTAATAATAAATTATAGAATAAAGATCGCTGCTCCTAACACCACTAGGAAGAGCAACATTATAATTAGGTGCTATGGGTGTGTGCTAACAGGAACTCAGGAGACATCCTATGAATCCATGAATATTTGACTAGCTGACACGCACCCAGTGCCTTCACTTCCTAGATCTTGTTTCCTAGTTTTGTGAGTAAATGAGGACAGTTTGCCTTGCAAGAAGCAACTTAGTGAAGAATCAATATTGTAGAGTCGTTGAACTGAGGTAAAGACAGTGATGAGAGATTTCAGGGACAGACCAGAGCTTCAAAATGATGTACACAGCTTACTAGAGAGGATTTCTGTTTAGTATAGGATGGAAATCAGTAAAAAGAAAACTATACTAAGCTTGTGGACATTGTTTGTTCAGTGATGTATGTCTGTTGTTCAATATTTTAAGTGAATCAAATGATAATCAGTGTTCAGCAAGAGATAAATAACATGTTTTAAAAAGCATTCAATAAGAATGTACTGCACCCCTATCCTTGCCAGGAGCTGTACTAAATGCTGGGTTCCGAGGTTTACAGAGAACTCCATCGCCATAGCCGCCATAGCCAAGGAAGACAGCAACATTTCCTGCACTCTGTTCCCAGGACTGCTGTTTTCAGGTCTGTAAGAGAAAGAGCAATGTTAGAGCGAATTCCTTTCAGTACTTCAAGTATACTGAATGCTATTAACCTTTTAAATGATTGTATTATATCCAAGTTGCCAGCTCAATTGATGTAGATTTTTAGTTACTGTTAATTGATTAGGCAAGACACTTAACCTGCCTTCAACTACTGTGTAATAGGAAGTCATTCTATGGGTAATGGTAGCCCTGGCCAGTTAGTTCAGTTGGTTAGAACATTATCCCAATGTGTGAAGGTTGCAGGTTCAATCCCCGATTAGGGCACATACAAGAATCCATCAATGAATGCACAATTAAGTGGAACAACAGATTGATGCTTGTCTCTCTCCCTCTTTCTCTTCCTTCCCCTCTCTATAAAATCAATAAAAATAAAGGTAATGGTGGAAAGTGGGAAAGAATGGTGTTGAGAAAGTCAGAGGAATCATGACTCTGACACTTGCTAAGTGTAGCCTTCTTTGAACCAGGGTATCTGGTCTGAGATAAGCAAACTAATAGTATTGTTTTCTTACCTTGATTCTAGGCTTGAATAAGCTGGAAAATACTTTTGCATTCTCCTAACTATGCTAACTCTATTTCATTCTAAGGACAACATAATGATGTTGCAAAGGTCATTTTTACTAGTATTTTAAAAGCATTTACACACTAAGTACTAAGTCATATCATTCTAATTATGCAAGATCATGATTAAGAGGTACCTGAATGGCTGTCTCTCCTTTTAGCGTGGTTTTAATCAGTTCAAACTGTTATAACAAAACATCACAGACTTGGTTGCTCACAATCAACAGATATTTATTCCTCACATTTCTGGTGGCTGGAAAGTTCAAGATCAAGGCACCAACAGATGGACTTGGTGTCTGTTTAAGAGCTTGCCTCCTGGTTCATAGGCTTTTTGCTGTTTAAGTCATGTGGCAAAGGGGGTTAAGAGTCTCTATAGGGTCTCTTTTAAAAGGGCACCAATCCCTATCATGAGGGTCCCACCTTCATGACCTAATCACCTCTCAAAGGTCCACCTCCTAATACCATCATCTTGGGGGCTTAGGATTTCAACATATGAATCTTAGGGGGACACAGCATTCAGCCTATGACAGGCTTTTTAAATGTGAAAATGGCAAAGAGAACTGTGTAAAATTTCCAAGGATGGTCACTCTTCAGGAGTTAATGTCACCACTTGTCTATATGCCTTATCGCCCAGCACCCCTCACGGGAGCTCAGTCACTGTGAAGGCATTCCCTTACTTTGAAATGTACAAATTGGCACATGCAGTGGTGAAAAAATGGTATCTTAAGGGCAGAACGGTTTTGCTATAAGAAACCACATCAGGTCAAATTTCTCTGGAGCCTGCAAAAATATTTCTTTATATGTGGAAGGCCCACGCACTGTGTTGTTGCCTCTGGCCTCCACCCAGCTCCTTGCCCTAGGGTAGAATTACCCAACAGGAGACAGATCTCTCCAGGCCACCCAAGGCCAGGGGTTTGCCACCAGCCACACTAGCTGGAAGAAAGAGTGCTTTGAACACACAAGCCTCACATTTGAATGAACTTGCATCTGCTTTCTATCCAATGCATCTATCTTCTACACAGCATATATTTAAATTGATTCCACTGTATTCCTAGATACTCTTTGCATGTGTGTGGTACTTTAATCCCATTATTCTCTTTTAGAAGAATGGGCCTCATGATTGGCTGTGATAGCTAGCTTCTAAAACCCCAAGGATTGCAAGAATGGGCACAACAGTCAAATTAGAGTCTTTAAACAGAAATGATTACAAAATAAACAAATCCACACTTTAAAGCAATGGAAAAGATAAAACATTAAGTGAACCAAACTGTGCATTAAGAGAGGACTTCAGAAACCCTAAATTGTACTCAGTGTTCATGAAAGTGAGAATTATTCCTATTGGTTAAAGGAAGGTCCTAAGCAGGACACTCCACACTGTTTGAGCAACATCATTTAGCTTCAGTCCACGGCTACTAAATTACCCTTTGTTGCTTTTGAGTGAAGCAGAATAGCCCTGTACCATTTTGAATAATTCTGAAGTAGCTTTCCAGAAATGCTCAGTGAAATAAGATACACTTACTAGAGCTTTCCAACAAGAGACTTCATAACCTTTAAATAACACTGCCTTTGAACTGAAACAATTGGGAATGTCTCCAATGAGAAGAAGAATGTGGTTGTAAAAGCTCATTGGAGGTGTGTCATATGACATCTGTTTCTTTTGTGATTTGGAGATAGACTAAAAAAGAGAGAAAAAAATCTTAGTTTTTAATTTTTTTTTACTTGTGATAGAAGCTCTTCATTAAACACATACACATTGATTAAGTACTGAATTTCATATTGCACCATGAAAGATGCAGAGAGCCTTCTGGACCAGGTCTGTGCCTTGTTACCATTATTTCTACTTTATTGACGGAACAGCCAAATTCTAGAGAAACACCTTCCCCTAGTTTCTCAGTCTCCAGCGGGAACTAGCATCCAGGTGTCCTGACCAAGCAAAGGCCCTCTGAAAGGCAAGATTAGCCACCTTGAACAGATTTCAGCGAAGAGTCCTTTCATTGTGAATATTTGCTAAGTGGTGGCAGTGACCCAGCCTATACACTGTGCTCTCACTATCCCAGGGCTCTTATTCTGGCATCTCAGCCAGCAACAGCCAAAACAAAATCACTTCAGGGTTTGAAAGAATCTGCCTGGACCATGTAGAACTTCAAAAGAAATCATAGACAGCGACCACATTAATGGGATACTAATGGAACTGACCTTGACTGATTAAATCCAGTTCCTGCTCTCCAGCCCCTGATATATACTAGGGCTTTTAGAGAGAGACAATGACTGATTTTTTTCTCTGTGCTGAGTTTTCTATAAATAACTAACTAGGGCTTGTGCTATTCTGATCATATGAGTTTTATGTGTCCTTGAGTCGGGCTCTCTCCAATGTTGTCGTTCTTCATGGTTCAGGAAATCAAGAGACCAGCAAGGAAGTGTGATTTTCCATCTCCTCAACACTTCACTCACTGCTTAGCAATGTATGACATCACTTCTGTCCTGTCTTGTCTCTGATCACTAACCACTTAACACCATTTCCAATGTCTAAACTTTCTAACCTCATCACTCTTGCCTGGGTACCCTAAATTGTCTGCCTCTGGGTTAGGAGTCAGGTAGGATTTGTTTGACTCAAGCAGTGTTGGCCAGAATATTTTTATTTTTGAAAACTTGAGTTAGTTGCTAAAGTTTAATATTTACATGTCTATTTGCATTCTGGCTTTCTTTGAAGGCTCAGAAGATTTGGATTGGCCTGCTGGCTCTTGAGGTGATGCAGTGGTCCTTACTTCCTCTCCTGCACCTCAAACTCAAGCATCCTAGGGCCACCGACATTTTTGAGAGTTTTCCATCCCTGCCTCTCTCAGTGTACAGCACCCTTCACCTCTCTTTTTTGAAAATTCCTCTTTTGGCTTGTCCGATACAGTACTGTCTGCTCTCCAGCTACTTCTCTCTTCTCTTTCAGTCCCCTCTTTCAATTACTTTTTCTACTCCCTCTGATTTCTTAAATGTAGGTGTTTCCTAATGAAGAGATCTATCCTGGATGTCTTCTTCCCTCTTTTTACTGTGCCTCAGAACCTCATCTATTTCCATGATTTAAATTAGCAATTACTCAAAACATGGTTTATATGCCTTTATAAATTCAAGCAGATATGGTTGTGCATATGTCCCAGTAAGGCTTATGTATAAATAAATACAGTACAACATGATAAATGCTACAATAGTGGTATACTACCATTGTTCCACAGAGGGCAACATTTGAGCTGCATTTGAAGATTGAGTGGCAATGTAACATAGAATAATGGGAAAGGTTACATTTTATAGATTGTTGTTTTTCCTGTATTTTAGGAAGCATTTCATACTGCCTGCTATGCACTTGTACTTAGATATCCCACTAGTAATCAGCTTACACACATCCAAATCTGATTTCTTATCTTCTTCCCACTTACCACACGTGCCTCTCTCCACCCACCAGTTCTTTCTTTGGACTTCCTTGCACCTGTTGCTGCCATCCTCATTCTCCTGACAATCTGACCTTAGAAATGTCATTCTTGACTCTTCCTTCTGAAATCCCAACCATGTCAGATTCTGAGATTCTCCCTTTAAATGTCTCTAGAATTCACTCCCTCCTAGTTTAGGTCATCAGTATGTTACCTCAAATGATGACAACAGGAGCCCTGTGAAGGCTCCACCAGTCCTGGCCTTTCTTTGTCTGTACCTGCTGTCTGACCTGCTTGGACCCTTGAGAATAGAACTATGAATTTAGTACGTGCTGAGCCTCACTTGAAATGCTTGACATGTATTAACTTATTTGATCCTCATGCCAACCTGACTAGGTAGGACTATTATAATCCATCCCGTAATTAGCCCAACTTGACACATCCATTAGGTAACAGAACCGGGATGCAGGCCTCATGGTTTGACTTCTGAGCCCACCCACCCGCTTACTAGCCTGCATTACCAAAGCACATTCTTGCTTGAAAACCGTCATGACCCTCGTTGCCTTCCAGAGTACTATTTCACTTTCTAGAAGGCTCTTGACAAGTTGGCCTTTAACTAGGTCTTTCATTTCCCTCTCTGTTCCTCAGAGGTTTTGTTTGTTTGTTTGTTGTAGAATTTGTCCTAAGGACTAAGGGTTTACACATATAACACTTTTAAAACAGTGTCTAGTGCCTAGTGGTGCCTACGGCTCTGTTGACTCTTGCTCTCCTACCAAAACACTTGTGGAATTCTGTTGATTCTTATTTAAATATTTCTTGAATTTACACCCTCTTTTTAAATTGGTGGTTATTGATATATTATATATGTCTGTTTTTCCTCACCAATTGTAAGCTTTAGTACATAAGAAATTAGGGTTCCCTGACATTCTGAGTCTCTCTTTTTTTATTCAGCCATGTTGTTCCCCTGCCGGGAGTGATTGTCCGGCTGTTCATTTTGGCTGATGCAAAAGCGATTACCCACAAATGGCACAGATCACATCCACCTTCTCTCTGACTCATTTCCTCATCTCCGGTCTTTGCTCCAACAGAAAAATTTCTCCCTCCTCTGTTCTTAGACTCCTCTGTTCATGGCTCTGGGATGGTCGTACACCATTCTGCTTTTGAGCAGAAGTGTGCCTATACTTTTAATCCTTTTGCTTTTTGAGATAAAAAATTCCTTGCCTGACCAGGCAGTGGCGCAGTGGATAGAGCGTCGGACTGGGATGCAGAGGACCTAGGTTCGAGACCCCGAGGTCACCAGCTTGAGCGCAAGCTCATCTGGTTTGAGCAAAATCCCACCAGCTTGAACCCAAGGTCGCTGGCTCCAGCAAGGGGTTACTCGGTCTGCTGAAGGCCCATGGTCAAGGCACATATGAGAAAGCAATCAATGAACAACTAAGGTGTTGCAACGCGCGATAAAAAACTAATGATTGATGCTTCTCATCTCTCTCCGTTCTGGTCTGTCTGTCCTTGTCTATCCCTCTCTCTGACTCACTCTCAGTCTCTGTAAAAAATAAATAAATAAATAAAAAATTCCTTGAGATACAAGAATATTGTTTTTTCACTTTGGGGGAAGAGCTAAGCTCAGTGACTTGGATATCTTATGCTTAATAAATATTTACTGAATAATATGAAAAATGACAGGGAAGCTCTGCAATCATCTGGATCATCTATTTGATAACTTAATGCAAAAGTTGCATAGAAAAATTAGGCACAAGTAAGATTAGCAATGAAAAGGATAAACTATATATGTATAAATTAACATTTTAAATGTGATATTAGACTATATTAGGACCAAAATATGTCTTAAAGATATTACATCTACAAATTAAATGAGAGACAATGGGATACGTGTATTAATATCAAATATACTATCTACTGCAAATTTATAGGATTTAAATAAATCTATATTCATACTGCAAGTAAATTTTAAAAACCTGAGTCTATAGAGCATATAAATTTCTGTGTTTGGTTAAAATTGGATTGGAAAAAATAACTTTGGGTATGAATCTGACCTGCCCTAAATCCTTTTTTAATTGTGCATTAACACAACCATAACTAAAATGGAGCTTTGTTTGAGAACCTAGGAGACCTTGAGTCTGGGGGAGGGAGACCATTTAGGTCCCCGGAGTGGCTCTTGCAAAGGCGTGGTGGGGAGAGCAGAGGAAGGAAGTAGGGCACATTGAGCAAGGTTGCCAGGAGCCACTGCTTGGTACACTGGAATACAGGCACAGATAAGAGTGGTGAGCTACTGGGGGAACCAACTATCTACTTTGAAGCTCAAGGGGTGGATCTCTGAAGTGGTTCAGGTGGCAGTAAGATCATTGAAGGCCTGTGTAGATTACCTAAGGGTATCTTTAGCTATCATAGAAGAGTGGGGGATGAGGGAAATTTGTATACTCTTCTACTTGAGTTTGAGTACTGAGTCCTATGTTGATACAAGTTGAAAGGCATCATCATCATCAATTATCAGGCAGTCAGCTGTCTCTGTGACATAGGACAGAATGTGCAATCTTTCTGTTAATGTAAGTAGGTAGCTAGAGATGTTACTGTGGAAATAAAGCAAATAGAATTGGACATTATAATTAATAGAGCTGGAAAACCTGCTTCAGTAAGAAGCTTTAGCATTTCATTTAGCTTAATTTGCTAGAAGGCTATAGCATTCATGGGCTCATCTATACTTTCCAGGAGTGCCTTGTACACTCAGCTATCACTCTGAGCTGGTTAAGAAGGAAACAGTTTTTCCAACTCCTTAGGGTACAACCAATTCAAACCCAGATCACGGAGGGAAGTATTTTTGTGCTTCCACTTTAAGGTATGTACAGTAGAATGGCAGTCATAGAGGCCTGTCAATAAAGCTTAGAAGAAGGATCTGATTGCTTAGTGCAAAGAACCAAGACAAGCTTTTGAAATTTTAAAGAAATTGATTGGTTGGAAAGGAAAGCCAGTCCTTTCTAGCCCCAAAATATAAACAGAGGCTGAACAGAGACCAGAGGTGGATAATGGCAGGCTCACCAGGCACGTGCCCTGGATGACTGAAGGGCCCGACTTCTGAAGGGCCCGGCAAAACTTTACATGGTTTTCTAATGTAAGGGGCCCATTATTATTTTCTGCACCTGGGGCCTCAACCGACCTTCATCCGCCTCTGATAGAGACCTTTCCTTTCTCTCTGCCTTCCCACTTGGGAACATGCTAGCCAGTAGTGAGCAACTACGTTGTTTGGGCTGGCAGCCTTACGGTCTCCCACATACAGGCCCTAAGCAACAGCTAGATTGAACTAAGCTTTGATAGGGGCTAAACCACGGTGCAGAGTATCTAGTCTTTGATTTTTATACTGGGTTTGATGAAGACTAGATTGGACTTTGTCCTTGGTGAGACAGACCAAAACGAGACATTGAATACCTGTAAGCAACCTTCTATTTCAACTGTAGATAAATCTTCCTCCAAAAGCCTAAGCTTCTCCAAATATAGGCCCTTGGATATGCCTTTCTCTCAACACTGCACAATTTCCACTGACATCATCTGTGCGATCATTCAATCATTTATAAAATTAGATTATACTTTAAAGTGAAATTAAATGGATTTAAATGTATTTTAAAGTGTGTGTGTGTGTGTGTGTGTGTGTGTGTGTGTGTGTCTCAGAGGGGAGTCTTCTCTGATCAGCATTTCTGTAACAAAGGCCTTTTCAGTAGCTAAGAAGGATGGTAGATAGCATTTAGTAGTGCTTTCAACCTGTGGGCTCACTTGGATTGAAATAGTAGAGCCTTTCACTTAGAACTGAATCAGCATATATGGATCTGTGCATGAAGAGAAACACACCAGGAGACCCAAAACCTGGATTTGAATTTTGAAATGTCTCTTTGTAGATGTTTTACTAAACTTTGTAAAACTCTACAGCACAGTGCCTGGTACAGAGAATTAGAATTAAATTTGGTTCTAGTTTGTTCTTTTTTCTTTGGTGCTTACAAGTTATTAGACTTCCCCCAGGCCCTCTCTGTCAGCTGGCAAAAATGTGATTAAGGAAATAAATTGAACCTGGCTTGGTTGCTCAATGGGTAGAGCATCAGCTCAACATATGAATATCCTGGGTTTGATTCCCGGTCAGGGCACACATGAAAACTGATCATCTGCCTCTCTTCCCATCCCTCTCTCCCTTTTCTCTCTCTTTTCCTCTCACAACCAGCGGCTTGATAGGTTTGAGCGTCAGCCCCAGACACTGGATAGCCAGGTTGATTTCAGTATCACCCGGACAGGGGTCGCTGGGTGGATCCTGGTCCAGGCGCATGGAGGAGTTTGTCTCTATCTCCCCTCCACTCACTTAAAAAAAGAGAAAGAACTGGAGGCACAGAAGAGTTAGGAATTTAAAGGAGATCATATAGGAAATAATCAAGCAGATTTTAAACTATTCAAAATTTCTATGATCATTTTTATGTACAAAGTACTTTACATTTTTAACTGATTTTGTTTACTCTCCACAACACATTTCATGGTTCATGGTTTTTGTCACTAAATAATAACAGTAGTAAATTGCTTTGAATAATTATTGATTATATGGGATCTCATCTCAAATTAGAAGCGGAGAGTGAGGCAGAAAAGGGGATACAGAAACTTAGTTGACAGGGTCCAGTAAATCTGGGGACCCTAACTTAGGTCTGAGACCGACCAGGTACAGTGAGAAAAATAGTGTAGAGTTCATGGAGTCACATCACAAATAACTTATCTCTCTTGGGAAAGGCTAATGATCTTGAATAGGTTGGAATCAACTTCAAAAATCTGTGGACAGCATAGAAAATGAGATGAGACCTAAAAAATATGAAATTTGTCATAATGGCTAAAATGGATCAACTGTATGTTCAACCAAATGTGTGGAATTAGCAAGGTGGTTGGGAGACGAAGGAGACAATGCATTATAAAAATAGCATAAATTGATATTAAATAAGGAGCTTGACTATCCCTTCTTCCAAAAACGATGTCCATCCATGTGTTATCACAATTTAAGATATCCTATTGTTTTTCTGTGAACATTTTCTACAATATGGTTTTTGCACCACCTGCTGGCAAAAAACAGTGTTCCTACCTCTCACTGATGGAAAGCCCTGTATTTCAACTGCTGGTGAGAAAAGATTGGGAAAATAAAAATCAACTTTGTTTATTGGAAACATGTAGCTACCGCTGCTAAACATCATCCAATTTCTTGTCACCACCTTGGTAACAAGTTTTAAATTGTGCCTGGTGATATTCACAAGTGTTTTCTTTCTGCAACTGTCATAAAAATATGAGAGGATTATTCTGGATTAGGTTAGTGGGAAAAAGAATATTATTTTCAGAGATTAAGAGAGACAGAATATCTAGTACACCTGTCTAACATCCAGACTAATCCTTTTTTTTTTTTGGAAAACGCTTCCAGGCTACATGTATTTAAAAATGCTGAACAACATTATTTATATATTTGTTTATTGCCAAAAAAACCCAAAAACAAACAAAAAAACCCAGCCACTTAGATTTTTGGGATTGAATACATTTGAGGAGCAATCCAAAGTATCATGTTCTACTTGAGTATTTGAAGTTGCCTTTCTGAGTGAGGTTTTGGAGAATATACTGAGACTCTTTCATCATGCTCTTTTTGCCACTCTAGAAGGAAGTTAGCCTTTTCTTTTCTTTTTTTGTCAGTAGGGATGAAAAGGCTGAACTGAATTAACAGGCATCAAAGACACTGAAGACTTTATCCATCATCACCACCACTGAGTTCTGCTCTCCCGCAGCTGGAGTCCTGGGCTGGGGAGCAGGAATATAATGGAGTTTCCTAGTGCACCTAGAGTTCAGACTGGGGACTTTCCCTCCCTTCCCTTCTACACAAACACCTTATTTTATGTGAGGGAGAAGTGGTTTATGACTAGATGTGATGAAACTCAAATATTTTTCTTTTTTTTAAATTTTATTTATTTTATTTTATTTTTTAAGTGAGAGGACAGGAGCTAGAGAGACAGGCTCCCTCATGCATCCCACCCAGGATCCACCTGGCAACCTCTGTCTGGGGCCGATGCTGGGACCAACTGAGCCACTGGCTACAGGAGGAAAAGAGAGAGAGAAAGGGGAGTGGGTGGGGAAGCAGATGTTTGCTTCTCATGTGTACCCTGACCGGGAATCAAACCCGGAATGTCTGCTCATCGGGCTGATGCTCTACCTACCACTGAGCCAACTGCCCAGGGCCTCAAATACTTCTCTCTAAATCAATGGTTCTCAAACTTTTTGAAGTCAAGGTGCATTTAAAATCCTACAAATAATTGTAGGTGCACTATATACAAATTTCTGAGGAATATGTTATAATAATTAAGTCAAATATTAAAGAAAAAAATATAAAGTCCAAGCATGCTTTTATGGTAATTAAACAAAATAAATATGACAAAATTAAATTTATTCTGACACTAAAGAACATTTTTATGTTACATTTTTTTGAGTTATGTTTTTTAGAATTTGTAAAAAAGGGGTTAAAAAATAAAAAAAAAGTTTTTGTTTTTATATATAGAGATACACTCTTAGTAAGATTTAGTAAATTCAACAGATCCCAGTGCGAATGTGTAAAGTTTTTTCATTCTTGTGTTTATAAGAAACATGAGCCTGAAGTGTCCTAGAGATTTCTTCAATGTTTGGGCATATATTTGAAAGGCAGACTCATTTCCTCGTCAATACATTGAAGAATTTTTCTCTTTTTACTCTTAATTGTGTTGAGTGCAGAAAACCCCCATCATACATATCATCTTAACTTTACACCAAACAAAGAATAGAAGAAACTTGCTTCCAGTCTTTCTGGAGAACATGGGGGGGGGGTAGTGTAAACAATCCAGCACCACAACTTAACAACATTTTGCAACCTAATCAGGCAAATGAAGTGGGGGTTTGGGTAGACTGTCAGCTTACAGCCAATTCCCCACACCTCTGTCCCCCAAAAATCTAAATTCCAAAAACCCTGTTGGTTATTTTGGTTCCCAACAGGCACATATTTCTCTGGAATACCATAGGGCGCTCCTGGAAATCTTCTAGGGTGCACACTTTGAGAACCACTGCTCTAAATAGCCATTCCATTCCCTATTCAGTTGGACTAAATAAATAGAACACATTTCTTTAGTCTCTGAACACATTTTTGTAAAAATTTTTTGACTTTGAATAAATCTGTGGGACCTTTGTCTTCATTCTTCCCTCTCTCTTCTGTCTATTCCACCAACCCTATTCTCTTCCATGCCTGTGCATTTCAACTCAACATTTTTGAACAGTTACTTTATAAAGGCTCTGTATTTGGAAGGCACAAAGAGAGACACAGATGTGAAGATGTACATAGTTTAGATGCTCAAAGAACCTAATGCTTACTCTGGGAGAAATGACAAGTACCCAGATCTCCTCCATACAGTGATACTCTTCCTCTTAAGGGAACACTGAAATAAAATGTCATGGAAAGGCTGAGGAAAGGCAAATTACTTGGGCTGGGTGAACCAGAGAGGAGCCTAGAAAAAGAAAGAACCAAGCCTAGATGTTTAAAAGGAAACCAATACCTTAAATTCTTGTTCTTTCTTTTAACTGACTTCCCTTTAGTCCCGTTTCTTTTCTAATGAAAGTAACTTTTTCAGACTCAGATCCTTATCTTTGCACATCACTAGTTTCCTTCTCCTGAAGTACAGGCACAGGGTCTTAGTAGAAGGTCAAGGAGGGCAGGCATTTCATAGACTGTCAAACTCTCTTTTGGTAGTCACAAAAGATTTCAGTAGCCTTTTAGAAAGAGCAGATTAATGTTTCAATCAACAGAAGCTGGTGCTGTTAATGATAAGCATTGTTCCAAATGTTGCCTCAATTGGGAAGTAAACTCTTAAGTTCTGTTTGTTATTTTAGAGTGGCATCTGGAAAAATATTTTTGATCTAATATTGAAGTCCTCTTGAAATGCCTAAGCTGTTCCCCATGGAACCAGATGCATAGAATGTGTCTTAAGAGGCTGTTCCAAAGTCTGAGGCATTGAATTCATGTTTGCTGGCAACATCAATGTCTTCCAGGCTCTCCCCACTCTTGTTTGCCAAATAAATCTATGAAGCAGATGTGACTAAAGGATACTGAAGAGATGCAACATAAGGTGGACTAGCCTCATTCAAACACTAGTGGCTTCCTTTAGGAATGATGCTTTGACTTGTAGTTTTTTATCTTGTTTAGGTCATTTGCAATTCTGTCATAAGTAAATAAAGTCACACTTAGTGCCTTTTAAAACAAAGGAACTAATACAAAAGGTGTGATAGTATTTTTAAGTAGCTTATACAAATCTGAACAACTGAAGGTCAATCGTTTTCTGACAAAGAAGTTAAATAATTGCAAGGAAGAAATTTTCTCTCAAAAATATTTATTATTATTTTATTTATTTACTTACTTATTGAGAGAAACAGGGGGGGGGAGAGAGAGAGAGGCAGGAACAGTAAGCTGCTCCTGCAGGTGCCCTGTCCAGGGAATCGAACTGGCAACCTCCGTGCTACATTTTTAATTACACAAGAAACTTTGCAAAGCTAGACCCACAAGAAAGTCAGACAGACCTTTGCTGTGCTCTCTCACCGCAGAGCCATAAGTTCAAAAGCAAGTGATTTTTCTTTTGGACGTGAGCATTCTCATTTGGCTTTTTGGCATAATCCATCACCTCAGAGTTGGGCACAGGGCCACCCCATTGGAGGGTGCCCTGGGGAAACCCTGCCTGCAGGAGCTGCCCCACCCCAGACACCCCACTGTGGGTCTGAGCCTGAAGCCCATCCAGAGCCTCTGGCCATAATCCTCAATTAAAAGGTATGTGTTCTTTTTTGGCAGTCTGGGATCTGGGGTACCAGAATTTAAGGCTTTGATTATAAACATTTGACTTCTGGTATTTGTAATTTAAACTATAAAAAATTGCTTCAGAAAAAACGTTGTAGCATGTGGCCCCTACAAGAGAGTCTCACTGTACTTATAACCTTTTTTTATAAGGAAAGAATACCCCCAGTCAACTGCCATTATTTAAATTTAGGACTACTTGCTTCAAAACTTAAAGCAAAATAATTTCTTGGTACAGTCTTCTAGCAACTTAATGAGAACTGGCACTCGTCTAACTGCTGCAGTATGCGCTCAACTGAACACTTGCTTGCTTTCTCCAGCCCTGATGTGACGCCAGCTGGAAGCATTAACTAGACAAGGACATGTTAACACAGAAAACTAAAGACAATAAGAAAGCTAATTATTAGTCAGGTTATTTTTATAATGGCCTCCACAGTTTGAAAAAATAAAATAACTTTCAGCAGGTACCAAATCAAATCTTCATTTTTCTATGTCAACTTCATCATCTATTTTCTTGAATTGATAAAGCTCAAGGAAAAGTATAAATCTATTAAGTACCGATCCATACCAACTAAGCTCATGGTAACTTGAGAGAGTTAATATCATGGTGGCTTAAGTTATTTGAATTGATTGATCAAATTATTAAGTATTAATTACTGAAAAGATTCACCTCGAGTTCTCTTCACCCTCTGTAAGCCTTACACGTTGCTTTTCAAAGATCTTGAATTTATGACATTGTGCCAAAATACCACCCTGATGTGAAGTCATAACTGTGTAGGAGGCTGTCACTATCCACCCTCATCTGTAATCTGATTGAATATAAAGTGGCTGGTTACCAGGGTGCTGTGGGCACAGATGCAGTCCAGGTTATAGGCTGATGGGTATGTGAGCCCTGGCACAGGATCAGAGTCCCACTCTGTGGCTTCCAACACAGGCTGCCAGATGCAGGAAAGGCACGGATGGCATGGAAACCAGGACCTCATAGCTGAGGGGGTTAGAAAAAGTCAATGTGCACACCCTATTGATAGTCCTAAATATCAGCTGGGGTGAGTTCTGCTTCCACTCAGGATGTAGAACCCTGCAAAGAAGCTCACTCCTATTGAAAATAAATCTGGGTCATATAGAAAATCATAACTTTTCTGGAGCCCATCAAAAACTGAAGCTTCAAGGCCATGAAGCAAGAGAACTTTCCAGGAGGGACCAGTCCCTCCGGGCGAGCCTGGCCCCACCACCTGCAGCCCAGAATGGGGAGGCAAGTGGCCACCATACAAGCAGGAAAGAAAACACCAGGAAGAATGTTATCAGATTCCTACAGGCCCATGTGGGCACACAGATTTCTTCGGAATAGCTGGAAGCCTAGCCATGAAGTGAGTTCTCACAGGCTGCTCACCGCGGGGAGCGGGCAGGTCTGAAGTTTGTGGGAAATCCCACTCAGTGGTGAGTGGCAGATGTGAGCAACAGCCTCTAGGCATGGCGCCAAGCCCGCCCACCCGTGTACTTCTCCTCTTACCACGGAAGGCCTTAGTGGTTAGGGGAAGGGAGGAAAGCCTGCAGCCAGGGCCCACGCAAAACCCTTTACTTCTGAAGGGGTAAAAGGGAAACCCACTGCCTTCAGAGAGAAATGGAAAATTCTCTAGTCCCCAGGATATAAACAATACTTCTTGGTTTCTCAGGGAGAGGAAGAAACATTGAAATCACGGCTGGGGGAGAGACACCTTGAAATCATGGCTCAGTCAACACAACGTTGTATTCGTGGCTGTGTGTTTTCACTTGTTCATTTAATGATTGCTATCTTTCCAAATCTAAGGCAGCATAAAACAAAATATAGTTAAGCAATAAGTTGGATAGACCAAATCAGAAAAGAAAATACTCTGGCTAGTCTAGTTATTGTGATTGAACATGGTACAGTATTTGGTTCTGATTTGTCAGCCAGGGTAGAAGGTGAAGTTTAGTGGGTTAAATACTTCTCATGTAGGCTGCTTATAAATGCCTTAAAAGAGACAACATTTTATGGTGGCAAATTCTGAAGGCATCATGTTAGACTTTTATACAAGGCAAAATAGTGTTTTTTATTTATTAATGCAATGTATAATTTCTCATTTATCAGGTTAGGTTTGTGCTGCATATGGAAATCAAACAGTTAGGAACTTTTAGTCAACTCATTAAGAAAATCAATATGTTTTGGTTACATATGTTGAAAAATCTTTCTAGAGTTCTCGCTGGAACAGAAGTCCAAACAATAAGAGCAGCTACAAGCAGAGTTGAGATTTCCCTCAAAGTTAAGCTTCGAATTTATCCAAATACTTCAGCAAAGTTTCATTTGAGACTGTGGACTTTCTGTTGTGATAGATGGCAAAAGCAGTCTTCACCTAGAAATTTCTCCATGTCCATGTCACCAGTCAGTTATGTGGGCAAGAAAGCCCTGAGCAGTCTCATTAGCTGTACATGGTTCACACAAATTGTGTTGTGGGTGAGAGATGAAGAGCACACCTGAGTATCACACTTGTGATCAGAGGATTCAGCAATTCATAAGGAAAAAAATGTTTAAAAACAGAACAAACTCAACTCAGTATTTTGGCTAGAATAAAATTTAAAAATCCATATTTTGATGAGAATGAAATATAACTAAGATGTACAGAATGCTCGATCACAGTTACTAAAACATTTGTGCTTCTTGATGGTGAATTAGTAGTTTTGGGACATTAGGTCTACCTAGTCCTCCCTCCCTCCCCTTCCCTTCCTCTTTCTTTCTCTTTCCCTTTTTGTCCTTTATCACTTCTGAAAGCCATGGATAGAGAAACAACTGTTGTGATTGGAGCATATTGGTCATTATATGGGACTTAGTGCCCAGGAAGTGGAAGTGACCTCTTTGTTCACAAACCATTTTCCAACCCGTGAGAAATATCCAGAAAATATCTTGCTTAGTAAATTTCCTTTAAACTAAGACTGCAGAGAATTATTGGGATTCAATATTCTAGGGGGGAAAATGACTTGTAACCGAATATTTACTCCTGGATATCCAGCTTGAACTATTCTGAATCAGTTCATTGTCTCCAGGCCGAGGTGTTTAAAGCAGGTGTACAACTTGTTACACTACTATACCTTAAGGATTTTGAGATTCATCAAGAAAAAAGACAGCATACACGTTTGAGCATATAATTATTATTTACCAACATACAAACTTAGTATCCATTTCAATACCTAACTTTTTCATAGTACCTCATATTATCTAAATAATTGCTTCCTATTTAAACTTTGAAAGAGAATTTTTGTATTAATCGAAACCTTTTCTCACTTCAGAGAAGGAAATTTCTCATGGGCTAACTGTATAAAATTTATTGTGAAAGCAGATGATTATCTACAGAGATTCTGGAATGTTTCCCAGGATTTTATCTGGGATCTAGTCAGGGATAACTCATTTTTCTTATTTTTAGTTCAAGGGAAATTTCAGAAATTTAAATGAATTTTATTTGTTCAAATTTTGGCATAAATATGGGAACTCATATGGAAGTTACTTTCTGCTTCCTGGAAGATGAGCTGGTTTTAATTCAGTAAAGTAAATTGAAACATCCTAATGTATCCTGTGCATAAAATAAAGCAGAAAGCTTGACATATTTTTTGTGATATTCATTTTCTTTAAAAAATGGTTTGCAATTCAATTAAGTTAGGACTTAAGCCAGTGTTTTAAAAACTTTGCTTTAGATGTTATAAAAAAGTATCAATAATGATTATAGATATTTGACCTTTTAAATTTAATGCATTCTAATTTTGAAATTTTTCAAATTTAACATTGTTACATTGCCATTAACTAAACTCCAGACAGTAGTCAAGTTTCAACATGTTTTCCCATTAATGTCCTTTTCCTCTTCCATAAACCCATCCCAAACACCAAGTGCTTTCATTGTCATGTCCCTTGGTTCCTCTGCTCTGGGACAATTTCTCAGTCTTTCCTTATTTTTCATAACCTTAGCAGTTTTGAGAAATAATAGTTAAGTATTTCGTACAAGGTCCCTTAATAATCAGCTTAAATGATTTAGAGGTGACTGGCTGATATTAGTCGATTCAAAGGGATGGTTCTCAGAATTTTATGTGCAATGAATGAGTCATTGAGCTCTTAAAAATACAAATACACGGTCCCCTTATTCCAGATAGAATGGGGGTCTTGGAGGGCAGGGAGGGATGCTATGCTATCTGTAATTTTATAACCTAAAATGTTGTGTGTCTTCATGACTATTTTTCAAACTGAGATCACTTTAGAGATACAAAAATTGTGTGTTGTGTATATGTATGTGTATATGGTGCATCTATTTCTCTATTTTCCAAAAACATATTCACATGCAAATATACACACTTTTTAAGCTTCTGAAAAATCACTTTAAGGTGGGGTCTAAGTCAACAAGTTTGGATCAAATACCAGGTGTGCTGCTTGTTCCCTGTTTTCTTCTTCCCTTCCCCCTTCTCTACCCGTTTTTACTCTCTGTCTGAATCGTGGGAGAATGACCCCTATAAATTACACTTTTCACCTTCTTGTTAGCTAGCATCAAGCTGCAGCAAGAGGATGGATTGGCTTGAGTTATAACTTAATTGAATTACAAACCATTTTTTGGAAAATTATTACAAAAAAAAGTATGTCAACCTTCTTCTTCATTTTAAGCAGAAGGAGAGAAAAGTTTGGATCTTTCTCCCCTTACCCTCCTGTATGAGCCGCACAGTTCAGGTGGTCACTGCCCTCCAAGGTTGTAGATACTGAGTTTGATCACTCTCTTTCTTCTGCTCCAGAAGCCCAGGGACCACACTAGCTTCCTAATGTTGCTAATCTCTGGGTGTCTCAGCATCGTTGATCCCTGAAATGGCACACACACAACTCTATGACATTGTGTAAAGTGATCCTCTGAGTGGACTCCTGTTTTTCAATGGGACTCTGATTGATACACAGAGGTTTAAGCATTGCCCCTCTTGCTTGTGAAGGCCTGCATGGCATGTGGTGTCAAAAGAGGAAGAATGAAACTTACTGTTTCAATTAAGGAGCCCAAGAGCTATGATTTGTGAAAGACTAAGAAGTCCATGCCTTACTGAAGAATTCCCTGCCCCCACACATCACCTTTTCCTTTCGGTGTTCAAGGCTCAGGATTAGGGTTTTGTTATCCAATTTTACATATAATTAATTTCATATCAGACTTATACTTAACTGAGCCAAGAATCTAGTCTAGCATTTTTAATGGCATTATTTTAAAATAAGTTTCTGTCGTTTTTGAAGTTAGGAAATTGTCCCAAAACATTGTTTCCAGAGCCTTTTTGGGCTGGAATGTTTCAGGAGGGCAGGGGAGACATGCCGTCTTGAGAAGCTCAGCACCAGACTGCGGAAGAAATCAACCCTGGCTCAGATGTGTGGGCTTCGAAGTTTTACAGAGTACGCCCCTACCGTTTGCGTGAATTGGTTTATTATTTCCTTGTTCTGTTTACCCAGCCTGCTGGAGATGGGCTGGAATTATTTTCATGCACTTCTCCGGCTTTGCTGGCAAAGATCATTCCAGTAAACCCAAACAGATGGGAGCAGAGTACACTGTCAGTCACTGTAAGGCCAGCTTTCATTTGTGTCATTGTTTCTTGTTTCTACTGACTTACAAGGCACTATAAATCTGATCTTTTATTTTGGATTCCCATTTCATAGTGGTACTGACATTTTCTTTGTCACCACCGGGTGATGGCATCTCCCAGATACTTCTTCTTGAGCCTTCTTCATAGTCTGTGACTCCCTCCAAACTGTGTCCTTTTCTTTCTTTCTTTCTTTCTTTCTTTCTTTCTTTCTTTCTTTCTTTCTTTCTTTCTTTCTTTCTTTTTTATTTACAGAGACAAAGAGAGAGAGTCAGAGAGAGAGGGATAGAAAGGGACAGACAGACAGGAACGGAGAGATGAGTCATCAGTCATTAGTTTTTCCTTGCGCATTGCAACACCTTAGTTGCTCATTGATTGCTTTCTCATATGTGTCTTGACCGCGGGCCTTCAGTAGACCGAGTAACTCCTTGCTTGAGCTAGCAACCTTGGGCTCAAGCTGGTGAGCTTTTTTGCTCAAACCAGATGAGCCCGCACTCAAGCTGGCGACCTCAGGGTCTCGAACCTGGGTCTTCCGCATCCCAGTCCAACGCTCTATCCACTGCGCCACCACCTGGTCAGGCCAAACTGTGTCCTCATTGCAACTTTTTCCTGAAAATTGAGATCAAGAACTCCTGAGTATCCCCAGAGTTTAGATAATCTACAGTCACTTTTTAGAAGTGGAGAATGACCAAATATAGTCCAAGTTCCAACATCATCCCTTATTATGTCTGTAAAGGTCATTGTTTATCATGGATAGAAGTAACCTACAGCATAGTTTGTCTTCTGTGAAAACACACTTTGATACTAAAACCATAAATCTATAATGACAATTCATATTTTCACAAAATAATCTAAGCTCTTGAAAGTCAACTGTTTCACAATGTGAGCCACTCTATTTTTTACTTCTAATATCTTTCTTATTCCTTATTAGTTCATGAATTTTGTAATTCTAGTATTTTTTTAACTACAATAACTTTAAGTATATATGTCTAAAGTCTTTTTTCCCCCTAATTGTAGCAAGTATGGCAGATTAGTTTTTTAATGGAAGTTCCAAGTTTCCATGGTTTTATGGTATCAAAAGCAAATCCTCTTGACACCAACCCCATTGTTAGTTAGATTATGTTTGTATATGTCTTAGCTTCAATTTTTACCAGTTAAACATGCCGCAGTTTAAACCGCAATCTGGTTTTGAAAAACAATAAGCTTCATCCACTTCTCCCCTTATTTTCTACTCCTTTTGCCTCTTTTTTTTCACTTTATGTCTATTTCTCTAATGGAATGCGTATATTTCTAGTTTAAATTTTAGATTATATTCCTACCATAAAAGATGACTATTTAACTATGTTTCTCTTATTAACTGTGTTTCTTTCTGTTCTTCCAACTACCAAATAGTTAAGATGTAAACAATTAGCTCAGAATTCAGTATTTACATCATTATGATTAGGTTAATATGATTCATAGTTGATACAAGAACAAATGATAATTGCTTCTCCCTTTGTGTGCAAAGTTTTTTTATTTTTTTTTATTTTCTGGAGTTAATCTTTTCTCTCTTGATTTTCTGTCTTTTTGCTAATTCAATTTTTTTGCTAACACAAATTTCTCACAAATTATTTAAGTCTTCCCTCAAGATTTTCAGATCCACCGGACATTCTGTTAATTTCACTTTTCTGGAAATGTCTCTTTTTCACACATCAGCGTCGTCTAATCTAGACTGCTTGTCCTGTCTGCCTGGTATAACGCTGTCATTCTAAGAGCTCTCTTCACCATTACTTTGCCTCCTCCTATGCTGATTTCTTCTTTCTTTTATTCCATATCTTCCTCTTTATTGGTGGAACTCATCTTCTGGTAGCTTTTTGTGAGAAGCTAAAAGGAAGAAAAAAAAATTTTTTTGAGAACTTGTACACTTTAAAATACTGTTATATTATGTGCTTATACTTTATTTATAGTCGCCTTGTATATAATTCTAAGATGGGAATATTTTCCTTTAGATTTTCAAGGGCATTGTTCATTCCCTCTGGCTTTCATTGCTTATGTTGAGATGTTTAAAATTATGTGGGTTTTTTTTCCATCTTCAAAAATTTTTAGGAGCTTCTTCTTGTCATGGTATTCTGAAAATTTTTGGTAATGTGCTGTCATATGGTTGCGCTTCTTAATTGCTTGGTTACTTGGTTTATTTACCCTTCCCCCATTTTTCTGTTGACTTTTTACAAAACTGCAACTTTTAATTTTTAAAGGAAAGAGAAAAGAAGGAAATTACTGGATGTCTTCTCCACTCTGGTTGCTTAGATACCCTAAGAAAAAGAAATGAGCGGACAGAAGATGCATGTCCAATGAAAGTAAACGAAAGAAAAAGGAGTCCAGGTAAAAGTCATGATAATTCTTCCAATTATTTTCCTTTCTTGAAGACTTAAGTGATTGGGCTGGACTAAAGGTAAAGAAGGATTTTGAGTGTCCTTCTGTAACTTTCTATTGTGGGTAAAGTTGCAAGAAAAGAAGACCAGCTTTTTCAACTATGTATATTTGAGGTTTTAGAATCAAATGATATGTCCCAATAGGGAACTTGGGTTTCTAGTTTAGGTGAATTATCAAGGAGTACAAGTCTTCTGTAGTGAATATATAAAATCTTTGGGTTTAATAATTATCTTGACCTACGGTTTTACAAGAAGAGACATGTTAGTAGATAGGACTGGAAGAAGAAGGATAAATTGTGAGAAGACAGCAATACTAATCATTTATTCTTATTTTCATAATTAAATATTTAGTATGTTCAGTATTATCAGTATGCTCTCCAACATACCCAAGTGCTCCTGCACACACATGGGTGGGCTTGCAAAGCCAACCTCAAAGTGAAATTAAACAAAACTCAACATCCACATATCATTTGATAATTTGTATGCTAGTCTTTATTGATATTTATTAGTGTACCCTGTATAAGCCATTGAAACTAAAGTCATTGTTTTATGTCCCACAATACGCTTCACCTGGTGCATTCCATTTACATGCCCATAAACATTTGTAATTGTTGATAATCCCATTAACTTTTCCTGTAAATCTGAGAGAAAGACAGAAGAGGCTAATAATGCCTAATTTGTGTATCAGCCAGATTTCCTACTCCTCAGTCATGAGGAGTGAATAGTACTTTCTAGTTGGACAAATGTTAAGAAAATCTTAATATAGATTTTTCCCATGCAATTCTTCATAATGTTCTCTTTAAATTCCTTCCTCTGGCATTTTCTACTTGACTTTCACCAACTTGTCAGTTTGTGAGTTAAGGAAACAATGATGAGAGACTGATTATGTAAAGAATTCACTTTGGAAAATTAAATAAGGATAGAAAGTGACCCACGCAGTTGCAAGAGTGGTTGGGGTGAGATGAAAAGGCCAACAGCGGATTGTCAGGTCAGTGACAGCAGCAGATGCCGAGGGCCTGCATTCCAGCACTGGGTCTGCAGCCAAGAAAGTCCTTGCATGTGGAGCTCCGCCCTGAAAAGGAGGAAGAGGAATGCAGGCACCCAGTGTTCACGGAGTTCATGAATAGATCCCGGAAAGGCAGGCTCTGATGTCTATGGCTCATAATTGGCTTTCTCCTATAATTTGATTCGAACTGGTTGAAAAACCATTTTTAAATAGGAACGGGATTCTGAAAACAAACAAATAAAGACTGTTAGGCAAAAGTGTGTATCATATATAATTGAAAACGATTCTTTAATTCTAATGGTTTCTTTATCAAAGTTTTGGTATTTTGTTTGAACTACATTGAAATGATCTTTTTCTAAGAAAGTGAGCATTTTCAAAAGTTGCTATAAAAACAGTTACCATTTTAATGTGAAATGCTCTGTTTTAGAAAGATTATAGCATTATGATCCAAATTTTAGTCCAAAGGAAATGGAGATAATGGAGCTGGAATGCTCTACTCTGCTGCCAGCTCTTGTAAGCTGATATGTCATGGGCGCCTGGCAGAGTTCAAGTTTGAACACAGAGGCCGCCTCTTACCACTGGAATTAGTGGAGGTTCCTGTAGCCTCCTTCAAGTTTGCTTTTATATGTCTGGTTGTGGTCAAATCTTTTAAAATTGTAAGCCTGATTGTTAAGGTGCCCTAATAAAGAGCACAATAATAGACAATAGTCAATATGCAATATGCTGTCGCTATTCTAGGCACTTTTAAATGTTATCTCATAATATCTCATTTAACCCTCACACAAAGTTAGGACATTGGTACTGTCATCATCCTCAGTAATTTGCACAAAGTCTCAAAGCTTAGTAACTGTCAAAGCTGGAATCAGTCTCAGGCAGGACTGCCTCATTGTACCTACCTGCTTATTATTGATTTGCTCCTTGTAGCCCCTTAAAACACAGTCGGGAACAGCATCATTTGAGTCCCTGCCACAGCAAAAGAAAAAAGAAAAACTTCTTGTTCTTCTCAGACCCAGTTCCACAGTGTGCGCCCCTCCCCCCAGTATTCATGTAAACCATGAGATCAACATTCGCATTGTACACCTGGTTCTTTCTTTTTTTCTTTATTTCCATACATCATTTCTTCTTTATTACAAGGTACATATAAACTGGATGATTTTACAACCCCAGAAGGATGACTGGCTCAGAAATGAATAACCACCATCAAATTTTATAAAAACCCATTTCACTAGCTACCAGAATGCCCAAGAGACTTGTAAGGATTTAAATCTATTCCTTCACCAATGGCCTTACCCACTTAGACAGGTATTTTTATACCTATATTACTATGACATGCCATCTATTTCACACCCTCCAAAAAACACAGCTTTCAGCAAAATCTGGGTCACAGACACATAATAGGTTCAAAATGTAGTCATTTTTATAGATTGTGTGAATGTATACACCAGGCTTTCATTCTTGGAGTGAAATAAAGGGGAAGGCTGCAATAGTGTAAGAACCAAATGGAGTCATAGTGAGAGAGCTGAGCTCTACCAATGAGTGATTTCTCATAACCGGGACTCTTCTGAGTATCTTCCATACATTAACTTATTTGCTATGTACGACAGTCTTACTATAAACAGCTTGGCTTCAGAACCCAGCTCTACAACCTCAAGCTTTATGACCTTGAGCCACTGAACTTATCTGGGCCTCTGTTCCCTAAACCATAAAATAAGAATTATAATAATATTACCTACCTTTATACGTTTTAAGCACTGAGGTATGGGTTTTATGCATGGGCTCAGGTTTAAGCCCATGACAGCCTTGTAAGATATAGAGATGGAAGAAGGGAAAGCTTAAAGACCTTGAGTAAGATTCCAGAGCTAGCAAGTGGCAAATCTAGTAAGCAGCCCTGACCTTACTTGCTCCCCTGTTCACACACTGAGCACCATGAAGGTCGAGGGCCTGCTGTCTGCAGTAAGGCCATTGGACATGCTGGTCCAATTGGATTGCGCTAAGAAGCTTGTCTGTCAGAAACTTCTGATGATATCCAAAATGAAAGAAATCTCATTTATATTGCTATTTATAAAAGCAAATGTGTGTATTTAGATACAATGAGAAATGTTTGGAAATTAGAACTTAATTATTAGTAAGAAACCCTTTTCTATAGGCATCTGACTCTTATCTGTGTGGCTACTACCAACCAGCAACTAGTGACAGCAACAAACAGACTTGAAAATATAATTTTATATTTATGCTTTTGTTTTATATTTAGTTCTTTATCGTATAATGTTTGTCTAACTGTAGCTCTCTTCCATTTACCGAGCAATGCATTTTACCAATTTCCTTAAATAACAGTACTGGTTTAGCAAATTAGCTCTTGGCCGTTTTTGTTTTCTGTTTTGATTTATTTTAACATCATATAAATAGCAACTGAGAAGACTATTTTGATACTGTAATTTATAATTAAAAATATATTTTTTATCTTTGTTCCTGTTTCTAGCACAAAACTCCTAAAATCCTTATAATAAAAGCAATAAAGATGTCTTGATGTTCATTACAACCCCCTTTCAACCATGCCTGAATTTATGTTAATGGGGTGAATTTTAGAAAACACCTGAATTGGAGACTGGTGACCAGGGGAAGGAACCCTGTGATTGGAAGGCTGGAACTTTCTATCTCTTTGTCCTACTCCAACAGCCTGGGGGAGGATAGGGTCTGAAAGCTGAATTGATCACAATGGCCAATGATTTATTTAATCAACAATGCCTAGCTGCTTTAGCAAATTAGTCAACCTATGGCTCCAATCTCTGGCTAGTTGATCAGAAGCAACAGCCACAACCTGGGCTTCTAACTGGCACATTAAGTTGGGGAGGTCAGTCTTTTACGATTGAGTTATTAACTTATGAAGTCTGACGCTCTCGCCAGGTAGACAATCTCAGAATTGAGATGTCTGCTTGGGAAATTAGAAGAAAGGGATCTGGGCGCTGTTTCGTCTCTTAACACAATGCTTGCCAGGCTGCTGCAGCCTCCATGCTTGTTGCTCACTCCTCCCCTGAGTAGGAGCCTGGAGCTCATGCGGACCATAAGGTCAACGCCACCTTATCCTCAGTGCCTGCAGAGCTCCCCATTTGCACATCCTCCCATCCCAACGTTGAGGGAGGAGAGAGGGGCAATGAGCCACATTCTGAGTAAGTTCGGGGTGCTCAGGAAACAGGTCCGTGAAAGGTCTGGTTTCACTTCACATGAGGAATATTTGGTTGACTTAAGTTCACAGATAGGCAGAGGCATATTCCCACTTCTTGTTCTTTCATGTTTAAAACAATCATGTAAGGCACGTATCCACTTGGATACATGTAATCACTCATTGGTTTATTATTATTACCACCACTCATGTAGCGCTTATTTGAAGGGAATCTCTAAAATTTCTGGTTACCCAATAAAATTATATTTAAAAAAACCCATATGTTACCAGTCCAAAGTCCATGTGCCCGATGCTTCAATAGACCAAAACTCACAATGTCATAATTGGGAGTAAGGAAAGGTTTATTGATTGAGCAGGTGCCAACCATGGAGATGGGAGACCTAGTGGTTCCTCAAATCCACCTTAAGAAAGTACAGAGTTCAGGCTTCTTTTATAGTAAGGGAAAGGGAAATGAGAGGGGCACGAAGTGATTGACCACTGCAGACATTCAGGTACCAGTGGGGGTATGAGTTAGATTGTTGGGTGTAAGTCTGGTTAAGAGGTTCCTGCAAATCTTTGATAAACAATGCTATTTCCCTTATCTCCTCATGAAAGGCACTTTCTGTTAAAGGATTTTTTTTTTTGAAAAACTCAAGCCACAAGCAGAATTCCTCTAATGATTAGCATATCTATATGCAAAACTAAGCATAAGATATTAGTCTGAAAGATGCCCATGGGGGCATCACAGGCTGGAAGGAGATGGAGTCAATAAGGCTAAACCATTTACTCTGTTACACATGCACTTTGTGGTGACTTTAGTGCTAAGTATGCTGGTTAGTAAACCAACTACAAGGCCATCCACCAGCTTGTAGATTTAAGTCCTCATGATCTACTATATTACTTCATAGCCCCCAAACTTCTTAGTATTTGTTTTTCACAGTCAACATTCTCTCCTGGCCACTGTTACCAGTTTCAGCTAAGGTAAAGAAGTCTGTCTTATGAGGCTTAATGCCCAAGCATATACATGGTTACTTTGGCCATGTTCTTAAATAAACAGATGAAGACAGCTGACAACATTAGCAACTTCACCTGTCATCTTGCTTTTCTAGGGCACTTGCTTCCCTGAAAATTATTTATGTTTGATCTAGTAATCCATGGCAACCACCTAACACAGCTGTACCAAATGGTGTCTCCAGGATGGTCAGTTGCCTTTTCTCCTTTACACTGTTCTATTTGGGGAGTGGGTGGACTTTCAACTCTGCTCAGTTGAGCTCTTGCCTCCTTCAAGTTACCAACGGTGGCTTGTTACACAGTTGGCCACTTAGCCTTGATCTTTAGAAGAAAAAATAAATAAATTCTGCTTATTTACCCAGATTGCATCATTCCTCATATTCAAATTCTAAAAGATTAAAAGCAGAAAACTTTAATAATATATTGTAACAATACTTGCATTGATTTTTAAAAATGTCCAAATAGTTCAGAAAAACATAAATAATAAACACAAAATTGCATGTCATACTTCCTCACCCTGTCCAACTGCTCCTAAATAATAATATTTCTATTTTTACCCTGTTGGTAAACTCAATAACTCTATTATGCTTTTGCATTGATTTTTTTGACCTGTCAGTTTTTTATCATCTCTTGTCTTAAGCACAGCTTTATTGATGTATAATGTACATATCATAAAATTCAGTTATTTTAAGTGTACAATGAAATACATTTTAGTAAATTTAGAGAGTGATGTAAGCCCGACCACAATTTAATTTTAGAACATTTGTATCACTCAAGAAAAATCCTTCCTGATCATTTGCAGTCACCCTACATTTTCAGTACTAGCCCTGGGAAATCCCTATTATATTTTCTATATATATAGATTTGCCTATTCTGGACATTTCACAGAAATGGAAATGACCAGTCAATTTAAGGCAATATTTATTGATTTGCTGATATAAAAGATAAAGATGTATTTCACAAATAGACTTGCCTTTTCTTCTCCCATTTCTGCCAAATTTGACTCCATATTATTTTTACAATTCCTTTGTTGGGTATTTTTGCTATTTTAAGCGACATACCTCTATTTTCTGTTGTTGTTGTTGTTTCATCAACTTTTGTCAGTCTTTTGCTTCCCTGGCCTCCATATAAATATCTTACGCTTTTTTATTCTTTTCCTTTCTCTTGTTCACTGACAACTTCTGATGACTACTGACATTTATGCCTTTATTTTATATTATTAAGGCTGATAATATTTATTTTATTCTGCAATTATAAGGAAGTCTTCACTGTCTACAGATTGGATCCAAAAGAGAAAGCATATATGAGTTTGTAAATAGGGCTCCATGCACATCTGAGTCATTTGCCCAGATCATATTCCCTTCCATTAATGTGCAACGCAGAACCAGGGCAGTGCTCCCAAGGGAATGTTAATCATGTTAGAGACAAAGGAACCCCTTTCTGTATCTTTCATTAAATGCTCAAAATCTCAACCCCGTGTAACAAATGTCATACTTGAGCTGATCCTTTTGTACCCTTTGTTTTTTCCCTAGAGTTTAAAATTACATTTTATCTTTCTTGTTGAAAACTTCCCATATTCTAAAACTTATCTATCATACAAACTACATGAAGTTCTCCTTTTCCCAAAGTCTTCAGTTGCTCTCATAAGTGGGTTTTCTCTGGGTCCAATGCATGAGCCATCATGAATATTTTGTTCACTTTGTACCAGGATCCTAAATTAACCTCCATAATGTGTTCTTTCTTGGTTTTCTCCTTCACTTGACTGGAATACACTCTCCAGTAAATTCCTGAGGAAAAATAAAATGTGTGAGAGGTGAAGTTCCCAATATCACATAAAAAAGTAGTTATTTCTCTTTCACAGTTTATTGCTTGGCTGGGCCTATGATTAAACTTTCTAAATTATTTTTTCTCTGACTTTGAAGACATTGCTTCAGTGGTTTTTAATATATGTGTTGCTAATGAGAAAAATCTGATGCCAGCCAAATTTTTACTCCTTAGTTGATGTCTGTAGTTTTTCCTTTCTTCCTCTTCAAAATATTTTTAGATCTTCTATTTATTGGTACTATTCTGAAATTTCACAAACACCATTCTCAGGCCTGTTACTTTCTTTATTCTGTTTGGAATTCAGCAATCCCACTCAATCTGAAGACATAATATTTTCCATTCTGAAAAAAGTTTTGTCCTCCTCAGTCCTTTAAAAAATAAGTTTCCCTTCTTAATGATCTCTTTTTAGGACCCTTGCTAGTTATATATTAGACCTCTTAAATTGGCTTTTCCTCTTAGTAGTTTAAAAATATTTTTCTATCTCTCTTACTCTTTATTCTCCCTTCCCCTTTGTATACTTGTTATCTTTATCAACTTTGAAATCTTTTCTTTTGAAAAATAGTTTTTTGGCAATCATGTTTTTCATTTCCAAATGACTTTTTTGGTTCTTTTTCTTTCTTTTTTTTTTTTTAGTTTACTGAAGTTGTTTATTGACTTACTGACTGGCACTTGGAGGGCATATTTTTGTCTGCTTTTCTTTTTTTTTATAAATAAATTTTTATTAATGTTAATAGGGTGACATCAATAAATCAGGGTATATATATTCAAAGAAAACATGTCCAGGTTATCTTGTCACTCAATTATGTTGCATACCCATTACCCAAAGTCAGATTGTCCTCCGTCACCCTCTATCTAGTTTTCTTTGTGTCCCTCCCCCTCCCCCTTCCCCTCTCTCTCCTCCCCTTCCGCGCCCCCCCCCAACCCTGGTAACCACCACACTCTTGTCCATGTCTCTTAGTCTTGTTCTTATGTCCCACCAATGTATGGAATCATGTAGTTCTTGGTTTTTTTGATTTACTTATTTCACTCTGTATCAAGATCCCACCATTTTGTTGTAAATGATCCGATGTCATCATTTCTTATGGCTGAGTAGTATTCCATAGTGTATATGTGCCACATCTTCTTTATCCAGTCTTCTATTGAAGGGATTTTTGGTTGTTTCCATGTCTTGGCCACTGTGAACAGTGCTGCAATGAACATGGGGCTACATGTGTCTTTACGTATCAATGTTTCTGAGTTTTGGGGGTATATACCCAGTAGAGGGATTGCTGGGTCATAAGGTAGTTCTATTTGCAGTTTTTTGAGGAACCACCATACTTTCTTCCATAATGGTTGTACTACTTTATATTCCCACCAAGAGAGAATGAGGGTTTCTTTTTCTCCACAGCCTCTCCAACATTTGCTATTACCTGTCTTGTTGATAATAGCTAATCTAACAGGTGTGAGGTGGTATCTCATTGTAGTTTTGATTTGCATTTCTCTAATAACTAATGAAGCTGAGCATCTTTTCATATATCTGTTGGCCATTTGTATTTCTTCCTGAGAGAAGTGTCTCTTCATGTCTTCTTCCCATTTTTTTTTATTGGATTGTTTGTTTGTTGTTGAGTTTTATGAGTTTTTTGTATATTTTGGATATTAGGCCCTTATCTGAGCTGTTGTTTGAAAATATTATTTCTCATTTAGTTGGCTGTCTGTTTATTTTTTTCTCGGTTTCTCTTGCTGAGCAAAAACTTTTTAGTCTGATGTAGTCCCATTCATTTATTTTTGCCTTCACTTCTCTTGCCTTTGGAGTCAAATTCATAAAATGCTCTTTAAATCCCAGGTCCATGAGTTTAGTACCTATGTCTTCGTCTATGTACTTTATTGTTTCAGGTCTTATATTTAGGTCTTTGATTCATTTTGAATTAATTTTCGTACAAGGGAACAAGCTGTAGTTGAGTTTTATTCTTTTGCATATGGATTTCCAGTTTTCCCAGCACCATTTGTTGAAGAGGCTTTCTTTTCTCCATTGTGAATTGTTGGCCCCTTTATCGAAAATTATTTGACCATATATATGTGGTTTTATTTCTGGACTTTCTATTCTGTTCCATTGGTCTGAGTGTCTATTTTTCTGCCAATACAATGCTGTTTTGATTGTTCTGGCCCTATAATATAGTTTGAAGTCAGGTATTGTAATGCCCCCAGCTTCATTCTTTTTCCTTAGGATTGCTTTGGCTATTCGGGGTATTTTATACTTCCATATAAATCTGATGATTTTTTGTTCGATTTCTTTTTTTTTTTTTTTTTTTCATTTTTCCGAAGCTGGAAACAGGGAGAGACAGTCAGACAGACTCCCGCATGCACCCGACCGGGATCTACCCGGCATGCCCACCAGGGGCGACGCTCTGCCCACCAGGGGGTGATGCTCTGCCCATCCTGGGCATCGCCATGTTGCGACCAGAGCCACTCTAACGCCTGAGGCAGAGGCCACAGAGCCATCCCCAGCGCCCAGGCCATCTTTGCTCCAATGGAGCCTTGGCTGCGGGAGGGGAAGAGAGAGACAAAGAGGAAAGCACGGTGGAGGGGTGGAGAAGCAAATGGGCGCTTCTCCTGTTTACCCTGGCCGGGAATCAAACCTGGGTCCTCCGCATGCTAGGCCGACGCTCTACCGCTGAGCCAACCGGCCAGGGCTGTTCGATTTCTTTAAAGAATGTCATAGGAATTTTGATGGGAATTGCATTAAATTTATAAATTGCTTTGGGTAATATGGCCATTTTGATTATATTTATTCTTCCTATCCAAGTACAAGGAATGTTTTTCCATCTCATTGTATCTTTTTCAATTTTTTTAAACAATGCTTTGTAGTTTTTGTTATATAGGTTCTTTACATTCTTTGTTATGTTTATTCCTAGGTATTTTATTTTTTTTGTTGCAATCGTGAAGGGGATTATTTTTTTGAGTTCGTTTTCTAATATATCATTGTTGGCATATAGAAAGGCTATGGACTTTTGTATGTTAATTTTGTATCCTATGACCTTACTGTATTGGTTTATTGTTTCTAGTAATCTTTTTGTTGAGTCTTTGGGGTTTTTGATGTATAGGATCATATCATCTGCAAAAAGTGATACCTTACTTCTTCTTTTTTGATATGGATGCCTTTTATTTCTTTCTCTTGTCTGATTTCTCTGTCCAGAACTTCTAGCACCACGTTAAATAAGAGTGGAGAGAGTGGACAACCCTGTCTTGTTCCTGATTTAAAGTGGAAAGTCCTCAGTTTTATGCCATTTAATATGATATTGGCTGATGGTTTATCATATATGGCCTTTATCATGTTGAGATATTTTCCTTCTATACCCATTTTGTTGAGTGTCTTAAACATAAAGTTGTGTTGTATTTTATCGATAGACTTTTCTGCATCTATTGATAAGATCATGTGGTTTTTTTCTTTGTTTTGTTGATATGGTATATTACATTAACCGTTTTATGTATGTTGAACCATCCTTGAGATTCTGGGATGAATCCCACTTGATCATGATGTATTATTTTTTTAATATGTTGTTGTATTCGATTTGCCAGTATTTTGTTTAGTATTTTGGCATCTGTATTCATTAGAGATATTGGTCTGTAATTTTCTTTTTTTATGCTGTCCTGAGGGTTATCTTGGCCTCATAAAATGTGTTTGGAAGTATTGCTTCTTCTTCAATTTTTTGGAAGATTTTGAGTAGAATAGGAACCAAATCTTCTTTGAATGTTTGATAACATTCACTAGTATAACCGTCTGGGCCTGGACTTTTATTTTTGGGGAGGTTTTTAATAGTTTTTTCTATTTCCTCCTTGCTAATTGGTCTGTTTAGGCTTTCTGCTTCTTCATGACTCAGTCTAGGAAGGTTGTATTGTTCTAGAAATGTATCCATTTCTTCTAGATTGTTGAATTTGGTGGCATATAGTTTTTCATAGTATTCTACAATAATTCTTTGTATATCTATGATGTCTGTGGTGATTTCTCCTCTTTCATTTTGGATTTTGTTTATATGAGTCCTTTCTCTTTTTTCCTTGGTGAGTTTTGCCAAGGATTTGTCAATTTTGTTGATCTTTTCAAAGAACCAGCTCCTTGTTCTATTAATTTTTTCTATAGTTTTTCTGTTCTCTATTTCATTTATTTCTGCTCTGATTTTTATTATTTCCTTTCTTCAGCTGGTTTTGGATTTTCTTTGTTCTTCTTTTTCTAGTTCCTTAAGATGTGAGGTTAAGTGGTTCACTTGGGCTCTCTCTTGTTTGTTCATATAGGCCTGAAGTGATATGAACTTCCCTCTTATTACTGCTTTTGCTGCATCCCAGAGATTCTGATATGTCGTATTGTCATTTTCATTTGTCTGTATATATCTTTTGATCTCTGTGCTTATTTCTTCTTTGACCCATTCATTTTTTAAAAGTCTGTTGTTTAGTTTCCACAGTTTTGTGGATTTTTTTCCGTCTTTTTTGCAGTTGAATTCTAGTTTCAAGGCTTTATGATCTGAAAATATGCTTGGTACAATTTCAATTTTTCTGAATTTGCTGATGTTATTTTTTGTGGCCCAACATATGGTCAATTCTTAAGAATGTTCCATGTACACTAGAGAAAAATATATACTCTGTCGCTTTGGGATAGACATCTGTAGATGTCTATCATATCCAGGTGCTCTAGTGTTTCGTTTAAGGCCACTATATCTTTATTGATTTTCTGTTTGGATGACCGATCTAGAGCCGTCAGCAGTGTATTGAGGTCTCCAAGTATGATTGTATTTTTGTCAGTTTTTGTTTTTAGGTCAATAAGTAGCTGTCTTATATATTTTGGTGCTCCTTGGTTTGGTGCATATATATTAAGGATTGTTATGTCTTCTTGATTCAGTATCCCCTTAATCATTATGAAGTGACCATTTTTGTATCTGAGTACTTTTTCTGTCTTGTAATCAGCATTATTAGATATGAGTATTGCTACACCTGCTTTTTTTTATGTTATTTGCTTGGAGTATTGTTTTCCAGCCTTTCACTTTGAATTTATTTTTATCCTTATTGCTTAGATGTGTTTCTTGTAGTCAGCATACAGTTGGACTTTTTTTAAATCTCTTCTGCTACTCTGTGTCTTTTATTTTAATTTTTTAAATTTTATTTATTCATTTTTAGAGAGGAGAGAGAGAGACAGAGAGGGAGAGAGAGATAGAGAGAAAGAAGGGGGGAGGAGCTGGAAGCATAAACTCCCATATGTGCTTTGACCAGGCAAGCCCAGGGTTTCGAACTGGCGACCTCAGCATTTCCAGGTCGACGCTTTATCCACTGCACCACCACAGGTCAGGCTACTCTGTGTCTTTTTATTGGTGAGTTTAATCCGTTTACATTTAGTGTAATTATTGACACTTGTGGGTTTCCTATTGCCATTTTATAAATTGCTTTCTGTTAGTTTTGCATCTTGTTTGATTCTTCTCTTTTGTTTTTCTATCATTTGTTTTTGTTTGTTTGTATTCCATACTTCTTTCCTTTGTTGCTACCTTTTTAAAGTCATGTGCTTCTGTGGTGGTTTTTTTCAAGGGTGGTTACCATTAAGTAATGAAAAGGGTACCTACCATATTCATTGTAGTACCCTATCTATGAGTATTTGTTCACTTCATCATCCTTTGCTACTGTTAATCTCCATCCTCTTCCCCCCCTTTTTTTTTGCTTTTGTTTTCACAGTTTAAGTTTGGTTTTATTGTGTTCTTGGAGCTTTTACTTGTGGTTTTGTTTTGTTTTGTTCTTTGAATCTGGTTGGAAAACCCCCTCTAGAATTTCCTGGAGTGGGGGTTTTCTAATGATAAATTCCCTTATCTTTTCTGTATTTGTGAATGTTTTTATTTCTCCTTTGTATTTGAAGGAAAGCTTTGATGGGTATAGTATTCTTGGCTGAAAGTTCCTCTCTTTCAGGGCTTTAAATATTGGGGCCCACTTTTTTTCTGATTTGTAGAGTTTTCTGAGAAATCTGATGATAATCTAATAGGCCTTCCTTTATATGTTGTATTCTTCTTTTCCCTGGCTGCCTTGAGATTTTTTTCTTTGTCATTGGGTTTGTACCATTTTCATTATGATGTGCCTTGGAGTAGGTTTATTGTGGTTAAGAAAACTCGGTGTTCTGTTTGCTTCTTGAATTGAGGCTTTAGTTCTTTCCACAGGCTTGGGAAGTTATTTTCTATTATTTGTTTGAATATATTCTGCATTCCATTTTCTCTCTCTTCTCCCTCTGATATACCTATTATTCTCATGTTATTCTTTTTGATGGAGTCAGACAATTCCTGTAGGGCTTTCTCATTTTTTTTTTAAATTTTTGAGTCTCTCTCTTCTTCTCTCTGTTATGCCTGAAGTTTCTTGTCTTCTATGTCACTAATCCTATCTTCTATCTGGCCTGTTCTATTAACTGAGCTTGTTACCTCATTTTTCAGTTCATGAATTGAGTTTTTCATCTCTGTTTGATTTGTTTTTATAATTTCAATTTCCTTGGTAATATATTCTTTGTGTTCATTGAGTTGTTTTCTGAGCTCCCTAAATTGCCTTTCTGTGTTTTCTTGTATATCTCTGAGTATTTTTAGGATTTCTATTTTAAATTCTCTGTCATTTAGCTCCAAGGTTTTCAATATATTAAATCTTTTCTCCATAGATTTTTCCACATCTATCTGTGCTACTTCTCTATCTTTTGCATCCATGATATTTGATTTCCTTTTTCTTAATGGTATCTGAGGGTGGTCTTGTTCATAGCACTAATTAAAATTAATAAAGACTAAAAAGTAAATAAATAAATAAATTGAAAAAATTTGGAGAGAAAAAAACACACAAAAAAACCCAATAATAATTTATTATTCCCCCCCCCCCCTTTTTTTCCTTCTCATCCTCTCCTCTCCCTTCCTCCTTAGGAAAATATCATGATGAACTGTGAATTATATTATGCTAAATGGAACAAAAACTGCCTATAACGAAGGGCCTGAGTTGAGGGGAAGTGTTCAAGGGGCAAAAAAGGAAGTAGGGACCCACAAAATGCAAAAAGGAAAAAATTTGGGTCAAGTATAAAATGATTTGCTTGTAAGTGATGGTCGACTAAGAGATATAATGATAGGGATAAAAGGGAAACAGGAAGAAGGAAAAAAAAACTATTGTATTAAGTGGAGCAAAAACTAAATAGAATGGAGATCCTGGGTTGGGAGGAATGCTAATGAGTTAAAAAGCAAGGTAAAAAGCACCAAAATGCCACAAAAAAAAAAAAACACTTGAGTTCCAAATTAAATAATTTGTTCGTGATTGAGGATTGAATGAGAGGAAAAGTAAAAGGAGAAAAGAAGAAACTAATAGAGAGGGAGAAGTAAGGAAAAGGAGCAAAGGAAAAAAAGAAAAAAGAAAAAAAAAACAAAAAGAGGGAGAGAGAGAGAGTTAAGGGTTTTGGAGTGTAACCCTCATGGAGAGTAAGGAAGAACAAAAGAAATGAAATGTAACACTTATGGGTAGTGTAGTTCAAGAAGAGGACAGAATTAGATGAGCAGAGAATAAAAGGACCAAAGTGGAGGAAGTAGAAATAATAATAATAAAGGCAAGAAGATGAAAGAAACAAAAAAATAGTGGAACAAGGTATAAAGTCTGTGGATTTTTCTTGATTTTGAGAGGTTAACTTCTTCCTTTTTCTTTCCTTTCCCTCTTCCTGGTTGGTGACTCTGTACCCCAGGTTCTGCCCCTGTGGCACGCTTAGGTAGAGATTTGCAGTTGATGAGACTCTATGGCGATGTCATATATTAGGCTTCAATCTTGTTGGTAGTCAAGGCTTGTTAGCGTTTGCAGGCTCCAACAATGAGAGAGTCCGTTTTCCTGGAACCTTTCTCCTAGTCTTTCCTTCCTGAATTAGCATCCTGATGATCCAGTTATGAGGCTGCCACTGTCTCTGCCTGGGGAGTAAGAGGCTGAAAGAGCTGGCAAATCCCCACTCTATTCCCACTCAACACAAGGCTCTGGGTAAGGCTCTGGCAGTCAGAGCCGCCAGTGTAATCAGGCGGGGCTAAAAGCCAATTGCTCTCAAGGTGACTTTGTATGAGCCTCCAGGCCTGTTCAGCACACCTAGCACTCTGTGGGACCACTCTCCCCAGGCTTTCCGCACTTTGTAACCTGTTTTGGCTGGGAAGGAGATGCACTAGTTGCTGCCTGCAGTACAGGAGGTCTTAACACTGCCAAGTCCCTCTTTTTAGCATATATCCCTGAGTATGAAAGCTCTGCCAATCAGAAGTTGGCACCCTTTAGCAAGAGGCACTAAAAAATATCACGCCTCTTGTCTTAGATTGCTGAACTGAGAGAGATCTTGTCAATTATAGCTGCGTAGGTCAGTTGGGAGGTGAGCAGACTGTGGGTTAAGCTAATTTCAACGATTGGATCCACCGATCTGCTCCAGAAAGGACTGCAAGCTGCCCACGCACCCCTCCCCCAACGCTTGATTGTTAGCTTGAATGGCTGGGTGAGGTGCCCCACCCACCCAGAGAAGCTGGGGCATAGGGAAGTTCGCTTTGGCACACTCCCCACGCTGCTGGCAGCTGCTGCTCATGGCGCCGGTGGCTGCTCCCGGCAGCGCGGGCGGTTGCTCACGTGGGCTGATTCACCACAGGCACACTCTTTCCTCGGCTTGAATGAATATCCGTGCCGCAGCCCAGCCTCCTCTACACCCTTAGCTCCCCACCCCCGACTCTCAGTTCCAAGTGAAAGCAGCCTTTGCTCAGGTTAGTGAGGAAGCAGAGTGTTTTTTTGTCCGACTTATTTCCTTCAGGGTTAATTATATATTTAGTCAATTTTTCTCTCGACCCTACCTTCACCTTCAGTGTGTGGAACTCCTGGTCACTCCAAAGATAGATTTTTCTGTCTCTGGTTGATGAACTTTTTGAAATTTTGGGGAGATTTGTCGGTCGCACTCCTCATAGTGCCATTTCTCTGATGTCACTCCTTTTTCTTTTTCAAGGCATTCTATTCTTATTTTTACATTTTAAAATAATTTTATGTTGAGAGTGGATGAGAAGCATCAACTTATAGATGTTTTCACTTTAGTTGTTCATTGATGCTTCCAAGAAAGGGAGGAGAGAATGAGAAGCATCAACTCATAGCTGCTTTCACTTTTAGTTGTACATTGAGCTTTTCGTATGTGCCTTGACCAGAGCTGTGCCAATGTCCCCTTGCTCAAGCCAGAGTCCTTGAATTTTTCATGCCAGTGACTTCTGGGTTCAAGCTGGCGAGTTTTGGGGTCATATGGACGACCCCCACTGATGAGCACCTGTCAGAGTCAACAACCTCAGGGCTTCCAATGAACCTGTATGCTTTACCCACTGCGCCACCACTGGTCAGGCTGTATTTACATTGTAAAAGAAAACAATATTTGAATCAGAGAAATATTTTAAATTTCTCATGTTGAATCTTTACTAAGTCACTTCAACTTTCTTTTAAAGTTATCTTCTAGTCCCTGGATCCCCCTTCTTTTTTTACTTCAGAGTCACCTGCTCTATTTTCTTCGACTGTTTTAGGCTTTACTTTTTTTCATGTAGTAATTCTTATTCATTGAATGCATGTATGAATGAACACATGAATAAATGAAGTAGTTGATTAGTCTCCCTAGCTAATGTGGGATTGCCTGGCTGGTGTGTCAACAGCTCCACCTTTTTTGCATGACACTGCTCTAATGGGAAGTTTGGCTGGAGCTCAGGCATGTGACTGGGCTTTGCTCAGGGAAGTACCACTTAAAGTGTGCTCAGGAGACTGAGGCTGGTCTGCAAACCATTGTCCACATTGAGATAAAAATAGAAGTTTAAAATGCTTATGTAGACACTTTTGTAACATTTTAACACATTGCTGAGGAACCTAAGGAAGCATGTGTAATGTCGGCAAATATGGTTTTACATCTGGATTTTTTATTGGAGTGTATTTTGATGATTCAGCTACAATGACAGGAGAGTATTTTACCGTTAAGTAGATTGTTGCAGAATGTAATCAGTGTACACCTCAGTCAAAGAAATTTTCTTTTTCTTTTCTTTTCTTAAAAAATTTTCCAGGGACCTGCCTGGTTGGCTCAGTGGTAGAGCATTGGACTGGCATGTGGAAGTCCCATGTTCAATTCCCGGTCAGGGCACACAGGAGAAGCGCCTATGTGCTTTTCCACCCATTCCCCTTGTTTCTCTCTCTCTCTCTTCCCATCCCGCAGCCATGGCTCAAAAGGCTTGAGCAAGTTGGCCCCAGGTTCTGAGGATGGCTCCATGGCTTCTCCTCAGGTGTAAAATAGCTCGATTGCTGAGCTATGAAGCAGTGGCCCCAGACAGGCACAGCATTGCCCATAGGGAGCTTGCTGGGTGGATCCTGGTCAGGGCACATGTGGGAGTTTGTCTCTCTGCCTCCCTGCCTCTCACTTAATTTAAAAAAATCCCAATTATTTGAGAAAGAGAGAGAGAGAAGGGAGGAAGGAAGGGGGAGAGAGAGAAAAAGAGAGAGAAGCATTAACTCATTGCTCCACTTAGTTCCATTTAGTTGTGTACTCATTGGTTGCTTCTCATATGTGCCTTGACTAAGGATGGAACTTGAAACCTTGGCATGCTAGGATGAAGCTCTACCCACTTAGCATCCCAGTCATGGCCAAGACTTTATTTCTTTAAAAAAAAATCTACCCACCTAAATTGTGCCTTGAAACCTGGTAAAATTTGAATTATGAAAAGTAATGTGTTAAGTTTGAGGTTATTTTATTTTTATTAGTGATAATATGGAAGTTGATTATGAACAACTATTAATGCTAGCTGAGGTATGTCTATAGAGGTGAAAAAAAGCTGTTAAAATATTTGCAATAAATAATAAATTCTTAGTCTTTCTGCAAAAGAAGAAATGATTGTAGCCTAAAATTTTTTTTTGTATTTTTCCAAAGTGAGAAGGGGGCAGAGGCAGACAGACAGACTCCCACATGCACCCGACTGGGATCCATCCAGCCTGCCCACCAGAGGGCGATGCTTGGCACCTCTGGGATGTTGATCCACTGCAATTGGAGCCATTCTAGTGCCTGAGGCAGAGGCCATGGAGCTATCCTGAGCTCCCGGGCCAACTTTGCTCCAATGGAGCCTTGGCTGTGAGAGGGGAAAAGAGATAGAGAGAAAGGAAAGGGGGAAGGGTGGAGAAGCAGATGGGCACTTCTCCTGTGTGCCCTAGCCAGGAATCAAACTGGGGACTTCCACATGCTGGGCTGACGCTCTACAGCTGAGACAACCAGCCAGGGCCTATAGCCTAAAATTTTTAAAGATATGAATTAACAGTCTTGCTAATCTTTCAATATCTTTGATAATTTAAAAATTATCACCAGATTTTTATACAAGGAAGAAAGCTAACATGATTTTCAAATGTCACAGAAGATCAAAGAACAAAAATAATATTTAGATTCTTAGAAGAACAAAATTTGTATGGAGTGTTATGAGATGTACCATACCTATTGACAACGAAGATGGAAATATTAATATTGCAGATCTGTTAAAAAATTATCATCAAATACCTTAAAATTTAATTAAAGGTGATGAATTTTATTTTCTACAAAAGGGTGATGACACATAGGAAATTCATAGATCCATAATCCATTTATTTTATCAAAGATAACTTAAATGTAACTAAAATTTAGGAATAAACTATTGACACTGGCTCAAATGAATACTCAGAGATAAATCTTAAAAATATAGTATCACTTTAGTTTGAATTAAAGTTTAATATGAATATTCTGAGCTTATTAAAATTTCCTTAAAATCTTTTCTTACATTTCCATCAACATAATTTTGTGAGGCTAATTTTATATTGCATAAGTTATTAAAACAAACATAGAAACAAGTCATATCAGTGGAAATAGTAGAGTAAAACATCCTAAAATCTGAACCTTCATAAAAGCAATGAAAAAAAAACAATTAACCATATCATATTTTTTTTCAGATCTCTCAAAATTAACCAAATCTTGCAGTTACCCAGGGGGCATTTTTTTTTTTTTTTGAGAAAAATATCTGAATCTCAGTAAGAGTAGTAATCTTTGTGGAATTTTAATTTACCTTAGTCCCACCCCTCACTTCCTAGCTCTACAGTAGCCCAGAGAAATAGCAGCCACATTCCAGATACTGAGTGCTCAGAACAGAGAGGGAGTTTTTTCCATATCTCATTCCTTAAAAATTGACATCATTTGACCTATCTGGTGATTCCCTAGACCAGTGGTCCCCAACCTTTTTTGGGCCATGGACCGGTTTAATGTCAGAAAATATTTTCACGGACCGGACTTTAGGGTGGGACGTATAAATGTATCACATGACCAAGACAAGAATCAAGAGTGAGTCTTAGACGGATGTAACAGAGGGAATCTGGCCCTTTTTTAAAAATAAAACATCATTCAGACTTAAATATAAATAAAATGGAAATAATGTAAGTTATTTATTCTTTCTCTGCAGACCAGTACCAAATGGTCCACAGACCGGTACCGGTCCACAGCCTTGGGGTTGGGGACCACTGCCCTAGACGACTGTGCTCCAAAGGTTCATCTTTAATTTGACCCAACTTTAATTGCGCCAAGTACTAAAAGCCTCTCCCAGTGGCAAGGAGGCATTTGTTGAAACTTTTTCAGGCATGTCTTTTAGCTATGAGGTTGTGTGGATGGCTAAAAGTTGGAACAAACAACTGACTAATCAAAAAGCTTAAATGGAGAAACTGAGGAATAAGGTGTTGTAGGGATTTTGGAAAACTCTGACATATTCCTGAGACTCAAAAACATGAAAATGTTCACCAAATCTCAATATATTTCAGTAATGTGATGTTTCTCCCCCACTAAAGGTTTATAATTTTTAGAGAAGGGATGAAGATATACACATTGTCAGTTATAAAAACCAGTCATGGGGATGTAAAGTACAGCATAGGAAATATAATCAATAAATTGTAGTAACTATGTATGGTGTCAGGTGGGTACTAGAGTTATTGGGGTGATCACTTCATAAGTTACATAAATACCTAATCACTATGTTGTACACCTGAAACTAATATTGTATGTAACTTCTAATCAAACAAAAATGATTAAAAGTCATGTTTAGGGGCCTGACCTGTGGTGGCATAGTGGATAAAAAGTCATTTTTAAAAGTTAAAAAAAATAATACATATGCTATGTGAAAGAAGCCAGACCCTCCCAAAAAAGTCCCAAATTGTATTAGCTCATTTACATGAAATGCCCATCATAGGCAAATCCATAAAGACAGGAAGTAGATAAGTAGTTACCAGAGGCTGAGGGAGGGGAGAGTGGGGAATACTGCTAATGATATGAGGTTCCCATTTGGAGGGATGCAAATGTTCTGGATCTAGTGGTGGTGGTTTCACACTTTGCGAATATTCTAAAAACCACTGAACTGTGTACTTTAAACAGGCACATTTGGGGGCATGTAAATTATATCTCAAAAAATAAAGAAGCATACATAGAAACAGTTTAGATATATATTATTTGTGAATAGCCAATAATCCAATATTGATTAAATAAGTTAGAAAGCAAAAAGCAGGCTAATTTTTTTAAAATAAAACTTTTAGTATTTTTATATATTGTGTCTGTCCAAAGCTCACAGTTTTTTTTTCTTCCTTTTTTCTTTGGCATGGCAGCAGTCATTTTCTTCATCACCCCTCGTGACAATTGCAGAATGACAGAAAGTTATTCATGTTAATAATAATCCTCTATTTTAATTTTATGTATGTACACTTTTAATAAATGTGAACCATTTTTGAAATACCCTTTTTCTTCTTTTTTTAAATTTTATTTTCTGAAGCTGGAAACGGGGAGAGACAGTCAGACTCCCGCATGCGCCCGACCGGGATCCACCCGGCACGCCCACCAGGGGCGACGCTCTGCCCACCAGGGGGCGATGCTCTGCCCCTCCGGGGCGTCACTCTGCCACGACCAGAGCCACTCTAGTGCCTGGGGCAGAGGCCAAGGAGCCATCCCCAGCGCCCGGGCCATCTTTGCTCCAATGGGGCCTTGGCTGCGGGAGGGGAAGAGAGAGACAGAGAGGAAGGAGGGGGTGGGGGTGGAGAAGCAAATGGGCACCTCTCCCATGTGCCCTGGCTGGGAATCGAACCCGGGTCCCCCGCACGCCAGGCCGACACTCTACCGCTGAGCCAACCAGCCAGGGCCTGAAATACCCTTTTTCATATTTTAACTTTTATTCTGGTTATACTGATTAAAATGCAATCTTGTGTCTTATGAATCTAATAATAAAATATTTTGGCTTGTATTTTATATGTCTTTGTCTTTTTCTATTTTTCTAATAATTCATTTCTATTGTATTTTTTAAAGTAACTGTCTGTAATGGATTAAAAATATTTTTGAAAAGAACTGTCCCTTTACCATGGATCATTTGAGGCACTCTAACATGGGGTGCCTGAGCTGGCGTCAGTCCTGGCTTTGTGATGCTGGAAGAAGTCCTCTGTGATAAAATATATATGGACGGATTTACAGCTTCTTAGGTAAACCAGTACAATGTCTTCTATAAAAACCTCTTTTAATATTATTTTTAATTGTTGGCAATATTGGCCTTCGACATGCTCTTGGAAGGTGTGAAGAAGACAATGGAAGAGGGGTAACTGACATGGCCATCACACAGATACACATTCAATCACCCCCTCTGTTTTCTGACATCCCTTTCACTTCTACCTACACTACTGACCATTTCTGGAGCCTGTGACTGTCTACAGGCCTCCCTCAGGGAGGCGAGGTCCATCTGACAGTGTCCACAACAGTGACATTCTGGGATCCAGCTCCCTTTGCTGCCCTGCCCACCTGCTTTCTGCCCTTTGGAATTTGTTGAAATTTCTTGTCTACTGTTAACCCCCTCCTTGCTTTCTTTGTTGTGTGAGTTTATTCCATCCAGCTCCCAGGAGGGATGACAGGTGGAGGCCTATGTTCATTACATCCCAAGCTAGGTCAGCCTGCAGTTTGCACCTTCGATATATACATCAGTTCTTTTAACAACTATAGAATAAAATATCATTATGCAACATTTCTCAAGTTGTTGAACTGAGTTAGTATCAGATAAGTTAAGAAGAAATTTACCAGTTTTACTTAAAATGTTAATATTTTAGGTTAAAATTTTACCTTGATGTAAATTATCTGAATTAATTTGACTAATGTAGATATCACCATGTTCTCTTTTTTAATTGAAAAAAAAAGCCACAACTGATATTTGTAAAGTTTTCATATATATTTCATTCATCCAACAAATATATCCCGGTTGAATGCCTTGCGTGCAGGCACTGTCCTAGGTGCTGAGGACATAGCAGTGAGGAGGGCTAAGTCAGTGGTCCCCACCCCCAGGGCTGCGGACCGGTACCAGTTCGTGGGCCATGTGGTACCGGTCTGCAGAGAAAGAATAAATAACTTACATTATTTCTGTTTTATTTATATTTAAGTCTGAACGATGTTTTATTTATAAAAAATGACCAGATTCCCTCTGTTACATTCGTCTAAGACTCATTCTTGATGCTTGTCTCGTAAGTTTGACAATTATATTTAAAAATACCACAGTTTTTAGGCAGGTCGCATAATTTTATTTTGTGCATTTATCCGTCCCACCCTAAAGGCCGGTCCGTGAAAATATTTTCTGACATTAAACTGGTCCGTGGCCCAAAAAAGGTTGGAGACCACTGGGCTAACTGACTTATGTAAGAGTTTTCAGGTAAGAAAGAGTACTACAAAGAAAATAAAACATAATGATATTAAGTGGCTGGGAGAAGAGGTTGCAGCCATTATATAAAGAGTCTGGGAATGGGTTTATCCATTTACAGGGAGATTACAGGCCATTTACAACGATTTCTAAATTGCAATCTTGTCTATTATTCCATTGCTCAAAAAGAATCTTTATGGCCTTCTTAGGGCATTACTTTCTGTCCTGAAAAAACTATTTTCCTAGTTTAGATCATCTTTTAGATATTTGTATTTCTTTTTATAATTAATACTATTGCATAAGCAGTTTTTGAAATTATTACAAACTCTATCATCATTTCTCTTAATTACTGCATAATGGTATGCACATTTTAAATTTAGTTAGCTAATCTTATAGTAAGACCCATTTCTGGCTTTCATGATTATACACATTTTTAAAATGAACATCTTTGTATATTTGCTTGACTCATTTTGAAGTATTGAGTCCAATATTGAAAGTATGGTAGATACACTATGGAATACTACTCAGCCATAAGAAATGATGACATCGGATCATTTACAGCAAAATGGTGGGATCTTGATAACATTATACAGAGTGAAATAAGTAAATCAGAAAAAAACAGGAACTGCATTATTCCATACGTAGGTGGGACATAAAAGTGAAACTAAGAGACATTGATAAGAGTGTGGTGGTTACGAGGGGAGGGGGGAGAGGGAGAGGGAAAGGGGGAGGGGAAGGGGCACAAAGAAAACTAGATAGAAGGTGACAGAGGACAATCTGAATTTGGGTGATGGGTATGCAACATAATTGAACGACAAGATAACCGAATATATGTATCCTGATTTACTGATGTCACTCCATTAAAAAAAATTAAATTAAAAAAAAAAAAGAAAGTATGGTAGCATCATTGAGACTCTTAGACCAACATTTCCAAATTATACCTGAGCAAATACATATTTCCAAATCCAAGAATTTTTTAATTAGGTGTTTCTATTTTTGAAAAGTTTGGCCCTGGCCGGTTTGCTCAATGGTAGAGCGTCAGTCTGGCGTGTGGGGGACCCGGGTTCTCTTCCCGGCCAGGGCACATAGGGGAAGCGCCCATTTTCTTCTCCACCCCCCCCCCCCTCCTTCCTCTCTGTCTCTCTCTTCCCCTCCCGCAGCCAAGGCTCCATTGGAGCGGGGATGGCCCGGGCGCTGGGGATGGCTCCTTGGCCTCTACCCCAGGCGCTAGAGTGGCTCTGGTCGCGGCAGAGCGACACCCCAGAGGGGCAGAGCATCGCCCCCTGGTGGGCAGAGCGTCACCCCTGGTGGGCGTGCCGGGTGGATCCCGGTCTCTCCCCGTTTCCAGCTTCGGAAAAATGCAAAAAAAAAAAAAAAAAAAAAGTTTTTAAATTTGATATGTGGAAGTTGCATATTGTATTATTATTATTATTTTAAGCTAATGGAATGCCCCCACCCCAAGCTCCCAGGGGTGCTGTGAGCTCGCTGCCTCCGTGGCTGCCTGGGAAGCCCCGCGCTCTGCCTCCTGCAGTGTCTGCCCCGCAGGTCATCTGACAGCTCACCACTGCAGCCCCACCGCCACTCAGCAGATAGCCCAGGCTACTGCCAAGGGGGGCAGACAAGGACTTCGAGCAGCCTCTTGTCATTCCTCAGGTCACTCTTGGAAGCGAGGCCTCTATAAGTTAAGTTTGTATAGGAGACAGAATCACAGCCATTGAGAAGGAAAATACTGGCTCTATGACACACTTGGAAGCTCAGAAGCAAATCAAAGGTTGCATGGACAGCATGACTCCCAGGGAAACAGATCTGAACAGGAAGTCTGGTCTCCTTCAGTGGCAGAGGAAAGAGACGTCACCTGTACAAGATGAATTGAGCCTCTGAACCTCAAGAGGTCCTGCACCTAGGCAGAGCCCACAGCCGGGCTGCCATGCAGTGTTCACTGCCTGGCCTGCCCCGCAGCGCTGCCCCCAGAGTCACCACGAACCAACCCAACAGCCCCTCCAGCCTCCACTGCCCTGAAGACATCTCCAACTTCAACAGCGCCTTGGGGGCAAAAGGGGCAGTCAGGGGACCAGAGATGAAGGGCAGAGCCTCAGAGCATTCCCAGACTCCAAGCGGACTCGTCCTCGACAAGGAATCTGAAGTGTACAGGATGCTTCAGGAGGAACAGGAGTGAAATGAGCGCAGAAACAGTTCACGGCACTCCTGGCGTTACAGGAATCCCAGAGTCTGAGGAGAAAGAGGATCCCAGAAAGCACTTGGGGTTCCGAAGTGTTAAGGCTCCAGTCACTACAGTGGCTGCATCGACGGAAATGCCCAGACGTTCCCCGTGTGTGACTAATGTGGCCCCAGCACTGTCAGTGTGTTTGTGAAGCTGCGGGACCATCACCGCCACTGCCACCCTGAGGGGTCTGTGTGCACCCACTGAGGCACACACCTGAAACAGAAGGGTCATTTCTTTGTGGAGGATCAAATCTACTGTGATGTTCAGGGGGTGTCACACTTGTCTTTCCCAAGTGAATCAGCAGCTCTGCACCAAACACTGATTTCCTACCAGCCCCTGTGGTGGCTTGTTCACAATGCTCGGGCCCCGCCCTCTTTTAGAAGCTCTTGCTTACCTTGGTTTTATCCTTCATTAAACGTGTGTCCCCTGCCATTGCTAACTGACTCGCATGGCTGTGTAATGCCTGCTTTTAGGATGAATAGAAGATGGTTTCGTTCAGTGTTCCCTTACTAGCATCACTGTGTCTCCACCTTAGCGCATCTCTGCTGCACACAGACATCAAATTGGAACCAAACTCTGACATTGCTTTTGGTTTTACTCAGCACACTGATAGAATTGAACATTATTTTCCTACTGATTGCTTATGCTTAGGCTTAATATAAATGTGTACACGAATACACACTTACAGAGTGTTGGTCATTAATTGTTTTATAAAATTGGATTTTAATTCATCTTTCTCTGAAATCTTGATTTCTTGCACTTCATAAAAGTGTTTAGAACTCCTGAATCAATTGGAAAAATATGGGATTATTTATTTTGTGAATATGCCACAGTTTTGTTCAATCATTCCACCACTGATGAATAATTTCTTTGATTCTATTTGTGTGCATTATAGAAAAAGAGGCAATAATATTTCTGTACACATGTCCATGTACCCTGGCACTTTCATATCTGAGGGAGCTATTCCCAAGAGAGGGATTGCTTGGTCAGATATGCATATATTTTTACCTTTAACAGAGATTAGCAGCTTCTTTCATTTTTCCTGTATGTTTTAGTATAGTCTATGTAGAATGTAAACGATATATTACTGGAGAATTTAAAGTAATCTGTATCTAAAGCCACATAAGACTAAATTAGTAGTTTTTAAACCTAACTGCCTATTCATATTACCTGGAGAGCTTTTAAAAATCTTAATCCCAGGCCACATTTCTAATGAATGAAATTAGAATCCCCGCATTGGAAGAAAGATAATATAAAGAAAAATAAAATAAAAGATTTGATAGTTCATAAAGTTTGCATCAGATCTAATATTTTCTGATTCTGTCCATAATTGATCCAATTGTAAATATTGATTCATCTATAATCAGTTTACTACCGGCTAATTGATAGAGTCCAACAGGCATATCAATGACAACAGTACCCAAAGCTAGTTTTTCGGCCCTTATCTTATTTTATTTAGTCTTACACCAAACAAGCAAGGTAAAGCAAATAATGCAATAACTATACTAAAAGCAGAGTGAACTGAGGCACACAGCCTCTTAGCTCCCATCATTTTGTCATTTCAATCGATAAGAGTCTGAAGACCGAACAGTAAAAACAATGGTGAATATACAAGAAAAGAAATAGGAGCTCATTCACTAATCAGGTCTTATTTCCAAAGAGGAAATCTGATTACATTGCTGCCTGTTTAAAACCCTTCAATGGATTCTTTATGCCTACAAAGAAAAAAAACCCAAATTCCTTTGTGCAGCATAAAAGGTCTTTTGTGGGACACACGCTGTGTCTCCTCATTACCTCCCCAGCTGTACTGCTCAGAAGGCCCTCTCGCTCCCCTTACACTCAGTAGTGCGAGATGCTCCACAATTCTGCCAGTCCTCTGGCTTTTTCTGAGCCCCTGCCTTAGCTCAGCTTGTTTACTTTTTCTGAAAGGTCTATCTCCCAAACCTTCTATTCTCTATTTCCCTCCTACTCTGTTGACAAATTTATCTTTAAAGACTGACTCAGTTCAAAAGCCAGCCCCACTTTGAGACCTTCCTTCTTCCTTCCTGCGTCTAGAGTTCCCCTATGGAACAGTGACCACCCAAAAGGCTGTGACTGTTTGTTAATCAGCCTATTCACACAGCCTAGAACAAGGTCACGGTTGGTGTTTCATAAGTGCTTGTCAAACGAATAAAGGCCAGTCTTTGAAATACCAGTATGTAAAAATATACAAAGTAAAGGGCATTATAATTTCTAATAGCTGATATTAAGGACTGTGGTAGATATGTCTGTTGAACTCAAGATCTGTCTTAAATTAAATTTTTGTTGCTGTCTGGTTTTTGCCCCCTAGATTGTTAAGGGGTCTCAATGGAATAGGTACAGCATATTGTTTTGGTAACTTCAGAACTTACTCTTCTCAATAGTGACTATAAAAATTTGAGAAAATAAAAATACTCTACACTAGGAAAAAGTAAGAATTTCTTCTTTAGTTGGTTGTTACATTTTTAAGGAGTCGAAATTTCCAACAAGATAATCATATGACTATAATTGTTCTTTCATAGCTAGCCAGCCTGATCATGTGTGGTATGTATGTGTTGTGTATGTGAGTAATGTGTACATATGGGTTAAAGTTTGTACATACTTCTGCACTTAGACAAACACCCTCCAATCAAAAGACAACCTCATGTATAACTAGGTTGTACCTTTGTGAGACAGCCAATGTCCCAGCTGTGTGTGTAAGAAGCTTGGGCTAGAATTCTTCCGCACAGATTCACGTTCTGAGGTGCTCATCTCATCCTGTCGCTGTGTGCTCAGTGGCTACACACCTGGGTGAGAGCAGGATTAATGTCTATGAGAAATGTGCTTGGTTCTCTGCACCAAAGATGATGTCTGAATGAGGGCTGCCAAGGAAGGATTAAAAGCAAGAATGTGAGAATGTGCTCATGAATCCATGTGTGAGATGAGGAGCTTGTGGATTGGTGTTGCTTCTGTGCAGTTCCCAGTGTGCTATGCATGTGCAAGATTTCCTTGCTCTTTATTCAGCTTTCAACATTTTATACAAAGTTTGTTTCTTTTAAAGATCTAACAGCAAATAAAGAGCTACAGTGAAAGTTGAGGAGTCATGGATCTGGATAAATATCTGTCAGATGAAGATGAACTGAACGCAGTGAGATACTAAGTTATTTCTTATTCTCTTAGGCATGAAGGATGATTGTGACCGCTAAAGACCATAAATTCTTCCCTGATCACTCCTTTTCATGATGGTTCCTCTTCTTTGAATTTGCACTTGGGATTTTGACATATTAGTACTGACCAGTCCTTTAACTGGAATATGTGTCTTAGTTTCTTCTCCAACAAGAGTCTGATATTCGTGAGAATAAAAGAAATATAGTATAATTTTTTTGTATGCAACACAGTACTAGGCATGTTAGAAACTGATACATCCGTGTGGATTAATTTATTATAAATGTTTACAAATAAGTAAATGGCTATCATTTAAAAATAAAACCAAACTGTGAAGAACTTCTCTCCTTCAGTTAGAGACTTTCCAGATTTTTTTAAGGAGCAGGGAGGCAGTAGACATGCTGAGTTTTCAACTGACTATTTTGCTGCCAAGAAGAGAACTATAGAGGATGAGAAAATACAAAACCTGGAGCCAAACAAAGCTGATATTTCTTAAGCCACTCATTTAATTTAAAAACCACAGCACTTTTCATTGCTTTTTACCTTAAAAAAAAAAGAGAGAGAGAGAGTGATGAACATGTGCTCAAAATTCAATCCAGAAGTGAAATTATGAAACAAATCTGTGTTGCACATGCATACTCAAATGCCCCCCTTTCATGCGCCGAGCCTGCCAGAGGGTGCGTTTAAACAGCCTGGTGTCTGCCCCGAGGTGCCTGCCAAGAAGCCAGATTCATGGCGGATAAAGTCATTCATAATCTCAAATCAGAGATGCTGAATTCTTGCAGACTCCTGTTTTGAACAATTCCGTTTGAGTTATATGGGAACAAGCTGTCTTCCACGTTTACACTGTCTGGCACCAGGCACAGAGATGTTGATGAATAGACATCTTTCATTCCATGCCTCCATTTGCTGGAATTCTAAGTTTGCCTTTAGAAGTTTGCTCATGTTAACCTAAGATTAGCTTTTGTGAGTTGAGCTTTAATGTCAATTCTTATCTCCTGCAGTATATGCAGAAGCTTTCATGGAGAGTACTATCATTTCTTCACTTAAAGCCACGTGCGTGGAATTTTACATGTAACAATTGTTTTTAGGTTTAGTTTCTAGGAATAAAATTTTTTAAAATCCACATTTTTTTTTGTCTGCTAACGATGACACATTATGTTGGTCTCCAGGAAGCTCAGAACCATATTTTATACTCAAATATCAAAACTATGTTATAAGTTAGCAACATTGTACTTACTATATTTTTTTCTGTGATCCTTTCTTCCCACTTCTATTCTTAATTTTCAAGCCTTTTGTAAGCTGTCTGTTAAAAATTAAAACTATTTTCAAAAAAGGCAGAATTGCTATAAATGACAGCATATAACTGTCCTTTATTGTCCAGCTGAGTTGTCTTTCCTCTAGAAGGAATGGACTGCATCTCTTTTTGAAAAAACAAGCTATTTGCTTCTCTTCATGAGGTAAACCATGACTATAGCATCTACACTGATAATGAATGTCTGAGACCAAGGATTGCATTTGATAACCAGGAAATTTTTCTTATACAACCTCTTATGTTCCTCGTCCTATTTATTTACTGCATTCTGGAAAAATACTCAAGTTTTTAACCAAGAAAAGATAAAATTATACAGACAACAGCAACTAAGTTAGAACAATCATGATTAAATAGAGCAAACATTTATTTAAATTAAATTTAAAATGTGACTGTATCTGTAAATGTTAGACTGGCCCAGATAATAAGTACTGAAGCCCTGTCTGCGGTGGGCTGGCTTCAATAGTCTCTCGCGTTAGGCACAGATGGTACAGAGCTCCTCAGTACGCAGCGCGGCCCCAAGGGGCTGGCTTCAATAGTCTCTCACGTTAGGCACGGATGGTGTAGAGCTCCTCAGTACGCAGAGTGGCCCCAAGGAGCTCAGAGTTTTAGCAGACTGTGCTCCTGCCCTGGACAGACACTGAAACTCAGCCCTCGAACCCAAGGAGTGATCTTACAACTTGGAATGTGGATTGCTTAGCTACTCTTTTATAGTTCTTTATCTCAGAGAACCACTTGCACCAATCACTTTTCATGATCCAATTTGGTTTTTTGTTTGTTTTTAAGGAAAAGAGGGGAGATAGAGAAATAGATTCCTTCATGCACCCCAACAAGGATCCATCCAGCAACCCATCTGGGACCAATGCTTAATTAAATCAACCGCGCTATCCTCAGCACCCTGGGCTGACCCTTGAACAAATTGAGCTACTGGCTGTGAGAGGGAAAGAGGAAGAGAAGGGGAAGAGAAAGGGGAAGAGAAGCAGAAGGTCGCTTCTCTTGTGTGCCCTGACCGGGATCAAACTCGGGACATCCGCATGCTAGGCCAATGCTCTATCCAGTGAGTAAACTGGCTAGGGCCCTATTTGGCTTTAATAATCACTTGAATTGAATCTTTCCTCAGACACTCAAGAACAGAACCATACTATTTCAGTTATTAGTGGAGACCAAGGAGGTATCCATGGGGTGATCTCTGTGAGCACTGATGTCATCTACACTCAGCTCACCCTTGAGCACTCTCTTGCACAGTGCACAGGGCAGCGTCAATTAACTAAGCCCTTCTGGATTCTGTGTTTCCATGGTCTGCTCTTCCTGTGTTGTGTATGCATTATTTTTTCCCATTACAGCACAAGTTCCTCAATTCTAGAAGCGGTGCTGATGTGTCCTCAGCAATCCTCTGTAGCACAGTGGGGCTCCCGTGCTCTGTGTCCTCTTGTGTCCTTTCTGAGTTGTGATGGCCCCTGCTCTGACTGGCTGGGTCGTGATTGTATTCTCTTGGAGAAGCCTGGAGTGAAACATTTGGCCACCAACCACCTGTGTTTCTTGGGCAACTGAAGTCCTCAAACTTTCTGGCCTTAGTTTTCTCGTTTGCAAAATAAGGGGATTGGAACAGACTTCTATTCCAAACAATCTCATTAGAGTTTATATTAGAACAATCTGTTATAAAACTAACTAACTAACTAACTAACTAACTAACTAACTAACTAAATCCCAAAGCAAAAAACCCAATTTGGGTTTCCCCCCAAAACCATGTCATCAATAGCAGCTTTACAGGTGGACCTTTTTTTTTTTTTTTTTTTTTTAAGTGATACCCCTGCGCCCTCTGGTGGTTGAAAGTAAAGTCATCAAGTATGTAGTTCACGTGTGAAGGTAGGGCTCTGGGTAAAAGTAGGTCTGGGATGTAAAAAATAGCCAAAAGCTGGAAGATCAGTATGTATATAAATCAACTGTTCAGTGAATCGCCAAACAGACTGATTGCTAAGTATAAATAAGAGGCCCGAGGTGTCACCAGGCCTCTTTTGTGTGGCTAACAGGAAATGAAGTGTTTTTCAGTTACTTGCAAGCATCTCAGCATGCTAATGATTATGAGAATCATCTTCTAATCCTTTCTAGCGGAACTTATACTCAGATGGACCAGATGAGGGGTGTTGCCTAACTCATCAGGATACATAACAGTTTTTGGAGGGCCTTAATTGAGTCCCCCATTTCCTGGGTTGGCTGCCTCCAGATTCTCCTACAGTATCAAGAAGAGTGGTTCTGCTGGTCACCATTGAGACCAGTGGGAAAACATGGACTCCAACTCTGCCATTCACTGGGTGTGTGCTGGTGGAAAAAACGACTCAACCTCTGCAAGCTTCAATTTTCTGAATTGTAAACCAGGTTTCATCATGAGGTTTGCTGTGAGCTACAATGAAATGGCAAATACAAAATCCCTGACACTCCATGAATGTTAGGTCTCTTTGGGCACCTCAAGGGGTTCAGATGTATGTCTAGATTTTCCCCCCAAGGAACACAGAACTGGTTTCTAGTCAAAATCTAAATAACTTCTGTGGGATGTGATGAGGTAGACACAGTCTTGATCTGTGAGAAGAACGGCTATTCAGCCAGAGCCCACTATGTCTCTATGGCTACCTTGGGGGAAAAGAGAAAGGTTTAGAGAATCCTTTGGATCTTTGTCATAACCATAAATAAAAATGTATTGATCACAACTCTATATAGGGAACTATAATGGATGCTGGGGGATATTAAGAAGAATTAGTAAGAGAACTCCATATTTCGTGTCTTCACCTGCAAGGTTTCCATAAGCACCTGTACTGCTCATATCCTGGGCCCTGGCTTATAGTTCTAAAAGATGCTATAGATTTGAGACATGTTTTCTGCCTCCAAGAGACTTATATTATAGCTAGTAAGAAAAGGTAGATATAGGCCCTGGCCGGTTGGCTCAATGGTAGAGCGTCAGCCTCGTATACAGGTGTCCCGAGTTCGATTCCTGGCTGGGGCACACAGGAGAAGTGCCCATCTGCTTCTGCATCTCTCCCCCTTTCCTTCCTCTCTGTCTCTCTTCCCCTCCCACAGCCAAGGCTCCACTGAAGCAAGGTTTGCCCGAGAGCTGAGGATGGCTCTGTGGCCTCTGCCTCAGGCGCTAGAATGGCTCTGATTGTGGCAGAGTGATGCCCCAAGATGGGCAGAGCATCTCCCCCTGGTGGGCATGCCAGGTGGATCCCGGTCGGGCGCATGCAGGAGTCTGTCTGACTGCCTCTCCATTTCCAGCTTCGGAAAAATACAAAAAAAAGAAAAGGTAGATATATAAATAGATAAGAAACCATCAAGATATTTTATAAAACCTTTTAAATTGTGCTAAAAAACTAGGTAAGATAAAAATGTATCATCTTAATCAGTTGTAATTTCAGCATTGTTGAGAACATTCACGTGGTTGTGCAACCAATGTTCAGAACGCATTTCATCTTCCAAAACTGAAAGTCCGTATTTATTATATTACAACTCTTTATTTTCTTTTCCCTCCATAGTAGGCACTTAAACAAGCATGAGCTGAGTAGGAGCAATAGGCCAGGTATGGAAGGTCACCATGGCAGAAAACCCCAGGCACCTAGCAATAGGCAAAACTGGAAAAACAAGGACCTTGCTTGCCCAGAGGGTGACCTTTCCTCCCCACACATGTCTCTAGTCATGTAGTAGACTCTTCCTTACTTAGCGGAGAAACAAGAGGCCCAGAGAATAGCCTCATATGACACCCATACACTCCCTTGCATGACCAGTTTGTTAAGCATTAAGTCTTCAAGACAATGAAATTCTGATCTGCATCAAATAATCTTAGGAACAAAGCCTCGGGTCTGTTCATGACAGAGACAGAGTTTTGGTCAAACTAGAGATAATGTCTAGGCTTCAGTTATGTTGCAGCTCCTGGCCAGGAAGGGCAATGCCATGGCTGACATCAGGATGAGCTTCAATGATTAATGACTCATTGCCCCGGCACTGACTCATCAGTGGAGACCACTACCCTAAAAAGACACACTTGGAAAGGTGATAAATATTTTACTGAGATTCTCCCCTGGGATCTCCCCTAAGATTCTCTCCTTTAGAGAGTGGAGAAAAACCCTCAAGGCTTAGTGCAAGCTTTCTCCGTTTGAGGAGCATACTCATACGTTTTCCCTCCCCTTCCCCAGGCATGTTCTCTCTTTTTCTTTTGCCTAAGCTCCAAGGATCTCTTATTCTTCTTCTCCTTCTCCTTCTTCTTCCTCTTCCTCTTCCTATTCCTCCTCCCCTTCTTCTTTTTCTTTTTCTTCTTCTTCTTCTTCTTCTTCTTCTTCTTCTTCTTCTTCTTCTTCTTCTTCTTCTTCTTTTCTTGCTCCTCCTCCTCTTTCTTCTTCCTCTTCTTCTTCCCCTTCCTCTTCTCCTTCTTATTCTTCCTCTTCTTCTTTCTCTTCCTCTTCTTCCTAAGCTCCAAGTATCCTTTCTTCTTTTTCTCATTCTTCTCCTTCTCTTCCTCCTCTTCCTCCTCCTCCTCTTCCCCTTCTTCTTCTTCTCCTTCTCCTTCTCATTCTCCTCCTTCTTCTTCCTCTTCCACTTCCTCTCCTTATCCTCCTCCTCCTCCTTCTTCTTCCCCTTCCTCTTCCTCTTCTCCTTCTTCTTCTTCCTCTTCCACTTCCTCTCCTTCTCCTCCTCCTCCTTCTTCTTCCTCTTCCACTTCCTCTCCTTCTCCTCCTTCTCCTTTTTCTTCTTCTCCTTCTTCTTCTTCCTCTTCCACTTCCTCTCCTTCTCCTCCTTCTCCTTTTTCTTCTTCTCCTTTTCCTCCTCCTCCTCCTTCTTCTTCCTCTTCCACTTCCTCTCCTTCTCCTCCTCCTTTTTCTTCTTCTTCTTCTTCTTCTTCTTCTTCTTCTTCTTCTTCTTCTTTGCTTCTGTTTTCTGAGTCCACACAGCAAAGAAGTCAGGGCCCGATAGCAGTTGCCAGCATGCTCACAGACCACAGGGTATGTCAGACCAACTTCATTTTCTACCTTCAAGGAGAAAGAAATTATGTATCTCTTGAAGCCTGCTATATACTTGAATAGAAGCTTCACACACTCTAAACAGCCATGTGAATTAGTTTTTATGTTTATTTCTCTGATGAGAAAGCTGAGGTCAAATACATGGCCTCAGGTCATATAGTTCAATAGTTCCCAACTCCCAGGCTGCAGACAGGTACCAGTCCATGGGCCATTTGGTACTGGTCCACAGAGAAAGAATAAATAACTTACATAATTTTTGTTTTATTTATATTTAAGTCTGAACGATGTTTTATTTTTAAAAAATGACCAGATTCCCTCTGTTACATCCGTCTAAGACACTCTTGATGCTTGTCTTGGTCACGTGATACATTTATATGTCCCACCCTAAAGGCCGTTCTGTGAAAATACTTTTTGACATTAAACAGGTCCTTCACCCAAAAAAGGTTGGGGACCACTGATATAGTTATTAAGTACTGTAGCTCAGATTTAAACCCACACTTGTCTGGCTATGTCAAAATAGTGTGTTCTTTTATTTTATATCATGATGGCTGCTCTTAGATTATTGATATCTCCATAAGATTTGAGAAATGTGTTTCTCAACCCTTCAAAACCCATTTGTCGGAGAGACAAGATGGCGCTGGAGTAGGCAGACGTACCAACATCTATCTCCCAGATGAACTAATTTTGTGAACTATCATCTGGAAAAACCAACTTTGGTCTAAACTAAGAGGACTCTTCAACCAAGAAACACTGAAGAAGCCACACAGAAACTGGTAGGAAAAGCGGAAATGGGGAAATGCGGAGAGGACTGCCCAGCTCCCCGGAGCGAACGGCAGCAGGGAGAGACTCGCATGGCAGAAAGTGAGTTTAGCAGAGGGGGAAGGGTCCTGAGCTCCAGAAACAAAGCCCCAGCCTGCAGCCACAGAGCCCAGAAGAGGTGTAAGGACAGTATTTAGCTGGAAAAAAGTTGGGATACTGTTTTTGAGAGTCTGATTTCTCAGACCCAGGATCCTTCTTAAAGGGATCGCGTAGAACATCTCTCTCATAACCACCCACTCGGGGCTCCTGGGGACAGGGGGAGAGAGGAGAGGACCAGAGTAACAGAAAGAGAGTGTAATCTAGGAGGCACAGGGAGAAGCGTTTTGGGAGATAGCCACCCTAACCCCTGGGACGAGTCACTCCCCAAAGCTGAAGTGAATATTTCCTCCAGAAACAGCAGTACCAGCAAAGGGAAGCAGGAGAGCAGCCAAACAAGCTCTCCCGCGGCATTCAGAACAGAGTCGCATAGAAGGAGGCAGCTTTTGGGTCTACAGTAGTGAGTCTTAGGGTCCGAGCTGCAACACCCCCACCCACGAGGCTGAGGGCGCGCCGGAGGGCGGGCAGCAGCGGGAGACAAAAGCGCGGTTCTGCTGGCAGGGGCGGAAGCCGGCTGGCCACCACTGGGCTCAGGTGTGAGCTCAATCTTGCCCAGCTGGGGAGAAGGGGGCGTGCAAAAGCGGTCAAGCTCAGCTGCCAGCAGCCTGTAATCCAGCCTGCGGGGAAAAGGGTGGGAACCCTGGAAAGGGTGGAGACCAGCCCCTGAGCAAGGGCAGAGGAGCACAGCCTTGCCCCACCCATGCAACCCAGGCTTGCGGTCTGACTTGGTAGCTGGCTCCTCCCACAGGGGTGGAGCCAAAAGCTCAGAAGAGGTGGAGTCCCGCTACTGAGCTGAGCTTGGGAACCCAGTCCTGCCTGGCGGTAGAGCCAAGGCTAGCAGCCGTTCCTTGAGTGGGCTCCTCCTGCAAGGGCAGGGCGAAAACCCGGAAACAGGCCGAGACCCGCAGCTGAACAAAGGTGCTCGCCAGTGCCCTCAGGACTGAGCATAACATCACACACAGGGGTGGGGCAAAGGCCAAGGCCACCAATGCTTGTGCACCCGAGCACGTGATCACAGCCACTCCGAGAAGAGAAAATGCGGAGGCAGAGAAATACAACACAAATAAACCAAGAGAAATCCCCAGAAAAGAACCTAAGTGAATCAGATATAACCAAATTACCAGATGCAGAGTTTAAAATAACGATTGTTAGGATGCTCAAAGATATCAGAACAATCACAGATGGCCATTATGAAAACCTAAATAAAGAGATAACAAATATAAAAAAGGACATTGAAATAATAAAAAAGAATCAGTCAGAAATGAAAAATACAATATCTGAAATAAAATACAATATCTGAAACAATGGAATGAATTAAAAGCAGGATGGATGAAGCAGAGAATTGAATCAGTGAGTTAGAGGACACAATAAATAAAGGCACGGAAGCAGAGCAGAAAAAAGAAAAGAGACTCAAAAAGTCTGAGAAAACTCTAAGACAGCTCTGTGACAACATGAAGAGAAATAACATCCACATCATAGGGGTTCCTGAAGAAGAAGAGAAAGAACAAGGGATAGAGACTTTGTTCAAACATATTATAGCGGAAACCTTCCCCCAATTAAGGCAGGAAAACGTCACACATGTTCAGGAAGCACAGAGAACTCCATTAAGGAGAAACCCAAAGAAACCAACACCAAGACACATCATAATTAAAATACCAAAGCTAAGTGATAAAGAGAAAATATTAAAAGCTGCTAGAGAAAAAAAGACTATCACCTACAAAGGAGCCCCCATAAGGATGACTTCTGACTTCTCAACAGAAACACTTGAGGCCAGAAGAGAATGGCAAGAAATATTCAAAGTAATGCAGAACAAGAAACTACAACCAAGACTACTTTATCTAGCAAGGCTATCATTTAAAATTGAAGGAGAAATAAAAAGTTTACAGACAAAAAAAAACCTCAAGGAATTCACTGCAACCAAACCAAGGCTGCAAGAAATGCTAAGGGACCTGTTGTAAACAGATCAAAGGAAAAAAAGAATATAGCAAAAGAGGAATACAGTTTTAAAGAAAAAAAATGGCAATAAACAATTACATATCAGTAATAACCTTAAATGTTATTGGATTAAGTGATCCAATCAAGAGACATAGGGTAGCTACGTGGATAAGAAAACAGAACCCATACATATGCTGTCTACAAGAGACACACCTTAAATCAAAAGATGCACACAGACTAAAGATAAAAGGATGGAAAAAAATATTTCACGCAAATGGAAATGAAAAAAAAGCTGGGGTAGCAATACTTATATCAGACAAAATGGACTTTAAAACCAAGACCATAGTTAGAGATAAAGAAAGTCACTACATAATGATAAAGGGTGAAATCCAAAAGGAAGATATAACCATTATAAATATCTAAGCACCTAATATAGGAGCACCTAAATATATAAAGCAGACTTTGATGGACTTAAAGGGTGAGATCAACAGCAATACTATAATAGTAGGGGATTTCAATACCCCATTCACATCATTAGATAGATCCTCAAGAAAGAAAATCAACAAAGAAACAGCAGACTTAAAGGACATATTAGATCAACTCGATTTAATAAATATCTTCAGAACCTTTCACCCTAAAGCAGCAGAATATACATTCTTTTCAAGTGCTCATGGTACATTCTCTGGAATAGACCACATGTTCGGGCACAAAAGCAGTCTCAACAAATTTAAGAAGATTGAAATCATATCGAGCACTTTCTCTGACCACAATGGCATTAAACTAGAAATCAATCACAATAGAAAAATTGAAAAACATTCAAACACTTGGAAACTAAATAGCATGTTATTAAATAACGAATGGGTTAACATTGAGATCAAAGAAGAAATTAAAAAGTTCCTAGAAACAAATGATAATGAGCATACATCAACTCAAAATTTATGGGACACAGCAAAAGCAGTCCTGAGAGGAAAGTTTATAGCATTACAGGCATACCTCAAGAAGCTAGAAAAAGCTCAAATAAACAACTTAACCCTGCATCTAAAAGAACTAGAAAAAGAACAGCAAGTAAAGCCCAGAGCTAGTAGAAGGAAGGAAATAATAAAGATCAGAGCAGAAATAAATGACACAGAGGCTAAAGAAACAATACAGAGGATCAATGAAACCAGGAGCTGGTTCTTTGAAAAGGTAAACAAGATCGAAGAACCTTTAACCAGACTCACCAAGAAAAAAAGAGAGAGGACTCAAATAAATAAAATTAGAAACGAGAGTGGAGAAATAACAACTGACACAACAGAAATACAAAATATTGTAAGAAAATACTATTCTCAAAATGGATCAAAGATCTAAACATAAGACCTGAAACAATTAAGTACATAGAAGAAGACATAGGTACTCAACTCATGGACCTGGGGTTTTAAAGAAAATACTATGAAGAACTGTATGCCAAAAAACTAGACAACCTAGATGAAATGGACAAATTCCTTGAATCAGATAATCTTCCAAAAATCAATCTGGAAGAATCAGAAAACCTAAACAGACCAATTACAACAAATGAGATTGAAACAGCTATCAAAAAACTCCCAAAAAAGAAAAGTCCTGGACCTGATGGCTTCACAAGTGAATTCTACCAAATATTCAAAGAAGAACTAACTCCTATCCTTCTCAAGCTATTTCAAAAAATTCAAGAGGAAGGAAGACTTCCAAACTCCTTTTATGAGGCAAGCATAATTCTGGTTCCAAAACCAGGCAAAGACAACACAAAGAAAGAAAATTATAGGCCAATATCCCTGATGAACTTAGATGCAAACATCCTCAACAAAATATTTGCAAACCGGATCCAGCAATATATTAAAAAAATCATACACCATGATCAAGTGAGATTTATTCTTGAGAGGCAAGGCTGGTACAATATTCGCAAATCAATCAATGTGATTCATCACATAAACAAAAGAAAGGAGAAAAACCACATGATAATTTCAATAGATGCAGAAAAGCATTTGATAAAGTCCAGCACCCATTCATGATCAAAACTCTCAGCAAAGTGGGAATACAGGGAACATACCTCAACATGATAAAGGCCATCTATGACAAACCCACAGCCAACATCATACTCAATGGGCAAAAATTAAAAGCAATCCCCTTAAGATCAGGAACAAGGCAGGGGTGCCCCCTTTCACCACTCTTATTCAACATAGTTCTAGAAGTCCTAGCCACAGCAATCAGACAAGAAAAAGAAATAAAAGGCATCCAAATTGGAAAAGAAGAAGTAAAACTATCATTATTTGCAGATGATATGATATTGTATATAGAAAACCCTAAAGTCTCAGTCAAAAAACTACTAGACCTGATAAATGAATTCGGCAAAGTGGCAGGATATAAAATCAATACTCAGAAATCAGAGGCATTTTTATACACTAATAATGAACTGTCAGAAAGAGAAATCAGGGAATCAATCCCCTTTACCATTGCAACCAAAAAAATAAAGTACCTAGGAATAAATCTAACCAAGGAGATTAAAGACTTGTACTCGGAAAATTATAAAACGTTGATAAAAGAAATCAGGGAAAATACAAATAAGTGGAGGCATATACCGTGCTCATGGATAGGAAGAATAAACATCATTAAAATGTCTATATTACCCAAAGCAATTTATAAATTCAATGCAATACCGATTAAAATACCAATGACTTACTTCAAAGATATAGAACACATATTCCAAAAATTTATATGGAACCAAAAGAGAACACGAATAGCCTCAGCAATCTTGAAGAGGAAGAATAAAGCGGGAGGGATCACATTTCCGGATATCAAGTTATATTATAAGGCCATTGTACTCAAAACTGCATGGTACTGGCATAAGAACATGCACATAGATCAATGGAACAGAACTGAGAACCCAGAAATAAACCCACAGTTCTATGGACAACTGATATTTGACAAAGGAGGTAAGGAAATACAATGGAGTAAAGACAGCCTCTTCAACAAATGGTGTTGGGAAAATTGGACAGCTACCTGTAAAAAAAATGAAACTAGACCACCAACTTACACCACTCACAAAAATAAACTCAAAATGGATAAAAGACTTAAATGTAAGCCGTGAAACCATAAGCATCTTAGAAGAAAACATAGGCAGTAAGCTCTCTGACATCTCTCGCAGCAATATATTTGCTGATTTGTCTCCTCAGGCAAGTGAAATAAAAGACAGGATAAACAAATGGGACTTTATCAAACTAAAAAGCTTCTGCACAGCTAATGACAATAAGAACAGAATAAAAAGACAAACTGCACAATGGGAGAATATATTTGACATTGCGTCTGATAAGGGGTTAATAACCAAAATTTATAAAGAACTTGTAAAACTTAATACTAGGAAGACAAACAATCCAATCCAAAAATGGGCAAAAGAAATGAATAGACACTTCTCCAAAGAGGACACACAGATGGCCAATAGGTATATGAAAAAATGTTCAACATCACTAATGATTAGAGAAATGCAAATTAAAACCACAATGAGATAACACCATACATAGGTGTGACATAAAGATGAGACTCAGAGACATGGACAACAGTGTTGGGGGTACAGGGTGGAGGGAGGAGAGGGAGGGGGTTGAGGGAAGGGAGGGGCACAAAGAGCATGACTTTTCAGCATTTGCCATATTCCCCCTTTAATCTATAGACAGCAAATATTTACTTATGGTGTTTCCACTATAAAGACTGCTGTCTTAGGGACAAATGCTGATGAACTATTTCAGCAGTTCCTCCTTCTTCAAAGACTTATATGTCAACATAGAGCTCCATGTTTCATAGGACATACTGAAGCTCACTCCATACTCCCTGGAGCCTTAACACAAGGGAATGCCCTTTTCCTTTCTTTTCTTTTTTTTTTTTTTTTGTTGTATTATTTCTTTTATTTATTTATTTTTTGTATTTTTCTGAGGATGAAAATAGGGAGGCAGTCAGACAGACTCCCGCATGCGCCTGACTGGGATCCACCTGGCATGCCTACCAGGGGGGAATGCTCTGCCCATCTGGGGTGTTGCTCTGTTACAACCAGAGCCATTCTAGCGACTGGGGCAGAGGCCATGGGGCCATCCTTAGTGCCCGGGGTGTCTTTGCTCTGGTGGAGTCTTGGCTGCGGGAGGGGAGGTGAGAGACGGAGAGGAGGGAGAGGGGGAGGTGTGGAGAAGTAGATGAGCATTTCTCCTGGGTGCTCTGGCCAGGAATCGAACCCGGGAATCCTGTACATCAGGCCAATGACTCCTACAGGTCTACCATATCATGCTTTTTACTTAAAAAAAAAATTACATTTCTTTTGAAGGCTGATGAACGGGAGACACCAAATCTTTTTCGCCTGAAAACTACTACCTTCTTTATTAGATCCAGCTAAAAACACTGTTTTGTCTTTTTCCAAATAGCTCCAGATATATGGAAAAGATTTATATAGGTGGATGGGGATCCTCAAACCCCTCAGCGAGATCTTCTGAGCATGGCTTTTAAGATACCTAGAGGCAGAAAAAGCCCAATAGAGATCAAGGGAACTACCAGCTTTTAGGATACACCCTTAAAGGCTCCAACACCCCAAAGGGGTCTCATAGGATGCCATCTGGGTCCTGCTTCAATAGTGGAAAGGAAGGTCATTGAGCTAAAGCCTGCCAGGCTTACATGCTTCTGCTGTGAAGAAACAGGGACACTGGAAGGTAGGCTTTCCCCTCGCTCCTCTAAGGGAGGGTTCAGTCTCTTCCAGCCCTGCTCCAGCCACCTATGACCTAACCTTGCCAAGAAAGCTGGGGCTTGCCACTGAAGGCTGAAGGTGCCCAGGGCCGTTGGCCCCATCTATGACACTGTGGATGAGCCTAGGGTATTTCTTCCAAGAAGCACATAAACTGATCTCAATTACACAAGGGCCACTTAACTATGTCTTGCCTGAATAGTCACAGGGTTGTTTTTTTTTTTTTGTTTTTTTTTGTTTGTTTTTTTGTGGGTTTTTTTTGTATTTTTCTGAAGCTGGAAACGGGGAGAGACAGTCAGACAGACTCCCGCATGCGCCCGACCGGGATCCACCCGGCACGCCCACCAGGGGGGACGCTCTGCCCACCAGGGGGCGATGCTCTGCCCCTCCGGGGCGTCACTCTGGCACGACCAGAGCCACTCTAGCGCCTGGAGCAGAGGCCAAGGAGCCATCCCCAGTGCCCGGGCCATCTTTGCTCCAATGGAGCCTTGGCTGCGGGAGGGGAAGAGAGAGACAGCGAGGAAGGAGAGGGGGGGTAGAGAAGAAAATGGGCGCTTCTCCTATGTGCCCTGGCCGGGAATCGAACCCGGGTCCCCCGCATGCCAGGCCGATGCTCTACCGCTGAGCCAACCAGCCAGGGCCAAGTCACAGGTTTTTTATTCTTCCCTCAAAGATCTCTGTTGTGGGTGTTGATAGTCCTATTTTCTGCTGCTTTGCTTAATATATAGTGTTTCCTTTATCCCTCCTACCTCAATGTCCCACTCATTTTTCAGGCTGGGGCCTACTCCTAATTTAGAGCTCTCTTTCCCCCTTTTGCCAACTTGTATTATGAATTTACCTTTGCCACCCAGCTTAGTGTATCCCAAGGTTCTCTTTTCCATGCCACAGTTGCAGAGCTCCAGGGAAAAGCAACCTGGTCTCAACTCTCCAGGCAGAGGAGAACAGAAGCTCCATATCCACGCATGCTGCAAATGGCTTTACCAGTCTACCTGAATCATTACCAGCTAGAAGCAGCGGTCATTGGGACTTGGACATGAGATGCAAAATATAGAATGGTGACAACAATTCCAGTGCCATGCGGACTTTTCCTGGACTCCTGCTCCCTGTGACAGCTCCTAACAGACTGAACTGTGGTTGGGTTGCATTTTTCAGGAATTTGGCATGGTGATGGGGCCAATTTGGACTTGGTGAATAGGTTAAGGACACTACTCTTTTATGGATTCTTGCTGTATTGGCCAAGAGTTTGCTTAAAGGCTTTTAATCACTGTAAAAAAAATAGAAGACTGGATAAAGAAGATGGGGCACATATACACCATGGTATACTATTAGCTAGAAGAAATGATGACATCGGATCACTTACAGCAGAATGGTGGAACCTTGATAACATTATGCAGAGTGAAATAAGCAAATCAGAAAAAAACAAGAACTGCAGGAGCCCGTACATTGGTGGGACATAAAAGCGAGACTAAGAGACATGGACAGGAGTGTGGTGGTTACGGGGGGTGGGGAGAGGGAAGGGGGGGAGGGGGAAGGGGAGGGGGAGGGGTACAAAGAAAACTGGATAGAGGGTGACGGAGGACGATCTCTCTTTGGGTGATGGGTATGCAACAGAACTAAATGACAAGATAACCTGGAAATGTTTTCTTTGAATATATGTACCCTGATTTATTGATGTCACCCCATTAAAATAAAAATTTATTTATAAAAAAAAAAACATTTGTCAAGATCTCTTATCATCTAATCATAATGTTGTGGGTTAGTAATCAAGAGACGGTAGAATGAGGTGCCTGAAGTGAGGATGCAGATGTCCTGCTGTTGAATGAGAATCAAGTCTACCCCCAGCAAGATGATTCTGGGTATATTCTTTGACCCATGGGTTCATCAGTATCTTCCACATAAAATAAGAATTATAATATTTGCCTATAAGAATTGAGAGGAGTAAAGAAGAAAATACATATAAAATGCTTTAGACCAGACCTTGCAAATGATAAGACCTCAAAACAATTAGTTATTAATGTATGTCATACCAACTAAGTGTTATGACTAAAGTATGCTGATTAAATTATCAGTATGAGTCTGGATTATTGTTCCTAGGCAATTACAGAATTCTACTCCAAGCATTTTCTTTTTCAACAGTGTAAAAGTGATCTGAGCGAGGATGTGTGTACTATACATAATCAAATTTTGAGTAGAAGGAAGCTGGGAGGAGTAGCGAATACACTAGGCCAGGGGTCCCCAAACTTTTTACACAGGGGGCCAGTTCACTGTCCCTCAGACTGTTGGAGGGCTGGACTATAAAAAAAGCTATGAACAAATCCCTATGCACACTGCACATATCTTATTTTAAAGTAAAAAAACAAAACGGGAACAAATACAATATTTAAAATAAAGAACAAGTAAATTTAAATCAACAAACTGACCAGTATTTTGGGAACTATGGGCCTGCTTTTGGCTAATGAGATGGTCAATGTACTCCTCTCACTGACCACCAATGAAAGAGGTGCCCCTTCTGGAAGTGCAGCAGCGGGGGCCAGATAAATGACCTCAGGGGGCCGCATGCAGCCCGTGGGCCATAGTTTGAGGACCCCTGCACTAGGCACTGAAGTCAGATCCACAAAGCCTGGGCAGTAGATGATATTTAGCTACATTAAAAAGCTGACAACAACCCAGTGACTTAAACCAGCAGTCATTTATTATACATTGACCTCAACTTTTAGGCTGGAAGCTTGAATTGGGGCAGCTGAGCTCCACATCCTCTTATCTTCCCATTGGGATGAGCAGCTTTCCCAGACACAGCCTTCTCGTGGTGATGGCCCAATCACAAACATGCCAGTCCAGCCACAGACACACTTTTCAAGACTCTTTTGTTCTTGTGTCTGAAATTTCATTGAGCAAAGCAAGTCAAATGTCCAAACTGAGAACTGAAAAATGGCGCCAAGCCCACAGGGTGTGGACATTGCAAAATTACTGGTAAAGGACACAGAGCCCTGAAGAATTAAAACTATTTGTGCAATCTAATATGAGCTGGATCCAATGAGGTAAAATTTACCAAGGCTAAATTTAAAGTTTTTGATTCGGGTCCCAATTTTATCCCAGGAAGAGAAGCCTAAGCAATAGCATCTGTAGAAAAGATGTGGTTGTCACCATGTTTCACATAAGTAAGGACACCATACAATGTATCACCCCAAATGGGGCACTTTAGGGTAAAAAGGACCATTATTTAATAGTTTTTCCAGGATAATAGCATAACTAGGGACTGCCCTGGGACCCATAATCACTCAATATTTAAGTAATATATTGAAAAGGGAGTCAAAAAAGCTAACATAGGCTAAATTACTAGATGTGTGATATTCAGAAAGAAGGAAATAGCTCTGCTTTTCTTTGTACTGATCTGACCACATCTGGACTATTGTATTCATATCTGAACTTTTTGACTGTTGTAGTAGTCTGAATTCTCCAGAGAAACAGAACCAACAGTATTTATATATATATAAAATAGAAATTGTCTCATGGAATTATGGAGGTCAAAAAGTTCCATGTGTAGTTGGCAAGCTGGAAAATGAGGAAAGCCAGTGGTGCATCTGAAGGCCTGATAACCATGGGGGCTAATAGTTGAAGTCTTACAGTGAGACCCAAGGCTTGAGAACCAGGAGTGCTGATGTCTAGAGTAAAGAGAAGACAGACGTGCACAGAGAACAAATTGGTCTTTCATTCACCATTTTTGTTCTATTCAGGGCCTCTGCAGAATAGATGACATCTGTCCACATTAGTGAGGACAATCTTTTTTACTTGGGAAAATTCAAATATTAATCTCTTCTGGAAATGCTCTGAACAGACACTTTCAAAACTGATGTTTTACCAGATATCTGGGCACCCCTATAGTCCAGCCAAGTTTATGAATAAAATTCATCATCACAGTCATGTTTAGCAGATAAATGAGAATGGTGAAGAGTGTGGAGACCTTGTTGGATAAATCTTAACTAGAGAATAGAAAATATTTGGCTAGAAATAGAAACTACTCATGGAAGAAATGATGTCTGTGTTCAAAATATGAAGGTCTATTATGTAAAAAAGAAATTAGAGATGTGTGGGTATTATTTCATAGGTTAGACCTTAGACATATGGAAAGCATATTGAAATTTGAATGAGAGGAGCCATGTCTTACCACTGCTTACCAGGTGTATGACCTTGGTTAATCCATGCCGTGTCTCTGAAACTCAACTTCCTCTTTCGTAAAGAAACAATAATTTGAATACTAACTCCATTCCACTTAAGATTATATAAGAATGTGTTTGTGACTATACTTTTCAAATGATCAAGTGTTGCACAATTTTGGCATGATAATATAGGCTTCAGATTCCAGTCTAATTAAAAAAAACAAAAAACAAAAACAGTCTCAACAGTCAAAATGGCTATCTCAGGAGGTGATGAGACCTTATAAGCTGATTGGAGATCACTGGGGATCTCTGGCAAGGATGATGTAGAGAGGTTTCAAACAATGTGTGGGTCTTCAACCAGCATATCATGAAGGTCCCTTTTACCCCAGGTATACTGTGATTCTGTTGAAGAACAAAGACAGTGACAATTGTATAAAGAGAAAGCCTTGGCTAGACACTGATCTAATCTGTGGTCTGGGATGGAGATTCAGGACACTGGAGTCAATAGTCTCAGAAAGAGCTGTAATTTTATCACCTTGGCAAACTTCAGTGTTATTAGACAATATCAAAGCCCTTCTTATGAATGTCTCTCTTATTTTAAAACCACACCCACTGGTGCTTCTGCCATTCCACTTAAAATGTCATCTTTATTTTCAAGACCCATTCCAGGGAGTCAATGCAAGAGAGAGAAGTAGGTTGGATGTCACTGTGGTAAAGTAAAGCCAGTGCAGCCCATTTAAAGAGAAGCAATCATCTCCTAGTCTGAGCTCGTTATTCACCATTGGTTATTTGAGAATATGGGTCATGTATGCTCAGATATTTCAGTTGGTAACAGAAACCAGTATTTTACATTTATAAGTAAGTTTGAACTATTTCTTGCAGTCTAAATTGTGAAAGTTCCTTTAGTAGAGACTGTTTAAAATTTGCTAGAGTTATGCTATTCATTTTATTAAATAATAAGATTTGTAAGTTGAATTAAAAGCTAAAGGTAAATTAGATTTTATAATTTGTAACTTAAATTCAATAAATAATAATTTCTAAAATAAAAATCAACTTTGAGTTATATTTGGGTGCACAAAAGCCACTCTTGAGAAAATGAATCTGTCACTGACACCTGAGTCCCACAAGTAGAGTCATTTCTTTTCCGTCCTCTCCCCGCTGCACTTGGTAGACACACCCAATTATGCACACAGCACACTTACTGCCTTTTTTTCTCCTGAGGCCCTGCACTTCTTTGGGAAAGGAGCCATTTGTATTTCTTTTTCTATTCAAGGAACACAGTGGAAGCGTTGGCAACAGAAGGACATGTCTAAGTTACCTTGGGCTGCTTTAACAAATACCAGAGATGAGGTGGCTTAAATCACAGACGTTTATTTCTCACAATTCTGAAATTTAAAGTCAGGATGACAGCCTGGTCAGTTCCTGGGGAAGATGTTCTTACTGGTTCACAGAGGCAGCCTTTCTGCTATGTCCCGATGTGGCAGAGAGACAATCTCTCTTGTATCTCTTCTGATAAGGGCACTAATCCCTATCTGAGGGCTTCACTCACATGACCTAATAACCTCTCAAAGGCCCTACCTCCTAATATCTTCACATTGAAGATTAGGGCTCCAACATATGAATACGGGTAGGAAGGAAGGGAACAAAAACATTCCGTCTATACCAGGTGACCTCAAGAAATGTTTGCTGAAGGAATAAATAGTGAGGAGAAGGCTGATGAGGGAAAAGGAAGCAGCCTGAGAGTGAACTGTAAATAGGCATGCAGAAGGGAGGCAAGGGTTGGCCACACGCTGGCTCTCCTGGCCTGGCTTCTCACATGGACTCTCTTAGGCAGCACACGATTCTGCAGTTGCTCAAGGGTCACGCAGCTGGGCTCCACGGTATCATAAGTTGCTCTTCTTCACATTCCAAACATTAATGCATGATGAGGTTATACCAGCACTTGCCAGTCATCATTTGTAGAAGGATTCACTGAGTTATGTCACACCATGACTTGTGGCAGCTGCTCCTGGGCCATCAGAAGCCATCATCTCCTTGACAAGGTGACCTCTGTGGAAAAATTGTGTCAGAGGGAGCATGGCCAGGTGTCAATCTTTGGCATCTGAGATTTTTTTTTAATTAAAACAAATAGGTTTGTTTTAGCTGAATAGTTGTGTATAAGAATTTTTTAAAAATCCAGAATCTTGATTGGTTGTGCCTTTTCCATCTCTATAATTCCACTTCAATGCACAGTGTCTGGCACCTAAAAAACAGTTAATTAAATATTTGTAGTATAAGAAGATGTGAGGGCCCTGGCCGGTTGGCTCAGTAGTAGAGCGTCGGCCTGGCGTGCGGGAGTCCCGGGTTTGATTCCCAGCCAGGGCACACAGGGGAAGCGCCCATCTGCTTCTCCACCCCTTCCCCTCTCCTTCCTTTCTGTCTCTTTCTTTCCCTCTTGCAGCTAAGGCTCCATTGGAGCAAAGGTGGCCTGGACACTGAGGATGGCTCTATGGCCTCTGCCTCAGGCGCTAGAATGGCTCTGGTTGCAACAGAGCAACGCCCCAGATGGGCAGAGCATCGCCCCCTAGTGGGCGTGTCAGGTGGATCCCGGTAGGGCACATGCAGGAGTCTGACTGCCTCCCCGTTTCCAACTTCATAAAAATATATACAAAAAAGAAAAAAGATGTGAGGATGGATGAATAAGGAAAGTGTTCCTTAAGAGAAGAGGTGAATTCTGTAAAAATGTTTTCATAGAAGATAGCGGTAAAGGTGGTAATTGACAACTCATTTATCTATATACAGGAGTACCCCTCTTCTTTGAGGAACTCCATTATTTAAGGTTTGAGTAAGAGTTCCACCTTCCCCAAATCCATGTCCTGTACATAGTAACTGAACAGAGTTGACCCTAAGCTAACCCAAAAGCCTGGGTGGGAAGTTTCTGTCATTAAATGCATCAAGTGAAGAGAATAAAACTGACCAAAGAAAAAAACAAAGACAAAATACAGTCTTTTTTTTTTTTTTTTGTATTTTTCTGAAGCTGGAAACGGGGAGGCAGTCAGACAGACTCCCGCATGCGCCCTACCGGGATCCACCCGGCACACCCACCAGGGGGCGATGCTCTGCCCATCCAGGGCATCGCTCTGTTGCGACCAGAGACAGTCTAGCGCCTGAGGCAGAGGCCATAGAGCATAGAGTCCCCAAACTACGGCCTGCGGGCCACATGTGGCCCCCTGAGGCCATTTATCTGGCCCCCGCCTTACTTCCGGAAGGGGCACCTCTTTCATTGGTGGCCAGTGAGTGGAGCATAGTTCCCATTGAAATACTGGTCAGTTTGTTGATTTAAATTTACTTGTTCTTTATTTTAAATATTGTATTTGTTCCCGTTTTGGTTTTTTACTTTAAAATAAGATATGTGCAGTGTGCATAGGGATCTGTTCATAGTTTTTTTTATAGTCTTGCCCTCCAACAGTCTGAGGGACAGTGAACTGGCCCCCTGTGTAAAAAGTTTGGGGACCCCTGCCATAGAGCCATCCCCAGCAACCAGGCCATCTTTGCTCAAATGGAGCCTTGGCTGCAGGAGGGGAAGAGAGAGACAGAGAGCAAGGAGAGAGGGAGGGGTGGAGAAGCAGATGGGCACTTCTCCTGTGTGCCCTGGCCAGGATTCGAACCTGGGACTTCCGCACGCCAGGCCGACGCTCTACCACTGAGCCAACCGGCCAGGGCCTAAAATACAGTCTTTGGGGGCATTTCAAGTACTGTTTTTATTAATTCCTGAGACCAAATTTTTTTTTCATGGTGTTAATAATAATGGCAAATGTTCTGAGTGCATACTGTGTGTGAGGCAGTTTTTTTAATCTAGAAAATTGTTAGCCCAATTAATGTTCACAAAGAAAGTTTTAGTCATCAAATTTTCCAGATAGTCAGGACTTTATATGTCCAAGTTTACATAGCTGGAAAGAAGCAGAGCCTGGGTTTAAATCTAGACAGCCGGTTCTAAGCAAGCTCCTCCCAGGATGCTGAAGTACCTGTCTGTGCTCTAGAACAGATGGTGGTAATGAACATGGTACCCACCTTTCTCATTACATCAGAAGCAGATTCTAACTCATCAGTAAGGGATACTGTGGAGTCCCAAATATAACCAGCCAAGCTAGGAAAGCAGGGAGATGCCAAGCTCAAAGTAGCCTTGTGATTTGTATTAATTATTGTTTTCTTTTAAACTTGAAAGCCTTCCTAGGTTGAGAAAATTTTTCTTGGTCACTGTAGGGTATTTAATTAGGTTAGCACATGCCTGGGAATAAGGTGGGATACTAGCCTGGTATGAACTAGTGATGGGGGTAACTGATGGGTTGTAGGCCAGGTAGAGTCCAGATGTTCATGGTTTCTCACGTTGGTATTGATTCACAGTTGGCAAATACATTTTATTTCACTTCATTATTGCTATTACCAAAAAAAGTGGTTAATATTAAAATACCTCGTTATGGCAGATATAACAAAAACACTTTTTAGGTACTAAATCTTCTTTAAATGTTTTATAGAATTCACTAATGAAGCCATCCCATCCTGGACTTTTATTTTGGGAGAGGTTTTTTATTGTTGTTTCAATTGGATGGTTGTTTAGTTGTTAAATTAAACTAATAGACTGTTTATTGGTCTGTTTAGATTTTCCAGTTCTTCATTATTCAGTTTAGGAAGTTCATATATTTTTAGGAACTTATCCATTTCTTCTAGGTTATTGAATTTGGTGGTCTATAGACTTTTATAGTATTTACTTAAGATTCTTTGTATATCTGTAATGTCTGTGGTAACTTCTCTTTTATTTCTGGTTTCTATGAGTCTTTTCTCTTTTTTCTTAGCAATTCTAGATAGCAATTTGTCAATTTTATTAGTCTTTTCATAGAAACAGCTCTTTGTTATATTAATTTTTGTAAAAGTTTTTGTTCTCTATTTTATTTAATTCTGCCCTTGTTTTTATTTTCTTTCTTCTGCTGACTTTGAGTTGCTTTTGTTCTTCTTTTTCTAGTTCTTTAAGATGTAGTATTAGGTTGTTTACTTGGGATTTTTCTTGTTTCTTGACATAGGCCTCTCTTATTATTGCTTTCACTGCATCCCAGAAGTTTTTATGTGTCATATTGTCATTTTCATTGTCTCTCTATATTTTTTACCTTGATTGTTGTTTCATTTTAGACCCAGTCATTTTTTAGTATATGTTATTTAATATCCAAATATTTGTGGGTTTCTTTACTTCCTTTTTGTAGTTGATACCTGATTTCAAAGCATTGTAGACAGAGAATATGCTTGGTATGATTCCAATCTTCTTGAATTTGTTAAGGCTAGTTTTGTGACCTGAAATATGGTCTATTCTTGAGAATGTTTCTTATTCCCTGGAGAAGAAAATATAATATAATATTCTGGGATGAAAAGCTTTATAAATGTTAATTATGTCTATTTGGTCTAATGTGTCAACATTTCAGATATAGATACAAAGTGAAGGAGTCTGGCTGCTCCATAACCAGCCAAAATTTGCCTCCTTTAACCCTTGCTGTAGTACCTGAGAACTGGTACGACAGAGTCACATTTTTTTTCCCTGAGCAAAAAGTGCACTTTGAAACTGGTCCTGGGACTGGCATACATGGGAGACCCAACAGAGATCTGAGGGCAAAACAATAAAAAGCCAGTCAAATTCTCCCAATTCACCCCACCTTCATGCATCACAATTACTGCGATAGCACTGCATGACTGTGGGGGACAGCACTAGCATTTCAAGGATTTGAAGGCCCATTGTTCTTTACATTCTCCTGTTGCATACATACCCTGGGGCTGTGGCCAGTGAATTTCAGGAGACATGCCCACTTACCAAAAAGCATCACCCCTCAAAAATCCAAAAAACCACAGAAGCACAATAGAAGTAAAAATCTTGTGATTCAGCACCATCTCCTGGAACATAATAAAGTGACCTCCTTATATTAATTTGCTAAAGAGTGCCACTCATACACAGATGCCTAGAGAGAGAAGGAATCTATCAAATGGTATGAATAACCAAGGTAGTGAGTTATCCAGAAGGAAAACAAAACATCTCCAGAAAATAAACTTAAAGACATGGAAATGTGTGATATAAATGACAGAGATTTCAAGATTACAGTTCTGATAAAATTCAACAGTATACAAGAAAAACAAATCAGGCAGTTTAACAAGCTCAGAAAACAAATCAATGAACAAAATGAGTACTTTACCAGTGATTAAAACTTTAAAAAAGAGCCAGACAGAAATTATGGAGATAAGGAACTCAAAAAGAGAGACCAAGAATGAACTAGTGAGCAAAGAAAATAGAGCCAATCAGATGGAGGAAAAAATTAGTGATATCAAAAATAAAAATGTAGAAGTAATACAGAAGAAAGAAGAGAGACTTGAGCATAAAAAATAAAAACACTTACAGGAACTATCAGATTCCATCAGGAAATGCAATATAAGAATAATAGGTATTGAGTGACATCACGGAAATGGCGCTGTGAGTAGCGCGTCCGACAGATCTCCCCTAAATCACAACAAATTTATCAACTAGAAACAGAAAAATTTATCCTCGGAGCATTCCGGAGTTCCACACAAACTGATAGCGAAAGGACTGTTATCACTTGAATCTGAGAGACGAGGGTGTGGAGGAATCTACCACAGGGACGTTCGTTCAAACCGCAAGGAAGTGCGCCTGTGGTGAGTCAGCCCATATACTTGGGAACCGCGAGCCGCCGCGAGCGGCTGACGCGAGCCGCCGCGAGCAGAGCCGCGAGCCACCGCAAGCAGCCGCGCGCGCGCCCGGTCCGGTTGAGCACCGCTGACGTTCCCAGCGGCCCGCACACTGCGAGTGGGGGTCGCCGGCCACCGGTGCCCGGAGCGCCCCATTCGCGCGCGTGCCTTGGGCATTCCACGCGCCCAGGGCGCCCTGCTGGCCCGCACACCCAGGGGGCCCAATTATCCTGCGCCTGGTGCGGTCCAGCCGCCAGCGGCGGGGCGAGCGGGAGAGGCTTGGGAGATTCTCTCCGTGGGCGGGGCACCTCACCCAGCCATTCAAGCTAACAATCAAGCGTTGGGGGAGGGGCGCGCGCAGGCAGCCTAAAATACCTTTGGAAGCACAGCTGCGACCCAATCACTGAAATTAGCTTAACCCATGAAATCTGCGCACCCTCGGTTCTAATTGATAAGATCTCTCTCAATTCAGCGTGATATTTTTTAGTGCCTCTCGCTAAAGGGGCGGGGGCAACTTCTGATTAATAGAGCCTCCATATTTAGGGATAAACGCTAACAAGAAGGACTTGGCAGATAATAAGGTCTATACTACACTAGTCGTAAGCAGAGACTAGTGCCTCTTCTTCCCTGCAAAAACAGGCTACAAAGTGTGGAAAGCCTGGGTTGAGAGGTCCAACTAAATGATAGGCACTGAACAGTCACCTTGACAACAATTGACTCCCACCCCTGCCTGATTACACTGGAGGCCCTGACTCTCAGAGCCTTTCCCAAAGCCTTGCACTGAGTGGGGATAGAGTGGGGATTTCCCAGCTCTTTGAGCCTCTTACTCCCCAGGCAGAAGCAGTTGCAGCCTTATAGCTGGATCACCAGGCTGCTAATTCAGAAAGGGGGGACTAGGAGAGAGAATCCAGGAAAGCAAACTCTCTCATCGTTGGACCCTGCAAACGCCAACAAGCCTTTACTTCCAGCAAGACTAAAGCCAATTATATGACATTGCCATAGAATCCCATCAACTGCAAATCCCTACCTAAGAGTGACACAGGGGCAGAGCCTGGGGTACACAGTCACCGACCAGGAAGAGGGAGAGAAAAGAAAAAGGAAGAAGTTAACCTCTCAAAATCAAGAAAAACCCACAGACTTTACAACTTGATCCACTAATTTTGTTGTTGTTGTTGTTGTTGTTTGTTTCTTCTATCTTTTTGCCTTTATTTCCTCCACCTCGGTCCTTCTATTCTCTGCCCATCTTATGCTTCCCCTTTCTTGAACTACACTACCCATGAGTGTTGCATTTTATTTTTCTTCTTCATCCTCACCCTCCTTTAAGGTTATACTCCAAAACACTTAACTCTCACTCTCTCCTCTTTTGTTTTTTTTTTTGTTTGTTTGTTTTGTCTGGCTTTATTTTGTTTTTTTCTCCTCCTATTTTATTTCTTCCTTCGTTTTTCTCTTTTTCTTATTTTTTCCTTTCTATTCGTTTTTTCTTTTCTCATTTTACTTTCCTCCCATATAATCCTTAATCACGAACAAATTAGTTAATTTGGGACTCAAGGCTTTTTTTTGGCTTTACTTCTCTTTTTTGCTTTTGTTTTTATTTTTTTTTCTCTTGTTTGTTTATTTTTGTGGCATTTTGGGTCCTCCCAACCCAAGGTCTCCATTGTATTTAGTCTTCGCTCCACTTAATACAACAGATTTTTACTTATTATTTTTATTTTTTCTTCTTTATTATTCTTTTTTGGTCCTTTTTTCTGATTCCCTCTTATCCCTCTCATTATATCTCTTAGTTGACCATCACTTACAAGCAAATCATCTTATGTTTGTCTAAGATTTTCTTCCTTTTTTTTTTTTTTTGCATTTAGTAGGTCCCTACTCCCTTTCTTTGCCCCTTGAACTCTTCACCCCAAATCAGGCCCTCCATTATAGGCACGATATTTCCCTGAGGAGGGGAGAGGAGGGAAAGAGAAGAGAGAAAAAAAGGGGGAAATAATAAATTATTATTGTTTTTTTTTGTGGGGTGTTTTACCCTTTTTTTTTTTCTTTTTATTCTTTATTAATTCTAATTAGTGCTATCAATAAGACCACCCTCAGATGCCGATAAGAAAGAGGAAATCGAATATTATGGATACAAAAGAAAGAGAGGTAACACAAATAGATGTGGAAAAATCTATGGAGAAAGACTTAACATATTGGAAGCCTTGGAGCTAAATGACAGAGAATTTAAAATAGAAATCTTAAAAATACTCAGAGATATACAAGAAAACACAGAAAGGCAATATAGGGAGATCAGAAAACAACTCAATGAACACAAAGAATATATTACCAAGGAAATTGAAACTATAAAAGCAAATCAAACAGAAATGAAAAATTCAATTCACGAGCTGAAAAACGAGGTAACAAGCTTAGCTAACAGAACAGCCCAGATTGAAGATAGGATTAGTGAAATAGAAGACAAACAACTTGAGGCACAACAGAGAGAAGAAGAAAGAGACTCAAAAATAATAAAAAATGAGAAAGCCCTACAGGAATTGTCTGACTCCATCAGAAAGAATAACATAAGAATAATAGGTATATCAGAGGGAGAAGAGAAAGAAAATGGAATGGAGAATATACTCAAACAAATAATAGACGAGAACTTCCCAAGCCTGTGGAAGGAACTAAAGCCTCAAATTCAAGAAGCAAACAGAACACCAAGTTTTCTTAACCCCAACAAACCCACTCCAAGGCACATCATAATAAAGATGACACAAACCAATGACAAAGAAAAAATTCTCAAGGCAGCCAGGGAAAAGAAGAGTACAACATATAAAGGAAGGCCTATTAGATTATCATCAGATTTCTCAGCAGAAACTCTACAAGCTAGAAGAGAGTGGACCCCAATATTTAAAGCCCTGAAAGAGAGGAACTTTCAGCCAAGAATACTATACCCATCAAAGCTATCCTTCAGGTATGAAGGAGATATAAAAACATTCACAAATACAGAAAAGATGAGAGAATTTATCAACAGAAAGCCCCCACTCCAGGAAATACTAAGGGGGGTTTTCCAACCAGATTCAAAGAACAAAAGAAAACAACACCACAAGTAACAGCTCCACCAAGAACACAATAAAACCAAACTTAAACTGTGACAACAAAGGAAAAAAGGGGGGAGAGGATGGAGATTAACAGTAGCAAAGGATGATGAAGTGCAGAAATACTTATAAGATAGGGTACTACAATGAATATGGTAGGTACCCTTTTCATTACTTAATGGTAACCACCCTTAAAAAAACCACCACAAAAACACTTGACTTAAAAAAGGTAGCAACAGAGGAAAGAAGTATGGAACACAAACAAACAAAAACAAATGATAGAAAAACAAAAGAGAAGAATCAAACTAGATACAAAACTAACAGAAAGCAATTTATAAAATGGCAGTAGGGAACCCACAAGTGTCAATAATTACACTAAATGTAAATGGATTAAACTTACCAATAAAAAGACACAGAGTAGCAGAATGGATTAAAAAAGAAAATCCAACCATATGCTGCCTACAAGAAACACATCTAAGCAACAAGGATAAAAACAAATTCAAAGTGAAAGGCTGGAAAACAATACTCCAAGCAAACAACACCCAAAAAAAAGCAGGTGTAGCAATACTCATATCTAATAATGCTGACTACAAGACAGAAAAAGTACTCAGAGACAAAAATGGTCATTTCATAATATTAAGGGGAAGTTGAATCAAGAAGACATAACAATCCTTAATATATATGCACCAAACCAAGGAGCACCAAAATATATAAGACAGCTACTTATTGACCTTAAAACAAAAACTAACAAAAATACAATCATACTTGGAGACCTCAATACACCGTTGACGGCTCTAGATCGGTCATCCAAACAGAGAATCAATAAAGATATAGTGGCCTTAAACGAAATACTAGAACACCTGGATATGATAGACATCTACAGGACACTTCATCCCAAAGCGACAGAGTATACATTTTTCTCTAGTGTACATGGAACATTCTCAGGAATTGACCATATGTTGGGCCACAAAGACAATATCAGCAAATTTAGAAAAATTGAAATTGTACCAAGCATATTTTCTGATCATAAAGCCTTGAAACTAGAATTCAACTGCAAAAAAGAGGGGGAAAAACCCACAAAAATGTGGAAACTAAACAACATAATTCTAAAAAATGAATGGGTCAAAGAAGAAATAAGCGCAGAAATCAAAAGATATATACAGACAAATGAAAATGAAAATAGGACATATCAGAATCTCTGGGATGCAGCAAAAGCAGTAATAAGAGAAAAGTTCATATCACTTCAGGCCTATATGAACAAACAAGAGAGAGCCGAAGTAAACCACTTAACTTCACACCTTAAGGAACTAGAAAAAGAAGAACAAAGACAACCCAAAACCAGCCGAAGAAAGGAGATAATAAAAATCAGAGCAGAAATAAATGAAATAGAGAACAGAAAAACTATAGAAAAAATCAATAAAACAAGGAGCTGGTTCTTTGAAAAGATCAACAAAATTGACAAACCCTTGGCAAGACTCACCAAGGAAAAGAGACACAGGACTCAAATAAATAAAATCCAAAATGAAAGAGGAGAGATCACCACAGACATCATAGATATACAAAGAATTATTGTAGAATACTATGAAAAATTATATGCCACCAAATACAACAATCTAGAAGAAATGGATAAATTTCTAGAACAATACGACCTTCCTAGACTGAGTCATGAAGAAGCAGAAAGCCTAAACAGACCAATCAGCAGGGAGGAAATAGAAAAAACTATTAAAAATCTCCCCAAAAATAAAAGTCCAGGCCCAGACGGTTATACTAGTGAATTCTATCAAACATTCAAAGAAGACTTGGTTCCTATTCTACTCAAAGTCTTCCAAAAAATTGAAGAAGAAGCAATACTTCCAAACACATTTTATGAGGCCAACATAACCCTCATACCAAAACCTGGCAAGGATGGCACAAAGAAAGAAAACTACAGACCAATATCTCTAATGAATACAGATGCTAAAATACTAAACAAAATACTGGCAAACCGAATACAACAACATATTAAAAAAATAATACATCATGATCAAGTGGGATTCATCCCAGAATCTCAAGGATGGTTCAACATACGCAAAACGGTTAACGTAATACACCATATCAACAAAACAAAGAACAAAAACCACATGATCTTATCAATAGATGCAGAAAAGGCTTTTGATAAAATACAACACAGTTTTATGTTTAAGACTCTCAACAAAATGGGTAGAGAAGGAAAATATCTCAACATGATAAAGGCCATATATGATAAACCATCAGCCAACATCCTATTAAACGGCATAAAACTGAGGACTTTCTACCTTAAATCAGGAACAAGACAGGGTTGTCCACTCTCTCCACTCTTATTCAACGTGGTGCTAGAAGTTCTGGCCAGAGCAATCAGACAAGACAAAGAAATAAAAGGCATCCATATCGGAAAAGAAGAAGTAAAGCTATCACTTTTTGCTGATGATATGATCCTATACATCGAAAACCCGAAGGACTCCACAAAAAGATTATTAGAAACAATAAACCAATACAGTAAGGTCGCAGGATACAAAATTAACATACAAAAGTCCATAGCCTTTCTATATGCCAACAATGAAATATTAGAAAACGAACTCAAAAAAATAATCCCCTTCACGATTGCAACAAAAAAAATAAAAGACCTAGGAATAAACATAACAAAGAACGTAAAGGACCTATATAATGAAAATTACAAAGCATTGTTAAGGGAAATCGAAAAAGATACAATGAGATGGATTGTATCTCAAAATATTGTACAAAAATATTCCTTGTTCTTGGATAGGAAGAATAAATATAATCAAAATGGCCATATTACCCAAAGCAATATACAAATTTAATGCAATTCCCATCAAAATCCCTATGAGATTTTTTAAAGAAATGGAACAAAAAATCATCAGATTTATATGGAACTATAAAAAACCCCGAATAGCCAAAACAATCCTAAGGAAAAAGAATGAAGCTGGGGGCATTACAATACCTGACTTTAAACTATATTATAGGGCCACGATAATCAAAACAGCATGGTATTGGCAAAAAAATAGACACTCAGACCAATGGAACAGAATAGAAAGCCCAGAAATAAAACCACATATATATGGTCAAATAATCTTTGATAAAGGGGCCAACAACACACAATGGAGAAAAGAAAGCCTCTTCAACAAATGGTGTTGGGAAAACTGGAAAGCCACATGCAAAAGAATGAAACTCGACTACAGCCTGTCCCTGTGTACTAAAATTAATTCAAAATGGATCAAAGACCTAAATATAAGACCTGAAACAATAAAGTACATAGAAGAAGACATAGGTACTAAAATCATGGACCTGGGTTTTAAAGAACATTTTATGAACTTGACTCCAATGGCAAGAGAAGTGAAGGCAAAGATAAATGAATGGGACTACATCAGAATTAAAAGTTTTTGCTCAGCAAGAGAAACTGATATCAAAATAAACAGACAGCCAACTATATGGGAACTGATATTTTCAAACGACAGCTCAGATAAGGGCCTAATATCCAAAATTTACAAGAACTCATAAAACTCAACAACAAACAAACAAGCAATCCAATAAAAAAATGGGAAGAGGACATGAACAGACACTTCTCCCAGGAAGAGATACAAATGGCCAACAGATATATGAAAAGATGCTCAGCTTCATTAGTTATTAGAGAAATGCAAATCAAAACTACAATGAGATACCACCTCACTCCTGTTAGATGAGCTATTATCAACAAGACGGGTAATAGCAAATGTTGGAGAGGCTGTGGAGAAAAAGGAACCCTCATTCACTGTTGGTGGGACTGTAAAGTAGTACAACCATTATGGAGGAAAGTATGGTGGTTCCTCAAAAAACTGCAAATAGAACTACCTTATGACCCAGCAATCCCTCTACTGGGTATATACCCCAAAACCTCAGAAACATTGATACGTGAAGACACATGTAGCCCCATGGTCATTGCAGCACTGTTCACAGTGGCCAAGACATGGAAACAACCAAAAAGCCCTTCAATAGAAGACTGGATAAAGAAGATGTGGCACATATACACTATGGAATACTACTCAGCCATAAGAAATGATGACATCAGATCATTTACAGCAAAATGGTGGGATCTTGATAACATTATAAGGAGTGAAATAAGCAAATCAGAAAAAAACAAGAACTACATGATTCCATTCATTGGTGGAACATAAAAATGAGACTAAGAGACATGGACAAGAGTGTGGTGGTTACCAAGGGTGGGGGGGGGAGGGAGGACATGGGAGGGAGGGAGGGAGAGAGTTAGGGGGAGGGGGAGGGGCACAGAGAACTAGATGGAGGGTGACGGAGGACAATCTGACTTTGGGCGAGGGGTTTGCAACATAATTTGATGACAAAATAACCTAGACATGTTTTCTTTGAATATATGTACCCTGATTTATTAATGTCATCCCATTACCATTAATAAAAATTTATTAAAAAAAAAAAAAAAAGAATAATAGGTATATTGGAAGAAGGGAAGAAGAAGAGAGGGAGAAGAGAATGGAGCACCTATTCAAACAAATAGTTGAGAACTTCCCAACCTATAGAAATAACTAAGTCATAAGGTCCAAGAAGCAAACAGAACACCTACTTACCTCAATCAAAAAAAAAAAAAAAGCCTTTTCCAAAGCACATTGAATTAAAACTATCAAAAATTAATGACCTTAAAAATGAATTTTCAGGCCCTGGCCAGCAGGTCAGCAGTAAAGCATTGGCCTAGATGTGGATGGCTCAGGTTCAATTTTTAGTCAGGGCACACAGGAGAAGCACCTATCTGCTTCTCCATCCCTGGCCCTCTTGCTTCTCTCTCTGTCTCTCTTCTCCCATTCTGCAGCCATAGCTTGATTAAAGCAAGTTGGCCCCAGATGCTGAGGATGGCTCCAATACTTCCACATGAGGTGCTAAAAATGGCTCCATTTGCAGTAGAGCAAGGGCACCAGAGGGGCACAGCATCAACCCCTGGTGGACTTGATAGGTGGATCCTGGTTGGGGCTCATGCAGGAGTCTGTCTCTACCTCCCCTTGTCTCACTAAAATAAGATAAAAAATTAAAATTAAAAAATTCTTTTTTTTTTTTTTGTATTTTTCTGAAGCTGGAAACGGAGAGAGACAGTCAGACAGACTCTCGCATGTGCCCGACCAGGATCCACCCAGCACGCCCACCAGGGGCGGTGCTCTACCCCGCTGGGGCATCGCTCTGCCACAACCAGAGACACTCTAGCTCCTGGAGCAGAGGCCAAGGAGCCATCCCCAGTGCCCGGGCCATCTTTGCTCCAATGGAGCCTTGGCTGTGGGAGGGGAAGAAAGAGACAGAGAGGAAGGGGGGGTGGAGAAGCAAATGGGCACTTCTCCTGTGTGCCCTGGCCGGGAATCGAACCCAGGTCCCCCACATGCCAGGCCAACGCTCTACTGCTGAGCCAACTGGCGAGGGCCTAAAAAATTCTTTTAAAAAGAAATTTTTAAGGAAACCAGGGAAAAGATTAAAATAACTTATAAAAGAAATCCCATTAGGTTACCATCAGACTTCTCAGTGGAAACTCTACAAACTATAAGAGAATGGAACCAAATATTCAAACTATTGAAAGAGAAAAATTACAAGCCAATAATAATATATCCAACAAAGTTATCCTTTAGATTTGAAAAAGAAACAAAGACTTTTTCAGGCATAGAGAAACTGTAGGAATTCATTATCAGGAGACCTTTATTGCAGGAAATATTCATGGGGGTTATTTTACCCGAGACAAAGAATAAAAGGTCACAAAACTATAAGATCACTAATAAACTTGCAACATAAACAAGGATAATTTGTGACAAAACGAAAACATAAAAGAAGATAGGGAGATTCCAAGGTGGCAGCAGAGTAGGCAGATGCACAGATAGCTACCTCCCACAACCAAACTGGATTACAAATTAATTTAAGAACAATCATGGTGAAAAACCTACTTTGGACTAAAACAACAGGACTTGAAAACCAAGGAGAACAGAAGAATCCACTCAGATCATGGTAGGGAGTGTAGGGACACGTTGGGGGCTCTCCCACTCCCAGGAGTGAGGGGATGCTGAGGCTGAGGGTTCAGAAGGGCTCTCATTGCAAGAAGAGAGACCCTGAGAAGCAGAGGTCCTCAGTCCCAGGACCAGAGTCCCAGCCTAGAAACACAGGGTCTGGAGGAGATAGCCTGACAGCACTGAGCGGGGAGAAGAGCAAGAGTTCTGTCTGTGGGAACTTGCAGGCAAAAGAAAGTGCAGTCTTAAAAGGACAACACAGAAAATATCGCTCACAACCACCTGCCTGGGGCGCTGGGGCAAGGATGGCTGAGAGGAATGCTTGTGCATGAGGAGACTGGGGAAATTGAGACAGAGGGAGGTTGACCTGAGCTGAGCTGAGTCATTCTCCAGTACCAAGGCAGCCATAGCTGGGGGCAGGTTCGCTCTTTCTGCCCAGCACAAGTCTAGCATGGAACCAGTTGACTCAACTCCAAAAAGCTCTCCAGCTCCAATCAGCACAAAAGGTTGTTCAGAAAGGAGCAAGTAAAGGGGAGAGGCAGTCACTCAAGTTTCCATGGAGATCTGACCTACACCTCCCCCTTAATACTGAGAACATGCCTCACCCCTGGAGAGGCACTGGGAAGAACACACCATCAGTTTCTCAGAGACCACACCCACCACATTCCTGGATACAATTTCAACTGGGGCCAAAAACAAAAACAAAAACAAAAAACAAGATATATCCATTCCCCCCCTTCTAAACAAAGAAGCTCCCTGCTGAGATCAGCAAACATAGAAGCTCCCTGCTGGGATCAGCAAACATAGACACTTCCTGCTGAAGTCAGCAAACAAACAGCAGAAAAATTAAGTCTTTTAAGCAATTCTACTAGTTAAGGAGGATTAAAATCCAAACAACCAGCAGAGGCTCAGGAGTAAAGTCCTGGAGAAGAAGCTGCATTCCATAAACCAACCTCAGACTCACAACTCTAACAAGCTTGCAAACCACACACAGAAAGAATAGGAAGACAGAGGAATGTAAATCATATGAATCAACAGGAAAAATCCCCAGAAAAAGAACTGAATGAGATGGAAGTAATCAAATTACTGGACACAGAGTTTAAAATAATGATTGTTAGGATTCTTAAGGATCTCAAAGCTACAATGGATGGACTTAATGAGCACTTAAATAAAGAAATTGCAAGCATCCAAAAGGACACTGAGTCTATGGCCATACTACCCTGAACACGCCCAATCTCGTCTGATCTCGGAAGCTATGCAGGGTCAGGCCTGGTTAGTACCTGGATGGGAGACAAAAGGACACTGAAATCATAAAAAAAGAATCAATCAGAAATGGCAATTACAATATCAGAAATGAAGACTACACTAGAAGGAATCAAGAGCAGGCTGGATGAAGCAGAGGATCAAATCAGTGAATTAGAAGACAAGATAAATAAAAACACAGAAAAAGAGCAGCGAAAAGAAAAGAGGCTCAAATGTCTGAAGAAACTCAGACTTTAAGAGAACTCTGTGACAATATAAAGAGAAATATCATCTGCATCATAGGAGTTCCTGAAGAAGAGAAAGAACAAGGGATAGAGAAACTGTTTGAAGAAATCATAGCTGAAATTTTTCCTAAATTGATGAAGGAAAAAGTCACACAAGTTCAAAAAGCACAGAGAGTCTCGATAAAAAGAAACCCTATGAAGCCTAAATCAAGACACATTATAATTAAAATAACAAAATTAAGAGATAAAGAAAAAATACTAAAAGCAGCAAGAGAAAAGAAGTCAATTAGCTATAGAGGAGCACCCATAAGGATGACAACCGACTTTTCAACAGAAACACTTGAGGCCAGAAGGGAATGGTAAGATATATTTAAAGTAATGCAAAACAAGAGCCTACAACCAAGACTTCTATATCCAATAAGATTATCACTTAAAATTGAAGGAGAAATAAAAAGCTTCCCAGACAAAAAAAAAATTCAAGGAATTCATTACAACAAACCAGTACTGCAGGAAATGTTAAGGGGCTTGCTGTAGAAAGAGCAAAAGATAAAAGAAATCAAGAAAAAGAGGATTATAGATCTAAAGAATAAAATGGCAAAAAACAACTACATATCAATAATAACCTTAAATGTAAATGGATTAAATACTCCAATTAAAGGACATAGTGTAGCTGCATGAATAAGAAAACAGGATCCATACATATGCTGTCTACAAAAAACACATTTCAAAACAAAATATACACATAGACTAAAAGTAAAAAGATGAAAAAAAATATTTCATACAAATGGAAAGGAGAAAAAAGCTGGGGTAGCAATATTAATATCTGGCAAAATAAACTTTAAAAGAAAGGCTATAAGAGATAAAGAAGGTCATTACATAATGATAAAAGGAGCATTTCAACAGGAAGATATAACTATTATAAATATATATGTGCCTAATATAGGAGCACCTAAATACATAAAACAGATTTTGATGGACAAAAAGGGCAAAACCAACAGCAATACTATAATAGTAGAGGATTTTAATATCCTGCTAACATCAATGGATAGAACCTCTAGACAGAATATTAACAAAGAAACAGCAGCCTTAAAAGACATACTAGATCAACTGGATTTAGTAGATATCTTTAGAACCTTTCACTCCAAAGTAGCAGAATATACATTCTTTTCAAGTCTCATGGTACATTCTCTAGGATAGACCACATGTTAGGACAGAAAACAAGTCTTAATAAATTTAAGAAGATTGAAATAATATCAAGCACCTTCTCTGACCACAACGGCATCAAACTAGAAATCAACTACAATAGAAAAACTAAAAAACATTCAAATATTGGAGACTAAATAGCATGCTATTAAATAATGAATGGATTAACAATAAAATCAAAAATGAAATTAAAAAAATTTTGAAACAAACAAAAATGAACATACAACAACTCAAAATTTATGGGACACAGCAAAAACAGTCCTGAGAGGAAGTTCATAGCATTGCAGGCATACCTTCAGAAGCAAGAAAAAGCTCTAAAAACAACTTAACCCTGCATCTAAAAGTACTAGAAAAAGAACAGCAAGTAAAGCCTAGAGGAAGTATAAGGAAGGAAATAATAAAGATCAGAGCAAAAATAAATGACATAGAAGCAAAAAAACAAAACCCAATACAGAAGATCAATGAAACCAAGACCTGGTTCATTAAAAAGGTAAACAAAATTAATGAACCTTTAATCAGAATCACCAAGAAAAAAAGAGAGCTCAAATAAATAAAATTAGAAATGATAGAGGAGAAGTAACAACGGACACAGCAGAAATTCAAAAGATTGTAAGAAAATACTATGAAGAACTGTGTGCCCAAAAATGGGACAACCTCAATGTAATATATAAATTCCTTGAAAAATATAATTATTCAAATAATTAATATGGAAGAATCATAAAACCTAAACACACCAAAAGAGATTGAAAGAGTTATAAAAAAAAACTCCCAACAAAAAAAGTCCTGGGCCTGATGGCTTCACAGGTGAATTTTACCAAATATTCAAAGAAAAACTAACTCCTATCCTTCTCAAGATATTTCAGAAAATTCAGGAGGGAAAACTTCTAAACTCCTTTTATGAAGCAAACATAATCCTCATTCCAAAACCAAGTAAAGACACTACAAAGAAAGAAAACTATAGGCCAATATCCCTGATGAACTTAGCTGCTAAAATTCTCAACAAAATATTAGCAAACCAGATCCAGCAATACATGAAAAAAATCATACATCATGATCAGGTGGGATTTATTCTGGGGAGGCAAGGATGATACAATATTTGTTAATCAATTAGTGTGATTCATCACATAAACAAAAAGAAGGATAAAAACCACATGATAATATCAGTAGATGCAGAAAAAGCATTTGATAAAATCCAGCACCTATTTATGATCAAAACTCTCAGCAAAGTGAGACTACAGAAAACATACTTCAACAAGATAAAGGCCAACTATGACAAACCCACAGCCAACATCATACTCAATGGGCAAAAATTTTAAAGTAATCCCCTTAAGAACAGAAACAAGGCAGGGGTGCCCCCTTTCACCACTCTTATTCAACAAGTTCTGGAAGTCTTAGCTACAGCAATCAGACAAGAAGAAGAAATAAAAGGCATCCAAATTGGAAAAGAAGAAGTAAAACTATCAGTATTTGCGGATGACTTGATACTGTACTTAGAAAACCCTAAAGTCTCAGTCAAAAAAACTACTGAAACTGATAAATGAATTTAGCAAGGTGGTAGGTTATAAAATTGATATTCAGAAAGCAGTGGCATTTTTATACACCAACAATAAAATGTCAGAAAGAGAAATTAAAGAAACAATCTCCTTCACTATTACAACCAAAAAAATAAAGTACCTAGGAGTAAATTTAACCAAAGAGGTTAAAAACCTGTTCTCGGAAAACTATAAAACATTGATAAAAGAAATCAGGAAGATACAAATAAGTGGAAGCACATACCATGTTCATGGATAGGTAGAATAAATATCATTAAAATGTCTATACTACCCAAAGCAATATACAAATTCAATGCAATTCCTATTAAATTACCAATGTCATACTTCAAAGATATGGAACAAATATTCCAAAAATTTATATGGAACCAAAAAAGAACATGAATAGCCTCAGCAATCTTGAAAAAGAAAAATAAAGCAGGAGGTATCATACTTCCTGATACCAAATTATACTACAAGGCCATTGTACTCAAAACAGCTTGGTACTGGCATAACAACAAACATACAGAACAATGGAACAGAACAGAGAACTCAGAAATAAACTCATAAGTTTATGGTCAACTGATATTCGACAAAGGAGGTAAGAGCATACAATGGAGTAAAGACAGTCTTTTTAACAAATGATGCTGGGAAAATTGGACAAGTACATTGCAAAAAAAATGAAACTAGACCACCAACTTACACCATTCACAAAAATATATTCAAAATGGATAAAAGACATGAATGTAAGTTGTGAAACCATGATCATCTTGGCAGAAAACATAGGCAGTAAGTTCTTCGACATCTTTCGCAACTATATATTTGCTGATTTAACTCCACAGGCAAGTGAAATAATGAACAGGATGAACAAATGGGACTATATGAAACTAAAAAGCTTTTGCACAACAAAAGACAACATGAACAAAATAAAAAGACAACTCACACAATGGAAGAACATATTAGCCAACACATTCGATAAGGGGTTAATAACCAAAATCTACAAAGAACTTGTAAAACTCAACACCAGGAAAGTAAACAATCCTATCAAAAATTGAGCAAAAGAACTGCATAGATACTTCTTTAAAGAGGACATGCAGATAGACAGTGGGCATATGAACAAATGTTCAACATCACTAATTGTAAGGTATTTTTCCACCGAGAAAAAAAGAAGGGGCCAGAGCCATGAAGTGTGGAATAATAAAAGGCTTTATTTAGTACAGCGCTCATTCCCACTTGATGAGGTCCTCTGGTCCTGAGGGACGGAGACCAGAGGAGTCACAAGGGGTGACCCGCGTGAGAGATATTTAAAGGGTCCTTAGGGTGGTCGAGTTAATCTGATGTAGTGAAATCTCACTGGCTGACAGAGGTGTCGCTCTTTTCCAAAGGGCTCTTGGGAAGTTTCTTTTGGCGTGCTTGGTTGTGGGCGGTCCTCACTAAAGTTTCCAGTTTTGGGGTCCCCATGTGACCTTCCCCCATTGCCCACCGACCTTACATTCTTACCTATTGTGTTAAATAGTATAGGGGCGCCGTTTATTCATCGGGCTACTTCCTGCTGATTAGTGGCATCGTGGGGACGAGGATATTGGAAGGTGGTGGCTTTAGGGGTGTCAGGAGGAATATCTGTTTGGCCGTGAGTTGAGAAACTTCGCAGATGCAGGCCTGTAAGGATTTTTTTTAAAAAAGAGGAGTAATAGGGGGATTTTCAGGGTCCAGCCTTTTGGTGAGCTGAAGATGGATGGAGTCCAGTGGTTCCCACTGCCAGTGGCCCTGTAAGGAGGCAAGCTTAAGGCAAAACTGCATGTCAGGAGTGGAGTAAAAAGGGGAAAAGAAAGGGTCCCATCTATTCCCATAACCGAGACCCATGAGGGAACTAGAGGTCCTGAGTGTGATGGCAAAAAGAGAAGGTAGCCCCCATGTCCACAAGAAATGAAATAGACTTACCCACTAGTTGCAGCATACCCTGGGTTCTCCGAGTCCAGGCCATGTCCTAGGAGTTTGAGCGATGCGCCCACCTGGCTGGATTGGCCTTCCATTTGGACAGCTTGTCTTCCACATAGAGGTGCCTGTTGCCCAAAGGGCCAATTGTACTGCCAGTGACCGGACTGCTTGCAGTCAGGGCAGGGCTCAGTGGGCAGCTGTGGGCAGGGGCCCTGCCAGGACCAGTGACCCTGCTTGCCACACTTAAAGCAAGCTGCTGGTGGGGATTTTCTTTGCAGCTTGGACTTGGGCAGGGCACTTCCAGTGCCTTGCCTCTGTTGCTGTGCAGGCCTCAGGGCTGCCACAAGAGCCTGGGTTTGGAGTGTTACCTTCTGCTGCATGCAGGCCTGGTGAACAGCCTTGGCCTGTTTCTACTTGTTGGGACCATTAAAAATTTTAAATGCCATGTTCACAGGTTTTAGATATGGGTTTGGGGTTAGAATAAGAGGAGGGGGGTTCATGGGGAGCCCAGAACCCAGATCCAGCAGGAAACACTGGAGCCAAAGGCAGGACAGGGCAGGAACTTCCTGCAAGAAAATTGGAGTTGGGCATCCAATGCCAGGCTGAGAATGGCCTGACAGAGGAGAGGTTTAAGAACACAGTGGAGAAGGGAAGAGCCCCTGGCCAGTAGTAGAGAAGTCTCTTTCTCCTCCCCTACTGGCCAGGTAGTGGTGAATAAAAAAACACTTTTGCGAAGGGAGGGGAGGGGGCTTTCGGAAGGAAGAGACCTGATCAGGAAGAGGTCCGCAGAGGAACCAGAGAGAAGTCCTGAGAAAGGGGCACCCCCAGGGGTCAGGCAGGAGGAAGAGAGAGTTGGGAGTCCATGGAGAAGGAAAGATCAGGAGTGGAGGTTTTAGGTGAGGTTTCTCTGGCCAGGAAAAGGGCCTGCATGGTGGAACAGGTGGCACAGAGATTAAGGATGGGCACACGAATAACTAGAAGCCCTGTATGTAAGGGATCTCCAACCAGCTCCCAACTTTTTTTGGCGATAAGTTAAATTGGTGAGGGTGTTAAAACCGAAAGTCCCTTCAGGAGGCTAATTCTGTGGCCTGGCCACAGTGAAGAAGAAAAGCAGTTTCTTCTTCTTTAGGGAGGGAGATTCCTGTGCCCCCATGGCCACGCTCAGTCTTCGGAGTGGTCAGAATTGAGTATCGGCGTCCCAAAACTCAAGCTCTGGCCACGAACGGATAAGATAAAGTGGATGTGCTCAGGACGTCTCCATGGGCACACATGCACTTGGACGGAAAGAAGTCCCTGACGTAGCTATGGTTTTCGGACAGGGAGTCTCGGCAGAAAAAACTGAAAGGAAGGCTGGAGGCAGGGGACTTACCACACCACGCACGCTGAAGTGGGTGGAAGGTCAGAGATCCTAGTTCTTTCTCAGAGGGGAAGGGAAGAGGAGCAGTCCTTGCAGACTTCTAACTCCTCCTGGGTTTCGGCACCAAAATGTAAGGTATTTTTCCCCGCTGAGAAAAAAGGAAGGGGCCAGAGCCATGAAGTGTGGAATAATAAAAGGCTTTATTTAGTACAGTGCGCATCCTGCCTGATGAGGTCCTCTGGTCCCAGGGGACAGAGACCAGAGGAGTCACAAGGGGTGACCCGCGTGATATTTAAAGGGTCCCTAAGGTGGCCGAGTTAATATGATGTAGTGAAATCTCACTGCTTGATGGAGGATTCGCTCTTTTCCAAAGGGCTCCTAGGAAGTTTCTTATGGCGCGCTTGGTTGTGGGCGGTCCTAGCTAAAGTTTCCGGGTCTGGGGTCCCCATGTGACCTTCCCCCATTGCCCACTGACCTTACACTAATCATTAGAGAAATGCAAATTAAAACCACAATGAGATATCACCTCACAGCTGTCAGAATGGCACTTAGTAACAATACAACACATAGCAAGTGCTGGTGAGGGTGAGAAAACAGAGAAGAGGGAACCCTCCTGCACTGTTGGTGGGAATGCAGACTGGTGCAGCCACTGTGGAAAACAGTATGGAGATTCCTCAGGAAATTAAATATAGAACTGTCTTTTGATCCACCTATCCCACTTCTAGGAATATATACTAAGAATAACGAATCACCAATTCAAAAGAAGAAATGCACCCCCATGTTTATTGCAGCATTCTTTACAATAGCCAAGATCTGGAAACAGCCCAAGTGTCCATAAGTAGATGAGTGGATCAAAAAGCTGTGGTACATATACACAATGGAATACTACACAGCTGCAAAAAAGAAAGAACTCTTACGCTTTGTAGCAACCTGGGTGTAACTGTAGTCTATTATGTTAAGTAAATAAGCCAGGTAGAGAAAAGAAATATCATATGACTTCAGTCATATGAGGAATTCAATGAACAATGAGAACCGAGGAATGGAAGAGAGGTAGAGAAGGGGTCAAAGAGTCCAGAGGGAAAAGGAAGAGAGAATTGAATCAAAGAAAGGAAAGACATTAGTGAAAGTATATAAACATAACACAGAGAGATAGAGGGCAGAATAGTAAATTATGGAGAAAAGGGAAGAAGGCAGTGGGGGGAGGGGGCAAAGGGGGTATCAAGGAGAACGAGAGGGGGAGGGAGATATATTCAGGGGTACACATGTAACTATGTAAACACAACAAATTAAAACCAATAAAAAGGGGCCCTGGCCAGTTGGCTCAGTGGTAGAGTGTCGGCCTGGCGCGCAGAGGTCCTGGGTTCTATTCCCGGCCAGGGCACACAGGAGAGGCGCCCATCTGCTTCTCCACCCCTCCCCCTCTCCTTCCTCTCTGTCTCTCTCTTCCCCTCCCGCAGCGAGGCTCCATTGGAGCAAGGATGGCCCAGGCGCTGGGGATGGCTCCTTGGCCTCTGCCCCAGGCGCTGGAGTGGCTCTGGTCGCAAAAGAGCGGCGCCCCAGAGGGGCAGAGCATCGCCCCCTGGTGGGCGTGCCGGGTGGATCCCGGTCGGGCGCATGCGGGAGTCTGTCTGACTGTCTCTCCCCGTTTCCAGCTTCAGAAAAATACAAAAAAAAAAAAAAAAAAAGAAAGGAAGGAAGGAAGGAAGGAAGAAAGAAAGAAAGAAAGAAAGAAAGAAAGAAAGAAAGAAAGAAAGAAAGAAAGAAAGAAAGAAAGAAAGAAGATGATTTTGTAAGGAAGGATGAAGATCAGATGCATTAAAAAAAAATGAAAGGACTGCTGTATTTATGAAAGTTTATTTTTCCTAAGCTTAATGGTAACCACATACAAAAAAAAACCAAACCCAAACTGAGACACATAGCTTAAAAAAAGGGAAAACAGCCTAACCAGGCTGGGTGCAGTGGATAGAGCGTCAGACTGGGATGCGGAAGACCCAGGTTTGAGACCCTGAGGTTGCCAGTTTGAGTGCAGGCTCATTTGGCTTGAGCAAAAAGCTCGCCAGCTTGGATCCAAGGTCGCTGGCTTGAGCAAGGGGTTATTCGGTCTGCTGAAGGCCCATGGTCAAGGCACATATGAGAAAGCAATCAATGAACAACTAAGGTGTCACAATGCGCAATGAAAAACTAATGATTGATGCTTCTCATCTCTTCGTTCCTGTCTGTCCCTGTCTATCTCTCACTCTAACTCTCTCTCTGTCTCTGTAAAAAAATTAAAAAAAAAAAGGGAAAACAGAGGAAAGCAGTTTGAAATACTACCAAATAAAAACAACAGGAAAAAAAACACAAAAGAAAAGAACCAATGAAGGCACAATGCTACCAGAAAACAGAAGATAAAATGGCTCTAGAGAATCCTTATACATACATCATTAATTACCCTAAAGCAGGGTCAGGAACCGTTTTGGCTGAGAGAGTCATGAACGCCACATATTTTAAAATGTAATTCCGTGAGAACCATACAATATGTTTAACACTAAATACAAGTAAATATGTGCATTTTATGTAAGACCAACACTTTTAAAGTACAATAAGTCTCTGAGTTCTTTTTAATAATGTTGTTATGCTGTTGCTAACCAAAGATGAATAAAGTACTTCTTACCATTAATGCGACTTCTGGTACTGCATGGTTTTGCTGATGGCTTTGTAGTCTGGTTGATACGTGGTGAGGTTAAGCTTCATGCAGGCTTTGAGACTTCCATGCATTAAATGTGATCATAGGCTGGTCTTGACGTTCTTTAGATGTGAGAAAGACTGCTCACATGCTTGCATAGAGCCAAACATTGTCAGTACAGCAATACTCACACACTGCAGTGTGTGGTATGTGACGGGAAGTGCCTTTCAAGTTTTGACAATGAGCTGGTCCGCAGGTTGAAGTTTTTTCATTTCTTCCCACTTGTGTTTGCTCGCCAACTCTGCTTGCTGTCGTGCAAGTCTTTCCAGATCTTCATTCAGTGACTTGAACTTTTTCACCCACATGTCGGAGGCCTTCAGGTGAGCAGCTTGTAGCTCAAAATTTCTGACGGAGACACCAGGGACGTAACTCAGGTCGATGCTGTCCACTGCACACTCGTGTGGATGGGCAATGAACTTAAAAAGACGAGTGCACTCACGAAATTCTCTGCTATCTGCTGGAGATTAAGATGTTGAGCAGGGTCACTTGCTGTGCATGCATCTTTAAACTCTCCCAGTTTTTCAAAGTGTAGTAAACAACCTGTTTCAATGTCGGCAATGAAGAGTTCCAGCTTGTTTTCAAATGCAAACACTGCTTGTTGAAGGGATAAGACTGTATTTCCAATGCCTTGAATTTTCACATTGAGCTGGTTCAGATGTTCAGTCATGTTCACGAAATAGTAGAACTTTAGGAGCCACTCAGTGTTAGCTAACTCAGGATGCTCAACGTTTTTTATTTCAAGAAAAGTCTGCATTTCGCTCAGACAATCCACGAAACGGCTGAGCACCTTCCCTCTTGACAACCAACACACATTGCTGTGCAGAAGCAGACCAGGATAATTATTCCCAACTTCATCCGGCAGTGTTTTAAACTGGCGATCATTTAAAGCTCAGGCAACAATAAAGTTGACCACCCGAATGACCAGCAACATCACCTCACCAAGCTGCTCGCCACACATCTGAGCACAAAGTGCCTCTTGATGTAGAATGTAGTGAAAACTTAGGATGGCTCTCTTTTCAGGTTCATGAAGAAGCACTAGGAATCCTCTGTTTTTCCCCAACATGCATGGAGCACCATCAGTATACACTGAAATAAGTTTATCCATCGGTAGATTTTTTTCTTTAGCGAACTCAGTGAAAGACTTGAATAAATCCTCACCTCTTGTTGTCTCTCTCATAAGCAAAACAGCAAGACTTCCTCACATAGTGTGTCACCAAGAGCATATCTTGCAATCACACTGAATTGGGATAAATGGCTTACGTCTGTTGACTCATCCAAAGCGAGAGAAAAGAATGGTGCTGCATTTATGTCCTTCACTTGTGTTGCTTCAATTTGATTTGCCATCATGATGATATGATCATGAACAGTTCTTGCCAACAGAGGCATGTCTTTTATTCATTTGATTATCTTGTCTTTATCAGACAAAGTTCATTGGCAACATCAAGCATGAATGTTTTGGCATACTCTCCATCTTTGAACGGCTTTCCATTACTTAGAATTGCTAAAGCACCGGCAAAGCTAGCCGAATTCCTGTCACCTTGTTGGGTCCAAGCACGGAGTTACTGCTGACTAGCTTGCACTCTGCACAGTAGCTCTTGACATGCTTTCTTCCTGCTGTCCCCCGCTGGATATTTCGATGCAAATGTAGTATGGTGTGTGTTGAAGTGTTGCTTCATATTTGACCATTTCATCAATGCAATTTTATCATTGCATATTAGACACACTGCAGAACCTACTCTCTCCACAAAGGTGAATTCCTCTGTCCATTCCTGCTGAAAAGTACGATACTTCTCATCTTTTTTTCTTTTAGCCATCTTCTTCATCAAAGGGGTTTCTGCAATTAGCTAGCTGACTACTTGATTAAAAGGTGGGAAGTTTACTTCCTGATCTCACAATAACTCATGTACGTTAATCATTATCCAATAAAAATTTGGATCCACAGCCATGAACATAAGCTCCAGCCAGCCACAGCCATGAATATAAGCGGTAGGAAATGAATGGATTGTAATACATGAGAATGTTTTCTATTTTTTTTTTCCTGAAGTTGGAAATGGGGTGGCAGTCAGACAGACTCCCACATGCACCCGACCGGGATCCACCCAGCATGCCCACCAGGGGGTGATGCTCTGCCCATCTGGGGCGTTGCTCTGTTGCAACCAGGGCCATTCTAGCGCCTGAGGCAGAGGCCATGGAGTCATCCTCAGCACTCGTGCCAACTTTGCTCCAATGGAGCCTTGACTGTGGGAGGGGAAGAGAGAGACAGAGAGGAAGGAGAGGGGGAGGGGTGGAGAAGCAGATGGGTGCTTCTCCTGGGTGCCTTGGCTGGGAATCGAACCCGGGACTCCTGCACGCCAGGCCGACACTCTACCACTGAGCTAATCGGCCAGAGCAGAATGTTTTCTATTTTTAACATTATTATTTTTTTTATTAAAGATTTGTCTGCAAGCCAGATGCAGCCATCAAAAGAGCCACATCTAGCTCGTGAGCCATAGGTTCCCAACACCTGCCCTAAATGTTAGTGGACTGGACTCACCAATAAAGAGTCACAGAGGAGCAGATTAGATAAAAAAACAAAAAACAAAACCCAATCATCTGCTGCCTTCAGGAGACACATTTAATTTGCAAAAACAAAATTAGACTCAAGTGAAAGGGTGGAAAATAAGTTTCCATGCAAATAGCATCCACAGAAAAACAAAAGTGCCCATACTTATTTATGACAAAATAGATTTTAAGAAGACAAAGGTAACAAGAGACAAAGATAGATAATTTATAATGATAAAGGGGATATTACCACAAGAAGATGTATACTTCTTAGTATATATGCACCAAATCAGGAAACACCAATATATATAAAGCAACTACTAACAGAACTAAAGGGAGAAACATACAAAAACACAGTCATAGTTGGGGAATCTTAATATTCCATTGACAACTCCAGAAGGATCATCCAAACAGAAAATCAATAAGGAAATATCAGCCATACCATTTTCCATAGTGGCTGCACAAATTTACATTCCCAACATTGCATGAAGTTTCTCCTTTCTCCACATCTTTATTAGTACTTGTTTTTCTAGTCTTCTTAATACTAGCCATTTTAACAGGTATGAGGTGAAATCTCATTGTGGTTTTGATTTTCACTGCATTAACGGTTAGTGTCGTTGAACACCTTTTCACATATCTATTGACCATTTCTATGTCCTCTTTGGATAAATGTCTATTTATGTCCTCTGCCCATTTTTTAATTGGATTTTGGGGTGATTTTTTTGATGCAGAGTTGTATGAGTTCCCTGATATTTTGGATATTAACTCTTTTTTTATTGTTTATTTTAATTTATTGTGTTTACATAGATTCTAGTGTCCCTCAAATGCATCACCCCCCTTCCCCATGTTCCCCTCAACATACTTCTTGCCCCACTCTCTCCAATGCCCTCCCTCCTTCCCTCCAGGATTTGCTTTTCTGCTCTCTATAACGGTGTGTTATGTGTATATAATTTTACCAATTTCTTTCCCTTTTCTGATCCCATCCTATCATCCCCTTTCCCTCTGTCCACTTTCCCTCTGGTCCCTTTGATCCTGCCTCTGCCTCTATTCCGTTCCTCAGTTCATATTGTTCATTTGATTCCTCAAATGAATGAGATCATAATGATATTTTTCTTTCTCTGCCTGGCTTATTTCACTTAACATAATACAGTGTGTCAGTAAAGTCATGGTGCACTTTTGACCGGTCACAGGAAAGCAACAAAAGACAATAGAAATGTGAAATCTGCACCAAATGAAAGGAAAACTCTCCCAGTTTCATACCTATTCAGTGCAGTTCGATGTGAGCTCACGCACAGATATTTTTAGGGCTCCTTAGGTAGCTATCCCATATAGCCTCTACAGACTCGTCACTGACTGATGGCCTACCAGAACGGGGTTTCTCCACCAAACTGCCGGTTTCCTTCAACTGCTTATCCCATCGAGTAATGTTACTCCTATGTGGTGGCGCTTCGTTATAAACGCGTCAATATTCACGTTGCACTTTGGTCACGGATTCAAATTTAGCGAACCACAGAACACACTGAACTTTCCTCTTTACCGTCCACATCTCGACTAGCATGGCCGTGGGCTGCTCCACTGTATACACAGTGTTACGTCATCATCTGTGCATGCGCACATGTTGCCACATCATCCTACAGAAACTGAGAGGGTTTTCCTTTTATTTGGTGCAGATTTCACATTTCTATTGTCTTTTGTTGCTTTCCTGTGACCGGTCAAAAGTGTACCATGACTTTACGGACACACTGTAGTTTCCAGGTCCTTCCAAGTTGTCGCAAAAGGTAAGATTTATTAGATATATTATTTGCAAACATTTTCTCTCAATGATAAAAACTACCCCAGCAACAATAATAACAGCTTACACAGCAATGTGAGAAAAGGGCAGATTTATGTTTGAAATCTGGCTCAGCAAGTCAACAGCTGTGTTTCTTGGTTAGATTATTTATTTTTTTGTGCAATGTTTTTCTTACTAGTAAAATAGTACTTGTTTTTGAGAGCTGTACTTTGAGTAAAATTTAAATGAAAGTGAGTAAATCGGTCCTGGAAAATTGTCTCAGTGATAGAGTGTTGGCCCAGCATGTGGATTTCCTGGGTTCAATTCCCAATAAGGGAACACAAGAGTAGCAACCATCTGCTTCTTCATCCCTCCCCCTCCCCTTCTCTCTCTCTTTCTCTATTCTCTTCCTGCAGCCATGGCTTAATTGGTACCAGCGCATCAGCCCTAGGTGCTTAGGATGGCTCCATGGAGCCTCCACCTCAGGCACTAAAAATAGCTCAGTTTTGAGCTTGGCCTTAGATGGGCAGAGCATCAACCCACCTTAGTTCGGGGTTAGTTAGCAGATGGATCCCGGTCTGGGTGCATGTGGAAACCTATCTGTCTATCTCCTCTCCTCTCACTTGGAAAATAAAATAAAAAAGAAAGAAAGTGAATAAGGCCTTGACCGGTTGGCTCAGCAGTACAGTGTTGGCCCAGCGTGTGGAAAGTCCCAATTTTGATTCCCGGTCAGAGCACACAGGAGAAGAGCCCATCTGCTTCTCCACCCTATCTCCCTCTCTATCTCTGTCTTCTTCTCCCACAGCCAAGGCTCCACTGGAGCCAAGTTGGCCCAGGCGCTGAGGACAGCTCCATGGCCTCCACCTCAGGCACTAGAATGGCTCCGGCCACAATGGAGCAATACTCCAGATGGACAGAGCATCGCCCCCTTGTGGGCATGCTGGGCAGATCTTAGGTGCATGCGGGAGTCTATCTGACTGCCTCCCCGCTTCTAACTTCGGAAAAATACAAAAAATAAAAAGTGAGTATATCACTGGCTCATAGGATACTAATAAAGTCTGTCAATAACCAGTGCGGCTATTCTGTTGAAAATGTTATTATAGGGAGTAATACATTCTACACTTTTGTTGACACTTGTAGAGGTTCACAACCGAATCGCCAAAAGGTTCTAGAGTTGGTATGTGGATTGAGCAGAGGGGCAGATGGGTGCAGCCCTAAGCTTTTTTAGGAAGAAATGTGTATTTTTGGCCTTGGTCTCCCAGGCAATATAGACTTTTAAGAGAAACCTGGGAATCAGAAAGAAGGAAGAAGTATATTTAAGGAAAACAGTTTATATAATAGGCTAAGAGAGAATGAAAGGCAACTTTCCGAGGCTCATATGAAGTCATATCTGCTATTGCAACTTGACTGAAATACATTTCACTTTCATAAACCAAGGGAAAATGCCATCATAATGCACGAAGATGCTTTTCAGAATCTAAGAGGGCACATTTGACCCTGGATGACAACTTGATTGATTAGGAACAGGTGGCACGACAGGCTAGGCGAGTTCTTATCTCCCATGGGAGGGTTAGATTTGAGCTGGCCTGAAGCAGAGATGGCATTTAATGACCTTCCAAAGTTCACTAGGGACATACCATGATTTTTCTAGATTCTATATCTCATGGATCCATATTTCCGTCCTGGTTTATACAAAATGAGCCAGCAAACAAACTGTTCAAAATAACTTCTGCATTTTTCCTATTAGATGGCCTAGCATGGCATTGTGAGTATCTATACAACTTGTTTAATTCCTCTTGCAAAGTCTGTCATTAAGTGGACATACAGATTTAGGTGAAAAGGCAAATTCAAAACCATTAATGTTCTCTCTTGTTTTGTAAACACTCAAATTTATCGTTGTTTTCCTGAATAAAAACATACAAATATTTTTATTTCAAATACTTTTTTTCATTTGCTTTTATGTAAGGAAAAGACAGACAAAAAATTACAAGTAAGCTATTTGCTTAATGTATATTAGGGTCTAATTCAGTGCAATTAAGTATACAATTCACGGGTATCTGTTATGTGCAAGGCATTGTATTAAAACACCTTATTTTATTATCTTGCTTATAGTTGCATTAGCTCATTTAATTTGCATAACAACCTGCAGAGACTGGTAGGTCAGACTATGGTAGGTATTATTTTTGTCTGACCAGTCACACCTTTTATTCTGCAAATAATGGAAAACTCACAAAAACTGGCTTTATCTCGATGCGATCTCATTGTTTTTGCCACATAAACAGAGTTTGAAGGGTAAGCAGTGGTTGGCATTAGTTTGGCTGGTTTGTGACATCTTTCAGAACCTGGCTCTTTCCAGCTTTCTGCTCTGCTTTCCTTAGTGGGTTGGCTCTTGTTCCCAGGCTTACTGCTGCCAACGGGCAACCTTTTGTCTAAATCTTACACCGAGAACTCTGGCAGGAATCAACTCGTCTGACCCCATCTTCCTGGGCAACAACTCTTTATTTTTAGCCCTGAAAATAAAAATGTTATGTTGTTTATGAACCAGGACATCCATTACACAAGGCTTTCAGTACTGTGAGGATGGAGTGGGAGAGGGTAAATTATCTTTTTATCCTTTAATTGAAAAGTTTATATTTGGCTTTGGCTGGCTGGCTCAGTGGATAGGGTGTCAGCCTGGCTTCTGGATGTCCTGGGTTCAATTCCCAGTCAGGGCACACAGGAGAAGTGACCGTCTGCTTCTCTCCCTCTTCCCTCTCCTTTCCCCTTCAGTAGCCAGTGGCTCAATTGGTCTGAGCCTTGGCCTCAGGTGCTAAAAATAGTTTGGATTTGAGCATCAATCCCCTCCAGATGGGGGTTGCTGGGTGGGTCCCTGTCAGGGTGCATATGGGAGTCTCTCTCACTATCTTCCCTCCTTTCACTTAAAAAAATAAAATTAATTAATTAAGAAAGTGCCCTAAAGCAGAAAAAATAACATATAAAAGTAGTAATTTTTAAAATTTGAACACCTATTATATGCCAAGCACTGTGTACTTCCATACTGAAAGGTAATGTTCTCATTTTACAGATGAAGAAACTGAAGGACAATAAGCATAAGCAGCTTGCTTAGACATTTACTGGTTTATTGGGCTTGAATTCATGTCTGCCTAACTAAACTGCCAAAAGCAGTCATTGAGATGAAGAGAGTCCTGGCATTATACACAAGCAAGTGAACAGAATCTATGACAAAGCTATTAACACTATGACTCCATAATTATGAATGGATGCTCAGATTGAGCTGACATCTCTCAGGTTGAACAGCAACCATTACTGAAATGACAAAAATCTGACACTCATACAATTTTGTGATGAGGACCATGAAGGGCATGTGGTATCCAGGCTGCACAGGAAGAGAGTTGAGGCCACATGAGATGAATGGAAAGGAAAAGAAGGTCACAGTAAGAGTAACAGCTGGGGGTCATCTAGGAGAAGAAGCCAGAGGGTTGGCAGTGCCAGCTCTTTAAAAGCCCTAAACAAATGGCAAAGACTCATCCCTTGGGCTAAGCCTTCACAGTGCTTGGCAAGGGTGGCAGTGAGTAGTACTTCTCACACCAGTTTCTAAGGTCGGTTGCAGGTGAGATAAAGATTTGTTGACCTCTAACCTGTGTACATCAACAGTCAGTCTTTTACCAGAACATGGAAGATTCATGGTTCACTAATTATCTAGAAACCATTGTCTTTTTAATACTTTTAAGACAAAGTCTAAATCTTTTGATAACAATGTTAATATACCATAAATAGTACCATGAATTTAACTAAATCCACATGTTTTTTGAGTGTGCTAGTGTAGCAAAGGTCAAAGGCTTGTGGTACTCATGAAACCAACCTCAGAATGGATGTAAAGCCCCATATAAATATATGTAATTGATTGTGACAGTAAAAAGGCATATATCACGTGCAATGCTCATGAAGATATTGAAACCTCAAACTCTACATTACTAGGTTATTTCTGCATAATGTTTATTGTACTCTTATGCAGTGGGAGTAGGTGGGTAAAAAGATACTGCCTTTTTTAACCCTCCTGCACTGCTGGTGGGAATGCAGACGGATGCAGCCACTGTGGAAAACAGTATGGAGATTCCTCAAAAAACTGAAAATCAAACTGTCTTTTGACCCAGCTATCCCACTTTTAGGAATATACCCCAAGAACACCATAGAACAGCTCGAAAAGGAGAAATGCACCCCCATGTTTGTGGCAGCATTGTTCACAATAGCGAAGATCTGGAAACAGCCCAAGTGTCCGTCAGAGGACGAGTGGATTAAAAAGCTTTGGTACATATATACTATGGAATACTACTCAGCCATAAGAAATGATGACATCGGATCCTTTACAATAACATGGATGGACCTTGATAACATTATACGGAGTGAAATAAGTAAATCAGAAAAAACTAAGAACTATATGAATCCATATATAGATGGGACATAAAAATGAGACTCAGAGACATGAACAAAAATGTGATGGCAATGGGGGTGGGGGGGTAGGGGAGGGGGGATGGGGTGAGGAAGGAGAGAGGGGGTGGGGGAGGGGAGGGGCACAAAAAAAACCAGTTAGAAGGTGACAGAAGACAATTTAACTTTGGGTGAGGGGTATACAGCACAATCAAATGTCAAAATAATCTGGAGATGTTTTCTCTCAACATATGTACTCTGATTTATCAATGTCACTGCATTAAATTTAATTAAAAGTAAAAGAAAAAAAAAGAAAGAAAGCAATCAATGAACAACTAAAAGAAAAACAACAAAAAACAAAAAGATATTCCCTCTTGAAAACAATTTATATCAACCCTAAAGTTGAACAATAGAGCCGGTCTTGGTGACGCAGTGGAAAAAGCAGCAACCTGGAATGTTGAGGTCACCAGGTTCAAAACCTCGAGGTCACTGGCTTGAGTGTAGGATCATCAGCCTGATTCCAAGGTCACTGACTTTAGTCTAAAGGTCGCTGGCTTGAACTCAGGCTGCTGGCTTGAGAAGGAGTCACTGGCTTAGCTTGAGTTCCCCTGGTCAAGGCACATATGAGAAACAATCAATGAACAACTAAAGTGATGCAACTGCAAGTTGATGCTTCTCATTTCTCTCCCTTCCTGTCTCTCTCTCGCTCTAATATAAAATAAATAACATAAGATAAAAAAGTTGAACAATAGGAAACTGTTGGAATAAGTTATGGTATAACTATAAGAAGGGTTATCAGGCAGGTATTAAAAATTATAACCTCAAAGAAGGAAAGAGAAGTATAATGTTAAATGGAAACACTAAGTCAAGTGATATATATATATATAATATATATATTATATTTATAAAAAATCAAGAGAAGTTATAAGTATTTCAGATGATAGAATTATAGGTTATATTCCTCATGTTTTCTAAAATAAACACACATTTTTCTAATTAATATAAAACAATAACTGTCATTTAAAAAAATCTAGGTTTTGTATTTAATTGCAAAAACATCTCTAAATGAGTGACAGCATAAGACCATGGGACTCCATATAACTAATTGTACCATATGGATGTAGATGGCAGCCTAAGCCCAAGACCCACCTTTCTGTCTATACATAAGACCACTAGGAAGCAGGCAGCAGTTTGAAGAATCACCTTTGATGAAAAAATGAATGTATTTAGGAGACAGCAAAGATGCAATCGGAGTCATTGAGCTCTCGGGTGAAGATGGGTGGTGTCAAAACTGACACAGAGGAGAGAGAAGTTAGAGGACATAGAGGTAAGGACTAGGAAGGGGGTGCCACACCAGAGGTCAGTCCACACCTAGGAGGTCTCTGGCCTGGATAGCAGAGCTCTACATTCATCCTGCAATAGTTTCTTTGTTATCCAAAGCTGTTTTCTTGCTGCCAGAGCTGAATGTGACTCAGCACTGTGCCACATTCAGAAGGCTCTTAAACTTAGCTATAAAAGTCTAGAGGAGGAACAGGAGTTTTTTAACTAAAGGTTTTCTCTTGATGAGGGAACTGAAGACAGAATTATGGCACAAACCACAGCAGGACTTCTGAAAATTTTACTTTATAAATCTGTTTTCCAAAAGTTTCACTCATAATAGCAGCACTTCAACTCCTCTTTCTGCTCGTCTAACCCTCTCTCCAACCTCCCCAATGCCCTTCAGGTGTATTGGTTTCACTCTCTCCAGGGTTCCTTGTTCCTAGAAATTTTTCTAGCATGATCAGCACTCTTAAACAGTGTAATCTAGCTCTTCCTTCGGCTTCTGCTCCTTGCATCTCAACACCTTACACTGAGCAAAACAAAATGATCTTCTTAGGGAGAAAAATTTCTAGGAAGGTAAGGGGATTATACATTCTTATAATTGACAATTTTTGCCCCTTTGGGGTTCAGATCAGTCAAAGTTATGAGTAGATACGATGCTAGGTGAACAAGAAACTGAAGTGCTAAGGCTCAATTAATTTGACGACAACTTAACAATGCTATTGGAATTGAGGTGGCTTCTGGAGAAGACAGGTTCACTTTCATAGGTGCACGCCACCAAGGGCCACACGACACCATGGTAAGAATCAGGTAAAAGGTCCCCAGAAGAGGCACTTGCCAGGTAGCTCAGCTGATTAGAGAGTTGTCCCAATATGCCAAGGTGTGGGTTCGATCCCCATTCTGGACACAAAGAAGAAGAAACCAATGAATGCTCAACTAAGTGGAACAACAATCAATGTTGTTGTTTTCTTTCTCTCTCCCTCCTTCTCTAAAATCAATAAGTAATAATTAAAAAAAATTTATAAAAAGGCTCTGTGAGACACTATTTCTTCCTCATAAAAACTTGTTATATAGTAATTTTGTTTGAACAAGACATTGCCCTACTATCTCCTTGGAAATATATATCTGAATCTATGAGTCAAGAATAGGAAAGACCAGGCATTAGAGTTGGTGTCTGTGCAGGACCTTTTGACAGAGAGGTTGGTGATGCTGCTTCTGAAGTGAATGATGACAACTGATGAATATATACTTTTACATTCCCCAGAAAAGATCAGTTTATCTTTTTCAGGTCTAGCGCTTGCTGAGCTGAGTTAGGTATGTTTTTCAGAGGTAAAGAAACTGGAAGCTTCAATGTTCCGGTAGATCTAGATGAGCTTCAAGTCTAAGTTTCTGTCATGAGGAGTATAATGCACCCAAGGGGAGTAGAGGGAGGGCTGTGGACAAAAATAGGCTCTCTTGGTATTTCACACACACACACACACACACACACACACACACACACAAACACCTGTTGGAAGGCAATCAGAAGATAGCATTCTATTTGAATTGTTACAGTATTTTTTTATTATGAAATGTACAGTAACAATGACAACTTAGAGCACTTTTTAAAAGATACTTTATTTGTTAATTTTACAGAGAAAGGAACAGGGGGAATGAGAAGTGTCAACTCATAGTTCATAGTTGCTTCATTTTAGTTGTTCATTGGTCGTACGTGTCTTGACTGGGCAAGCCTAGGGTTTTGAACCGGCAACCTTAGCATTCCAGGTCAATGCTGTATGTGCCGTGCCACCACAGGCCAGGCCAGAGCACTTCATAACTGCACAGCATTTCACATTTTGCAAAACATTTTGAGTGAATGCCTTATTTTAAACCTTTAGAGCCTCTTCCCCAAATCCAAATAAAATACAAAAAATGCTTTGTGAGTTGTAACCTGCAATACAAAGTTACTGTATTTTATCAGAGAGTGTGTAGATGATGTTCTTAATTTTAATTTTGGGAGGACTTCCAGACTGCACATTACCTGGTCACAATTCTTTATTTTCCATGAGGTAAGTGAGACCTATGAGTGACTTTTCTAAGGTCACTAGTCTTTAATAGACCTAGCTTCTTGTTAGCCATGCCTACCTCCTAAAATTAATCTTTGCAATATGAAGATAATAGGAAATGCATTACATTACGTTAATTTACAGCATCAGCCTGAGCAATCATGCTGCATTTTGTAGCATGACTGAAACCTAAGGTTGAGGATAGTCCTATCTCTTTAAAAAGAAAAAAAAGGCCACTGGAGGGGTGGGGTGCTGACTGCGGCATTGCATCCAGGCAGCCTGGACCCAATGCAGCTGTGGTGGCAGTCGCGCTGGGAACTGCTGATGTGACAAAGGGAAACCAAAGCGTGGGAACGTCATGCTGATAGCTAGCGACCAGTGAGTATTTGAGGATCCAGCTAGGTAACTAATGAAAAGGGAAAATAAAAACGCTTATAGGAATAAGCAGGCACTACAATTTTATAGGTCATTCAGTGCTGTGTGAGCTGGGCTGGAACCAGGTCGGTTGGTCACCGCAGTTGTTTGCAAAGAGCACTGACCACTTTCCTGAGATACTCGCCTTTGTTAAAGGAGAGAGAAATTCTAACGTGCTGTGTAGCTGTGAGTAATGGCTTCCTTGTAAAATCTGCGGTTTGGCTGGTCAGGCTGCAGGCTGGTGGGTGAGGTGCCCGCGACTGTGCTACCAGAGAGATCTATGCGGCCAAGATGCTCAGGCAAGCCGGCTTTGTCATTTTTATTACCACCCTGGGCTGCCTTGTTTGCACACAATGGGTCTACTTCTGTAATATGGTGTTAGGTCAAGAGTCCTGTTGAATAAGAAAGTAGATTCTCAAAGTAGCTTATAGTTTAATTTATAGTTATTGTTCTCTTTTTAAACAGTACATCCTTAAATGATTCCATATCTTATAGTTATCTTATGTAATAGTATTTGAAAATCCTGCTTTTAGTTAAAAGCATTTTACTTATTTAATTTTATTCCAATAAGTGATCAGTAAATTCTTAGAAAGAGTGTTCCAGGTTTAATAACTAAAATCTTGTGCTTTTTTTCCCTTTACACAAGGTTGATACCTCAGTAAAGAGTGCTAGTTTGTTTCTAACGTGTCAATTGCTTTGGCTTTAATTTTATCCTTTCTATGAAATGAAAGCCTCCATGTTTTAGTGGAACATTGAAAGCAGGTGAATTCCTTGTAGTTCCCCAGCACAGGCGCCTGGAAGTTATTCTGAAGGGGGACACTCATTTCTCCACCAATGAAGATATAAGTAACTGACACTTAATTCCATCTTATTTGTCACATTGTTTGATTAAGCTACTCATTGATAACCAGATGCATACTAGGTCTATGTATGGTTATTATGTTCCAGTGGTTTTATTTATGACTAACAAGCTTTTTCCCCTAATATTGCCTGATGTCTCACCTCATGTCATAGGCCGGTGACATCCAGTTTTAGCTCCTCTTTCCTCTGTGCTGCTCCCTCATCCTCTCTTTACCTTTCCTGGCTTTCAGGCTGGCCAGTTTCTTCCTTTTCTCTTTACATCAAGACTACCTCAGTCAACAAACTGACCTTTCCAATGAACCTAACTAGATTTTACATATTCCTATATTTTTCTTGTATGTTGCTTGGTTTATAAGATCTTTTCCATGATTAAAGTGGTGTTTTTTATTTTTTCACATAGTAGGAAAAAAAGCCCGACCATAGCTTTTTAAAACTAGGGTTAGCTTACATCAGAAGCATCTTCTGTATTGTTGCCTTATGCAAGATTTGCTTTAGAAGCCTTAGGTTCCAATCTCCAAATGCTAGCTCTGCAACCACCAAAAAGTCATTTAACTCTTGTAAGTCTCTGTTCCTTCATATGTTAGCAATGATGGCAGTCATCATTCACACAATTGTCATACAGATGGCATAAGGTAATACCTGTGAAAGCCAAGTACCTAGCACACACATGGCACAATGTAGCCTGTTTAGCAGGTGTTTTGTCATTTTCTTATTCAGTCTACTCATCTTCCTATCCACCCATCCATAGGAAAAGAGGCTAATATGGTTTCTAATACCATTTCCCTAAAAAAAAATGAATCTTGAAAGGATCTTTTCACCAAATAATCAGCTCTGACAAAGTACAAAGAGTATATATTCAGTACTTGGTGAAGATCTCTTACCTATAAAAGTAATGCTGTTATTTCTATATTGCTATAAGAGCCTTCTCTCAAAGAACGGAAGACCAACTCCCTTTGTAGAGCTTCTATGAGATTCGTTATGTGGACAGCAGTGGAATGATATTGACCATCATGCCGTGAGTCCAACTGAGGACTGCTAAATGTGATTGATGCAAAAGGTGCCAAACTGGAAATCAAAACAATTCCCATTGCAATAGTGGTTTTGGACAATGGACAGTAATTTGCTCTTTATAGTGCCTTCTTGTCACTCTTTTGGTTTCTGTTTTATATGCCTTTCTCCTTGCTACCTTCACTTTCCTTAAACTCTACACATAGCATACAGTGTCTGATTTAAAAGTCTAGGATGGAGCTGTTGTGCCAGTACCAAAGGTGACCATCATAAAGTTAGAAGAAACCTTGGATTAAGAATCCAGGAGAGTGGTTTAGCTCTGCCTTGGCTTCTCTTTGTGGTAATTGAAAAGTCATCTAACCTCATGTCTGGGATCAGAGGTAAGGGGTACATGATTCATATACTTCTCTTTGGGGTATACTTACTTTATAACAATTATTTGATCAAAAACTATGCTTTCACATATGTTATCTTTTTCATTCTCACAATAGCTGTTGGCAACAGGCAACCCCATCTAACAGATTATAAAATGTAAGATTTAGAGACAGTAGATCCCCCTTTTCTATTTGTAAAAAGAGGGATTGACTAGATGATATCTAAGTTTGCTTTTCTTGCTGAATATTGGTGAATCTTCAGATTGCAAACCCTGAACTCTGCTCCCCACACCTGGTCCCCTCTCCTGGACTCGGTTTTATAAGGAGAAATCTGTCCCACTTACAGCAACTTGACATCCAGACAAATATTGGTTTTAAGTATTCTGCTCTGGATTAGATCATGAGTCTCTTGTCTGCTCCAGAAAATATGGGCTCTGCCACCCACATAACCTTTTCACATGTTCTGAAACTACACTTAAAAATAAGTCAGAGCCATTCTAATATTATTACGAGTGATCATTTAAACTTCATAGACCTAATTTCATTGAAGTACTAAGTGCTAGAGTACATATTTGAATTTTTAAGTATCTGAAATTTGGGCACAATTTTACATAGTAGTAGACATTTAGACTTTCTTCTTGTTTCTAATGCAATGATATGGTTATCCATTAAAAAAAAGTCCTACTAGGATTATCAGATAAAATACAGGAAATACTGTATAAAACACACATATACTAAAAACATTATTTGGTTTTATTTGAAATTCAGATTTTACTAGGCATATTTTTCTTTGTTAAATCTGGCAATACTATATAAATATAACTTCAACTAATGAATTAAATCATAGTTACTTTGAGGTTAAGGATATTGATATGTTGGATTTTAAAGTTTAAAACATGAATTACATCCAGTCTTTATTATTTTTTCATATGTCAAATATCTCATTAGTTTTATTTATTAATGTTTTTGTTTATTATATTTAAAGCTAAGGGACTATCCTAAGAATTTCTGATCCTGAAGAACAGAGTATGTCCAACTCACCTTCATATTTCCTAGAGGCCCTGATACTGGGGGAAAAACCCTAAGATTTTTTTTGGGGGGGGCAGACAAACTTGGCTCTAAAAATGGCTCTCTATCATACTGATAATGGGTTTATAATTTTCATGGCAGAGATCAGAGGACAAGTAAAAAAAGCCTCTGGCATTTATTTTTAAGATTTTATTTATTCATTTTTGAGAGGGGGGAGAGAGAAAGAGACAGAGAGAGAAGGGGAGAGGAGCAGGAATGCAACAACTCCGATATGTGCTTTGACCAGGCAAGCCAGGGTTTCAAACTGGTGACTCAGCATTCTAGGTCGAGGCTTCATCACTGAGCCACCAAAGGTCAGGCAGAAATGCTTTGTTTTGTTTTTTCTTAAGTGAGAAGTGGAGATGCAGAAAGACAGACTCCCACATGTGCCCTTACTGGGATCCACCCAGAAAGCCCACTTATGGAGCAACACTCTGCCCATCTGGGGCTGTTGCTATTTTGCTTAGCAACCGAGCTATTTAAGCACCTGAGGCGAGGCCATGGAGCCATCCTCAGTGCCTGGGGCCAACTTGCTCCTACTGAGCCATGGCTGCAAGAGGAGGAGAGAGATAAAAAGAGAGAAGGAAAAAGGGAAGGAGTGGAGAAGCAGATGATCACTTCTTCTGTGTGTCCTGACTGGGAATTGAACCCAGGATGTCCATACACAGGCTGACACTCCACCACTGAGCCAACAGGCCAGGGTCGAAATGTTGGTTTTTAAGTGAATGAAAGAATATAGTTTTATCCTTCAAAAATCCAGGTAGTAATAATATTAGCCAGATAATATCAAATGAGTCATATTTTAATCATATAATCCAGTTTTAATATTTCTTTTTAAAAGATGTTTTCGGATATAATTGACATGCCATACAATTTGCCCCATTGGTATATTATCTTTATGTGAAATTTATCTTTGAAAAAATAAAATGAGATTTTTAAAGGCAAATGTAAGACTGAAGAGCTTCTACTCCAGGACTAGCCTCCTCTAAGCCCCTGTCTCCCCCAGTTGGCTCTGCAGGTTGACAGACTGCAAGCTGAGGCTAGATCAATTCAATTCAATATGTGCTATAAAAGTATATGTGCATTTTTATTACTAGGAAATTGGCCAAAGTAACTAAATTATTCACTCTGTTATTGAATACTTTCTACACCCATGGTACGGAGTCTGACCGAATAGCAGAGCCAAAGACAAGACATCCTTGAGGAAGTTCAGCAGACCTGGAAGATTTGTACAACAGCCATTGGGAACACTGAGGGAATGTTATACATTTTTAAAAATTGCTCAAAATACAGTATCTTTTCTGTTGTTCATTTTACATAGAACTATTTAATTATACAAATACACACAAACACACACACACCTTTAGCTCTATAAAGTGCATTTAGGTACATATTCAGTTATAGGTATGTATATTTGAGGTCAAATGGTGTTTGTGATGACCATGACCTTTTCTACAACAGATTGTGTCAATTCAGTTCTTCATCAATGACATCCACAATTCTTGCTACTTCTTACCTTTTGGTCTATTGATTTAAAAGGTGAATTAATCTGACTTCTCCATTTTGCAAAGATACCATTTTAAAGGCCTTGCTGACTCATGTTTTGTTCCGGATGGCAAGATGATTGATTATTCTGAGGTAATTCCAGTGGAGGCTTTCTGTGGGCCAGAAGCATGTCCGTACTTGGCTTCCGGTTTTTGTAACATTAGGGACATTCAAGAGTAAATTTCACCACATCACAGAGGACTCAGCCATCTGTGAACTTGTTTGGTCAAACATGATAAAAAGTAACACTGATTTTGAATTCCCAAATTTAGACGAATATGTATCCCATTCTCAGGAGATTGATAAAGGCAGTTCTAGCTATAATCTTTGCTATAAATGGGTTAAAAGACTGTTCTAGAGAAACTAAAGCTATTTTGATAGGTAAAGCTGCAAAGGTGTGCCTAGGAACACTGTAACACTAAGAATGGTGAAAGCAAAAGGTGTCTCCCAAGGTGTCCTTGCTTCTTCATACAGAATATGGGCTCCTTCCTCCCCTGCACCGTCAGGAGGGAGTTTTTCTCTAGTTCTAAGTCTATACAGAGAAGATGTGGTTCTGAGATTTAACAGATGCCCTTAAGCAAAGGGCAGGGTTATTATACATCATACAAAGATTAAACATTTATATAATTTATAAAGTGATCACCCTGGTAAGTCTTATACCCCCCTGACACCATACATAGTTATTATAATTCTATTGACTATATTTCTTATGCTGTATTTAACCTCCTTGTGATATTATAACATCAAGGTGATCATGAAGAGGATCAAGTAATAGGGATAGCTCATAATTATATTTTTATCTCATCCCTGAAGGAAACACCTTTCTTCTCCTTCTTCTGGGTGACAGCCAGGGATCTGTGTGCCGGTTTCTGGAAATTGGCTGTGTGCCCCTTCTTCCTGGTGGAGTCCATTTTCTTTCCCCATAAGAACTCCTTTCTCTCCCTGACCACCTCTACCAGTGAATGGCTTTGGGTTAAGGGACCATCATCAGTGATTTATATAATGGTTATAATTTAAGTCCTCTGGGTTGTTTGTTTCAGGTAGGATAACTCAAAGAAATGTTCACTTCAGTGAGTAAGTGAAGCCGGCACATTTTTTCTCTACTCCTTAAATGAGATCATATGTAGCGCCACATCTGACTATGGGAAAAGCCAGGTTGCCAAAACAGGATATTTTCGCTGGGAAGGCAAAGCGGTCACTGGATGGACGCACTGTGCTTCTTTTAGCTGTGAGCAAAAGCGTCAGGTTTCAGAGCCAAATGAACAGATTCCACAGCTGGTGAGGATGGCCATCCAAGGCCAATTCCCTAACAGCAGTTACAGAACATCCATTGTTGATCCCATAATGCATCTGAGAAGGACATGAATCCATGGGCAGAGTATATCATGAACACATTTCATGTCACTGCATATGTTCAAGAATATTACATGAACAAAGGAGTGCCTTCCATTATTGCAAAACTGTCTATAGTTTATTAAGTCCTTTAAAACATAGTTCACGTTGCTCTTTACGAAAACCCTGTATGTGGATAGGGAAGGTTGTTTTACAGATGAGAGACATGGGGCACAGAAAGCTTATGTGATTCTCAGGTTGTGGTCTCTACGGATGTCACACTACCCTCAAAATGCTATGGTGTGGAAGCTGCTTTTTTTCCCCTGGTAGGAGGGAAAGAAATAATATTTGAAGCCAAACTGTGTGAGGCACTCAATAGTAGGGAATAAGGTAAGAGCTGGGAGTCAGTCCTGTGCTTAATTACAGAATTGGGATGTTGCCTGACTTTCCTGGACACTAATTTTCTTATCTGTAAAACAGAATTAACAATTTCCTACCAAAACACCATGCTGTAATGGTAACTATGAAATCACTTTAGCAAATTGAAAATACCATATCTCAACAATATCTTATTATACTTTATTATTTTTTTTAATAAATTTTTATTAATGGTAATGGGATGACATTAATAAATCAGGGTACATATATTCAAAGAAAACATGTCTAGGTTATTTTGTCATCAAATTATGTTGCAAACCCCTCGCCCAAAGTCAGATTGTCCTCCGTCACCCTCCATCTAGTTCTCTGTGCCCCTCCCCCTCCCCCTAACTCTCTCCCTCCCTCCCTCCCATGTCCTCCCTCCCCCCCCCCCCACCCTTGGTAACCACCACACTCTTGTCCATGTCTCTTAGTCTCATTTTTATGTTCCACCAATGTATGGAATCATGTAGTTCTTGTTTTTTTCTGATTTGCTTATTTCACTCCTTATAATGTTATCAAGATCCCACCATTTTGCTGTAAATGATCTGATGTCATCATTTCTTATGGCTGAGTAGTATTCCATAGTGTATATGTGCCACATCTTCTTTATCCAGTCTTCTATTGAAGGGCTTTTTGGTTGTTTCCATGTCTTGGCCACTGTGAACAGTGCTGCAATGAACATGGGGCTACATGTGTCTTCACGTATCAATGTTTCTGAGGTTTTGGGGTATATACCCAGTAGAGGGATTGCTGGGTCATAAGGTAGTTCTATTTGCAGTTTTTTGAGGAACCACCATACTTTCCTCCATAATGGTTGTACTACTTTACAGTCCCACCAACAGTGAATGAGGGTTCCTTTTTCTCCACAGCCTCTCCAACATTTGCTATTACCCGTCTTGTTGATAATAGCTCATCTAACAGGAGTGAGGTGGTATCTCATTGTAGTTTTGATTTGCATTTCTCTAATAACTAATGAAGCTGAGCATCTTTTCATATATCTGTTGGCCATTTGTATCTCTTCCTGGGAGAAGTGTCTGTTCATGTCCTCTTCCCATTTTTTTATTGGATTGCTTGTTTGTTTGTTGTTGAGTTTTATGAGTTCTTTGTAAATTTTGGATATTAGGCCCTTATCTGAGCTGTCGTTTGAAAATATCAGTTCCCATATAGTTGGCTGTCTGTTTATTTTGATATCAGTTTCTCTTGCTGAGCAAAAACTTTTAATTCTGATGTAGTCCCATTCATTTATCTTTGCCTTCACTTCTCTTGCCATTGGAGTCAAGTTCATAAAATGTTCTTTAAAACCCAGGTCCATGATTTTAGTACCTATGTCTTCTTCTATGTACTTTATTGTTTCAGGTCTTATATTTAGGTCTTTGATCCATTTTGAATTAATTTTAGTACACAGGGACAGGCTGTAGTCGAGTTTCATTCTTTTGCATGTGGCTTTCCAGTTTTCCCAACACCATTTGTTGAAGAGGCTTTCTTTTCTCCATTGTGTGTTGTTGGCCCCTTTATCAAAGATTATTTGACCATATATATGTGGTTTTATTTCTGGGCTTTCTATTCTGTTCCATTGGTCTGATTGTCTATTTTTTTGCCAATACCATGCTGTTTTGATTATCGTGGCCCTATAATATAGTTTAAAGTCAGGTATTGTAATGCCCCCAGCTTCATTCTTTTTCCTTAGGATTGTTTTGGCTATTCGGGGTTTTTTATAGTTCCATATAAATCTGATGATTTTTTGTTCCATTTCTTTAAAAAATCTCATAGGGATTTTGATGGGAATTGCATTAAATTTGTATATTGCTTTGGGTAATATGGCCATTTTGATTATATTTATTCTTCCTATCCAAAAACAAGGAATATTTTTCCATCTCATTGTATCTTTTTCGATTTCCCTTAACAATGCTTTGTAATTTTCATTATATAGGTCCTTTACGTTCTTTGTTATGTTTATTCCTAGGTCTTTTATTTTTTTTGTTGCAATCGTGAAGGGGATTATTTTTTTGAGTTCGTTTTCTAATATTTCATTGTTGGCATATAGAAAGGCTATGGACTTTTGTATGTTAATTTTGTATCCTGCGACCTTACTGTATTGGTTTATTGTTTCTAATAATCTTTTTGTGGAGTCCTTCGGGTTTTCGATGTATAGGATCATATCATCAGCAAAAAGTGATAGCTTTACTTCTTCTTTTCCGATATGGATGCCTTTTATTTCTTTGTCTTGTCTGATTGCTCTGGCCAGAACTTCTAGCACCACGTTGAATAAGAGTGGAGAGAGTGGACAACCCTGTCTTGTTCCTGATTTAAGGTAGAAAGTCCTCAGTTTTATGCCGTTTAATAGGATGTTGGCTGATGGTTTATCATATATGGCCTTTATCATGTTGAGATATTTTCCTTCTCTACCCATTTTGTTGAGAGTCTTAAACATAAAACTGTGTTGTATTTTATCAAAAGCCTTTTCTGCATCTATTGATAAGATCATGTGGTTTTTGTTCTTTGTTTTGTTGATATGGTGTATTACGTTAACCGTTTTGCGTATGTTGAACCATCCTTGAGATTCTGGGATGAATCCCACTTGATCATGATGTATTATTTTTTTAATATGTTGTTGTATTCGGTTTGCCAGTATTTTGTTTAGTATTTTAGCATCTGTATTCATTAGAGATATTGGTCTGTAGTTTTCTTTCTTTGTGCCTTCCTTGCCAGGTTTTGGTATGAGGGTTATGTTGGCCTCATAAAATGTGTTTGGAAGTATTGCTTCTTCTTCAATTTTTTGGAAGACTTTGAGTAGAATAGGAACCAAGTCTTCTTTGAATGTTTGATAAAATTCGCTGGTATAGCCGTCAGGGCCTGGACTTTTATTTTTGGGGAGATTTTTAATAGTTTTTTCTATTTCCTCCCTGCTGATTGGTCTGTTTAGGCTTTCTGCTTCTTCATGACTCAGTCTAGGAAGGTCGTATTGTTCTAGAAATTTATCCATTTCTTCTAGATTGTTGTATTTGGTGGCATATAATTTTTCATAGTATTCTACAATAATTCTTTGTATATCTATGATGTCTGTGGAGATCTCTCCTCTTTCATTTTGGATTTTATTTATTTGAGTCCTGTGTCTCTTTTCCTTGGTGAGTCTTGCCAAGGGTTTGTCAATTTTGTTGATCTTTTCAAAGAACCAGCTCCTTGTTTTATTGATTTTTTCTATAGTTTTTCTGTTCTCTATTTCATTTATTTCTGCTCTGATTTTTATTATCTCCTTTCTTCGGCTGGTTTTGGGTTGTCTTTGTTCTTCTTTTTCTAGTTCCTTAAGGTGTGAAGTTAAGTGGTTTACTTCGGCTCTCTCTTGTTTGTTCATAAAGGCCTGAAGTGATATGAACTTTCCTCTTATTACTGCTTTTGCTGCATCCCAGAGATTCTGATATGTCGTATTTTCATTTTCATTTGTCTGTATATATCTTTTGATTTCTGCGCTTATTTCTTCTTTGACCCATTCATTTTTTAGAAGTATGTTGTTTAGTTTCCACATTTTCGTGGGTTTTTCCCCCTCTTTTTTGCAGTTGAATTCTAGTTTCAAGGCTTTATGATCAGAAAATATGCTTGGTACAATTTCAATTTTTCTAAATTTGCTGATATTGTCTTTGTGGCCCAACATATGGTCAATTCCTGAGAATGTTCCATGTACACTAGAGAAAAATGTATACTCTGTCGCTTTGGGATGAAGTGTCCTGTAGATGTCTATCATATCCAGGTGTTCTAGTATTTCGTTTAAGGCCACTATATCTTTATTGATTCTCTGTTTGGATGACCGATCTAGAGCCGTCAGCGGTGTATTGAGGTCTCCAAGTATGATTGTATTTTTGTTAGTTTTTGTTTTAAGGTCAATAAGTAGCTGTCTTATATATTTTGGTGCTCCTTGGTTTGGTGCATATATATTAAGGATTGTTATGTCTTCTTGATTCAACTTCCCCTTAATCATTATGAAATGACCATTTTTGTCTCTGAGTACTTTTTCTGTCTTGTAGTCAGCATTATTAGATATGAGTATTGCTACACCTGCTTTTTTTTGGGTGTTGTTTGCTTGGAGTATTGTTTTCCAGCCTTTCACTTTGAATTTGTTTTTATCCTTGTTGCTTAGATGTGTTTCTTGTAGGCAGCATATGGTTGGATTTTCTTTTTTAATCCATTCTGCTACTCTGTGTCTTTTTATTGGTAAGTTTAATCCATTTACATTTAGTGTAATTATTGACACTTGTGGGTTCCCTACTGCCATTTTATAAATTGCTTTCTGTTAGTTTTGTATCTAGTTTGATTCTTCTCTTTTGTTTTTCTATCATTTGTTTTTGTTTGTTTGTGTTCCATACTTCTTTCCTCTGTTGCTACCTTTTTTAAGTCAAGTGTTTTTGTGGTGGTTTTTTTAAGGGTGGTTACCATTAAGTAATGAAAAGGGTACCTACCATATTCATTGTAGTACCCTATCTTATAAGTATTTCTGCACTTCATCATCCTTTGCTACTGTTAATCTCCATCCTCTCCCCCCTTTTTTTCCTTTGTTGTCACAGTTTAAGTTTGGTTTTATTGTGTTCTTGGTGGAGCTGTTACTTGTGGTGTTGTTTTCTTTTGTTCTTTGAATCTGGTTGGAAAACCCCCCTTAGTATTTCCTGGAGTGGGGGCTTTCTGTTGATAAATTCTCTCATCTTTTCTGTATTTGTGAATGTTTTTATATCTCCTTCATACTTGAAGGATAGCTTTGATGGGTATAGTATTCTTGGCTGAAACTTCCTCTCTTTCAGGGCTTTAAATATTGGGGTCCACTCTCTTCTAGCTTGTAGAGTTTCTGCTGAGAAATCTGATGATAATCTAATAGGCCTTCCTTTATATGTTGTACTCTTCTTTTCCCTGGCTGCCTTGAGAATTTTTTCTTTGTCATTGGTTTGTGTCATCTTTATTATGATGTGCCTTGGAGTGGGTTTGTTGGGGTTAAGAAAACTTGCTGTTCTGTTTGCTTCTTGAATTTGAGGCTTTAGTTCCTTCCACAGGCTTGGGAAGTTCTCGTCTATTATTTGTTTGAGTATATTCTCCATTCCATTTTCTTTCTCTTCTCCCTCTGATATACCTATTATTCTTATGTTATTCTTTCTGATGGAGTCAGACAATTCCTGTAGGGCTTTCTCATTTTTTATTATTTTTGAGTCTCTTTCTTCTTCTCTCTGTTGTGCCTCAAGTTGTTTGTCTTCTATTTCACTAATCCTATCTTCAATCTGGGCTGTTCTGTTAGCTAAGCTTGTTACCTCGTTTTTCAGCTCGTGAATTGAATTTTTCATTTCTGTTTGATTTGTTTTTATAGTTTCAATTTCCTTGGTAATATATTCTTTGTGTTCATTGAGTTGTTTTCTGATCTCCCTATATTGCCTTTCTGTGTTTTCTTGTATATCTCTGAGTATTTTTAAGATTTCTATTTTAAATTCTCTGTCATTTAGCTCCAAGGCTTCCAATATGTTAAGTCTTTTCTCCATAGATTTTTCCACATCTATTTGTGTTACCTCTCTTTCTTTTGTATCCATAATATTCGATTTCCTCTTTCTTATCGGCATCTGAGGGTGGTCTTATTGATAGCACTAATTAGAATTAATAAAGAGTAAAAAGAAAAAAAAAAGGGTAAAACACCCCACAAAAAAAAACAATAATAATTTATTATTTCCCCCTTTTTTTCTCTCTTCTCTTTCCCTCCTCTCCCCTCCTCAGGGAAATATCGTGCCTATAATGGAGGGCCTGATTTGGGGTGAAGAGTTCAAGGGGCAAAGAAAGGGAGTAGGGACCTACTAAATGCAAAAAAAAAAAGGAAGAAAATCTTAGACAAGCATAAGATGATTTGCTTGTAAGTGATGGTCAACTAAGAGATATAATGAGAGGGATAAGAGGGAATCAGAAAAAAGGACCAAAAAAGAATAATAAAGAAGAAAAAATAAAAATAATAAGTAAAAATCTGTTGTATTAAGTGGAGCGAAGACTAAATACAATGGAGACCTTGGGTTGGGAGGACCCAAAATGCCACAAAAATAAACAAACAAGAGAAAAAAAAAATAAAAACAAAAGCAAAAAAGAGAAGTAAAGCCAAAAAAAAGCCTTGAGTCCCAAATTAACTAATTTGTTCGTGATTGAGGATTATATGGGAGGAAAGTAAAATGAGAAAAGAAAAAACAAATAGAAAGGAAAAAATAAGAAAAAGAGAAAAACGAAGGAAGAAATAAAATAGGAGGAGAAAAAAACAAAATAAAGCCAGACAAAACAAACAAACAAAAAAAAAAACAAAAGAGGAGAGAGTGAGAGTTAAGTGTTTTGGAGTATAACCTTAAAGGAGGGTGAGGATGAAGAAGAAAAATAAAATGCAACACTCATGGGTAGTGTAGTTCAAGAAAGGGGAAGCATAAGATGGGCAGAGAATAGAAGGACCGAGGTGGAGGAAATAAAGGCAAAAAGATAGAAGAAACAAACAACAACAACAACAACAAAAAAAAAATTAGTGGATCAAGTTGTAAAGTCTGTGGGTTTTTCTTGATTTTGAGAGGTTAACTTCTTCCTTTTTCTTTTCTCTCCCTCTTCCTAGTCGGTGACTGTGTACCCCAGGCTCTGCCCCTGTGTCACTCTTAGGTAGGGATTTGTAGTTGATGGGATTCTATGGCAATGTCATATAATTGGCTTTAGTCTTGCTGGAAGTAAAGGCTTGTTGGCGTTTGCAGGGTCCAACGATGAGAGAGTTTGCTTTCCTGGATTCTCTCTCCTAGTCCCCCCTTTCTGAATTAGCAGCCTGGTGATCCAGCTATAAGGCTGCAACTGCTTCTGCCTGGGGAGTAAGAGGCTCAAAGAGCTGGGAAATCCCCACTCTATCCCCACTCAGTGCAAGGCTTTGGGAAAGGCTCTGAGAGTCAGGGCCTCCAGTGTAATCAGGTGGGGGTGGGAGTCAATTGTTGTCAAAGTGACTGTTCAGCGCCTATCATTTAGTTGGACCTCTCAACCCAGGCTTTCCACACTTTGTAGCCTGTTTTTGCAGGGAAGAAGAGGCACTAGTCTCTGCTTACGACTAGTGTAGTATAGACCTTATTATCTGCCAAGTCCTTCTTGTTAGCGTTTATCCCTGAATATGGAGGCTCTATCAATCAGAAGTTGCCCCCGCCCCTTTAGCGAGAGGCACTAAAAAATATCACGCCTCTTGTCTTGGATCGCTGAACTGAGAGAGATCTTATCAATTAGAACCGAGGGTGCGCAGATTTTATGGGTTAAGCTAATTTCAGTGATTGGGTCGCAGCTGTGTTTCCGAAGGTATTTTAGGCTGCCTGCGCGCGCCCCTCCCCCAACGCTTGATTGTTAGCTTGAATGGCAGGGTGAGGTGCCCCGCCCACAGAGAGAATCTCCCAAGCCTCTCCCGCTCGCCCCGCCGCTGGCGGCTGGACCGCACCAGGTGCAGGATAATGGAGCCCCCTGGGTGTGCGGGCCAGCAGGGCGCCCTGGGCGTGTGGAATGCCCAACGCACGTGCGCGAATGGGGCGCTCCGGGCACCGTTGGCCGGCGACCCCCACTCGCAGTGTGCGGGCCGCTGGGAACGTCAGCGGTGCTCAACCGGACCGGGCGCGCGCGCAGCGGCTCGTGGCGGCGGCTCGCATCGGCCGCTCGCGGTTCCCAAGTATATGGGCTGACTCACCGCAGGCGCACTCCCTCGCGGCTTGAATGAGCGTCGCTGCTGCGGTAGCTTCCTCCACACCCTCGTCTCTCAGATTCAAGTGATAATAGTCCTTTTGCTTTCAGTTTGTGTGGAACTCCGGAATGCTCCGAGGATAAATTTTTCTGTTTCTAGTTGATAAATTTGTTGTGATTTAGGGGAGAGCTGTCGGACGCGCTTCTCACGGGGCCATTTCCGTGACGTCACTATACTTTATTTTAATTCTACTGTCAATAACATTTAAACCGTATATAAAATTTAGGATATACTAATATTTTTGGCCATGCTAATGAACTACATTAATGCAAAATTATCATGAAAGCAGGAACACTGCCATATTAATCACATCATGATTAATTTGATTGTTTCATTCAGGAGCTGTCTTAAATTTATTAGTAATGGATAGTTTGCTTGCATTTCTTATTTTTAAGTTGTATTAGACTGCTGTTTAATCACATTATATATAATAAAGAAGGTTACTAGCTTTTGTCTTCTATGCAATGCTATTGTTAAGGATTTACAAAAGTACCTGTGTGACATGTTGAAACATTCAGAAATGGACACGTTACATAGTCACAGACATAAAGTACAGCATAAGGAATATGCACTGCTCACAAAAATCAGGGGATCAGGGAACGTGCAGATACTCCAGTACTTCCAGACTTTTGTATACTGCATTTTCACCAATGAAATAAAAGTTAGTTTTGTACCTCATTTGCATAATTGAACAACTTTCTTTGACCTGTTGTTTGCCTTTCTGATATTCTTGTTTAATTAAAAAAAATCAAATGTTTCTTTCTTTCTTTCTTTTTTTTTTTTATAATTTTATTTTTTTAATGGGGTGACATCAATAAATCAGGATACATATATTCAAAGATAACAAGTCCAGGTTATCTTGTCATTCAATTATGTTGTATACCCACCACCCAAAGTCAGATTGTCCTCTGTCACCTTCTATCTTGTTTTCTTTGTGCCCCTCCCCACCCCCTATCCCTCTCCCATTCCCCCCTCCCCCCCGTAACCACCACACTCTTGTCAATGTCTCTTAGTTTCAGTATTATGTCCCACCTACGTATGGAATAATACAGTTCCTGTTTTTTTCTGATTTACTTATTTCGCTTCGTATCATGTTACCAAGATCCCACCATTTTGCTGTAAATGTTCCAATGTCATCATTTCTTATGGCTGAGTAGTATTCCATAGTGTATATGTGCCACATCTTCTTTATCCAGTCATCTATTGATGGGCTTTTTGGTTGTTTCCATGTCCTGGTCACTGTGAACAATGCTGCAATAAACATGGGGCTGCATGTGTCTTTACGTATCAATGTTTCTGAGTTTTGGGGATATATACCCAGTAGAGGGATTGCTGGGTCATAAGGTAGTTCTATTTGCAGTTTTTTGAGGAACCACCATACTTTCTTCCATAATGGTTGTACTACTTTACATTCCCACCAACAGTGTATGAGGGTTCCTTTTTCTCCACAGCCTCTCCAACATTTGCTATTACCTGACTTGCTAATAACAGCTAATCGAACAGGTGTGAGGTGGTATCTCATTGCCGTTTTGATTTGCATTTCTCTAATAGCTAAAGAAGATGAGCATCTTTTCATATATCTGTTGGCCATTTGTATTTCTTCCTGGGAGAAGTGTCTATTCATATCCTCTTCCCATTTTTTTATTGGATTGTTTGTTTGTTTGTTGTTGAGTTTTATGAGTTCTTTGTATATTTTGGATATTAGGCCCTTATCTGAACTGTTGTTTGAAAATGTCATTTCCCATTTAGCTGGCTTTCTGTTTATTTTGTTATCAGTTTCTCTTGCTGAGCAAAAACTTCTTAGTCTGATGTAGTCCCATTCATTAATTTTTGCCTTCACTTCTCTTGCCATTGGAGTCAAATTCATAAAATGCTCTTTAAAACCCAGGTCCATGAGTTGAGTACCTATGTCTTCTTCTATGTACTTAATTGTTTCAGGTCTTATGTTTAGATCTTTGATCCATTTTGAGTTAATTTTTGTACAGGGAGAGAGACTGTAGTCCAGTTTCATTGTTTTGCATGTGGCTTTCCAGTTTTCCCAGCACCATTTATTGAAGAGGCTTTCTTTTCTCCATTGTGTGTTGTTGGCCCCTTTATCAAAAATTATTTGACTATATATATGTGGTTTTATTTCTGGACTTTCTATTCTGTTCCATTGGTCTGAGTGTCTATTTTTCTGCCAATACCATGCTGTTTTGATTGTCGTGGCCCTATAATAGAGTTTGAAGTCAGGTATTGTTATGCCCCCAGCTTCATTCTTTTTCTTTAGGATTGCTTTGGCTATTCGGGGTTTTTTATAGTTCCATATAAATCTGATGATTTTTTGCTCTATTTCTTTAAAAAATGTCATTGGAAGTTTGATGGGAATTGCATTAAATTTGTATATTGCTTTGGGTAATATAGCCATCTTGATTATATTTATTCTTCCTAGCCAAGAACAAGGTATATTCTTCCATCTCATTATATCTTTTTCGATTTCCCTTAACAATGGTTTATAGTTTTCATTATATAAGTCCTTTACATTCTTTGTTATGTTTATTCCTAAGTATTTTATTTTTTTTGTTGCAATCGTGAAGGGGATTATTCTTTTGAGTTCCTTCTCAGTTGTTTCATTGTTGGCATATAGAAAGGCTATTGACTTCTGTATATTAATTTTGTATCCTGCGACCTTACTGTATTGGCTTATTGTTTCTAGTAGTCTTTTTGTGGATTCTTTGGGGTTTTCGATGTATAGGATCATATCATCTGCAAAAAGTGATACCTTTACTTCTTCTTTTCCGATATGGATGCCTTTTATTTCTTTGTCTTGTCTGATTGCTGTGGCGAGAACCTCTAGTACCACATTAAATAAGAGTGGAGAGAGTGGACAACCCTGTCTTGTTCCTGATTTAAGGGGGAAAGCCTTCAGTTTAGTGCCATTTAATATGATGTTAGCTGATGGTTTATCATATATGGCCTTTATCATGTTGAGATATTTTCCTTCTATACCCATTTTGTTGAGAGTCTTAAACATAAAATTGTGTTGTATTTTATCGAAAGCCTTTTCTGCATCTATTGATAAGATCATGTGGTTTTTGTTCTTTGTTTTGTTGATATGGTGTATTACATTAACCGTTTTACGTATGTTGAACCATCCTTGAGATTCTGGGATGAATCCCACTTGATCATGATGTATTATTTTTTTAATATGTTGTTGTATTCGATTTCCTAGTATTTTGTTTAGTATTTTAGCATCTGTATTCATTAGAGATATTGGTCTGTAGTTTTCTTTTTTTGTGCCATCCTTGCCTGGTTTTGGGATGAGGGTTATGTTGGCCTCATAAAATGTGTTTGGAAGTATTGCTTCTTCTTCAATTTTTTGGAAGACTTTGAGTAGAATAGGAACCAAGTCTTCTTTGAATGTTTGATAAAATTTGCTGGTATAGCCGTCAGGGCCTGGACTTTTATTTTTGGGGAGGTTTTTAATCGTTTTTTCTATTTCTTCTCTACTGATAGGTCTGTTTAGGCTTTCTGCTTCTTCTTGACTCAGTCTAGGAAGGTTGTATTTTTCTAGGAATTTATCCATTTCTTCTAGGTTGTTGAATTTAGTGGCATAAAGTTTTTCATAGTATTCTACAATAATTCTTTGTATATCTACAGTGTCCGTGGTGATTTCTCCTCTTTCATTTTGGATTTTGTTTATATGAGTTCTTTCTCTTTTTTCCTTGGTAAGTCTTGCCAAGGGTTTGTCAATTTTGTTGATCTTTTCAAAGAACCAGCTCCTTGTTCTATTAATTTTTTCTATAGTTTTTCGGTTCTCTAATTCATTTATTTCTGCTCTGATTTTTATTATTTCCTTTCTTCGGCTGGTTTTGGGTTGTCTTTGTTCTTCTTTTTCTAGTTCCTTAAGGTGGGAAGTTAAGTGGTTCACTTGGGCTCTCTCTTGTTTGTTCATATATGCCTGAAGCGATATGAACTTCCCTCTTATCACTGCTTTTGCTGCATCCCATAGATTCTGATATGTCGTATTGTCATTTTCATTAGTCTGTATATATCTTTTGATCTCAGCACTTATTTCTTCTTTGACCCATTCATTTTTTAAAAGTATGTTGTTTAGTTTCCACATTTTTGTGGGATTTTTTTCCTCTTTTTTGCAGTTGAATTCTAGTTTCAAGGCTTTATGATCAGAAAATATGCTTGGTACAACTTCAATTTTTCTGAATTTGCTGATGTTGTTTTTGTGGCCCAACATATGGTCAATTCTTGAGAATGATCCATGTACACTGGAGAAAAATGTATACTCAGTCACTTTGGGATGAAATGTCCTGTAGATGTCTATCATATCCAGGTGCTCTAGTGTTTTGTTTAAGGCCACTATGTCTTTGTTGATTCTCTGTTTGGATGACCGATCTAGAGCCGTCAGCGGTGTATTGAGGTCTCCAAGTATGATTGTATTTTTGTCAGTTTTTGTTTTAAGATCAATAAGTAGCTGTCTTATATATTTTGGTGCTCCTTGGTTTGGTGCATATATATTAAGAATTGTTATGTCTTCTTGATTCAGTGTCCCCTTAGCCATTATGAAATGGCCATTTTTGTCTCTGAGTACTTTTCCTGTCTTGTAGTCAGCATTATCCGATATGAGTATTGCTACACCTGCTTTTTTTTGGATGTTATTTGCTTGGAGTATTGTTTTCCAGCCTTTCACTTTGAATTTGTTTTTATCCTTGTTACTTAGATGAGTTTCCTGTAGGCAGCATACAGTTGGATTTTCTTTTTTAATCCATTCTGCTACTCTGTGCCTTTTTATTGGTGAGTTTAATCCGTTTACATTTAGTGTAATTATTGATACTTGTGAGTTCCCTATTGCCATTTTATATTTTGCTTTCTGTTAGTTTTGTGTCTTGTTTGATCCTTCTCTTTCGTTTTTCTATCTTTTGTTTTTATTTGGTTGTATTCCATACATCTTTCCTCTGTTGCTATCTTTTTTATCTCATGTGCTTCTGTGGTGGTTTTTTCAATGGTGGTTACCTTTAAGTAATGAAAAGGGTCCCTACCCTGTTCATTGTAGCGAACTATTTTGTGAGTACTTTTGCACTCCATCGTCCTTTGCTACTGTTAATCTCCATCTTCTCCCCATCTTTCTTTTTGTTGTTGTCACAGTTTAAATTTGGTTTTATTGTGTTCTTCTTGGAGCTTTTACTTGTGGCTCTGTTTTTTTTTTGTTCTTTGTATCTGATTGGAGAACCCCCTTTAGTAATTCCTGGAGTGGGGGTTTTCTGATGATAAATTCCCTCATCTTTTCTGTATCTGTGAATGTTTTTATTTCTCCTTCGTATTTGAAGGATAGCTTTGATGGGTATAGTATTCGTGGCTGAAAGTTCCTCTCTTTCAGGACTTTAAATATTGGGGTCCACTCTCTTCTAGCTTGTAGAGTTTCTGTTGAGAAATCTGATGATAATCTAATGGGCCTTCCTTTATATGTTGTATTCTTCTTTTCCCTGGCTGCCTTGAGAATTTTTTCTTTGCTGTTGGTTTGTGTCAATTTCATTATGATATGCCTTGGAATAGGTTTGTTGGGGTTAAGAAAACTTGGAGTTCTGTTTGCTTCTTGAACTTGAGGCTTTAGTTCTTTCCACAGGCTTGGGAAGTTCTCATCTATTATTTGTTTGAGTATGTTCTCCATTCCATTTTCTCTCTCTTCTCCCTCTGATATACCTATTATTCTTATGTTATTCTTTTTGATGGAGTCAGATAATTCTTGTAGGGCTATCTCATTTTTTTTAATTTTTGAGTCTCTTTCTTCTTCTCTCTGTTGTGCCTCAAGTTGCTTGTCTTCTATTTCACTAATCCTCTCTTCTATCTGACCTGTTCTATTAGCTAAGCTTGTTACTTCGTTTTTCAGCTCGTGAATTGAGTTTTTCATCTCTGTTTGATTTGTTTTTATAGTTTCAATTTCCTTGGACATATATTTTTTGTGTTCATTGAGTTGTTTTCTGAGCTCCCTATATTGCCTTTCTGTGTTTTCTTGTATATCTCGGAGGATTTTTAGGATTTCTATCTTGAATTCTCTGTCATTTAGCTCCAAGGTTTCCAATATATTAAATTTTTTTCTCCATAGATTTTTCCTCATCTAGCTGTGTTACCTCTCTTTCTTTTGTATCCATGATATTCGATTTTCTCTTCCTTAATGGCATCTGATGGTGGTTTTGTTGATAGTATTAATGAGATTTAATAAAGAATAAAAAGTTTAAAAAAAATAAAAAATCGAAAAGAGTTGTTTTTTTTAAAAAAAATAAATAATGAAATAAAGAAAAATAAAATAAAATAAAAATTTTTAAAAAAAGGAAATTATTTCCCCCCTCCTTTTTTCCTCTCCTCTCCTCTCCCCTCTTTCTTGAGAAAATCTTGTGGTGGACTGTGAGTTATAACAAACAATGCCTGTGATGGAGGGCCTGAATTGGGGAAAAGTAATAAAGGGGCAAAAAAGAAAAAAAGAAAAAAAAAAAAAAGGAAAAAAAAAAAAAAACGAAAAAAGAAAAAAAAAAAGAAAGTATGGACCCACAAAAAGCAAATAAGGAAAAAATTTGGGTCAAGAATAAAATGATTTGCTTTTAGGTGTTGGTTGTCTAAGAGTTATGATGAGAGGAATAAGAGGAAAACGGAAAAATAGGGGGACAAATTAAAAACTTACTATTGTATTTAGTGGAACAAGAACTAGGTAATATGGAGAGCCAGGGATGGGAGCACTGCTTGTGATTTAAAAAGGTGAAGTAAAAACCCCCCAAAATGCCACAAACATAGGTTTGAGTCCCAGATAAGATAATTTGTTTGTTATTGAGGTTTGAATGAGAGGAGATGTAAAGGAGAAAGGAAGAAACTAATATAGAGGGAGAAAAGAAAGAGAGAGAGAGAAAAAAAAAAGAGGGAACCACTAAAAGAAGAAAAAAGAAAGGAGAGAGAGAGAGAGTTAAGGGTTTTGGAGTGCAACCCTCATAGAGAGAAAGGAAGAGAAGAGAAAAGATAATGGGAGATGTAACACTTATGAGTAGTGTAGTTCAAGGAGAGGTGAGAGTAAGACCAGTAGAGAGTTAATCGGCCAAATTGGAGGAAGAAAAAAAAGTATCAAGAATGAAGATAAGAGAAACAAACGAACAAATATAATAAAATGGGATAGGTTATAAAGTCTGCAGATTATTCTTGATTTTGAGAGGTTATCTTCTTGCTTTTTCTTTTCTCTCCCTCTTCCTGGTCGGTGACTCTGTACCCCGGGTTCTGCCCCTTTGGCACGCTCAGGTAGAGGCTTGCAGTTGATAAGTCTCTATGGCAATGTCATGTATTGTGCTTTAGTCTCGTGGGAGTCGAGGCTCATTAGCATTTATAGGCTCCGACAGTGAGAGAGTCCGTGTTCCTGGAACCTTTCTCCTAGTCTTTCCTTCCTCAATTAGTAGCCTGATAATCCAGCTATGGGGTTGCTGCTGCCTCTGCCTGGATAGTAAGAGGCTCAAAGAGCTGGCAACTCCCCACTCTATTTCCACTCAGCACAGGGCTCTGGGTAAGGCTCAGTCAATCAGAGCTGCTAGCATAATCAGGCGGGCTTTCCGCCCACTCAAAGACCACTGGCTCTGCCACTCTGTCCGGTAACACAAGCGGGCGCCCACTTCTGGGGGGCGCTTGGAGGAAACTCTCACTCACTGTCTGCGACCAGGATATCCAGCCATCAGTCTCACGCTCTGAGTGAAACCCCCAACCGCAGGGAAAAGTTGCAGCGTTGGAATTGAGTCTCGCTCCGTCCCCGTGCGCGGCTTTTGCAAGGCGCTGGGGCGGCTCGAGATTCCACTTTGGCCCACACAAAGGCCCCTGACTCTGCCCCTCTGTGCGATAACACCGGCGCGCACTGCGGAGGCACTCGGAGGAATCGCTCACTCCTTATCTGCGCGCGCACACCAGGATATGAGGCCGGCCGCGGTTCCCTCTGAGTGAAACCTTCACCAGCAAGGAAAATCTCCACCGTTGGAAGTAGTTCTCACTCCCTCCCGTGCGTGGCTTTCCCAGGGCGCTGGGGCTGCCCAGAGACTCTGTCCTCGGCCCACAGAAAGGCCTCTGACCCTGCCTCTCCGTGGGGCAACACGGGCACCCACTCTCGGGGCCTAGGAAGAAATTCTCGCCCACTAACTGCGCACCGACCAGGAGACCGGGTAAAATGGCCGCTCCGCTTGTCTTTCTTTGTTTGGGTTTGGCGCGAGTGTTAGCTTGTATTGCCCGGGTTGCCACAGGATCAGATTTTCCTCGGCTTGGATCTGTGAGCCACAGCCTGGTTCGGCCGTTTGTGCTGCGGCGGCCTGGATCTATTCACCCCCTTTGCCCGCCTCAGTTTCTATATTCACAGTTACCAGAGAAAGCCGCCCTGTTTAGGTTAGTGAGGAAGGCGGAGCATTTCTTACTCCCTTTTTCCTTCGGGGTTTGGTTATATATTTAGCCAATTTTTCACTCAATCATACCTTTGGATGTATTGCGAAGCATCTGGAAGCTCCAAGTATAGGTTTTTCTGTTTCTGGTTGAAGATCTTGTTGAGTTTTGGGGGAGATTTATCGGTATCGCTTCCTACCCCGCCATTACTCTGACGTCATCCGGGTCACCAAATGTTTCTTTTTTTATCGCTTCATATTCATTTTGAAATATCCCCTAATTTTTGTGAGAAGTATAGTCAGTACAACTATCATAACTATATATGGTGCCAGGTGGGTATTAGAATTATCAGTGACCACTTTGTGAGTTATAAAAATGTCTAATCTTTGTGTTATACAGTTGAAACTAATATAATACTATGTCAACTGTAATTAAAAAATTAAAAGAAAATATTTTAAGTGAACCCTCCCCCACAAAGTGTATACATTATTCGATGAGGATTATATACAACAGAAGCATTAAACACATAAGTATAAAAATCCTATATAATGTTTATCATATAATCAGTAAGAAATAAAAATCATTTATGTGGTTTGAAAGAATAAAAATAAATTGAACTTAATATTTGTTTAATTATAAGCACAGTTATTCTTGCATATTTAGAATGTTTAATTATGGCCCACCAAGAAGTAGATTTTTGTTGAGTTGAATAAATGGGTGTGCTTGTGTATGAGAGATCAAATTGGGAATCAAAAAATTTCTTTTGCTTATATACTTTTTATCTTGAATTAGCACACAGTAATCACGAGAAGAAATAAAATAACATATAGTAAATGCTTTGTAAATGTTAATGTGCTGTACACACTTCAATACTATTATATGAAAAATGGTCTGGTTTATTAGAGCAACTCCCTGAATTAGGGGACCAGAGCTAATGTTGGAGCTCTGTCACATCTTGCTGTGACCTTGCAATGGCGTAGTGCCACAAGACCCCACAATGGGGTGCACAGCTGTCTCCCTCTACATCAGGGGTCTCAAACTCAACTCAGCATGTGGGCCGCAGAGCAAGATCACAGCTGTTTGGTGGGCCGCACTAGGTCTACAAAAGGCAACTGTTACGCAACACTTTTCTCACTGCAGTTGAAAACAAAAAAAAAAATCAGTACAACAATCACAATCGTACATGCAGTTTACTCAGTGTCACAAAACGACCAGAAACTGTAGTTCACATCACAACTGCTGTTAACTAAGCTAATATCTAGCTAGGATGCTAGAGAAATGAAAAATACAAGTAGGCCCCTAGGTTTACTTAATTTTATCCAAAATATTTTGAACTTCGTGGATTAGTCTGCGGGCCGCACAAAATTGTTCGGCGGGCCGGGAGTTTGAGACCCCTGCTCTACAGTGATTGCAGAGGTGGAGTTCACAAAGACCGAAATCTTTGTGACATCCCTATAGATTGGCCTATGAAACGTTTTATTATTTATTTATTTTTAATTTTTCCCATTTTTTTGAAAGAGATAGGAGGGAAGGGAAAGAGAGAAGCATCAACTCATTGTTCACTTAGTTGTGCACTCATTGGTTGCTTCTCCTACCTACCCTGACCATGGATTGAACCTGTGAGACCTCAGTGCCCTTTATCTGCTAAGCAACCCAGCCTGGATCTGGCACAGGGGACTTTTGTCACCACTTGCCCTTCTTTATGCCCCTACAGCCTGGGCATGCTACTTAACCTCTTTGAGCTTCAGTCTCTTAACCTGTAATATAAGGAAACCATCTGGTTTACCTTTAGTATAAAGTCTTGAGAATCACGAGACAATGTATATCATTGTAAAAGACAACATAAATGTAAGATACTATTATTTAAATACCACGTGCAGAATTTCATATTAATTAAGAAGGGTTTACCAGTAACATGTGGATCTTTGAAAGACTAAGGAATGCTTTGGGATGCTTGCAAAGTAAGCAAGCAAGACTCTCATGGAGTGTTTCACGAAGTGTAGGATGCGTGCCCTGATAATGGTCAGTGGGTGAATGGTGTTTAGGCAAGAAGTAAGTGCTACTCGGGTAGGCATCAAAAAAATAAAAATATGCAGTGAAGGGATGACTCCTCTTTCCAATCTCCCCTCTCTTTGTCTTAATAAATAAAAGGCGTCAAAAACGTCTTTATAGATAACATTAATTTTAATATTTTATTTAACCCAATATATCCAAAATGTGATCATTTTAACATGTAATCAGTATAAAACTTATAACTGAGCACTTTACATTTTTTAAAATATACAGAATCTTCAAAATCAAGTGTGGTTTTTATATTTACAGCACACTTGATTTGGATTAGCCACATATCAAATACTCGTGGGACAACTTGGAGAAACGTACTGTTTCAAACATACACGTTTAAAACCTGTTTTTAATTTTATGCTCCATACAAGACACAATTTACAGGACAAGTTTAATTTTTATCTTTTTAAATGAAAATATGCATACAAAAGAGTATATATAAATTAAAGTCTTTGCTCGCTTTTCTTTTAGTTTGTTTCTTTATTTCAAGATTCCTCTGTATATTCTGTACACAAAACCTTTGTCAATTATCTGTGCAGCAAATACGTTGTTTTGATTTATCTGGCTCGACTTAAGTGAACAAAAGTTCTTAATTTTAATGTAATTTGAATGTGACCATCTTTTCTTTTATGTTTAGTGCTTTCTACTTGTTATTTAAGGAATTCTTCCCTACTTTGAGGTTGTAAAGATATTGTATTTCTTTGTGAAAACATTAAGGTTTGATTTTCTTACTCTTCCCTTGATCATCTGGAGTTGACATTTGTGCACAATGTGAAGTACAGATAAATTTTCCTTTCTATGTATTGATAGATAACTACTTGTCCCAGTAATAATTTCTACATAGTGTAGTTCCCCCAATGAACTACACAAATGCCTCTGTTATGTGTCAAATAAAGCATGGATCTGCTCCTAAGTTTTTTTACTCTATTGATTGTTCTTGTGTGTATGCCACACTAAGTTAGTGATTATTGTTTTATTTGAAGGTTTTTTAGTAAAACAAGTTTTCCACTTACTCTTCTGAAAGAGTGGCTGTCTTAACTCATGTCCCTTAGTTCTTCAGAAAAACATTTAGAATCAGCTTGTCAACTTTTATTTTTAACTGAATTTGTTTGTTTATTTATTTGGTTGTTAGGATATTGATTAAAATTTCTCTAAATTAAAAGATCAATTTGAGGAGAGCTGACTTTTCAAATATATTGAGCCTTCTTGCCCACCATGTACATATTTCCATTTTTCATGAGTTTTTTTAAAGTTTCTAGATTTCCTAAAATTTTTATAAAACCTCTTTTGTTATAATTATTCCAAGGTAACTTATATTTTCTATTATAAATTATTATTGTTATTTAAAAACATATTTTTTATAAATAGTTTTTAATATTAATTACATGTTGGAATAATATTATAAACATACTAGGCTTAAAATATTAAAACTAATTTATCTGGTCCTCATTATTTTTTCTTTTAAAAAATTTATTAAATTATTAGACTGACATTGATTAATAAAATCACAGGTTTCAAGGGTATAATTCCATAATACATCATCTGTATATTACATTATTTTTAATAACTCTTCCTGGCTTGGTAGCTCAGTTGGTTAGAGCATTGTCACAACATGCCAAGGTTGTGGGTTCGATCCTACATCAGGGCACATACAAGAATCAACCAATGAATACATGGATAAGTAGAACAACAAATTGAAAGTCTCTCATTCACTCACTCTCTCTCTTCTTCTTTGTCTCTAAAAATTAATTTAAAAGAATTAGAAAACTCTTGCTAATATGTAAAAATACAATAGAACTTACATCTTGACAAATTTATTAATTCTATTAATTTGTCTGCATTTTTAAAAATATTGCAGCTGTGGATAGTGACAGTTTATTTCCCCTTACCCTCCCCTACTCTTTGTTTCTCTCTTCCTTTTTCTTTCTTGAACTGCCTAGCACCTCCAATAAAATGTTGAATAGAAATGGAGACAGAAAAGCACTATATCTATACCACTGTTAAGCATGAGATTTGCCTTTAGTTTGCCCTGAGAGGAAGTTTTCATTCTCTTCTAGTTTTTGCCTGCTAAAAGATTTGGTTTTATTTTTCTTTCTTTCTTTCTTTCTTTCTTTCTTTCTTTCTTTCTTTCTTTCTTTCTTTCTTTTTTTCTTTCTTTCTTCCTTCCTTCCTTTTTTTTCTTTTTTTTGTCATTAATAGACATTAAATTTTATCTCTGATAAATCCAATCAATTTGGTCATCAGGTATTATCTTTCTTTTATACATTGCTGGATTCAACTTGCTACTATGTATTAATGTTTATAAGTGAGATTAGCCAGTAATTCTCATTGTTCATACTGTCCAATCTGGTTTAGATAATCAGATTTGGAAATATTATCTACCTCATGAAGTTATTTGGAAGGCATTTCCTATTTTTATATTCTCTGGTATAATTTGTAAGATAATTAAAGTTGTCTGTTTATTGAATATTTGGTAAAAGTCACCAGTAAAACCATCTAGCTTAGTGCTTTCTCTGTGGGGAGATTTTCAATATCAGTAATTGAATATATTTATTAGCATTGGCATTTCTTCTCCTTCTTCTTCTCCTTCTCCTTCTCCTTCTCTTTCTTCTGAGGGGAGGGAAGGCAGAGACAGACTCTTGCATGCACCTGGACCAGGATCATGCAGCAAACCTACTAGGGGGCAATGCTGTTGCTCAGAAACTGAACTCTTCTTAGTGCCTTAGATGGAGGCCATGGAGCCATTCTCAGCACCTGGGGTCAACTTGCTCCAATCAAGCCATGGCTGCAGGAAGAGAAGAGAGAAAGAGAAGTGAGAAGGGGAGAGGTGGAGAAAGCAGATGAGTCCTTCTGTATGCCCTGACCAGGAATCAAACCCAGGACTTCCACATACTAGGCTGATTCTCTACCACTAAGCCAACAAGCCAGGGTCAGCATTGTCATTTCTTGAATTAGTTTTGTTACTTTACATTTTCTCAGGAATTAATCCATTTGCAAAATTTTCAAATCCATTACCTTCAATACCCTTTTAGTTTTTTTATGTACTCTATTTTTCATTTCCAACAATGATTTTATTTTGTGACTTTTTTGCTTTTATCTTGATCAGTCTTGCTACAAGATTGCCAATTTTATTAGTCTTTTTAAAGACTAACTTTTGTTTTTACTGATTTTTTCATTGTATCTTTGTTTTCTATTATCAATTCTGCTGTCATCTTTATTTTACTATTGTCTCTGGATTAATTTCTATTATCTTTTTTTATAAATTCTTGAAATGAACCCAATTTTCAGCCTTTCCTCTTTCTCTATGAAAGTATTAAAGGCTTTAAGTGTTCCCATAAATTCACTAATCCCCACTTGAAAAAAACTTTATTTTTCAACTACAATTGATATTCAATATTATATTAGTTTCAGGTGTACAGAATTCCCATTTTTTACTGAAGAAAGACTTAGTGTTTTTCACGAGCACTGGTATCTAATTAGAAATTAATAAAATTCCTTTTGTATTTATTTTAGTATTATATTTAAACTTACTGTCTATTTGTGGCACATGGTACCAGGTTTCCATTTACAGTGTGGATGCAAAATTTCCTTTTATAATACATTCATATAAATAGAGAGTCATTTTAAGGAAAAATATTAAGTAAAAACTCAAACAGGTGATACACGAATAGGCCAAAGATCCTTTGTATGTTGTATTTCAAAAATCCTGGTGGTGATCATTTGTGATTTGTTTGGGAAACTGATGTTCTGGGAAATGTGCTGTATCATTAATATATACAATCTTTCAACCACAGCAGATAATTTCTGAACAATCAGAGAGTAAGATAGGTCTTAGGGAGGTGAATATGTACAACATTCCAGTGTCCAAAAAAGAAATAATAGTTTTGGGAATCCTAAACTGTGAGTTGGATGTTAATTATAGAAGTGATGTGAAATGAAAGACTGGATTATTGGGAAGAGAGAGTTCAACAGCTGTTAGACAAGGATGTAGCACTGGGTCCATCAAGAACAGGGCATGAGGGGAAGCCCTTTGACAAGATGATTAGCCTGGCAGCTCAGGATAGGTCAGGAGAAAGACTGCATCTTGACAAAGTCATCATATCCTGCTAGAAATGATAGAAATAAATGTGTTTGTTAACAGTACATTCACAGAGACTAAGAGTTATCTAGGAAAAGCTATTCAAAGATTGTCCTTTTGTAAATAATCTATCCTTGCCCATTTGGAGGATAATAATTTGTCACAGGGTTCTATGTAGCTTTATCAAACATGTCAGGTGATATAAATCTATTAACATTTCAGATAACAGAATATATATTTTAAAAGATATTGACAAACTAGATCAGTGATGGAAGCTCATAGTGACATTAGTAAGCAAGAACACTCAGAGTTCTACCTTAGATCAGTGCATCTATTTCTCTCCAGTATTCCCACGGAGACAGAGCACCATGAACAAATGTGGATTTCCCTCGGAGTCCCATATTTTATCATCAACACTCACACAAAACCTGCATCTGTTCTACAATATGTTTAAATTTTAAGGTTATATTTTAAATGACATTTTAACGGACAAAACTTTTTTATTTATGAGACATATTTGAATTAACTCCTATTCTCAGAACTATAGATGAGTTAAAACATATATACTTGTCCAGAATAACAGAATTCAGAACATTTATTTCAATCCACTTGTTTTACAAATAAATAAATTGATCTTAATCTTGTACTGTATTACATACAACCTCTCTTAATCTAAACATATAAAGAGTCCAATTTTAAAAATCCATTATCATATAAAAAGCTCCCATCCCCTTGCTAATAAATTAATAAATTAAATTCTTTGATTTAATTTTAACTCTTAATTTTAATGTTAAATCTAGATCTCCTTTAATTCTTGACAGATGGAAATCAAATTTTATTATATATATGTATTTTATACAAAGTAACAAGAAAAATTTAGATTGGTTTGTTTCAATGAATGTCACTCACAATACCTAGCAACATTTTCATTATAATAAGCTACTGGGGAAGTATTTTTGGAGAATTTTCAGTGAATTTGGAATTATTTTCCTGGGTTTTACTGAATATCTGAGAAGCTGTAGTGTTACAAGTACAGCTTAGATTGTTATCTCTGTGGCACTTTTGTCTAAAATGAAACATTGGCGCATAACAAAATGAAATAAGAAGTCAGGAACTGACTTTTTTTTTCCCCGTTTCCAGTCTATTACTTCCTAGTTGAGTGAACTTAAAGCAGTTACTTACTGTCCAAGTTTCTTTAACATATTAGCAATTCTGCCTCTCTCATTCTGTCTTCTTCAAAGAACCCTTAAATGTCTAAGAGAGCACCTTAAAAATTATAGAGTAATTTTAATTGTGATATTTGTATGAATGGGTAGAAAATTTAATCTCATAGGTCTATCTGGTTTATCACTGTTATAAAAGTTTGTCATTTTTTTCTAGTTTATTTATTATAATGTTAGACTTTTGCAGGCACCAATGGTTATTGACACCATTACTAGACAAATGAAGATTTTCTAATAGACACATTTCTCTTCTTTTTCTCCCATCCAAGTACTAACCAGGCCTGACCCTGTTTAACTTATGAGATCAGATGAGATCAGGCAGGTTCAGAGTGGTATGACTTCTTTTTCTAACATAGATATTTCACTTTCAAACATGAGTCACATTATGTGTAAAGTCATTGGTTTGGATTTAAGGGTATTGTTATGGGGAAAAAGACACATTGCTTAAAGCACACATTTCTACTTAGAAAAAGTCAGTGAGAAGAAATGCAAAGAGAGTGAGGGCAGAAAATTAAATTATGTAGTATGTTTTTTATTTTTAGAGGCCACTTCATTTAGTTTCACATGTGCACTCGTTGGTTGTCAAGCAAGGGTTAAATGTGGTGCTATATGGCAAGGTTGTGGTACAAACAGTTTATAATTAGAAAGTCTCTGGAGCTAAGAACCACACTGTCCTCCACAAAGAATCACGGTTTTCAGTGCATTTACTTTGAGTACTTTCCCTACTCCCTCCTTTACCTTCCTTGATCTTTCTTTCAGAAGAACAGAAGTGATGCCGAGATGCAGAAATCACCACTGCAAGTAGAAGGGTGCTAGCCAACGAGAATTTTACATCTGCTGAGATAAGGCTGAGAAACACCAACCCGAGGACATCTACAACATCTTTCCCCATCATCTTCAAAAAGAGACACAGGAGATTCTCACAGGAAAACAGGGTGTTTTTTTGTTTTGTTTTGTTTTGGAGAAAAGCCAAAAGTGATTAACTTTAAAGACTTCATTGCAGCAGGAGGCAACCTCTTTCAGACTGGAGAATCATACCTTAAGGAACACAAAGACAGCACAATGTTTTTGGATATCAGATGATGAATGGACACAGAGGGGAAGAATAGGCTTCACACTGACCTCACAGAGCTGAACTGTAGTACTGGTTAAAAAAAAACACAAACGAAAAACAAACAGAAGAAAAGTATTTTCATGCTTTTCACAGACAAATATTCCAAGGAGAAGTAACAATGGAGACCAAGGATAATCGGTAAATGAGTTAACACTTTAAATTAGAGCAAGTTGCATTGAGATTTTAAGGTTTATTGGGTTTTATCAAATGAGACATCAATAGGCTAAAGCAAATGAAAGGCTTCTAGAGGTGAAAGTGAGTCAGCTATTGGTACTTTAATTCTGACTGTCACTATGTAAGTAACATTTCAAACCAAGGGATAAAATCATTCTATATTTTTCTCCAGGTGGTTTGGATGTTCTGTCTCTTGGTGTGATTGGTGCAATGGACAGTTGACTAGATAGATGTATTACACTTTCTCCTTTATCATATTTGAATATTAGTGCCTCTTACTGGATATATGATTATTTGGAAATAATTAAATAAACTACTGTGAAGTACTTAGAATTGTATTAAGTAAACTGAGAGCACTCTGCTTTTCCTTTTTAAACTATGATGATAAAAGGTCATGCTTGCTCCTTTCCTCAAATTTAGTGGCTATTTTATAAGAACAGATTCCTATTTTACAAGCTTGACAGTTTATGCACAAATGTCATATACCGTTAATTGCCTCTTAAATTTCTATGTATTCTTTGTTTTTTTGCTTCTCAAGCATATGACAAAATACTTTTTCATTGATTTTGACTGCCATGTTTAAGTAGAATGTTTATTAATTGAAATTTTGGTGTGATAGACACCAGGTAAGGTTTCACATCTTGAAATCTAATGATATCAATGGTAATACTTTTGTTTCCAAACTTGAAACATTGAAAAAACTCAACATTTGTTCTTCTCTTAACCTTTTGAAAACTATTCTTTAGATAGAGGAAGTAAGTGTAACATTTTTCAGTAGAACTTGCCTCAATAAATCAGAATTAATTTTGTGACTATTATTTAACTAGGTGAATGAACACAGGTACTGAGACTACTTGCTGTGTTTAATTTTTATTGACAGATTGGAATATTTTATTATTTTCTGTAGTTTTTAGTATTATGAGAAGTCACCTAAGATGCATTTTCTTCCTATTCTGATGTTAAATTGTTTAAACATGAGAGAAATATATTTATGTATTATCATAAATGTTCTATCACTTTCCTTTATTCTGTGAGAGGCAGGGAGGCAGAGACAGACTCTTGCATGCTCCATGACAGGGATCCACCCAGCAAGCGCCTACCAGGTGGTGCTCTGCCTGGATGGATGGGAGCTCTGTTGCTCAGCAACTGAGCTATTTCAGTGCTTGAGGCTAAGGCCATGGAGCTATCCTTAGTGCCCAGGGCCAACTTTGCTCGAACCATTCGAGCCATGGCTGGGAAGGGGAGACAGAGATAGAGATTGAAGGGGAAGGGGTGGAGAAGCAGATGGTCGCTTTTCCTGTGTGCTCCGATCAGGAATCAAACCCAGGACTTCTACATGCTGTGCCAACGCTCTACTGCTAAGCCAACCAGCCTGGGCTTCTTTTTACTTCTTAAGTGCTTCTATATAGTCATTTCCTCTTAGTTTTAAAAGTAGATATTGTTTTCAAATTAAAGTTAAACCCATTTTCATTTAACTTACCAGTAGGCTGATTTGTTAGAAATATTTTTATTTATAATTTATTTTGAAGAATAGTGATTATATAGAATCATTGATGCTTACACTAAGTATAAATTTTTAACAAAAATCAGCATTGGTTTGAGCATCTAACAGATGTTGAAAAAAACAGATTAGATTATTTTAGATTATCTTTGCAATCTCTAGGTGATAAATTCTAGTTATAGCTAGAAAAAAATCGGCCCTGGCCGGTTGGCTCAGCAGTAGAGCGTTGGCCTGGCGTGTGGGGAACCCGGGTTCGATTCCCGGCCAGGGCACATAGGAGAAGCGCCCATTTGCTTCTCTACCCCCCCCCTCCTTCCTCTCTGTCTCTCTCTTCCCCTCCCGCAGCCAAGGCTCCATTGGAGCAAAGATGGCCCGGGCGCTGCCCCAGGCGCTAGAGTGGCTCTGGTCACGGCAGAGCGACGCCCCGGAGGGGCAGAGCATCGCCCCCTGGTGGGCAGAGCGTGGCCCCTGGTGGGCGTGCCGGGTGGATCCCGGTCGGGCGCATACAGGTGTCTGTCTGACTGTCTCTCTCCGTTTCCAGCTTCAGAAAAATACAAAAGAAAAAAAAAAAGAAATATATATATATAAAAATATAATATATATATATATTTATATATATAAATCAACTGAAAACATCTTTGCAGAGATTTACATTATGTGGGTTGGGTACTTAAGAATTTCCTGAAAACTTATAGTTTAATGAAAGCTAAAAGTGATTGGATATAATAATATTTATAGATACATAAAATAGAGAGCATGGGTTGAGAGTTGAATCATCACTTTAAGATTATTTTTATGAATAAATGTTTATTAAGACATTTAAAACCTGTCTTTTAAAGATGATAACTATGTAAAACTTGACTGCCTGGTCTCCTTGATCCTGGGGCAGGGTAATAATTTTTCCCCCCAGAAGTTAGAAGAGGGGAGGCAGTCAGACAGACTCCTGCATGCACCTGACCGGGATCCACCTGGCATGCCCACCAGGGGGTGATGTTCTGCCCATCTGAGGCGTTGCTCTGTTGCAGCCGGAGCCATTCTAGCACTTGAGGTGGAGGCCATGGAGCCATTCTCAGTTCCCCAGGCCAACTTTGCTCCAATGGAGCCTTGGCTGTGGGAGGGGAAGACAGAGACAGAGAGGAAGGAGAGGGGAAAGGGTAGAGAAGCAAATGGGCACTTGTCCTGTGTAACCTGACTGAGAATCGAACCCAGGACTTCCACACGCCAAGCCAACACTCTACCACTGAGCAAACCAGCTAGGACCGCAAGGTATAATAATAATTTTTAAAGGTAAAAATGATCTAGTGTGTGCTTCTAGATCTTGGAGGTGCTGTGTTCTGAGTTCTCAGAGGCATGTGTGGAGTTGTAGAGTTTTGCTCCGAGTCACAGCATTAACATGCAGGGCTTTCCCAAGGCACTGACTTGATGTAAATATTTTTTGGGGAAAAAAAGATTATCTATCTAATAAGCAATGTAAAATATTGCCTGAATAAAAGCAGATACATGATTGAATATATTATCTGAATATTTAAGTAAGAGCTGAGGCAGTCTTACTTGTTGAAGGCCACTTTGGGATTGGTTCCCTCTCCATTCATTGCCTTCAGGAAGATCGTGGAGTATCAGGCTGTGATAGCACAGAGATCAAACTCCAGGATCCGAAGGGTGGATCACATATTGGGAAACCGCCCCCTAGGATACCAAGGAAATAGTTCTAGGTACATGTGCTAAGGGGCTTGGTATATCTGGGATGAATTCAAGCTCATGGCAATATCTAAGAGCCTCTCTTATGGGACTCATTTAATAGATGAAAAAACTAAACTTATGGGACTTGCTCAAACTCAAAGCGTTGGCTAAAGAAGAAAATTACTCTGACATTTTTAAATGGTAAGAAAGATATTATTTAGGACTATTGCAATGGGGGGAAAGGGTAGACTTGACTCTAAATAAACACAAATGGGGATCAATCACCAACAGAGAAAGAGCAGAGAAAGGGAATCAGTGGATGACAAATTAAAAAGCAGAGACATTAAGGAGACTTCTCATAATATTAGAAAATCCAAAAAATGATCAAATATTCCAACTGTCAATAAAAATCAAACACAGTAAGCAGTCAATACCTGTGTGCATTCACACATGTAAATAACAATCAGTCACAAAAATTAATTCTGATTTGTTACAAGGCAAGGCCTATTATATTTCCACTGTCAATTGAATAAAAAATTTTGGAAGGTAAAGGAAAAAACAAATACGGAGTTTCTTTTCAATGTTTCAAATTTGTTTATTGTTTCAATTGTTTAAACTAACTTGACAGGGTTCTTGCTGATGGCAGGACAGCATGAGCAGGTGTCAAAGGCGAGGGGTGAAGAATTTGATTAGATATTGAAAGTGATCAGATATTAAGGTGGAGGGATTCTTACTAACTTGACCGAGTAGGATTTTTGCTGAAACTGGATGAGGCAGGTCAAAACAGAGGGCTCACAGGAGCCTTCTGACATTTGGTCAAAGAAAGAGTCTGTCATGTTGGAGCCCAGTCAGGATGGGATCTGCAGCTCCCATCTCCTTCTGGGGTCTACCCAGTGTGTCTGACTTTACATCTAACCTGGGATTGCAGTGTGGCACTTGCACTTAGGATTCTCCAAACAGCTCCCATCTCCTTCTGGGGACTAACCAGTGTGTCTGACTTTACATCTAACCTGGGATTGCAGTGTGGCACTTGCAGTTAGGATTCTCCAAACAAACTCTGGTCCTTAAAATCATTCATTCAACTGCCTGCATTGAGCATTTTATTATGGTGAGGGGCAGGAGGAGGGAGGATGTCCTCTGAATACAACTGTGAATGAAACTGACATAGATATTGATTTGTGAAATTTACATTCTACTTCTAGGGGAAGACAAGAGATAAATAATAAACCTAGTCAACCATTAAATTATATGGTACCTTGTATGATGAAACAGAAGGAATGGCAGGCGAGGGAAATGAGGTGGGAGTCCAATGGATGATGTAGGAATGTGCGTCACTAGTTTAAACAGGATGGTAAAGACAGACCTCATGGAGAAGGTGAAATCTGAGCAAACACTTGCAAGAAGTAAGGGAATTAATCATAAGCTATTTAGGGGAAATATATTCCAGGCAAGGAAACAGGTACAAAGCCCCTAGGTGGGAGCTGCTTGGCACATTCTAAGAACAAAGAAGAAGCCGGCATGCTGGACTGAAGGGAATGAGGGCCAAGGGAGTGGACACGTGGTTGCAGAGGTGGCCAGGCACCAGACCACTGGGAAGGAAACGGGGACTATTGCAAGGTTTAAAGGAGTGACAAGATCTGACTTATGTGTTTTTCTTCAGTTAAATTTTTTAAAAACTGAAGTATAGTTGGTATACAATATTATATTAGTTTCAGTTTGTACAATATAGTGATTCCGCATTGTTATACCTTATAGATACCTTATAGTGTGATCACCCTACTAATTCTAGTAATCATCTATTGACTTACATTTTTAAAGGATCCCTCTAGTGGCGACGTAGAGGTGCAAAGGTCAAAGAAAGGAAAACCCATTATGGGCTATTTTAAGTATCCAGATGATGGTAGCTCTGGCCAGAGTGGTAGTGTGTTAGAGGGACACACATGCTGGCTCTGTGGTAGCATGTGTCAGTCTTTAAGTGAGACTGTGAGAATATCTTTACCATCTAGCTGCATTGGAATACTGAGTACATTTAAGCTGAGTATAAACAACCTGATTATTACTGCATCCCAGTTTTCCAACAGCAGCCAGTACCCTGATTATCTAATACCAACTGTATATCCAAGAATTCAATTCAGTTCTGACAGTAACTGCCCAGCGCGGGCACGGACCCCACAGGTTAAGGGTTCAGTCCTGCAGGACTGCCCCACTTCAGGCACCAGCCACAAATGGGTTTCCCGGGGGACCCAACTACAAAAGTGGGATTCTCAAGACCCCTCCCTCAGGTTCAGTAATTCACTAAACAATTCATAACTCAAAAACCTCTTTACGTATTATTGCTGTATTACTATAAAGATTCAACTCTGGAACAGACAACAGGAGGAAGACTTGGTGACAGGGGCTGTGCAGAACTTCCCTCTTCACTCCAGGTTTACCCCCCTACCAGTACCTGATAAGTTCACCAACCCAACCGGGAAGTTCCCTTTCCCTCATTTCAGAGTTTTTCCTCGAAGTTTTATTATGTAAATGTGATTGATTAAATTAATAAAACCGTTGATGATTGAACTCAGTCTCTGGCCCCTTTCCTCTCCTTGAAGTTCAGGAAATAGGGCTGAAAGACACATTCCTTTGGTGACCAACCCCATCTTGATGTTATCTAGGAGCTCTGCCATCAGTTATCTCATTAGCATAAAAAGATACTCCCACTGCTCAAGAAATTCCAAGAGTTTTAAGAACTCTGTGCTAGGAACTGAAGACAAAGACTAAATGGATATTTTTTACTATATCACAGTGGGAGTAACAAAAAAATCAGAGAAAAGAGAAAAGTCCAGTTCAGGAGAACAGACAGATAATCTGCATCCAGTGCATGAAAACTAAGCCCTGACAAAGAAGTGGCAATAGAGAGGGCCAAGAAAATCAGGCAGCTGTGTCCTTCTGATGAGGGACAGGATCAAATTTAGGCTTGGAGCCATGAAGCTCCCAGTGGTTACTCAGAAATAGAGCCGGGGTGACAAGGATCCAAAGAAAGAACAAGTGGATTAGAAATTGTTCCACACCTCCTAGGTCTTAGTAGTTCACAAGGTCAGTTAGTATTTGCACCCATATCTCTATAGCTCCAAATCTTCGCTGCTTGAGAAGACTCTAACCTTCATGCTCCTCTCTTCTCCTTACATTCTTTCCTGGCTATTTCCTGGCAGCCTAGGGCAGTGACATCTCATATGGGCTCAGAAATGAATTTGCTCATATTAATTCCACTTTGGCCTCTCAATCAATGTGACTTGCCACAGCTTTTGTAGCTGGTGCTTCTGTCAGGATGCTATCCCCTACATCCAGCAAACCCTTTGAGCCCAAAGCAACTCTGCAACCTGTGGATGGGTGGTGAGGGGAGAAGAATGACTTCTCCTCAAGCCCATGCTGACATTGTTTTGTAGGATGGAAGCAGTATTGCATAGACTTAGTTCTATCCAGTATTTCATGAACACTGTGGCTTCATCTTTTGTCCTCATAAGCTCAAAACCAGTCTCTCATGTGCGGACAGAGAGGGGAGGGTGGGTCCTGATCTGTCCTTCCATGTCTTCTCTCCCTCTCTCCTTTTCTTTAGAAACCTACCTCTGCATCCAAACAAAAGAAAAACTCTCAATGAATATCCTCCCAACTCCTTTAAGAGAAAACAAATTATGTAACAGAAAGAGTATAAACTTTTGTTTCATACATACTTGGCTTGAATCTGTTTTTTTGCTCTTTACCAGTCATGTGGTCTTGCATAAGTTACTTTTTTCTTATAATTTTGAGTAAATTATGCCTATAATTGTGTAAGATTAAAGATCATGAATGCAAAACACTTAGCATAGTACTGACACAGAGTATTCCCCTAAAGGAAATCATTGTTCTTACTCCACCGTTCTCTCAGCCTAATGAGCAGTTGCAAACCAGTCTGTCTATCCTTGTTTGTTGGCTATAGAGATTTTTCTCCCTGCTAATATTAACACTTCAATTTGTCCAGTATGCTATTATCTGTTTTGGGAATGGGGTTATCGAGTGCTTTGGCCACCACATAGGAAATACAAGGTGCAGAGGAGGGTCAGTGAGAATCCTGGTGAATACCATACAATATCTTTACAAAAAGAATCATTAAGGCCTGACCTGTGGTGGCACAGTGGATAAAGCGTCGACCTGGAAATGCTGAGGTTGCCGGTTCAAAACCCTGGGCTTGCCTGGTCAAGGCACATATGGGAATTGATGCTTCCTGCTCCTCCCCCCCTTCTCTCTCTCCTCTCTGTCTCTCCCCCTCTCTCTCCTTTCTAAAATGAATAAATAAAAATAAAAAATAATAAAAAAATTTTAAAAAAATCATTAAAAGCTGACAGGATGACTCCTCACAACTGCTGGTCCTCCACAAGTGGTCAGGAAAAGACTAGCTCAGTTTTCTCATAGCCTCCTCCCACAGGTTTCTGGGAAATGGAAAACTCAGCCCACATGTGTGATGCTCAGATCTTCCATAGAGTATTAGCAGCCTCGTGTCTGGTCTGTAACAGGTAACTCCCCATCAGTGCTGTCAGTTTCATGGGGGGCAAAGAATGCATCTTCATTGTGAAAGGTAAGGGATTCCGTGAGGGAAGGAGAGAAAAACATATTGATAAATGCTTTGCAGTATTTTCCTGCCAATCAGGCATGCTGCTGCTTTTTACAATAGTGAGTTTGATTTACTCTCTCCTTCATGGATACGTGATCATGCCTCATTGAGTAGCCTATCATCTGGGGTCCCCAAATTCAACTTAAGATAACTGAAGTGTTTATGCAAAGGGTGAAAAGGGACCACAAGAAATCACTAAGGAACCTGGAGCTAGAAACAATGGCTTTGTTACTTCTCAATACTAGTGATAGAAGAAATTATCTGAAACTTGGTGGACAAAGACTATTACTGTGGAGCAAGACTGCTTGAGAAGGACAGTGGGGAACAGGCAGGCCCTGGTGAGAGGGGTGTTGGGGGAAGGAATTCGCTAACCGTACTCTCATCCCTTCCTCCTACCTTCTCCTGGGGCTCGACATTGACTGGTGGCTCAGGAGTGTTATTAGATTCTTCTCACTTCTGATGTGTTTTATATCTATCTCCTAAAATATGAATGACTGTTTCCAAAACCCCATTCATGCATGTTTCTATTACATGATCTGAGTCTGAAGTTCCAGCTTTTCCTCATCTCTTCAGAGTAAGAGATCTTGTAATCAACCTGCCTACTTATCTTAGTTCTTATTCACTCCATTGGCATTTACTGGGTTGTGCCAGGCATTGGGGGTGTGGGAAAGGGATGCCAAGATTTATTTCTTGTTCTTAAGATGTTTCCAGTGTCCAAAAGGGGACACAGCCATATAAATACATGGTTTGTGTAATATGGAAAGAACTAGGATTGATGGATATGCAGAGTATTATGAAAGAATAAGAAAGGGGACATAAACTTTATTTGTCATGGACCCATTTCTATTTTTTTCTATATATTTATTTTATTCTTTACTTTAATTTTGAAATTAAACTTAATTGGGTAACATTGATCAATAAGAGTAACATAGGTTTCAAGTGAACATCTCTATACCATTTGAACGGTTGACTGAGTTGTGTGCTCATCACCTAAAGTCAGATCCTTTTCTGTCACCATATATTGTCTCTCTTTACTTCCCTCTCCCCCACCTTCTCCCTTAGGTAACCATTTCACTTGTATCTATGTCCATGAGTCTCAGTTTTATATCCCACCTATGTATGATATACATTTGTCCCTCTTTACTTCCACTCCCCACCCTCCTCTCTCTGGTAACCACATCACCTTTACTTACGTCCTTGAGTCTCAGTTTGATATCTCACATATGGGTGGAATCATATAGTTCTTATATTTTTCTGATTTACTTATTTCACTCAGTATAATGTTCTCAGGGTCCATCCATGTTGTTGTAAGTGGCAATATATCATCATTTCTTATGGCTGAGTAGTATTCCATTGTGTATATATGCCACATCTTCTTTATCCAATCCTCTATCAAGGGACGCTCTGGTTGTTTCCATGTCTTGGCCACCATGAATAATGCTGCAATGAATATGGGAGTGCATGTGTCTTTGTGTACCAGTGTTTTCGAGCTTTTTGGTTAGATAACCAGTAAAGGGATTGCTGGGTCACATTGTGGTTCTATTCTTAATTTTTTGAGGAACCCCCATGCTGTCTTCCATAATGGCTGTACCAGTTTGCATTCCCACAGTGATGGGTAGAAAAGGAGGTTTTTACAATTGAAGTGACATTTGAGCTGGGCCAACAGAAATGGGTAAAGGGTTTAACAGGTAGGAGGAGACAGACACTGCAGAAGGAAACAGAATATGAAAAATAAAGTATTGATACAAAGACATGAACATGTCTGCAGAGCTGGATGGGAGTGGGGGGATGTCTAGAAAGCTGGGGCAGGGACGGGGCTAGAAAGGCAAGCATAACTTTGGAGCATTAGGACCTTATCATGTAGATAATTTAAAATTCTGAATATTGTTATGACAGAGAGAAGATGAACTGGAGGAGAAGGAGTAGGGCCAGTGAGAATAGTTGGGATGCTGACCTACTGGTCTGAGTAAGAGAGGGTAAGGACCTGAATCAGAATGAACAAGGGGAGGAAATGAGATCGATTCAAAAGATCTATAGCATAGTTGAGTACTTAAACATGGTAGCTGATTGGATGTGTAAGAAGAGGGTTTACTGAGAAAAATCAACTTTTCTTTCTTGAAATATTTGCTTTGTATCTGTAATCTAGCCTATTTAACCAAAAATATTTAGAAAACAGGAAAGTAACCAAAGTCTTCAAGACAAATACACATATACGTTTAATTACCAATAAAAATAAAAGTGTTTCCTGAGCTATGGTCATTTGCCCTAGTTTACCAATTGATGAGTTTTAAATGTAGATTGCTTACGCATTATATTTATAAATATTATAAAAATAACAAACATTCAAGTGATTAGATTTAGATTTGAGTGAATTCTGAAAAAACATATTTGAATATTATATGCTTTCTTTAAGAATTTTAACCTTGGAACTTTAGAAATATTCATATTTATAAGCAGTGAGTAAAGCTTTTTCATTTTATAACTAATTTGTCCAATGAAATCCCGTCAAGAGAACATTTAAAATGGTTCAGGGAATTAGTTGGAGGATTTTAAAAGATGAAATCTGAATTGAATTGTAGCACTCATGTAAAATCTAGTTTTTTTATAGATTTATTTTCAATTTTCCATGAAAAACTTTATTTCTAACTAGCGTTCATTTTCTTTATGTCCTTTTCTGTAGAGGTTGCCTGCCAACTACTAGAATGGTTCTCCAAGACAGCAAAGGCATGCAACCACTCATAAATCCTCCCATGTGAAGAAGACTATAGCATGTTCCTCTTTTAATATAAAGTAAAAAAAGGAGATGTTTTTCATAAATTCACAAATTATGGGAGTATGGTTTCTATAATTCATATTTCCAAGTTATTGAGGCATTGGTTTTCACAGACATAAAATAATAATCACTCTTTAGATTGTTCATTGACAGTATCATTCCAAGTCTTGATATTTAGAAATGGAATACATAAAGTATGTTTCTTTACTTTTAAAAATCTTTAGTGAATATGAGCAAAAATATTAAAAATAAAATATAACAAAAATAAATAAGGTTCCACTGGTTTTCATAAATAAGTTTATATTTCACACATACTACTGACCAGAGTATGTTAATCAAATTATTAGTCTAGAGATTCTATCTGAGACATCATTTTGAAACTAAAGGAGAGAATATTTTTAAACAAGTAACTTGGTTGGCTGTAATTAACTGAATAGAAGTAGTTAATTGTAAAATCTTTTTTGTTGAACATCTGCGTCTCTATTCTGTAATTCATACTTGTATATTTATTGCACACATTTAGAAGGATTTTCCAGTGTGAGAGGAGGGGAGCTTGTATGCTGCCTGCATCCAGCCAGGCTACAAAAGTGACACATGCTTGAAAATACAAGATTGTGATTAGCTGTTAGGAGAGAACTTAGGACATTCTTGTCCCTAAAGAATGGTGACCATGTATGATTTTTAGGATCTCAGGAAAAGTGTTTTCCCTTCTCTTAAATTCCAGAGAACAGCACAGAATAAGTGAAATTTAATGGAGACCTGGGCACTGATCTTGACACTTGCATTTAAAAGAAAATCTCAGACAAATTACATCTCTCTCTGGGTCCTGAATTCTGACTTATACTTGTGGCTGATGATGTCTCCTTTGCAGATTTACCTGGGAACTAAAAATAATAGTGGATATGAAGGAGTCTACATGCAGTTGGTGAAGGTCTAAAAGATGAAAAGAAAAATAAGTTCTATGTGTAAACACATGAAAGACACATGGAAATGCACAAGGAAAGAATAAAAGGGCTACTTTCCAAGGACGTGGAGGAACTGAAGTGTGGCCCAGAGGGGAGGTAGAATCAGTAACAACAGGGTACATTTTGTGGGGAGCTGAAGCTTGCAGTGTGCTTGGGAATAAAGATAATGAGGGAGGGAAAGAAAACCCAGGTTTCATCCCAGAAATAAAAGCCACCAGGAAGGCAGTCTTTTCCCTGACTGGGACACAAAGCCATGATGTAGTCGAGGAAAGCTCTGTCAATGGAAGACAATATTTTGGCATTTGTAATAACTAATAACTCTGGTAGGATTCCTTTCTTGTAGCACTTTCCTTTTTGTGTTGAAATTATGTTTATTATGTTTGTATATCAGTCCATTCTTCGAGCTCCTTATGAGCAGTGGGGTTGTTATTATTACCATTAGATGTAATTTCTGAGCACCCCAGCAGAGTGCCAGCACATAGAATATGAACAGTTCTTATGCACTGAGCTCAACAGAGCTGGGGGAATGGTGAAGGAAAGAGTGAGGCACATTAGGAAAAGGAGGCGAAGTTGAGATAAAGGGGTTTAAGAGTACCCAAGACACCCTTTGCTTGATTTTCATTTTTTCTGGCATTGATCTTGACTGTTCAGATATGTAAGCAAGAGAGAAGGGTGAAGAAAGAGGTTGAGGGTAACTTAGAAAGGAGTTTGGAGGTGGCCATCTTGTACTTCTTGTGATGCTTCCCCTAGATAGGAGCTGTGTTCCTTTATCATTCCAGTGTCCTCCATATAGCTAGTTCTACACATTCTTGTCATATGAATAAATGAGCACCCCCCAGGTCAGTGACAGCCCTTTTTACCTGACAATAACCCTAAGAGGAAGTTATCAGTCCAGTTGAGTACGTAAGAAAGTGACCCTGGAACAGCGACAATCCACCCAGTTTGTCAGGTGTGACAGCTGGGGGATCATATTCCCAAGTCACTACCACACAAGGGGCAGAGGCTGGAAATGGGCAGAGTGAAGAACAACTCAGGAAAGTGAAGGACAAAACAGGAAACCTAACTGACTAGAGTAATAGCAAGTCAGAGAAAACAGAAATAAGGGAGTGCATTATGGTATTGGTTGCTCATACTCTTTCCTCTTTTATGTTCAATATAACCAATTCTATGAAAAAATGTTTCACAGGTTTTGGTTTTTGTTATAGGTTTTCTACTATTATGTCTAGGAATAAGATTCCATTCTAATTATAGTATTGGGATGCAATAGCCTGACCAGGCTGTGGCACAGTGGATAGAGCATTTGGACTGGGATGCAGAGGACTCAGGTTTGAAAACCCAAGGTAGCCTGCTTGAGCATGGGGTTTCTGGCTTGAGTGTAGGATCATAGACATGACCCTATGGTCACTGGCTTGAGCCGAAGGTCGCTGGCTTAAGCAAGGGGTCACTTGCTGTGCTGCAGCTCCCCAGTCAAGGCACATATGAGAAAGCAATCAATGAACAACTAAGGTGCAGAAACGAAGAACTGATGCTTCTCATCTCTCTCCCTTCTTATCTGTCCCTCTCTCTGTCTCTGTCACACACATAAAAGAATACAATAAATATATTTTAATGTACATATTTAATTGAGCCAGCCCATTCTGTCTCCATATTTTCTATAAAATGTTCCAAGAGACAATGTTTAATTAAAGGTAATTATAAATGAAAAAGGAATTTTAAAATCATGTGTGGTTTTATTATTCTTTGAAATGGCTGATGGCTCAAGATATGTCACCTTTATAATATCTGAGTGCCTGAGTCATTTCTTTTTTCTTTCTAATGCAAAGTCTCTTTGTATTACTCAATTGATATGTGACAGCATGACTACACAAGGCTCTTACTCGTTAATTTTGCTTTGGCAAGATTTTCTTGAATAATCTGGGATTTTTGGCAACCAAACAGCTAGCTCTCATTAAAATTAACAATAGATTCAGAAGCATCATGTAAATTCTGTACAATTCTTTTTTTCTCAACTTTTACAGCAGTTTAGGGAGTTCATAATGCCCTCCTTGGTAAAAAAGGCAGAATGTTATTTCAGAAAAATGACATCATTGCCCAAAGCATGTTTAATGTAACTAAAAATAAAACTTAAGCAATTGTGTTCACATAGCCCAAAGGAAGGAAAGTTGTGTCATTTGTCTGACAGATTGCTAACTGAATGTGGCCTGTGGATAAATTCTGCCTGGGCCCCAAGCAGTTCTGGTTGAAAAGCTAGTCTTCCTTTAAAGGGATTATTTTGTAGAATAATACTCTTCCCTTAGTGAGTAGGAGGGAGGAGATACAGACAGGATGGATAGACATCTAGAAGGCAACACTGGGGCTCCCAGCTTCGGTGCCTCGGGAGGCATCAGGTTGCCCAGAAGAAGCTTAAATCTGAAGAAGAAGGGACATGGTGGAGGGAGGAAGATCCAGTCTTCCCTTGGTATTTGGTTACAGGACTCCCTCTGATATCTAAATCTGCTTATGTTCAAGTCTGTTAGCCTTCAGCATCCGCAGATTCAACCAACCTCAGATCAAAATTCAGATGCTGCACCTGAGGTTATGAAGGACTGTGCATGTAAAGGTCATGTGAGAGGGCTGGGGCATTCCTGCGATGAGGCTGGAGCACAGCGTGGAAGGGTGGGCTGGAGGTAGAAAGAGTTAATTTGGGGTGGGGAATAGTGAGAGATGAAAGCAAAAGTAGAGCTTGAATGATCTGATAGGCAGTTTGCATTTTATTGTTTATGTCAATATTTGGGAGCAAGGGTATCAGTTTCCTGAGGGTTTCAGCTACGAGTTCTCTCTCAGATTTTAAGAATCTTCACTGAAGAAATAAAACGTGACAGTCATTTCGTTCTCCCTCTCTGCTGGTGGTCATGGGGAGGAGGCCAATGGGTCAGGACCTGTTTGCCTAATCACCTGGGGGTTAGGGGAATTGGCAGACTGAATGATACCAGACACAGGCTCCCTGGAGCAAGATCGAGAACCTCTGCCCAGAGGGCTAAAGCTAGGAGACAGCCAGTGTGTGGTGGGGCCCAGTCAGAGCCACACCACAGCCCTGAATGCAGAGGACAAGGGAATGAAGGCTAGAGCAAGGGGAGAGGGGTGTGGAGGCACAAATGCCCAGGGCATCAGCTTGGTAGGTAGCCCGGGAAGCAGGCAGAGCAAGCATTCATATATTTAACAACTCTTACTGAGCACTTAACGTGAATTGAATCAAAAACAGCTCTGCTCTTGGAGTAAAAAAACTGCAATAAGACTGAGGAACTCCCAGTAGGATAGAACTCATGTAAAGGCATAGATCCTAGGGGAATCTGCAGGGACATGGTCATGAAGTCTCCTTTATGCCATATATGGAGTTACCTGAAGGGCGTGGGGAGCCTTCCAGATTTAAATCAGGTTAGGAGATTACAATTACATTCTACAAAGATTCCTCAGGCAGCAGGACTGAGGATGTGAGGATGACTGGGCAGGAGATGACTTGAGATAGGAATAAAACCAAGAAAATAAGTAAATTCCGGGACTGAGACCTCCTTAGGCAGACTAACAAGGGAAGAGAAGTTTGGTAGAGATTTCTTTGGAGAGAGATGCTGCCAAGTGGACAGGATTAGAGGGGTTCATTTCCTTCCTATCAAGCCTGGTGAACCATACAGAGAACCTGAAACATATGCTAACAGAATACTGTATACAGCACTCCAAAGCATCATGATGGACATGGCTGTGACATCAACCTGCACTGCTCCAGCTTGTTTCCTCTCCCTTGGCTATGATTTTAACTCATTCTTTAGGACTTCACTAAATGGCAGGTCCACAATATCCTTATCCGTTTATTTTCAAGATAAACAGCCTTGTGCTACCAGTTAAACAAAGAAATAACAATTTGTTAGACTTTTGTCTTCATATCACTGGTAAACATTCTGTAGAAAGGACTAATTATTGTTTCTCTATGATCAACAAATACAAGTCATTAGAATCATTCTATTTCATGAAATCCTGAAATATTGTTTCAGGGGAAGTTAACACTCAGCCTTGACCTGTGCTTGTGAACTGCAGTTGACACAGTATGTGGTGCTGAGAAAGGACCAGAATAAAGGGAGCCCAATTAAAATTTAAGAATATTTACATTGGGTTGGACTGGTATTTTGATTATTATCCTAGATAGAATTTTCAATTACTAAAATGAGTCCATTTTAGGGATTGGAAAGGAATGGAAGATTGTTATCTCCTAAAAATGATGGAAAAACTAGGGCCCATGCCTGGATATGTCATCCAGAAAAATGTAAAGAAAGAAACACCAGGACAAGTTAAAACAGGGGTCACGAGAAAAATGACATTGTTTTCTGTTTCCATCATGCTGAGTCCAGCTTGCCCAATAAAACAATTTTATTTGCCCATCTTTACAACTGAAATAGGCTCAAAGGGTGGTCAGATGACTCCCCATTTCTTAATGAGTTTGAGCTCACTCTAAAAGAGGGATTGCAGTTGAAATGGCTTCTTGCTGTTACACATTTGATAATATGCTCCTAAAGAATGAACTAAGGCTCAGCTAAACATTTTTTAAATTTTTGCAAATTTTCTTCTCATTCTAAGTAGTGACAAAAGTTCATGAACAAAGATATTCACTGAAATTTGTGAACTTCTGAAAAATTAAAATACCCACTTAAGCATCAGTAGGATTAAGCGGCCTATGATATTTCTTCTCAATGGAATCAATCAGGCACTAGAGACATAAGATTTTGGCAGTGATAAAAATGTTGAAAATACTATGTGCCCATAGTATAATTGTATCACATTAAAAACCTTTAAATTCATGGCAATATGCCTGACCAGGCAGTGGCACAGTGGATAGAACATTGGACTGGGATGCAGAGGACCCAGGTTTGAGACCCTGAGGTCGCCAGCTTGAACGTGGGCTCATCTGGTTTGAGTAAAGCTCACCAGCTTGGACCCAAGGTCTCTGGCTAGAGCAAGGGGTTACTCGGTCTGCTGTAGCCCCACGGTCAAGGCACCCATGAGAAAGCAATCAATGAACAACTAAAGTGCCACAACAAGAAACTGATGATTGATGCTTCTCATCTCTCTCTGTTCCTGTCTGTCTGTCCCTATCTATTCCTCTCTCTGACTCTCTCTCTCTGTCCCTATAAAAAAAAATCATGGCAATGTATAAAAGTATGTTAAAATTATGAGTAATGTTTGAGCTTCTTTCTTTTCTGTATTATTTATTCATTTCTTTTTTTCTCCCTCTCCCTCTCTTCCTCCCTCCTTCCTTCCCTTCCTTCCTTCCTATCTTCTGAGTACTTATCCTGTTAGGGTCTCTTCTCAACCCTGGGAAGCCATAGTAAACAAAACATACACCAATTCCAAATATGATTTTATAGTGGTTTGGGGAATGGATTGGACAGAGGATAAGTAGAGGATGGAGAATAAGTTGGAGGTGATGGCACCAAATCCAGGTCAAAGGTGATGGAAGTACAAACTACACTAGTTGCTCTGCCCTGTTTCTTCTTACATAAGCTCTTTCTGGGTAATTTCATCTTCCTGTGTTTCATTCAGGCCTCTGCTCAAATGTCACTTCTTAGAAAGAAATTCTTTTACTCCCTTACCTTGCTTTGCTCCAATCCCCCCCCCCCCAACACACACACTTTTAAATAGTACTTATCCCTACCTGGCTGACACTATAGGATGGACTGATATATTATTGGTCTATATGTTATTTGTTTATAGTTGCCTTTCTTTCATAGAATATGAGCATGAGATAGGAACTTGGCTTTGTTTGTCATATCCCTATCCTTTAGAAATGTGTCCATCTGGGACATAGGAAAGGTTTAATAAATACCGTATTTCCCCACGTATAAGACGCTCCCATGTATAAGACACACCTTAAGTTTGGGGCCCAACATTTGAAAAGAAATGTATTACATAAAATTATTGAACTTATTTTATTCATCATAAAATTCATACAACTCCTCATCACTGTAAAAACTCCCATCTATTAGCTTGTCCTCATCTGTGTCTAATGACAAATCACTGTCTTCAACAATGAGCACAAAAACAAGCGCAAAAAAGCGGGAAATGTGAGTAAATAAAACTACAACCACTTTATAAGACGCCCCAGTTTTCAGACTGCAAATTTTTTAGGAAAGGAGCATCTTATACATGGGGAAATATGGTATTATCTAAATGCTTAAAGAAACAAGTGCTGAATATATATCTTTAGCTTTGACATCTCTCCTGAGCTTCAGATGTGTAATTGTAGCTCCCATGCTAACTAATCCTTTAAAGTAAATCCTAAGTATACCTTTAACTCCAGGTGTTCAAAGCTTCTTCTTCTTTTTTTTTTTTTTTTTGGGGGGGGGGGGGTTTTTGTATTTTTCTGAAGTTGGAAACGCAAAGCTTCTCATGATCAACTTCCTTGCCCAACCAAATCTGCTTCTTGTGAAACCCTCTCCAAGGTGATTTCTTTGTCTCTCAAGTCATGTTCCTTTGTCACCATATACTAGGAAAATGCATAAAGTAGCAGGTAGATCTAGGGGTTGTCAAAGGAGTTAGGTATAAAAGATTTATTCTGGGGTATATGTGATAGCAAGGAGTGACAGCTCACATTCCTTCCAATTGTTGGTATTCAGTGCATTTGCTTGTGCAACCTTGTCTGAAAGAAGAAGTAACCATTCAATAAGGGGTTTCTGGCTTGATATTTATATTGAAATAGTATATGCTCTTTTAGTTGATTAAATGTGCTTACCTGGCCCTGGCCGTGCAGGAGTCCTGGGTTCGATTCCCGGCCAGGACACACAGGAGAAGCTCCCATCTGCTTCTCCACCCCTCCCCCTCTCCTTCTTCTCTGTCTCTCTTTTCCCCTCCCGCAGCCGAGGCTCCATTGGAGCAAAGATGGCCCGGGCACTGAGGATGGCTCTGTGGCCTTTACCTCAGGCGCTAGGATGGCTCTAGATGCAACAGAGCGACGCCCCAGCTGGGCAGAGCATATCCCGGTGGGGCGCATGCAGGAGTCTGTCTGACTGCCTCCCCGTTTCCAGCTTCGGAAAAATGCAAATAAATAAATAAATAAATATGCTTACCTGTTCTAAGTAGGGAAAAACCTGCATGACTTAAAGCACTCCCTTTTTAAAATAAGTTTAGATGAAGGGATGGAACAACTGTAAGGGCATTCTGTATATTACAGATAATGAGTTCTGAGTAATATTTTTTTTGTGGATGGAGAAGAGGTAATTGAAAAACAGTAATTAATACAATTTTAGGGGTTAATAGTAAAATTTAATTCTCTTCAGTGTATTCAAAAAAGAAACACACGTTTCCTTGTTCACAACATAGCCTTTGAATTGTCTTAATAGATGTTGACTTTTTTGTTTTGTTTTGTTTTTGCATTGTGATTCATTCAAACCTATGAAAAATAAGCCAGTGGAAAGGACATTCTCAGAAGCTTCATCAAACCAGATACATTTTCAAATTACATGGCAACATTAGTTACTCTGGGGCTATCACATGAACTCTAAGACTCAAGTTTCTGATTTCAAGGAGCTTGTAGGTGTGAATGAAAAACTTAGGGTACTAACACTGTAAGACAATATTGCTAAACTAAATCACATGTGTATATTTTACCATGTCATAGGATATGTTTATGTGTATTCTCATCTATTACTTTTCTACTGGCACTCCTTCCTCCAGGAAACTGCATCACTTATTTTACTTTTATGCCTTGAAAAGTAACAGGAAATGAAACCACAGAAAGAGACTTGCGTTCTGCAATCATCACGTTCCCCTCCAGCATCTAAGAGGGCACCATAAATCTTACTTGGAGATGCTTGCAGACATTAAAAATCATTCAAGTTGAAGGAGACGTAGGCTCTAGAAATGTAGACATTCTGCATTTCCTATCACTGTTGTACTCCATCGGAGAAAATACACGTCCTCTAAACTCATCCGCAATCAACGTGCTTGAGGTTGTCCAGGCGCGGGCGCCGCTGCAGAAGTGGGCGGGGCCCGGCAGGCCCGGCGGAATCTGAGATCCCCGGGCCGGGTCTGGCTGGGGGTGGGGCCTGGAGGGTGGGGTCTGGCTGGGGGTGGGCCGCTAACGGTCTTTGCAGGCGGGCGCGCTCCCGCGGGCGGCGCCTCCAAGGCTTTCGTCGGCCGGGAGCGCGCCGCCGCCGCATCCGTACTCTCCTCCCCCGCGGCACAGCTTCCTCTCGCGTTTCTACCTCGGCGCCGGCGGGTGCTCAGGAGCTGCGGCTGAGCGCAGCCGGGGCGACGCGGTCTGCGCCATGGGGAGCCTGCCCTCCGGGCCCGTGTCGGGCCTCCCGGTGCGGCTGGGCCGGCCGTGATCGGGAGCCCGCGCGCGCACTTGGGCGGACACCGGCCCGCGGCGAGGACGCAGGCGATGGGGGACAGGTAACACCGTCCGGGCCGGCCCGGGCCGGGGCCGTGAGCGTGCCCGCCACCGCGACCCGGGCAGGGAGGGTGCGCTGGGGGGCGCGGGCCCCGCGAGGCCCCCACTGAGTGTCTGTCTGCCTCTCGCACAGGTGGCTCCGGGTGACCGTCCTCCCCGGCTGCAGCGTCGGCTGCAGGACAGTGGCTGTTCTGGAGTCCCGGACCGTGCGCGACATCAAGGAGTGCATCTGGGCCGAGACAGGCTTCCCGGTGTCGGAGCAGCGGCTGTGGCTTGGCGACAGGGAGGTATGGCCCCGGTCCCTGTCCTGGGTAGGAGGACGGGCCTGCCATCTGTGTATGGTGGCAGCGCATCAATTTACTGGTCGGTAGGCTTGCTGGTGGTGAAACCGAGTGGATGTATTCTTGTGTCGTGGAAGGCAGATGCTCGCTAAATAGTCACCCTGGAAATAATGCTTTGTATATAACGTGAACAGAATGACACGGATACAGCCTATCATTGTAATTTTTATTGATTTACCATTTCAACTTTGCACGCCCCCCCCCCCCCATTTTGTCCGAATCTTCACTTCCTGAAATGACGATACTTTTTTGATGGGTATTATAACCAGAAGGTCTTTTTTGTTTGTTTGTGTGTTTGTTTCCTTGTTTGGAGACATCATAGTTGAAGTGACTTAATCATTACTCATATTTTTCTACTTGTTATACATTCAACCCTGGTAAGTAGCTTAATCGTCTTGTCGTTGAAACTCCCCTCAGTTCTGAATCACAGAAATTCAGACTGAAAGAATCTTTAGACATACTATAATGTAGAAGCTACAAGTTTGACAAGCAAATTTATATAAAACTTCTAAGGTGTAAATGAAGAATTTCGTGGATCCAAACTTTAGAAAATAAGAGTATTTCATATTGTCATGTATTGGTGAAAATATTTAAGGGAGGTCACATCGAGACATATTACTGAAAACTTATTCTTTTAACCTGGTAAATATCTTCACTTTTTATGTGATAAAAGAACATCATTTCCAAGATTTAAAAGAGGCAAAAAAAAAAAAAAAAAGAGTTGAACAGATACACAAGGAATACTTGAGCCATACAGAATGACATGTTTAGTATTAGGTTCCTTATTATCCAGTACAGATATTAGTGAAGTACTTGGTACCTGTGATTTTTAATCCCTTAATGTAATCTTGACCTTATGTGTACCTGGGTCCACCCTGTGGTCCCTTGCCCGTTTAGATCCAGATTGCTCACTAATTTGTTCTTATGTTCCTCCATGGATCAGTCCTCTTTAGCAGTTCCCCAAGGTGTTTGGTAGCATGCAGACAGTGACTTGAGGACTGTTGACAGAATGACCTCCTTCTGTGCCTACTCCTATATTTTAACCTTTCTATGTGTACTCTCCTGGTTCTATACCCACTTCTTTGATTACTCCTCGGTTCTGTTTTGTTCGTTTGTCTCATAGATGTGGTTATACCCAAAGGCTCAGTTGTTGCTGGGTCTTGCTATTAGATATGTGTTTGGAGATGTCTGTGCAAAGCATGGGTGCATAGTGTTTCGGGTTGAAATGGGTGGTCACTGGGAGTGTCTAGTTAGGACACTTACACTAATACTAGGTACTGAGGTTCTAGACTGTGATTGTATAGGTAAAACTAAAAGGAAAGGATACAGGAGACATTGAAAAAGAGAAAGTTATGGCAGGTTGATATCAAATGGATGGGGGTACAGAATATGGCGGTGCAGAATGGTGGAGGGGGTGAAATGTAGCATTAGGCAGAAGGCCTTGCCAAGGGTGTTCTAAAACTTCTAGTGAGATCAAGGAAATAATGGCTCAGTTAGCAGAGATAAACAAGCACAGAGGGCATCTAATTTTGGAGGAAAGGTGGTCACCAGATTGCATTTGTCTGGTTTAGCTGATGACTGGAAGTAGAAGAAACATTCAGGAAAATGCATGAAGAGGTAGGTGACCTAAATCCTGCTTAAGTGCTGCCAGTGGATAAAGAGGCCACATTAATTACCATGTTAGAGTCTGCTTTCTGTTTATAATAGGAACGGGATAAGTGAATTCTAGCCAATTCTAAGGTCTCTGCGATGTAAGAGTCTAGACTAGAGAGTGATATTCAATAGGCACATCTGGGACTGAAGTTGAAGGGCCAATTCTGGAGATATAATTTTGGAAGGTAACTTTTTTGGCACATTTCTCTCTCTGTGCTTTGTAAATGCATTGGGAATGTTGACATTTATGGAGCAACAAAATGTTCTACACACTTTTCTAGGTATTTTGTATATCTATAACTCATTTACTACTGAAAACAACCACATAAGTTGGTTATTACTACCCCCATTTTGTGGAGTAGTAAAGCCAAGATTCCAAGAGAAATAACAAATCAGGATTGGAACCCAGGTCTGTCTGATTCCAAAGTCTATGGACTTTTCACTATTGCATACAACAGGGAATCGGTCAGGGTGTCAATAAATAAAAAAGTTAAATATAAAATTTTTAAAACAGAAGAGCTTATACAATTTAAAATGAACTTTAAAGTCAAGAATGGAGCTCCCCCAGAAAACAAAGAGAGGACACAACTCTCCCCTGGTTTGGAGAAGACAGGCTGTGACACTGCTGAACTGGTGAGCTTAGTAATGCTAACATGTACCATCAAAGAGTCACCTTTATATATGCAGATCTTTCACAGCAGAGGCTTGCTTTTCCTATTTAATGCTGCTCAGAACCTTTTAGATTTGAATTTTTGGCAAAAAATTCAAAGTATTTAAGCGTAGGCAGGAAACAAAAGCTGACAACTCCTTCTCTCTCACTGGTTTGGTTGGTATTGGACAGAGCTAGCAGCAGGCACTTAATCTTCTGGGTCACCTGCCATCCTCTTTCTACTTATTTCTCTTTTGCTTTTCCTAGTCTGGAGTTGGCATTTTTAAGTTCTTTACCTCCTGTTCTGTGCAGAGACTGAAGCTATTCATTATAGCTGTGCATTTCTCTGATCCTTTTCCAAACTGCTCCATACCAATCATGTCTGAGCCTCAAGCCGGGTTTGAAGTACCACTTCACTCTCTTGTCTTTTAATTGATCAAAAATGTCTTCCCTGTCAACTCTTGAATTTGTGAACCTCCTTGTGTCCTTGACAGCTGAACAAAGGAAGAAATGTTTGGAGATCCAGACTGCAATTAATATTATACTCTTTGCTTAATAACTTGGAATTACTGTTTCATAGGAAATGGAAATGAGCATCTCTGAGGTTTTTAAGGGAGGCTACGGCTGGCATGGGCAGAAACCCAGATGTTCAGATTGTTTTATAATCCTCTTTTAAAAACAAAATATAAAGACAGAAATGGACAACTTTTACTATTTCATTGCCTTTGGAGGTAAATAGGACCAATGTTACTTTACTTGGTTGTAGTAATTTAAGGTCTAGAAAAGAATGAGACCCTAGCAACATCCACAAATCTTGGCAAGCTCAGGAGGAGAAAGCAGATTGCACTGCTGAGGTTATCTGTGCTGCTGGTTTTATCTTTCAGAAAATCACTTCCCTGTAAATAGGTCACTGATAACAGTCTAGGAAAAGCATTCATTGTCAGACTCACATAGCCAGTTACATCTGTTTTTATTGACGTGGTTCTAGTCTGCATCTTCTTTTTTAGTACTCTTTAAGACAGGGGTCCCCAAACTTTTTACACAGGGGGCCAGTTTACTGTCCCTCAGACCATTGGAGGGCCGGACTATAAAAAAAACTATGAACAAATTCCTATGCACACTGCACATATCTTATTTTAAAGTAAAAAAACAAAACGGGAACAAATATAACATTTAAAATAAAGAACAAGTAAATTTAAATCAACAAACTGACCAGTATTTCAATGGGAACTATGCTCCTCTCACTGACCACCAATGAAAGGTGTCCCTTCCGGAAGTGCGGTGAGGGCCGGATAAATGGCCTCAGGGGGCCGCATGTGGCCCGCGGGCCGTAGTTTGGGGACCCCTGCTTTAAGACCTGGACAAATCTTTGTGCATTATAGTTTTTCTTCCTTCCTCCCTTTCAGCCTTTCTTCCTTTAACAGTACCTTAGCTATACTAAATTGGGCTAAAAATCTTTGGTTTATGCATGGCTATCTTTTATTAGTTAATTAACTAACAATAGTGTGAACAACCATGACATCCAACTGGAGAACTAGAACATTGTTGATATTTATCTCCGTGCTTCTCCTCTCTTCTTCCGCGCGCGTGCGTATGTGTGTGTGTGTGTTTGTACCTGTGCCTCTTCCCATACCCCTTTGTGTTTATTATTCTGTTGCCTTTTTTGTGGTTTTAATAGTTTTATCATATATGTATGTGTGTTTGTATTATATATATAATATATGCATACTTATGTTTATATATATGTATGTATTATCTGTGTTTGTATAACCTAAATATATAACCTACACAATATACTGTTTATTTTTGTTTATTTATGAACTGTATAAGAAGCTTATTATTTTATATATTTAGTAACCTGAAATTAGCTTTTTACACTCAATATTATGTTATGAATATTCATTCCAATTTATGTGCAGTTTAGTTAATTAATTTATTGTTTTGTAATATTTCATTGTATCACTATGTCTTAGAATTTGAGTTGTTTCTAAGTTTTTGTTAAGACAGTACTGCTATGATTATTCTTATCCATATTTCCTGTGCAAGGAGCTGTTACAGGTTTGCTTTAAGATTCAGTGGGAATATGTATAGAAGGCTTCATAAACTGGAAACTGTAACATGTTCAGGTTTGTCTGATAGAAACAGG